>NC_089596.1:7211213-8411213 GCF_019320115.1 Miscanthus floridulus
TGCCCTCGCTCGTGCGGCCATGTCCTCACGTTGTCGTGCCCTGTCAGGTCATGGCCGGGTCTTCTCTGATGGCGCCGTGTCGCGTGATGTAGCAAGGGCGATGCGCCACCCTCTTCCCTTCATAATCACCAACTCAAAGCTTCCCAGCTCAATTTTTCATGTCAGTGAGAAATAAAGGAAGTTAGCTAGACGCCCCACTTTTGTCAGGTCCAGCAGTGGTCTGGCCGCGTCCAATTTCGGATTTTGCTCGCCGCCGTTCATGTGCGCCGCCATGACCAGAGGGTTGGGAGTAAGGCCCATAGGAGTGGTAACAATTCAATTGCTCGTAACCCTGAAGTCGCCTTGACTCCCACCATCCGGTGCTTACGCTATTTTGGCTAGGGAACTCGTCGACGATGTGGTGATGCATGGATGTCTATCCTAGAGCACCGCCGCCCTAGCGGCTCGCACGTGGCCAGACCGTCGTAGCGCTCCCCTGCTTCATCCGTCAATAGAGCGTACACCATGGTGATCTACTGATGCTTTTCCACCATCTCTACCTTTCTGTGAGGGCATAGGCTCACTAAAACTAGCACGCCACCACCGCGGATAGCCGCTCACCGCTGTAGCCCACGACAATGCGTCTTCGAGTCCCTAACTGCCACCCATCTTAACGCGTTCAGCCATAGATGGCGACCGACCCGCTAAATGGGTCGACGTAGGCCCTTGGTGGCCGACGTGGATGCCCAGTGCCGCCGCTTGCCGCACCACCGTGCACGGGGTGGCCGGGGGTGCGTGCGGGTAAATTTGGAAAAATCTAGGGGGTTAAGTGAATTCATCAGATAAAGAAAGAAATAGTATTATGACCTAGTCGTGGTTCAGGAAAAGTCCAAGGGCTCATTTGCTAAAGTGCCAGTGCGGGCTCCCCACCATGGGCCATCTCGCGCGTGGGCCACGCTCCATGCTGGGCCGCCGGGTCTGCTGGGCTGAATGGTGGCCACCGGCCCTTTTCCTTTTCTAAGCGTTTTCTAATTTAATTTCTAAGGTAAACTTGTAAATTCAATATAAAATTGTGTAGTTAACCGAAAATTATGAAACGTTAGGTTCCTAAAATCATGATATATCTACTAGTATATTTTGTTCACATAGTTTTATAATATTTTCAGAAGTGATCTAATGAATTTGAGATGCTTAATATTGTTAAGATATAGACTTGAAGGAATTTTTGTGATAAATTGGTGATAGTGTTGGCTCTGAAACTTTCACAGTAAATTTCTAACATTATTAGGTGCTCACTGTAATTTTTGTAGCTCCATAATAATTAGTTTGCTAAGGTAGCTAAATGAGCCCTAGTTCAAAAATATATGTTTAATCAATAAAATGCCGAAACACCTTGGGATTTTAGAACTAAAATATTTTTTCAGAGACAAGGCCTTACTTGACGATGTGGATACGTAGACTAGTATGTTAGTCATTAAAGCTAGCTCGTTAGCTTGCGGAGCGAAATCATATTTTAGAGTTGCAGTTGTCGTTGATTATTTACGTCTCTGTGCTGCATCCACGAATATCATAATAGGGACAACAATGGATCATGGAGTCGACTAAAATAGCAAAAAATATGGTGCCTCGATGATCATGTCACCATGATGGAATACTAACTTTTGGTTATATCTTACCCAGACAAGCCCTGGTGCATAACCCCTATTATTCTACACTTTAATTTATGCTTATGCATTAAGTTTTAAGAAGTTGAATGAAAACCACTATATATATATATATATATATATATATATATATATATATATATATATATATATATATATATATATATATATATATATATATATATATATATATATCCTATGAGTCCTACTAGTATGTCAGGATTGTATAGATTGCTATGCTATAGGATCTGGTAGAAGTCGAGTGATTACCTGTCACTCGCGAGAGATAGGAAAGATATTATTGTTTTTATTATATTACTATCACATGGAATATATATGGATGATAATTGGAGACCAGGCGGAATGGTATTTTGGATCTGGACTTGGTTAGGCATTTGAGCAAGGTTCGGATTGCACTTGTTCTGCCTGTGTCAATTGAGGCCCGTCCATTGCTGTGGTGGTAGTCAAGTCACATACTTATTATCCTGAGCACATACTTGCTTATGAGAGCGGGAAGACTTGTTACGCTCTTGTCATAGGTTCTGGCTCTTTTTGGACCGACTGATTGGAGGCGGAGAAATATGGGTGTCTAAGCACCACATTGAGACCGGGTCTCAAGTGTGAGGGCTTGGAGTCCAAGTTTGGATGGGGACCTGGACCCCTCGACAGGAGTGAAATGGATTGGTCTTGTTTGTGCCTGGGGTATAAGCGAGGCGTGTGTTTCGGGGTACCCGGCTGTGATATATTGATTCGTGAATCGCCATTTCTGTGAGACGGTACGACTTGACTATGGTCTAGCACCGTAGTAAGAACTAGAATATGAAAGATGGTAAAATGGTTTTGATTACTCACCACCTGCTTGAAAGTAGCATAGGTGCTTACATAGAATGGTCAGTTAATGAACTAATGATGATTGATAATAAAATTGATTATAAGGACGCACGTTTAATAATGCTTCCTGCAGATGGAATAGCTCACAAGCCAGATAGCCTTGCATATCCTTGGAGTCTTTTATTTTCCTCCTGTCGGGTAAGTCTTGCTGAGTACAATCGAGTACTTAGGGTTTTATTCCCTCTGTTGCATGTGATCGGAGGATACTTAGAGCTGACTCTTATGTGTGGAAACCTCCTGGTGGGCTCAGAGATGATTTATTTCACGCTACGACTGTAGTGTTTATTTATAACCCTCACTAAAGGTTTTTATAAGAAAAGATGTAAAATCTGCTAGCATCTCTTGTATAAAAATGTCCACTATGTTAATGCTCCACTATGTCATCAAATTAATCTTTGCTTTCTCTGTAACTCTGATAGCATTGTTATATTTCGCTGTTATAATCGATTGAGGTAATATTCTATTACTGTAACAAAGTGATGTAAGAAATGACTTAAGAATATTGTATGCTTTATTCTCTCATTTATGATCCTGAAGAAAAAATATGGATTTTCGAGTTCTCCCTTAGGGTGTGCTCGACGGAACTGCGTAGTTTAGTGTCCTCTCTTGAGTACTTAGTGTCTAATGGAAGACAAGTACTTCTAGAAGGCATTAGATGAGGTGGTTCTACCACGTACTATCTAACGCATATTTATTCCTGATGAATAAGTTATTTTTCCGGGGGCAAAATAAGTTAATTAACACTAGCTAGGTAAGCTAGCTAGCTAGCTTTTCATGTAACGATGAATTAATTAATTAAGTTAATCATATTGGTTCCTACCACAATCTTCGTTATGACAGTTCGACAGTTCAACGAATACTAATACTTAGTCGAACCTTAAGATCTAAGGTACTTGTAACCACTAGATTAATAGGTCCTTTCACATGGTATACTCGCTTGTATGTCCATTCAACTAGAGGAAATATCGATTTCTCTCCATCATCGACCCGTTGCCATCTGAAAGAAAAGAAGATGCCAATTAATTTGTTTCATATCATATGGAAATAAAAAAACAAGAAAAATAAAGGTGAACGGTCGAGAATTCGAGAAGAGGAGATCAGTGGGGAACAAATATTTAACGGAAGTGATGTGATGAGGTCACCATGCATCCGTGTCCGGCCTGCTGTCCGTGTTAGTACCGCACACACTAGCGCTACAACCAACAAAGAGGGCCGGCAGGCGTCCATGCACTCGCGCGCACTAAACAAGGCTGTGTGGTGAAAAGACCACTAACTGGTGGCTGCTAGTGGAGGATGTAATTTTTTTTAACGATGATAATGCTAGGTTAATCGGGATTGGGAAAAAAGGTAGGCATGCATGTGCGTGTAGCATTTTCGTTGTCCAGGGTATGGTCCCACGTACAGGGCGATGTGGATCACCCACTAATCTCCATCGATCACTCTCAAACATACACTTGCTATATAGTATAAAATCTAGTGTTAGTTTGCGATGGGGTTTGGAATCTGAGTATGACACGATTGGAGGGATATGGAAAGGTGGTAGCACTGCACACGCAAGGAAAAAGTTTGGATAGGGACCTGCACCAACAATGGCGCTAGATAGGCTAGGCTGCTGCTCTTCTTCCTCCTCCTGCTGCCTGCTGGCCCTCTCTTCTTTGATCTCTCTCCAAGCATCTCTTCTCTAGCTCTTTGTAATCACAAATGCTGGGAGCTAGGATCCCATTATTAGATTCCCATGCAGCAAGCAATCAACCACTGCCGCCATGCATGCATGCATGGATGCATCATGCGTGCACTCTCTTGGAATTATTCCATGGTATAAATTTCAATTTCCCTGGTGCAGATTCTGTACTACTCTCTACGATTCTGCTGTTTATTTTCTTTGCAAGTCTGCATATATATTGACACGCGTCACACGTACGCCTGGAACATTTTTTTGCCTTTTAGCTTCGTGTTTAGGAGCGGTCAAACTGAAATTCCATGATGAGAACTCTTTCAGTCAAGGCAACAAGCTTTAGTGAAGTTTTGGTGGATCAATTAATAGTAATTTCTTTTTCTTGTTTGCATGACATAAATATTTTCAATTTGGTTTTGTATGTTTCTTCAGTGTTATGAACTTATGATAAGTAGCAAATATATAGAGCAAAAATGGAGTGAGAATCTATCTATACATACTCTGTACTCGCTTTGGTGAAATCACAACTGATTATTGTTCTGATTGATGGATCTGAGCTTATTCTTTTGTCATCGCACCTAATAATACTAATAATCACGAAGAGTGCAACATATAACTGCAAATGCACATGGTAAAACTCACCGACATATTTCAATTCATTTCATCCATCTTTTAAGCCACAACAAGTAGTAACTAATAAGTAGAGGTTACACAATATACAAGTATCGTCGATCAGGAGATCGATCGATCGATAGATTCAGACAAATGCAAACTATATATATTCAGTCGATCACACTAGTTTGAAGTAGCCACCATTATTACACAGTGCTCTCATCTCACCACCATGATCTACTAAATTCATAAGCTCTTAAAGATATATAGATGATCTAATCTATCATCCCTACCGTCTTCAATTCGTTCCTTGCTCGCTTGGTTGAGCTAGCAAATTCACTGAGCACGTAGTACCAAATGATGAATCGTGCATGTAGCGCTAGCGCCTGGATCGGATCAGGAGGAGTCGTGCATCTTCTTGTAGTACTCTTGGTCGTCGATCCTCCAGAGCGAAAAATCTGAGCCGCAGTACTCCCACGGCGGCGACGCCGGCGGCGGCTCAGCGGCAGCGCTGTAGTAATAGTGACCAGCTCCGCTCCAGCAGGCGTCGATGACGTAGCTCATCGCCGCAGCGTCGGCTGCCGCGATCTCGTTCCACAGCTGGTCCATGGTGGAACAACCGTCGTAGTACTCCTGCGGCTGCGGCTGCTGTTGCTCATGCTTGGTCGCCAGCGCCGCGGTGGGCGTGGACGCCTCCTCGAGCTCCGCGTCATCGTCGCAGTCGCCGTCGCCGTCGCCGCAGCGGCCTTCCCGCAGCGACGACGACGAGCCCGAAGAGGACGACGCCGTGGTGGCCGCGCCGCTGGTGGGGGACGATCCGGGGCGGCACTCGGATGTCGTCACCGAGGACGACGAAGACGCCGGCTCCACTGTGGCTGTCGCGGCCGCACCCGCACCGGCAGCCGCCCTCCTCTCCTCGGGCGCCTTCTTCCTGGTTCGCGTCCGCCAGAAGTTCTTGATCTCGTTGTCGGTGCGTCCGGGCAAGCTCCTGGCGATGCGCGACCACCTGCTTCCCCACTGCGCGTGGAGCTCCACGATGCGGCGCTCCTCGTCGGCAGTGATGCGGCCGCGCCGGAGGCCCGGGTGGAGGTAGTTCACCCACCGGAGGCGGCAGCTCTTGCCGGTGCGCCGCAAACCTGCACGTACCACCACCACGCCCATCCACAAGAGGAGCCGCATGCAGTTGCAGAGATGGAGAAGAAGAAGACGAAGCAAATGGTTAACGACACTGCTCGATGGAGATCTCACTGGGTCGACCGATCCTCCTCATGCATGCATGCAGAATTGCAGATGGCAGGCATGGATGGAGGGATCGATCGACGCACCCGCCACCGCGCAAACCTGACACCTTTGCTAAGAAATCCCATCGGCGTTCGCCGAACAGGCGCACGAACCGTACCAGCTGCTCGTCCTCCTCATCCGTCCACGGGCCCTTCCTCGTCGCCGCCGCCGCAGTGCTCATGATGACCTGCTCGCCATCGCCGTCCTTCTTGTGGTTCCTGCGGCTACACAACAAGGACGACGACATGGTCGATCGGTTGCTAGCTAGCTTGCTACCTCCGTAGTACGTCCAGCGACAGAAACAAAGACCAAGCTTGGATGCTCGATCGATCGAGAGGAGGAAGGAGGAAGAAGAAGAAACAGCAGGCAGCTTGTTATAGCTTGCTTGATTCCCTGGGCTCAGCTGGCCTCCCCTTTATATGAGGTCCACTTGGGTAGTTGGGCTAGAGGGCGAGAGAGCTAGTAGAGCATAGATGGCTAAGAGATTGAGATTGAGCAGAGGGCAGGTGAGCGCGGAATGGTGCGGGGTGACGCTCGTCAGTGCCGCCCGCATGATAGAGGCCATATATATCCCATCTAATAGTAATAATTACCGTATATACTTATCTAGCACTCTAACGTAATTATTCTCAGTCCATCCAGTATTCCAGTCATAAATAAGTGTCGATTTTGGATGGTGATATAGTCACAAGACACTACTACACCTTAATTAGGGCATTCAGAGTGTTGGAGGGTGGAAAGATATATATATACCCTATAGCTGGCTACAAAATAACTTATTTTGTAGCCACTTTGAGTTACGATAATTTCTATGTTAATTTACGAGATTATAGTAACTCCTTACTAATTGGTTTATTATAACGTTATGGTAAATATCCCCATGTGTTATAGTAACCCAACTATCGTTAATATGTATTGATATTATCGTAAATTAGTATATAAAATTATCGTAAATGGGGATGGCTACAGAATAACTTATTTTATAGCTGGCTACTGAATATACCGAATGCCCATGTTCGGAAGCCCCGCGACTGCTCTGTTTCTCGTTGGGGCTGGCGACGACGCAAAGGATGGGTGGGACATGGCAGTAGTGCGCAGAGGACAGAAGAATGCGTGTTTCGGGACGGAGCGTCCGGGCGTGAATCTCGGTAGCAAAATGGAGCTCGCCAGCGATGAGGATCTCTGTAGCATGCAGAAGGCGGCGTCGCTGGGCGATGATGTGCAGATGGCAGGATGGGATGCCGTGACGGCGTAGAGAACAGGAGGGGGAGGACGGCAACGGTGCACAAAGGGTGGGGTGGGTGCGCGGCGGTGACACAGAGGATGAGTGGGGGCGGCGGTGGCGACAGTGCGCGGAGGATGTTGGCTTCCGCACGGATGCCCTTGGGGCCCACTGCTGCAACATCGGCGATGTACTAATGAAACATGCCCGGGTTACTATTGAAACATGTGCAATATCGTTGCTGCAACGTCAGAGATGTACTACTAAAACATGCCCAAATTACTATTAAAACATGTATAATATCGTTGTTGCAACATCAGTAAACACAACATCTGCAACATTCGCTTGAAGCACCTGCAACATGCTCTCGAAACACTTGAAACAATTGAAACATAGACTTGCAAAATAGGCTTTCGGAGCAACATCTCTTGGTAACACAACACCTGCAACATGTGCCTGAAGCACCTGAAACATGCGCTTGAAACACCTAAAACTTTCGAAACATAAGCTTGCAACATATGCTTTTCAAAGGAACATCTCCTTCGGCTTGGGCGAACGGAGGCTCATCGGCACGCAGAGCTCGACGGCGGTGTGTGGAGCTCGTTGGTGGGAGGTGGCACAAATGTTGGTGGCGCGGATCTCGGCGGCGTGGAGCTCGGTGGCGCGCAAAAGGCGACGCTGCACAAGCCGCACGGAGCTAGGCGATGGCGCGTAGAGGGTAGGGTGGGCCGAGCGCGACGACACAGAGGACTGGTGGGGGTGGAGGTGGCGGCGCGCAGAGGGCGGGGTGGGGGCGTGGCGACGACGCAGAGAATAGGTGGGGCCGATGGCAGCGGCGCTCAGACGACACACGCATTTTGGAACGGAGCGTCCGTCCGAACATACGGTCGGGCCGCATCATTATCGTATATATAAAGAACGTTTTTTATTCAAATGGTTCTCCAAATGATGATGTAGAGAGTGGGTTTAAGAAACACTCTTAGACGTCTCTAGGAGTACGTCTTTATCACTTTGATGCCCTTAGTCAAGTCATACTCCCTCAGTTGAAATTGTACAAGACTAGTTTCATTTGGTCCGGACAACGCAAGCTCTGATTTGTTCTACGAATGTATAACTTTTGCAACGAAAAATTGATGCCATTACATTTTTCTTAAAAGTTAACTACTCATTATCATAATTTTGTATCGCATGGATGAAATATTCCTAGACTAATTGTCGATCCAAGAAGTCTTATAATAATAAAACAAAAATTCTCCTTGTAAAAACAGCGGAGGGAGTACTATTTGCAACTATTTTCCAAGATAAATCTAGTGATACTTTTTTTTACGAAGTTTAGTATTAGACTAGACAAGTTGAAGAGATATTAATGGTCCAAGTTTAAAGTGTACATAGTTTTTACTGTATTGATGAGTATCAAAACTATGAACATCAGCTGGTGAGGTTGAGGACACCTGTTTCCATCAGAGGACAAGAAACTCCTACACGGAACAATAAGGAATAATTCAAGATATGACACTCTATTCAGTGTCGATTCAGGATATATTCGTGACTTTGTGTCTGTACAATGCTAAGTTACCATTGCTTTGAGAGTCATATCCTTAATTGATTATCATGAATAATATAAAGACACTGATAAGTACTTATAATTATGCAAGTAACAAGAGCTAATCCCTGCATGTCAATATCTGATAGGAAATGAAACGAAAGGATCAGACGGTAGACAATCTTAGTCGCTTAACTACTGAGGAGTACCCTCATCATCATCAGATCCATCCATCCTTGATAGCCCTTGGCTTATCATTAAACAACATCGATGTGATTCTTTCAGAGCTTCTAGACGATTACTGAATGATGATGTCCAGCTTATCACTAAGCATATTCACTGACGTGTGATGGCAACAGCTGAAACAAGCTATGGTTATTAATCAGCATGTTTCAATTGGTAAGCATATCCTTGCATCTTTTTGGATTAAAAGAATGAGGGGATCTGTTCTCTAGCTAATTATTGAGTGATCAGCCCAAAAATAGAGCTGCAAATCATGCATATGCTGGCGTCATCATTAGGATGCCAAGATATATGATGACTTTCTGCCTTCCTTTCAACACCCCTTTACATGTTTTTTCCTCTCCATTTGATGGTTACAGAAGTACTCAATTCAATTTCGTCTCCAAACCATTCACGGTGATCAATTGCCTTTTCAAGGGATACTAGTCACAATCGGCCATGTTCGGCTTACCCCATATTCGGTTTGTTCGACTTCTTTTTTTCAGCCGAAACAATGTTTTTATCTCACAATAATTCAGCCAGAACAATGTTTTTCAGCCAAGTTTCAGACCAGCGAACGGGGCCGAAGCATTCTGAAACACAACAAAAGGGCCTTGGGTGTTACAAACTTACAATGATGCATTGGAGAGTTCTCTGGCATGGTCAAGAACATACACACAGCTTTTCTCATTCAAGAACAGGATGCAGGAAAAAAGTGTCCTGATATCAAAGGCCGCAACAGCGACCTTGAATAAATTGCAGAAGGATCAAGTATCATTGAACCTAGGCTACTCGGGTATGTTCATTGGAGGTTCCAGGCTCTCCACAAGAGTTCGCAGGTCTAAATCTTTACCCTCAAATTTCTTGATAAAAGGATGATTCTGCAACAACAGAAATAGCAACTCAAGACAAGTTACCAAAAGGAATTGTGCAACAATAATGGCAAATAGTTTATTTAGGAAACTATTCAATCAAAGAAAAGCATGCTGACCAAGAGTTCTGAAGCAGACATCCTTCCTGCTGGATCCTTTTGTATGCTGCAAAATAATATAGCAAAATATAAGACTACAGTGCAGCATACACTGTTGACATGAATCACTAATGATATTTTCTTAACATCTATGCAAAATTTAACACCACGGGGCAGAACTGGAATATAGCCAGTATTACAAGAACAAAAGTTTTGTAGGGTAGATTCTCACAACCAAAGTCATGCTTTGTTAATCTAGAAACCAAGTGAATAGTGGAATGGCTGGTCTCAATCATTTTTTTTTTTACCTCAGACATAATGGCCAGAACCGTGACTAGAGGCTCATGTTGGGTTTCAACTCTAGCCTACCCCAACTTGCTTGGGACTAAAAGGCTTTGTTGTTGTTGTTGTCGTCGTCAGACATAATGGCCAGGCACAGTAAAGACTTGCAACTAAGTGAAGTGTGAATGACCCAAAATTCAAATTTTAGCCATTTCGTGTAGCAACTATCAAGGGCTGACGGGGTAATCAACCTACCTTTGTTAAAAATTAAGATAGAATTTCAGCGTGCCTATGTAATATAGCATGGCATAAAAATTAAGCCAGAATAACAGAACAACTGAGCAATTATGTGTCAATTGAAGTGTAAGAAACATATTGTGTTCGTAGCATTGAATCCTATGTTTTCCTCGCTTAATCCACAAACTACAGCTCCAGACTGAAGCAACTTAAGCAATTACGTGTCAATTGCAGTGCGTTCCCAATAGTTACATTGCAAGATCAATTTAAATATATGAAAGAGGTTTTGATTCAGATTAACTGGGCAAGATAGCAGACAGAAAGGTATTGACTGGGATGTTTTTCATACCAAGAGGAGATAAATGAACAGAATTCTGGAGAGAACTGATCCGCAGGTGCAGAAGGTGGTGGTTGATCAACAATAGCTTCCAGTAGTTCATAGAAGCTTAGCCAGCCTTCTCCTTCTGAAGGAATATAGGGGAACCGACCAATGGCACACTCAAGTATTACTAAGCCCAAACTCCATATGTCACTCTTGTAGTCATAAGAGCTTCCGCTAATCCTCTCAGGCTGAAGAAGGAATTAAAATAAAAACTGTCACCACACCTTTAAGCATCCCAGTTACTAATGAAAGAAAAAGAGCAATCACATGAAACAAATAACTAATTCAACATACCGCCATATAGTTGTAGGTTCCAACAAATGTATCCCGCTGACCCATTGAACTTGCTAGCACCGCACTTACCCCGAAATCAGTAATCTTTACTTCACCCTTACGGTTGACTAACAAGTTAGATGGCTTCATGTCCCTGTGAATCACATGCCTTTCGTGATGAAGATATAGCAAACCCTCCAAGACCTGAATTAGCCAGAATACTACTTGATATTAGCTGTGTGAGAATGTGTTTCAGGATTCATTATATGTTAATGACAAGACTTCCAGCTTATATTCTAAATATACAAAAAGTACAAAAGAAGACAAAGGCCAATTTTATCCATACCTGCTTGCAAAGTACTGCAAGGTATGGCTCAAGAATAGTCTTCACTTGCTTAATGATGTCCGTAAGAGATCCACGATCCATGTACTCAAGAACAAGATATATGACACCATTGTGGTAAAAAGATTGGTGGCACATAACTATATGTGGACACTGTGTTGCTTGATTTATTTTGAGCTCTTGTACTATTTGCTTGCGCACTGCTTCCTGAATATTCATTTGAATACCCTGCAGAAAGAATTGTGATACTGGTTAATAAACTGATTAGTCTCATGGGTGAAATGACACAGAACCGCTATCACCAGGGACAGTTCTCAATTTTTTGTTGACCTGAATACATTACCTGATGACTTATCGACCTATCGTCCATTAAATCAGTACTCATCAACTACTAGAAGTTTTTCACGGATTTCATATGTAAACATAAGTAATAAGTTAGTACTAGATGTCGCTTTGACATTCACTTAGCATCCCCCATCTTATTTTACTAGAACGCATCTTTGTGTACTAAAGTTAAGGCTGCCATGCCAGCATACTGTTACAAAGTTGACGAAACAACTCAAATTATTAGGTTCCAAGTGTTTACAAGACAGAACAAGCAGTAAAACTTTTTGAATAAGTTCAAACATATAAATCCCATGTCCCATCTAAAAAGGTAAAACTGATTTTCATGGCAATAAAAAAAAATAAAGTACAGATACATGGTAGGCAAAATACAGAGTTTCCATTGCAATAGTGAGAGTGGTGTGCACCAGAAGAAATCATTGCACTGGAAATTACCTTCAAAGCATATAATGTCCCCACCCACTTGTGCCGCACTAGCTGGACAACACCACCACTTCCTTTGCCAATGACTTGAATCATCTCAAGATCATCCATTGATAACTGCACATCTTCCACCTTCAGGTTTGTTGATTGCTGAGAAAAGGTAAAATACAAATTCAGAAACAACTTGATCATTAACAAAATACTAGCAAACACTAATGGAAACTGTTGACCAACATAGTCCTATAGGAATGGAAGTTAAATATGACAATCATTTGGGGAAAATGAAAACATATGCTGTTCCCACTGACTGGAAAAACTTCTTACAGTGGCACCTAATAACCAGGAACAAGTAAATTCCATGCATGTAAAATCCACATTTGTTCTTCAAGGTTTACCAGAAATGGAAAATCAATATTTTGAAAGATAAAGGTCCCTTGTGTGAATTGCATGGGTACAATGCATTCCATAAAAAGGGTAATTCAAAAAAGTAATTACAAGGTTTATCAGTGAACTGATACACGTGCTTCTATACAAAAATCATCAATGCGAAAATAAGGTACATTCCACAAGAGTCCAGTCGGACTAATCAACAAACAGCAAAAGGAGTAGTTGCCGATCCAGGACTCACATTTTCATCTCCATTTTCCTCTGAGATTAGCCGCAACCCTCTTTGATTAAGCCGTAGTTCACCATCCTTGAAAGTACCACTCGCCGTCCTAAAATGGGACCAGCGATAGAAGACATCAATTCAGACAGCTGTTCAATAACTCCCAAATACTAAATTTGAACTCACAATAAAATCAAGGGGAACACAAAAATTATGCAGGATCCGAACTAGATTGTACTAGTACTTGCAAATCAAACCATAACGCGGTCACTCAAATCAAAAGAGGAGAAAATTAAAGAGGGAATAAAAAGATGCTATTTTTAGGCTAAGGAAACAAGGAGACGACTAACAGGAACTTGTCGACGGGGGTCTCCTGCGCCGGCACGGCCAGCTTCAGCTCCGTTCCCGGCTTCTTGCCCCTCATGGCCTCGCCGCCCCTCAGCCGGAGAGTTAGGGTTTCTCGGTGGGAGATGGGACTAGCCGCTCCGCGGGGATCAAAGAGAGGAAAGCTGGTTCCTGTAGCTTCCGGAAGTACCGGCAGCTGGGGCGGCACCAAGGAGGAGATGCGGCGGCAGCTGGGGCAGAGGGATCGGGTGGAAGCAGCGGCGGCGGCGGCGGCGGTGACGGGGCTCGGGGCTCGGGACTCGGGAGGAGTGTGGTTTGGTTTGGTTTGGTTGGATCCAACGGTCACTGTTACGGACTAGTGTACACTCGAATGTGTTATTATTATTCTTTAACTCCAAAAAGTCTCGCTTATAACATAAGCTCAAAGAAATAATGTACAGTATCACTCAATCAAAGGTTACTATTGTCTATGATTCATTTTATTTTGTGGTTTTTTTGGCACTTATGCTTACTTTAGTTCAACAAATAGTCATAGTGATGAGAGCAGTGCGTCCATGCAAATGTATTTGAAGAAAATTTCTTATCTACCACAGAAAATTATATCCTTTTTCTTATACGATATTTCAAAACTTCGCGTATTTCTCTCTCTCTTCTATAGATTCAATCATATATCGTCTTTATTGGAATTGCAATTTTACCCTTCTACTCTACGACAATGTGGACCCTTGTTTTACTAAGACCCTCGTTTTACTCTAAACGACGATAAAACCCACCGATTGATCCCCTGACTCAAAACAAACTAAAACATAATCTACACACGTATACATCAAAACCAACGAAAATATAAAGCCTTAATCGAATCAGATCAAGGGAGAAGGAGAGACTACCATCAGAGAACAACTAGGACGACGTCGTTGAGAGAGACGCACAACAAATCAGTGCGACAAAGGAAATACATAGCAAGGGCAACACAAGACAAAAACGGCTCATGAAAGCAGAATATAGGGAAATGGAGAAAATGTGCTTTGGGCTGGGCTAGGCCCAATTTGTTTCGAGCCTACTAGCCTAGCTTAAGCATGTCTAATTTTTTTTCGAGCGAGCCTACTTTTTTAGCATGGGCCATGGGCTTTGGGGCATATATGAGCTAGGCTTAAAATGCTTAGGCACAATCATGATCAATTTTCTTCCATTTGTGTCACTATTAAAGTCCTTGGTGCATAGTAGAGCATCATTGTTGCGACAACCAAATTATTGGCAACATGAGCTTCCCAATAGCTTAGAATGGAATTAGCTAGGATTTCCCATAGCTAATTTAGAGATATATAGAAGCATTTGTCAATATAGTTAATAGGGAGAAAAGGCGATAAGTTGATGTCCATGATACAATCTCAAATCTATCTACTAATACAAGCATAAAACTTGCTCCTATATACTAGTCTAGAATTTAATTTAAGTACTAAAAAGGACCAGAACAACCAAGTTTTATGGTCATGTTTGTTTTACAAATCATATGGCAAGGATGAAGCAAGACCGCCTATTAATAAACCTTGGCTAGTACGTCACCGTGAGCTAATGAACTCTTAAAAATGGTCATGTTTGTGTCTGAAAATAAAGGTTGTGATGAACAAGTAGTGGATGTAAAAGGAAAGCACAACGATAATGCTAGGTTAATTAGGATTAGGAGGTGGGACGACAAAAGCAATTTTAAAAAGGAAGAAACAAGGTAAGATACATACATGTGGGCATTCCTCTTGTCACTATACCTTTCTGCCTCTGTTTTTCCTATATTCTACTTGCCATATAGCGCTCCAACTTGCAAGGCTACTTACCTACACTTTGTGGCTGACATGTGGGTCTCCAAACACATAGAAAACTCATGTGGTACACTGTGTGGTTTGCTTTAGTTTACTACTCCTTCGGTCGTATAATATAATGCATTCAAAAAAAAATTAAGACAACTTAAATGAACACTCAAATGTGCATGTAGCCATGGGTTAGACCCAATAAAAAAGTTTCTTCTCAAACTATGGTTTTCTTTTTAACAAACTTTGTCAAATATGAATATAAGCACCATATGGAATACGTTATATTTTAGTACAATTTTTAGAAGTCATATATAATGCACTATATTATAGGATTGGGGAAGCATTTTATACATGGGAGTGCTTGGATATCCCCTCCTAAATTTTACTCCCTGTCACATCGGATGTTTGACACTAATTTAAAATATTAACCATAGACTAATTATCATAGACACTAATTTAAAATATTAACCATAGACTAATTATCATAGATGAAGACTAATTTGCGAGACGAATCTAGTAAGCCTAATTAGTCCATGATTTGATAATGTTGTGCTACAGTAAACATGTGCTAATGATAGATTAATTAGGTTTAATAAATTTATCTTACAAATTTGTCGCTATCTGTATAATTAATTTTATAATCCGCTTAGTAATCGTCGTTGGCTTGTTGTCAAATGGCAAGTACTATTTGGGATATGGAAAGGTGCATGATGGATGCGATCGATGCACGGAAAAAAGGTGGGATTGGGACCTGCACGTACGTGAGGACGAAAACGATACGGAAATAACGGTATCGTTTTCTATATTTAATCTGATTAACGTACGTGAGGACGAAAACAGTACGAAAATAATGGTATTGTTTTCTATATTTAATCTGATTAAATTCGTATTTTCGAACAAATTTGAATTCAGTTTAAAATTTAGAACACCAAATTTGAAATCAGAATGAAAACAGTTTAGACATTTTTTTCGACCGTTTTCTACTTTTCTACTTTTAATTCAGAATATCCTGAATTCGAAATTCGGTTTCGAAATTTGGTTTAAACCAAATTTGGCCCACTACAAGTTCAATCTTAGAAAAAATTATATTTTTTCATAAGATCTCGGATGAAAATGTTTTTTATATGAAAATTGTAGCTCTTGACGAGATCTACAACTTTTTAGTTCTTAGTTTTTTTCATTTGATGTCTTGAAGATGTTCAAAAAATGAAACAAAGTCAGCGATATATTAATCATGTACAAGCGCTTGGTGCCTTAAAAAATCATATCTTCCTTACATCGTGTCGAATGGAGATACTTTTTAAGAAAGTTGTAGGACTTATTAATTATTATGTACTTGTTAATTGTTATGCACTTAGTCCTATGGGCCAATATTCCGTATTGATTTTCCATATACTGACTGAGTTCGACAAAATTCCGCTCGAATTATTTCGTTTTCGAAATTTTTGATATTCCGTAAGTTCGTGTCTGTTTTCGTGTCCGGTTCTACCGTTTTCATTTTCATTTTCGTATTCAAATATAGAAGTAGAAAACGGTTGAGAGATTTTTCGAGCGTTTCCTACCGTTTTCATCCTACACGTACCTACGATGGTATCTTTGCCCGATTGGCACGGTCCACGGGGCTACGATGGATTTGTCTGAAAAGTAAGCCAATGGCCAATTGGCCGTAGCTTTGGAATGGAAATGGATGGTTTATTTCGACGATGCTGCAATGCACGGGCCGGCCTTGTTCCTTCCATCATATTCATTCCATTCCATGGCATCAATCAATTTGGATATAATAGATTCCCATGCATGCACATTTGCTCCTCCCTGTTTGCAGTGCTCGCTCGCTATAGGATCTTTGTTTTTTTTTTTGTTTCTTTTGGGGGGGGGGGGGGGGATTGAAAGCTTAGAGTGTAAAAGTTCGGAGATGTAGATTCTGCATTATTATTTGCAGAACCTGCTTAGAGAATGTAACACCCCAGCTCACTCTACCGAGAGGTGGGTCTCACCTACGTAACAACCCGCTTACGTTTTTGTCCTCGCTTCGTGCAAAACGGTTAACCGAAGGTTACTACGCGTCCTTAGCCTGACTATTTAAGCTGGTTCGACGAACTCAGAATTCACCAAATGGTCCAATGGGCTGGGTCTCACATCCACCCACCCTCAAAGGATTCGAGGTCCTCGTCGAACTATCGAACCAGCTTACCCATACGGGACAAATGCTCAGAATCGACTTTCTTGGCCACGTTCATATTCTCAGCTCCCCGACCCAAATGACATGCTCTTACAAAGCCATGCGCAGTCTGTTCGAGCTCTCGAGCCATACATCCGTGAAACCGCGAGAGTTGGCTCTGAATACCATTTGTAACACCCCAGGCCCAGCACATGCCCCACTCTACCGAGGGGTGGGCCCCATCTACGTAGCAACCCGCTTGTTTTTTCGTCCTCGCTTCGCGTAAAACGGTTAACCAAAGATTACTACGTGTCCTTGGTCTGGCTATTTAAGCTGGTTCGGCGAACTCAGAATTCATGGTATGGTACTAAACTTCGCCGCAACACTGTTTTCGACAGCTATAGTACTCAGTGCTACGTTAACCTGAATTCGGTCCGGGCCAACTTGGCCCAATAGGCTGGGTCTCACAGAGAACCAGTGCACTTAAAGTCTACTATTTGGTTCATGGTCATGGCCTGCCTCAGGATGCAATTATTTTTTTTAATTTAAACCCTTTTTTGAATGTAATTTTAAATCTAACACCTTCGATTTTTTTTAAACTAACACTTTTGGCCGCGCCTATTGCCCTGGCGCGGCCAAATACCTGTGCCACGCCATGCATGGTGGCGCGGCACAGGGGCACATGGCTGACGTGGCGACGACCAGTAGCGCTGACCGCTGACGGGGCAGGGCCTGCCGCGCCAGGGGTCATGGCGCGTCTAGGCCAAATAAAACCCCGCGGCTGAGCCCCCGGCCGCACGCACCACTGCCCGCCCGCGCCGCTAGCCCGCCGACGCACCCCGCCGCCAGCCATCGCCCGCCTCCAGCGCCCGCGTCCACGCCGCGCCCGCCCGCGCCCTCGTCGGCCGAGCCCGCCCGCGCCCTTGCAGCACCCGCGCCGACCGTGCCACGAACCCCGGCGTGTCAAGGCCGCCTGCTCCTAAGGTACCTCCCTCTCAGTTTAATGTTATTATGATTATTATTATTTTAGGATAATTAGTTTGTGATATACGTCTGTAGTTTTTAGGTTTTTGGTTAGGATTTTGGGTTTAGTGATTGATTAGGTATTTATTATTTAGCTAGTAGTTATTTATTTAGTTAGGGATTGTAGCAATGTGGTTGTCACTGCTAGATCCGGTTATTATTTAGTTTATAGTTAGTTATTTAGTTAGGGATTGTAGCGAGCCGGTCGAGGGATTGTATTCCATTCGAACGTTTCGATCGTGGGTTCATCCCGCCGTGGCCGTAATGCTGAGTGTAACTGGCTCCCTCGCTTCTTGGTTGGCTTTGTCATACTACGATCTCTAGCCTCTATCCACGTCCCTAGCACATGACCATCGGGCTTTATCTCTTTTACGCGCTTGTTTATCCTAGCCTTGTGCCGATTTATTTTGGGTTAGAGTGAATATTTTACTTTGCAATGCTATATAATGTTAATTTGAATTTTATTAATTTGAGTACTCTAACGCTTTATTTATCAATTTGTAACAGGATGGCCCATCCCACGCAGCACCAGTTGTACCTCATTCTTGAGGTGGAGTACGACGACTGAAAGTGCATCTAGCCCTTTAGTGGGGTTTGGATGATTGAATGACAACGTGATTAAAGGACTAACCCGTTTGCTAAGTGTGGATAGGTAATAGGTTATCTCACAGGTACTTAATGAAAGCCAAAATGATGTGTTGTTGTATAAACAATCTAGTTCAAGCACAAGACAACAATGCAAATGGAATTCATGTGAAGGCTTATTTATTGTGGGATTTCCATGTACTATGTGAAAGCAAGCTCGTGATTATTAGTTAATGAGACATGAGGGATTGCATATGGAATGGTCTCATATTTGAAGCTTGCTAAATTAAAATGAAAATGATAACAATACATATGAATGGATGATTCAACGCAAGATATGACTTGATGGCTTGAGATGGTGAAGATAGCAAGGAAAGGCTTCTAGGTACTAAGCAAGGGTGAAGGGCAAGCGACGGCTTGGTGGCCGAAGAACCTAGCTAGGGTGAAGAAGAAAGTACTTATATTTAGTTGAGGTACTAATCAAGCTAAAATGGTCATATTGATATGAAGGATCAAATCTATAATGAAGTATTTGATGGAAGTGACTTGATGCATTTGGGATTATTCAAATTTGATGAATGGAATCAAGTCACATGCTCAAGATGGCTATACTCAAGTGAAAAGATCAATATCAACATGTTAGCACCCTTACTTGATGAAGATTGAAAGAGACGGCATTAATTCAAAAGAGGTCAACTCAAGTGGTATAAATTCATTTTTTCTTTGATCTTGAGTTTGATAGGTATGCCGTACTATTAAGAGGGATGCATCATGTTGATAGATAATGTTGCATAAGTGCTCAAGCCAACCCATGTGAGTTTTGAGTTTTTGAGCGACAAAAGAGCTAACTTTATCTTTGCTGGTCTGACAATACCGGACGTGTTGCTCCAGCTCTTGTGCAGGTTCTTTGTGTATATTGATATCTCTAGTAGGTACCTGCAGTTTGGTTTAAAGATAAAAATCGAAAGGAGCAAGTTCGGGGTTGTTCTGTAGAAACTGTGCATACCGAACACGTCCGGTATTAGAGCTCTGTGCTAAAAATATTTATTTTTAGTTCTAACTTTGTGTTGCAGGGTTATAGCTTCTAGATACATTATTTATACCTTGTGCACTGTGTGGATTACTTGTGAGGGGTGGTACTACTCTTTATTTGAAGTTTCCAATTTGAAAACTCTCTTTACTAATTGTTTCCACATTTAAAGGTGTTAATTTTCAGAAACATCTATTCACCCCCCTCTAGGTGGCATTCTAGGTCCTTTCAAGTGGTATTAAAGCAAGGTTCTCACCTAAAGCTTCACCACCATGAGAAAAAGGATGTCGACGCCTATCGAGTTAGAGCCGGTGCTTCTCCAAAATAATGGTTCAAACTTTCTAACTTGGTCAATACATGTACTCAATGCTTTTAGAGATATTAGTCCTCTTGTTGAGCATATTGTGGATACAAGCATACCTCTTCCTATAGTTGATTGGAGCAACTACAAAAATTTGTCAAAAGAGGAAGAGATATGCGTGCAACTCAATACTCAAGCTATTAATATTATTTTGAGTACATTGAGTGTAGAGGTTCAAGATGAGGTAATCTTCAATGGACAACCACCTCCGGAGAGTGCTCATCTCATTTGGACTAGACTTTTTGATTTATATGGAAAATCCAAATGTGATGATGCACTTGAGATCGAGTCAATGGAAAGTATGTCCATTGTGTCATTATACAGCGAAAAAGCCTCACAAGACCTCAAGAGCGCTGAGCCAGAGCAAGAAGTGCCAGTAGCACATGGCTTGCTGTCTGCCTGCATGTACTGGACGTGTTTGGTATGGCCGAGGCAGCAGACTAGCAAGCAGTTGTTTGCAACGATGCTCAAGCCCGATGGTGACCAAGTGATGAGTCAACCTCAGTATCTCATAACACTCATCACTTGTGTCTCATGGCCAAGAAAAGCAAGAAAAAGAGTAACAAGAAAGATCAAGAAAAGGAGAAAGCACAAGTAGATGATCAAGATGAGAGTGATGTTGAAGTTGAAGACAACTACAACCTTGATCATCTCAACCGCAAAGACAAGTTCATCATCATAAAGATAGTTGAAAAGAATGATGAGCTTAAAGAAGAGATTGAGAAGCAAGAGCAATCACTTCAAAAGCAAGAATTGTTTCTCATCTCCAAACTGAAAGAACTAAAGGCTCTAAGTGAAAGGTATGAAAAATTATCAATTGAGCATGCTTTAGTTACTAACTCCTCTTCTAGTGTTTCACAACTAGAGAAGGAAAACTTTGAGCTCAAGGCAAGG
This sequence comes from Miscanthus floridulus, assembly GCF_019320115.1. Taxonomy (NCBI): domain Eukaryota; kingdom Viridiplantae; phylum Streptophyta; class Magnoliopsida; order Poales; family Poaceae; genus Miscanthus; species Miscanthus floridulus. Next base: position 7,232,366 of record NC_089596.1, read on the forward strand.
CTAGATGAACTATCAAGCAAGTATAATGTGCTACAAGCAAACTATGTTCATCTAAAGTGCTCTCATGATGAAGTAGTAGAATCAAGCATCATGCTTGAGGTAGCTCATGAGGTTGTGATCACATTGGTAAAATTCTCTCAACCTCTCATACATTCACTCACTAGTACACCATCTCAATTAAATATTTCTTGTACTAATGAGTGTGCTCCTCAAGCAAGCCAATCTTTGATTGAGCCAAATCTCATAGAAAACATAGAGCTCAAAGAAGAGGTGAAAAGATTAAAGAAAGATGTGATTCGGTTGAAGGGTAAGGAGAAAGCACAACCTTCTCAAGATAACCGTGATAACATGGTGAAGAAGCTTGAGAAGGGTTCAAACCTTGCTTCCTCTAAAGCCCAACAAAAGAATCACATCTCAAGCAAGGCCAACCCAACCAAGAGCAAGAAACATGGAAAAATGATGGGCTATGGTTGTGGATTGTATAGACATGAGTGGGCTATGTGTCCACACAAGAGTTGGGCCAACAAGGTTGAAGCCGCAAATCTAAAGGCTTCTACCAAGAAATGCCCAATGTACAAAGAGGCAAGAAAGGAAGCCCAAGTTGCAACAAGAAGATGCTATGGATGCAATGAGATGGGCCACAAGGTTGATAGATGTTGAAAGCTCTAGTTTGGTTTTGGTGAATTGATGAAACCCTAAGTGCTAACCTAGTTTATCAAGTGATCATGACATAGGTAGCGCACTTCAAGTAGAAGAAGCTAATGAAGATCATAGCATGACAATGGTGATGGCATGGCGATGATCAAGGGCTTAAACTTGAAATGAAGAAAGAGAAAAACAAAAAGCTCAAGGCAAAGGTATAAACCATAGGAGCTATTTTGTTTTGGTGATCAAAACACTTAGAGAGTGTGATCATATTTAGGTTCGATACTCGTACTATTAAGAGGGGTGAAACTCGTATCTGAATGCGGTTATCAAAGTGCCACTAGATGCTCTAACTTATTGCATATGCATTTAGGATCTAGTGGAGTGCTAACACCCTTGATAATATTTGTGAAAATATGCTACCACATGTGCACAAGGTGTTTGTAGGGTTGAGATGGGTTTGGGTCCCTCGGGAAAATGAAATGTCTATTTTCTATTGCGCCGGATGCAAAATTCTTGGTGGTTTGCACACTTGAGCAAGGGTGAAGAAGTTAGAGTTAAAATGGAGTTGATCGAAATGATGCTGGCGTCGGTCTACTGACCGGACGCTGGGTCACTCAGCGACCGGATGCTGAAGGGCTGCGTCCGGTCGAGCTGTCAGACGGCACAATGGGTAGGGTTGAGCACCAGACGCTGGTCTGTGTCCGGTCAAGGTGGACCGGACGCGTCCGGTAGAAAAAACATGCCTCGGGGAGCTTACTGGAAACGACCGGACACTGGGGCTTCAGCGTCCAGTCAGTTTTGACCGGAGCGTCCGGTCAGCTTCGTAGCCGTTGGAATCTGACGAACAGTGTTTGAAGCTGGTGACACGTGGCGTCCATCGGGCAACCAGACGCTGAGGGCCAGCGTTCGGTCAGTATGACCGGAGCGTCCGGTCAGAGCGCGTTTTGCCCAGTGAAGGGGTATAATGGCTCTATTTGATTGGGGCTCTATTTATAGCCCCATGGCCGGCTATGGCTCACATCTTTGGCCATTTTCATTGACATAGCAACCTTGTGAGCTAAGCCAAAGCCCTCCCACTCATCTACATCATTGATTCATCATCATAGTGAGATTGGGAGTGATCCAAGTGCATTGCTTGAGTGATTGCATCTAGAGGCACTTAGTGATCGTGTTTCGCTGCGGGTTTTGCTTGTTACTCTTGGTAGTTGCCGCCACCTTGATGGCTTGGAGCAGCGAGGATCGTCGAGCGGAGGTGGTGATTGTCTCCGGCTCTGATCATGGTGATTGTGAGGGGTTCTTGACCTTTCCCCGGCGGAGCGCCAAAAGGTACTCTAGTGGATTGCTCGTGGCTTGTGTGATCCTCATCTTGTGTTGGTTGTGCGGCACCCTGTTGAGGGTTTGGCGTGTGAAGCCAATTAGCGCGTGAACCTCCAAGTGAGTGAATCGCCACAACGAGGACTAGCTTGCCGGCAAGCAAGTGAACCTCGGTAAAAATCATTGTGTTCATCATTGATTCCGAGGTGATTGGTCATCATTGTTATTCATCTTCGTGATTGATTGGTTCATTCATCTACACGGCGGTATAACCCTCTTGATCACTTTCTTTACTTTACCGCAAACTAGTTGACAAGCTCTTTAGTGTAGCTAGTTGTGAGAGCTTGCATGCTTGGTTGGTGTGGCTCTTTAGTTAGCCTTTGAGAGCACACTAACATAGGGTAGTGTCATTGCTCTTGTGTGAATTGACACTATCTAAAATAGAATTGTGGTAGGTGGCTTGCATTTTGAGTAGGCTAGCGCAACACTTGCTTCACCTCATAATTGTCTAACCATTTGGTTAAGTGTTGTTGTAGAAATTTTTATTAGGCTATTCACCCCCCCTCTAGCCATTAGGACCTTTCAGATGTCCATACAAGCAAAACAAGCATAGAGCAAACAAAGGCCGCATATGCTATGCTTGTAAAAGAAAAGGGCATCTAAGCTATGAATGCCCAAATGGTAACTCACCTAAGCCGAACATATTTGTTTATCATGATATGCTTAGGAAGACCATAAATGGAGTTAGCATTAGTAAGGTGATGTGTTCACCACAAACTAGTGCTAAAGCCATTTGGGTGCCTAAGCACTTGTTGACTAACTCAAAAGGACCCAATAAGAGTTGGGTACCAAAGTGTGCCTAAGTTAATGATGTAGGTACTTGGTGATGAGATGAAACCTTCGGGGTGGTTGAGCAAGCAATTTGATAATATTCACTCAATCTATCAACCAATTCTGATCATAATCCCTTATATGGTTGATCCGAAGATAATTCAATGAACATATCATATATTTCATCCTCACCATTGGTAACAAGTACCTAAACCTTTTAGGATAGCCACCTTGTTCATTTCATTTTCTATAGTTCATAAATAGGTACATTTGTGAAATAATAAAAGTGGCTAATTAGATTCAATTAAAAAGAATTCTACTTTGCCATATGATGCTTTTGATCGCTATCTAGTAGAGTAATTTATTTGTTGAGATGCTAGTATACAATAAATAATAAAGCTAAACAAAGAATCACAAGCAGCGAATTAATTGTGTCTGTTCTGCACCTACCGGACGTGTCCGATATTACTACCAGACATGTCTGATATGGCTAGGGACAGAAAGGCAGTGGTTCTATTCTAAATATTCCGGACGTGTCCGGTATACCTACTGGACGTGTCCAGTATTGCAGGAACCAGAACACTAATAAGATTACAACAGAGTCTTTGATCCATATATTCTCATATATCCTCAATTTACTCAGAAGATTGTGGTTTATCAAAACTAAGTGGATTGTGAGCATCTCTTGAACTCAATTGTAAATATGGCAATTTTATTAGGTTTATGGTCAAAATGGAAAATTGGCTCTCAATTTCTTAATAGAATAAAAGTGCTTGTTGAAAGTCATTCAAATTACTTGAAGCACTTATTTAGGGGGAGCTAAACTTCTATTTTGCACCATTGTGGACTAACAAATTTATCTAGCATTCTTTGTAGTTCTTTGGATGAAAAAGTATCTAGCATGATTATTTGGCAATTGAGGTCAACATAAAGATCATCATGCTATTTATCTTCTTAGTGGTATTCTTGTGGGCTCAAGGCAAAGGTATGTGTTTACATACATACATTGTAAGTGCATCTAAGGCCCTTTATATGTTAGAATGTGCATTTGTGTGACATAGGAGAGATATTTTTCAAAACCCATAACTAGCATGTGTAGATGGTGTGAATTTGAAAAACTATTTGAATCTTGGTCTTTGTGACCTAGCCTTGCCATGTGATGATTATAGCTCTCCTTGATTGTTTGATTGGCTAATCACACATGATATGGCTTTCTTAAGTCCACAATCTACTATGTCTCACTCTCTCTCTCTCTCAAGTAAGCGAAATCTTGTATATGCCAAATATTTGGAAAAGAGAAAATCAATTTATGGCATTGGATAAGAAAAGGGATGATACTCAGTTTGGATCAAGATTATATACCTTTTTGGACTGAGAAATAATAGAAAAGGGGATTGGAAGAGAGAAAACACATTTTGGAATAACTTGGGCCAGCCCGCGTATACCGGACGTGTCTAGTATGCTACCGGACATGTCCGGTATGACCGGGACTATAAAACCGAGCGTACCCCTTCGGCCCAAATAGACTTGTCTCCTCCAAACCAACCAGTCGACACCCTTCTTCCCACCTAGGGCGACTGAGGATTTCACCAAGGAAAAGGAGATCGCATTGGAGAAGGCTTGCATCAAGATTGAAGGCACGGGGATTTGGATTTCTCATCGCCTTCTCATCTCTTCTCTCAAGGTACCCTAATCACGGACCTCGTCCGATCTACATGGTCAATGCATGATTTTGAAATTCTTTCGGTCAATATGTTGCATTGGTGATATAGAAGCAATGCCCAAAGTTTGGAATTGATCCATGATGGTTTGAATCAAGGAACCCTAGTTAGGGTTGCTGGTCGCCCATACCAAACGTGTTCGGTATGCTACCGGACGTGTCTGGTATGGCCCAGCAGAGTAGGCTCTCTGCTCTCCTTTGATTCAATCCTATCCTAGAATTGTTTGTTAGGCTTAGCTTCTTTTGTATCTATGTTTTGCAAACTTTTTGACAGTTGTATGTCAAGATGATTGTAAAACCATGGATAAAAGATTCTATGTCTAATCGCAATTTGAGAATAAGCTATGGGTATGTATCTAAAATTCTATGAAAATCTTTAGATATAGGACAACAGCCATGAGTGGACGACAGGAGCCGAGGTCCAAGCATAGGCATGATCCAGCACTTGAGAAGTACAAGAAGGCGAGACAGGAGATGCATCCTGGATTCAAGCCAACCAGTAGGAGGTCTACCAAGGCTGCCTCTAGTGCAGTAGCTCAGTATGCAGAGGGGTCAGTGAGCTCTTCTTCTGACACTAACACTGATGAGTTCAGAATGGAGTCTAGAGAAGAAAGAAAGAGGAAGAGCACTGATAGAGGATCAGATGGTGATAGCTCAGATGAAGCACAAGAGATTGAGGAGGAGGAGCCAGTTCCTCTAGTTCAGCACCAGCCTAGTCAGGGGATGCATTATGGTCTCTTTGAGACACGTTTGCCCAATGTGCCCCCTTATGTTCCCAGAGTTGACTACAGGGGAAAGAGTATGACCAGGAGAGCTAGAGATGAGCGAAGGGTTGATCGGAGGGACTTACCTAAGGTTTAGCACGATCACCGCTTCCAGACAGCTTTTCACCTAGACTTCTACTCCAGTGTGATTCTCACCAGGAACCTAGTGATTGCCAGGTCTTAGTGGATTGACTAGCAATATATTAGAGAGTTGCAGAAGGCCTCAGTTGATCATGCCATTGCCATCTGCCAGAGCACAGGAGTTTATGAGATCATGGAGTTCCAGCATGACTGGAACACAGAGGTAGTAGCTTAGTTTTATGCTACTCTGTTCGTTGAGGAGGATGAGAGGCGGATGCACTGGATGCTTGAGGGCCAGTGGTACAGTGTTGACTATGATGTTTTTGCTGCCCACCTTGGCTTCTCATAGAATGATCTCTAGAGGGACAGGATCCACACCAAGTAGGTGTTACCTCCTGAGCAGCTCGCATATATGTATCCTCCTGGTGGTGAGAGAGGAGCTATGGGGAAGGTTCTAGGTCTTCACCCTACCTACAGATACCTAGACAGGATGTTCAGGAAGACTATTGACTATAAGGGTGGAGACAAGGGCAACATTGCTGATTACTCTAGGAACCTACTCCATAGGATGGCACCTGATGCTCGGCCCTTCAGCGTGTTTGACTTTATTTGGTCCGAGATCAGGAGTGTTGGAGAGAGGCCCCTCAAGGGCTGTGGTTTTGCTCCTTATATCATGCATATGATTGAGTAGGTGACAGGGCACACATTCAAGTATGATAAGATTCACAAGGCCCTAAAGATTGTTGCAGATCTACCTGAGATAGGGTTACCTCTAGCAGGACCAGGAGGAGCAGCAGCAGTAGCACCAGAGGCAGATGCACCTGAGAGTGGTGCACCAGTAGGAGCTTCACCTTCACCACGTGCTCCTTCACGTTCTACTTCATGTCATGGCAGTCCTCCCTCGCCTATCCGTAGGCTTTTTAGCTCCATATTTGGGATGTGTCGGGACATCTAGACCCGACAGCAGAAGGAGAGGGAGGCTAGGATGAAGGATACTCGAACCTTGAAGCAAATTGCTTCTAGGCTTGAGCTTGATCCTCCTAGGTCTCCACTATTAGATGAGGCAGCTAGTGAGCAGGAGACTAAGGAGCAGCAGCAGGCCAGATATGATAGAGAGTATGCTGAGTTCCTTCAGAGACAGTAGCAGCAGGCACCTAAGCACCCTGACACTCTACCACTTCAGGCTCGTGTGCCTACTCACTCTCAGCCATGTCCCAGCACTATAGACGACTATGCTACAGATTGGTGGAGTGACCTGATAGGTGGTGGTGGCTACTACGGGTCTGGTGGCTATGACCCGTCTGGTGCGGGTGGTTCTCGTCCAGCCAGTGTTGCACGCTCAGATGACGAGGATGCTGGTCGAGATGATGATGATGATGAGTGATCTCAGCTTTCCGTGATAGCTTGTAGCGCCTTTGTCCTTAGTATGTCTTTGTTGGACCTTTGTGGTGATAGATGACAAAGGGGGAGAGAGACTGATCAAAGCTTTAGGATAGTTTTATTTGCTTATCTTTGTACCTAAAGATATGTACTGCAGGCTGTAGTTTGTTTTTGAGCTTCATTAATGTATCTTGGATATGAGATAGATTGTATCATGTGAGAGATGAGACTTATGCTTTATCTATATATCTCTTGAGACATGATCTTTATTTATATATCACTGGTTTCTGGACTTGAAAAATATGTAATGAGTGCTATGTGTGAATTACATGTGTTATATTTATTTTCATAAGGACCATGCATGCTAGAATGAAAATATTTGATGTGATGCCTTTCTATTTATTCGTGTGTGATATATATTATCATATGCATCACGGTTTCACTTTGTCACACACACATGCACCCCATGGATGCAATGATTTAGGGGGAGTCTCTTATATGTTTTAGTATGTGTAATTGACATTTGAGGTCATTTTGTGAATTCTAATCATAAGCACATATTAAGGGGGAGCCTCTCATAAATCATTGAACCCAAAAATTTAAATGTTTATATCATTTTGTAAGCTTAAATCAAGTTGTCATCGATCACCAAAAAAGAGGAGATTGAAAGTGCATCTAGCCCTTTAGTGGGTTTTGGATGATTGAATGACAACATGATTAAAGGACTAACCCATTTGCTAAGTGTGGATAGGTAATAGGTTATCTCACAGGTACTTAATGAAAGCCAAAATGATGTGTTGTTGTATAAACAATCTAGTTCAAGCACAAGACAACAATGCAAATGGAATTCATGTGAAGGCTTATTTATTATGGGATTTCCATGTACTATGTGAAAGCAAGCTCGTGATTATTAGTTAATGAGATATGAGGGATTGCATATGGAATGGTCTCATATTTGAAGCTTGCTAAATTAAAATGAAAAAGATAACAATACATATGAATGGATGATTCAACGCAAGATGTGACTTGATGGCTTGAGATGGTGAAGATAGCAAGGAAAGGCTTCGAGGTACTAAGCAAGGGTGAAGGGCAAGCGACGGCTTGGCGGCCGAAGAACCTAGCTAGGGTGAAGAAGAAAGTACTTGCATTTAGTTGAGGTACTAATCAAGCTAAGATGGTCATATTGATATGAAGGATTAAATCTATAATGAAGTATTTGATGGAAGTGACTTGATACATTTGGGATTATTCAAATTTGATGAATGGAATCAAGTCACATGCTCAAGATGGCAAGTGAAAAGATCAATATCAACATGTTAGCACCCTTACTTGATGAAGATTGAAAGAGACGGCATTAATTCAAAAGAGGTCAACTCAAGTGGTATAAATTCATTTTTCCTTTGATCTTGAGTTTGATAGGTATGCCGTACTATTAAGAGGGATGCATCATGTTGATAGATAATATTTCATAAGTGCTCAAGCCAACCCATGTGAGTTTTGAGTTTTTGAGCGACAAAAGAGCTAACTTTATCTTTGCTGGTCTGACAATACCGGACGTGTCTGGTATTTGTCCAGCAGCTATAAAATTATTGTTCTCAGGTTGGTTCGTCGGGAGTTCCGACGATCGGGAGTCCCGGCATGGGTCGGGAGTTCCGACATCTCGCACTTTAACCGACTCGGAGGGTTCACTGTCCTGGCCATACCAGACGTGTCCGGTATGTATGACCAGAGGCCAACGGCTAGTTTTCAAAAGCCTTGAGGGTCGGGAGTTCCGACGTAAGTCGGGTGTTCTGACGGTCGGGAGTTTCGGCATGCGTTGGGAGTTCCGACACCTCACTAACTTTAACTCAGTTACATGTTTTTTAAATTTGCTGAGGGTCGGGAGTTCCGACGGTCGGGAGTCCCGGCATTCATTGGGAGTTCTGATGCCTCACAACTTCACTGTAACTTAGTTACCGTTAGCGTAGTGTAAGTCATACCGGACGTGTCCGGTATTGCAACGGCTATAAAATGGCTAGTTTTTCAAGGGGGCTATAAATATCCCCAAGCCTCCACCTTTGGAGGTTGCTGATTCTGCTAACATACACACGTTTTTGAGCCTTGCCAACTCTCCTAAACCCTCTCTTAGTGAGTGTGTGATACAAATTGCAAAATCCATTTGTGGGTTTGAAAAAGAGAGCAATCCACCACTTGAGCACTTGTGCATATTGTCAATCTCATGATTCGCATTTGTTACTCTTTGACTCTTTGGTCCTAGACGGTTAGGCGTCGCCGAAGAGCACCCGAGAGATTATGGTGTGCCACGGAAAGTTTGTAACGGTTGATTCCACCGCCTCGAAATCATCTAGTGGAAGGAGAAAAAGGAGTTGGAAAAGACTCCGGCTAGAGTGACCTTTGTGGTACCCTCTCGGGCTGACATTCGCTGGGTCGCCCGTAGCCCCCTCAACGAAGAGTAGGACTCGAATGAGTCCAAACTTCGGTAAAACAAATATCGTGTCTCAATTTGTGTTTTATTCGATATTTGTGTTGCTCCAGCTCTTGTGTATGTTCTCTGTGTATATTGATATCTCTAGTAGGTACCTACAGTTTGGTTTGAAGATAGAAATCAAAAGGAGCAAGTTCGGGGCTGTTCTGCAGAAACCGTACATACCGGACATGTCCAGTATACATACCAGGCACGTCTGGTATTAGAGCTCTGTGCTGAAAATATTTATTTTTAGTTCTAACTTTGTGTTGTAGGTTATAACTTCTAGATACATTATTTATACCTTGTACACTGTGTGGATTACTTGTGAGGGGTGGTACTACTCTTTATTTGGAGTTTCCAATTTGGAAACTCCCTTTACTAATTGTTTCTGCATTTAAATGTGTTAATTTTTAGAAACGCCTATTCACCCCCCCTCTAGGCGGCATTCCAGGTCCTTTCAATGACCAGCACCGAGCACACATCTTGAGTGACAACGACGCAAAGGTGGCCTTGCCTCCTTTGAGGCCCCGTACATACACCAGGGCGCACTAGTGGGACGAGCGTTACGTGCCGTACATAAGGCGTGCCGGCTTCCTCGAGCTTGTCCGTGTTATCAACCACGGTCTTCCGCCCCTTGACCCAGCACTACTTACCACAGCTGTAGACAGGTGCGAGTGCATTCTTTGTACGTAAACTTTCTTGTAACAAATTTGAGGCAACTAACAGTTGTTCTATTCTTATAACAGGTGGAGGCCTGAGACCCACACGTTCCACCTACCTTGTGGCGAGATGACCTTGACGTTGTAGGACATGAAGGCTATTTTAGGCCTTCGGTTGGGGGGGCTTCCAGTGACAGGGATAGTTGACAACGATCACTGGAGGGAGCTGGTGGCTCAGTTTACTAGCTTTCTTCCACCGGACAACGAGGCTTCTAAGAAAAATAAGTGAGAAATTCAAGCCTATTTAATATTTGTATCGCTTTCCTGCAGCCATCGGGTCTCATTTTCTTTGGTAAATTTTAGAAAAACTTCTGGTGTTTCATCGTCCTGGATCACGGAGCGCTTTGATTACTTGGACCCACATGCTGAGGAGGCTCAGATCGATAGGTTTGCTTGAGTGTGGCTCTGACACTTTCTTGGTGCTTTCCTCTTTCCAGACGCCTCGGGCAACACCATCAGCTGGATCTTCCTTGACATACTACGCCAGCCGTGGGAGAACATAGCGGCGTACAGTTGGGACAACGCTGTCCTGGCATGGACGTATCGACAGCTATGCGTTGCCTGCCGTCGCACCTCAGGGTATGCGAACCTTAGGGGTTGCTCGTACCTACTCTAGGTTTGGTGTTGGAAACGATGGCCCGTTGGGAGGCCCCCTTAATATGGGTTTACCGGTAAGTACTTGGGTTCATTATATTCTTCGATATGGTTACATATGATGAGTTTAGTAATGGCTAATTCATTATCGTGTTCAATGCAGCAATAGAACGGGTAGGATACACTCCCTACAGCTCTGTTTATCTAGACGGAATCAGAGTTAGTTAGAGGGAATGCGAGGCGCAAGTACAGGGAGTACACGGATGGTCTCGACGTCCTGACACAGCACCAGGTTATGCTCTTTTTACTATCATACCTGTGTCTTGTTCGATCTACACTATATCACAGCCTAACTCAATTACGAAATGTTCAAGTGCATTAGTGTCCTTGGGATGCTCCGGAGTTCTAGAACTATCTCAGTCCTGTCACTAGGGACGAGTCAGAGGAGTATCGCTGCAATGTCCCTTTTATTTTCTTCCACGTGGTCGAGATTCACTTCCCCATCAGGGTCTGTAGACAGTTTGGAAGAATGACAGGCTGCCCACCACCGCTTTACTCCACCAACCAAGTATTGCACGAGTGCGTTATCGATTAATAACAGAGCTACAATCCAGAGGTGTGTGTGGTAGAACTAAAATCGTTTTGTTGCAGGTATGACCGCAGGAAGAGGTACAAGACCAAGGATTGGCGCGTGACACACAGCGCGCACATCCACTTGTGGGAGACCAGGGAACAACAGCCGGTCCATGCAGGTCCTCCACACGAGCAGCACACCTTCGACGAGTACCTGCGCTGGCTTCACAGGTCTATGAGGACACATATCAAGCCCCCGTACATGGAGGAGGCGATTGACGAGGACTCGGAGGAAGATATGATCAAAGATGTGTACGACATTGCCACTAGAGAGGACACACAGCTACAGAGAGCCCCGCTACAAAGATACGTGGTAAGATACTTGAATGGTACAATTTGTTATCCATTTGGTATTAGTTATGTATACTAAAACTGTTCAATCGCGTTTCTGAACCCAGGCGATATAAGTGTCGAGGCTGTCCAACGAAGCAGCGTACCGGCTTCACGAGTCTAGAGGGCAGGGGCCAGGCGTTCTCGAGGCTTTTGTGAAGGTAAACATAAACTAGTCCATTCCAAAATTGTTTCTTTAGTGTATATGCGTTTGTGAAATGCGCTAACTTTAACGTCTATTTATGCAGAAGGTGAAGAAGAGCTGCAGGAAGCTAGCTCAAAAGTTGAGCTGCATGGACACTCCTTATGAGGAACCGCCACTCCCAGCGCGGTCGGGTGGTACGTCTTCAGCCTCTTTGAGGACGCCAGCTGGCTCTTCTCAGCGGGTGACAGGTGCTACTTCCGCAGTGCGTACACCACCACATTATAGCATTGGGAAGGACCCTGCAATCGAGGACGACGAGGATGATGATGACGACGACGACGAGTGGGAAGATTGGCCGCAGGACGAGATCGGCATGTCTCAGCTAGGTGGTGCCCCACTTGGCACCCAAGGAGCATAACAGGTACTAACAAAGGTAGTTTCTTTAAATACGTAGGCTAAATGAACTAACGATCACAAAGAATTCTAAGTAATCGTGCATATCACATACTTGCAGGGTACGAGTCATACGCACCGGCGATGCGACCACACCGACGTTGGCTACACTCCCAATGTGTTGCCAACAAATCTGAAGAGACAAAGGCGTCCGAGGAATCCTTATACTCCTGGGTCTTAGTTTGTTAGGTCCAACTATTATTGGGGTCCGAAACTTGCAGGCTTATTTAGTTATGTTATGTCGAACTTAAGTCAAACTTATGTGGCAGCTTGTCAACTTATGTTATTTGCTTCATATTCGTTTCAATGCGTCGCGACATCACTGCTTGCGAGATTAAGTAGCAACTAGTTCAAAAAACGGTAGTCCTGGGGTATCTCGACACCGGTGGTCGGCGTCTTACGCGAGGGGTCGAGGAAGCCGGGGTCCATGGTCGCGTCGCCGCCGATCCTACAATATGGGGTCAAAAAGCCAAATAAATAAGTTCCCTTAAAAAATATTCGTTTTAATCCGATCTAATTTTTCGTAATCGATTAGTTAACATGGTGGTTAACCGTATTATGAAAGACGAAAAAAATATCAATTGCCTTATCAATTTCTCTATTCGGCCTTGAAAAATTTAACAAAATATAGAAACAATTTCACTATTCATTTTACGTCAAACAATACTTACAATAACTCCTACCATCGGCGCGACGCGTTCCGATTAAACCGTCCAGGTACCGCCGGGTTGGCGGCGGGCGCGGCGGGCAGGCTTGCTGCTCGGGCTGGCATGACTGGCCGCGGGGTTTTATTTGGTCCAGACGCGCCATGACCCCTGGCGCGGCACTGCCGCGCCAAGATCGCTGGCGCAGGCCCTGCCTCGTAAGCGGTCAACGCTCCTGGTCGCCGCCACGTCAGCCCTGTGCCGCGCCACTATGCATGCGCGCGGCACAGGTATTTGGCCGTGCCAGGGCAATAGGCGTGGCCAAAAGTGTTAGTTTTTAAAAAATCAGAGGTGTTAGATTTAAAATTACATTAAAAAAGGGTTAAAATTAAAAGAATTCGATGCACACAGAGCACCAGCCGGCAAGATTACTTGTAACTAATAAACAAGTCCTTATGGCATGTTTTGCATCATTTTTGAATTCTTAGAATCTGAATTGTGAGAAGGATTACATTGTAATAATCCAGGTTTCTTTTATCCTAGATTATAGGTACTAGATTATTGTCCATTCATCTATAGTCTCCTGTTAGGACTTATTAGGAGTAAGTTTTAGACAGATTTTCTAGGATTACAATAATCTATAAGTTAGAGTATTATAATCAAGCTCGTAATCGTGGATGTTTGGATCACCTAGGAATTATTTTATCTCATTATAATATCAAGCGTGATCCAAACATGTCCTTAGCTTCATGTTTAATTTAATTATTTGGTGGTTAAATTGTTGGGTCAGTCACTCAGTATTGAAGCATATATGTGCAGTATTTTCCTTCCACCATTTACATATAATCCTCTGGCCATCAGTTTATATATGTAGTCAGTCATAATACAAAGCAGAAACTAGCTAGTAAAAAGACATGATATTGTCTTAGTTAACTCATTCACACCTAAAAAAACGTACGGCGTACTGCAACACAAGAGGTAAAATTCAATTGCTGATCACCATCTTTTTTTAGGCTATATATGCAGGCTAGCTCTGAAATAAGTAGAGAGGTTGCCTAGGCATCAAGAGATTCAGGGCAAACATATAGAGCTCAGAAACTACTGAAGAATGTACTTGTCAATCTCATATTCAAACTCATCATCGCTTATAATCTTATTACATGAATATACATCTTACATATATAAATATAGAAGCAGCATGACCCTACAATTGTTGTCGAGTTTCATCTGATTCTTTCACAAATCACAAGACAATAATGATCTACATGTATGTCCTGATATGTTATACAATATGATCCAGAGTAGTATCATACATATACATATGCTTCAAGTTACTACGTATATGCTATATATAGTTACAGTATGCAGATGCAAATACATATGTACTTAGTATTATTATATAACATACGAACAGATGCAACGAAATTAAAGGCAAACGTTTGAATTCATAGCTGCTAGACTAAACAGCTGAGAAAAACAAATAAGCTAATGATCGATATGCAAGCAGATGGCTGAATAGATCAGGAGTCAAGCATCTTCTTGTAGTACTCGTCGTCGTCGATCCTCCAGAGCGAGTAATCCGAGCAGTATTCCCACGCCGGCGACGAAGGCGGCTCGGCGGGATGACCGGGACCGGCTCCTGCCCAGCCGTCGATCAACATGTAGCTCGCCGCCTCCGCCGCCGCGATGTCGTTCCAGAAGTGGTCCGAGGCGTAGCACTCCTGCTGCTGCTGCTGCTGCTGCTGATGGTGTTGATGCTGGCTTGCCGCGGTGGTGGTAGATGCCTCGTCGAACTCGGCGTCGTCGTCGCCGCTGCCGCTGCCGCTGCTTTGACGCAGCGCTGACTCGGTCACGGCGGACGATGACGTGGCCGTGCCACAGCCGCCGCTGCTCGGACTCGGAGAGCCAGAGCAGCTGGACGTGGTGGCAGTCACGGACGACGACGACCCCGAGAACGCCGACGCCGACGCCGTCTTGCTGCTCCGGCTGTTCTGCTGCTGCTGCTGCTGCGCCGCCGCCTTCTGCTTCCTGGTGCGCGTCCTCCAGAAGTTCTTGATCTCGTTGTCGGTGCGCCCGGGGAGGCTCCTGGCGATGCGCGACCACCGGCTGCCCCACTGCGCATGGAGCTGCAGGATCAGGCGCTCCTCGTCGGCGGTGATGCGGCCGCGCCGGAGCCCCGGGTGGAGGTAGTTGACCCACCGCAGGCGGCAGCTCTTGCCGGTGCGCCTCAGACCTGCATCAGTACGCCGACACATGCGCATGCACAGAGAAGAAGCAGGAGAGGGACAAGCAAAAAACTGGTTAATTAACACCCATCGCCATAGCCCATTCTACATCAATCCCCAAGCATGCATCTATATACATATATATATATATATACATATATGTATATATGCATGCTTAGGGATGCACCCGCCACCGCGCAAACCTGAGACCTTTGCTAAGAAATCCCACCGGCGTTCACCAAACAAGCGGACGAACCATACCAGCTGGGCGTCTTCCTCCTCCGTCCACGGCCCCTTCCTCATCGCCGGCGGACTGTTGCCGGCGCCGCTGCCCCTACTACTACGCTCACCACCACCCTGCAGCTTCTTGCTCTTGCTGCCGCACATGCTTGCTGCTGCCGGTGTCGCCATCGACTGATGATGAGGATGATGATCGTCCATCGGTCGATCGGCCTCCTCGATCTTCCTCCTACGGCAGCGGCAAGGCGTTGATGGTGTCCTTCTCCTCCTCCCTCCGAATTGTCCCCGTCGTCGACCGATCTGTGAGCTGCTTGGCGCTGGATGGACTTAATAGCTTGGCGGCTGACCGGCAGACAGAGACAAAGGCCACCCAACGAAACAAGCTTCGATGCACCTATCAAGTATCAATTGAGAGAGAGGAAGAAGAAAGGGACTGCCGCAGATTGATGCCTCCACTACTTGTGTACGATATATAGATTCTAGTACTAGCTGCTAGCTGGAATGCTGGATGCTTTTTGCTGATGAGTACACTTGCTTACTTATACCAGATCCTCTCTGTACTGGCCACACTGCATGGTTATATATACACATATACAAAAGAGAGCTAGTTGAATTGCTAGCTAGGAAGAGGAGTGCTCTGTATAGTACTACTACTGGTGGGGTAGATCTGGCAATGCAAAATGCAAGGGTAGCAGCTGGATCGTGGATGAGTGCTCTGCTAAGACGACGATGGAAAGCTAGTGCGAGGTGAGGTCAGTGATGGGCACCCCGCACTGAGAAATGCTCCTATCATGTGTTAGCACTTGTGCAATTGGGGACTTTCTAGAGTCACCTCATCTCATCACCTCACCCTCTTGGTCTTACACTCTTGTTTGTCGTTGCACATATATTTTGCACCAACAAATCATTAATTAAGTTTGGGAAACTTGTTAACCACGAGCGAAGTTTTTATTTTGTTGTGATCACCAGCGTTTATTCGGTTTCATTGTAGCCAATGTTTCGACATATATTTCTTCTTTAGAAAAAAGTCCATTTTTGCCCATTTAACTATTTCTGGTCTTTGACCACCGAACTATTGAAATCGGACAAATTATGACATTAAGATGATTTTAAAGGTGGTTTTTTTGCTTCTATATATTTTTATCTAAAAATAATAAGAAAATAATTTATCTTTTAATTTTTTTTTATATCAGATAAATATTTGAACCTCATTTAATTGATGCTCTATTTATACTTATTTGGACCTCGTTTGTTCCTTTAATTTTCTGGTGTTTTTCTTGCTTGATGTTGTGCCTATTAGATATTTAAATTATATTATTTTGTTGCTATATTAGACCAGGAGTTTGACTAGAAGGCCAATAGACTCCAAGGGCATGGAGATCTGAAACAATTACTTAAGTCTAATTAAAGTATGGATTTTGGAGTTTGTATATTTTGTCGTAACTGTGTTGAGTATTGTCCAAAAGTTGTTTACCAATGACCGAAGAATATGAACTTTCTACTTATGAAACTCAACTATTGACTTATGTCCTAGCTTCTTCTTCAGTTCTTGTATGCAGAAGGAAAGGATACCAACCTTGCGAATGCCATGATCCACCACATAAAAATCCTATTTAGACATTTCATGGCTAGCGTTTTACTTTGTTTTGATTGCTTGACTAGCTATTTCAAAAAAGCAAGAGCTTAAGCATATCATGCAATCAACTAATTTTGTGATCAACATAAATTAAAGTGCAAAACGATAATTTAAATAAATAATTCACGACTATGAGCAATTAAAAGACTAGCAACATGAACAAATAAAGATCCAAATGACTCTAAAAAGAGCATAGAAAAAGAAATATTACATTTTGAGAAAATAAGATTATTGATTATCATATTTTTTATTTATAATGAATTAGCTGTGAAATTTTATTGATCAATCTAGGTTTTATTATTTTTGGAAAATAATATATAGTCAAATTCACCTTTGAAACCAACTAGAGGACCGGATGTGTTCATTTTCCATAGTTTAACGGTCAAAAGATATCTAGTTTTCGAGTGGCCAAAATTGGAATGGATTTCTTTGTCTTATCTTTTTGAAACACAATCTAGAGGCATGCCTATGCATGTACATTTACCTTGCACACGTGTACACTCTCCCTGAACCTTCAAGAGTCTGAGTTTGTTATGGCGCACTATTGAATGAATATCATTGTTTTCCCTTAAATAAATTTAGAAAAATACGAGCACATGCCACTAGATCTAGGATTTAAATTTAGGTGGTCAAGTTCTACTACAAGAAGCATAACCAGATAGCTGCAAGCAAGTTTTGGATTTAACCCTGAGTTTGGAGGTCATGAACTTCCTACACAGAACATAAAATCAATTCCTCGTGGATTAGTGATTAAAAGTTTTAATAGTGGATCAAAGTAATCTCTATGTATATCATGTTGTCAGATTGTCTCTACACAACACATATACAGGATGTTTTACGACATAATCTTAATTGCTTAACTGTTGATGAGTATAAGTTTTAGCTGAAGTGCAAAATATCTTCTACTTTAGCTGCTAGCTTGTTTGACCACATGGTGTCATAATTTTTTATCTGATACTCTTCAGGCCTTCTAGCCGATACAGTTCTTTCTAGGCTTATATTAAGCGCCATGTTGCAGTTCTTAAGCATATCCTTTGCTATCTTCCTAAAGAAAATAATGAGGGAATATGTTCTCAAATGACAAGCAAAAGTGGTGAATGCAAGCTGCATTTGCATAAATGCTTGCGTCATATCCAAGATGTCCGCCGGATTCACAAGATAATCAACCGAAGAAACATATTATTCCACTCGCTACTTATTGTGATCTCCTGTTTATCAAATCATCATCTTTAGCACACGACTCTGTGAAAGCAGTAATTTCTGAGGTCATAATCACCAGAGAGATCGATTTAGCTCGTGCGCAATAAAACTAATGATCAGTGTATTAAGGATGACGCTACCATTCTTCTGAAAATTCTTGAAAATAAATAAATAAAATGGAATTTGGGTTGAATTGATTGGTCATGGGTGAGTTTTTTTTATGAGAGATATGCATGAAGGGCGGGCCTGGTGCAAGCGGTAGAGTCTTACCGTCTGTGACCGAAAGATCCCGGGTTCGAGTCGCGGTCTCCTCGCACTGCACAGGCGAGGGTAAGGCTTGCCACTAACACCCTTCCCCAGACCCCGCTCTGCACAGAGCGGGAGCTCTCTGCACTGGGTACGCCCTTTATACGCAGTATGAGGTCATACCTGCTATTTGTGGTAGTGATCCACCACCAGTAAACATTGCTACTAGTGGTATCCACCAAATGATATAAAAGAAAAAGGCAGAGTCCACTATCATATTTACAAATTCGCTACACCTGGCTTTCTCAAACGCATGAAGGAAATCCAATGGTTTTATCTTCAGAGATCAGGTTGATATGCTAAACAACTGCTTCTTGGTTAGAGAAAAAGCCTCAGCTCTTGGGGTCACTGTTAGTGTTGTGCCTTTCCCATCATTCCTCCCAGGAAAGAAAGGTAAGCTGATAAGCGATAAGATAGGTGATGTGGCAGTGCACCAAACGTCGTGCAACCTACGGCTCGGATTGCACAACAGTGCACGTCACCATGATATGTACTCCTATATTTATATTTATATATTTATAAAAAAGGAAAGAAAGAGTTAGCAGCAATTCAACTTGTCCAGTCCATCTTGCACGGCAGTTAGTGACCGTCAATTTTTACAATTCCACTAGTAAGCCTTGCTGTCACTGGACATTGCTGCACCACCATGCATCAGATTGGTCTTCATCAAAGGATGATGAAGCCAGTAAATCTGAACAAGAGCATGATCAGTTCATGTTTAGCCAGCTGAGAACCTGAGATTAGCGATTTAGCGCAACAATCTTGTTCATCTGATCACTGCTGTGAAGAGATCAGGGAGGAGGGTTTTACTTACAGAGGAAGCTAAACCAGCAAGCATCTGAAGATAATAAGTTGGAACAGTATTTTTCTCACACCAAACCAGCCATCAGCAAATAATCCACGATCGTTTACGACGAAACGAACAGGCTGAGAATTTCTGTTGACATGAAAGCATGGAAAGGTGACGTGGACAGCACCATGTTGGATTAGAGGATAGCCCCACTTGGAGTAGTCATCTACCTCCAGCCCCTTTATCCTGCCTTCTCATCACCATACTCTCTTTTTATCAAAATCCATATCTTCTTCTCATCCTCCTTATCCCGTACATTGTCATTCATCAATCCGCGTTATTCGTCATTCCAGCGCCAAGCGTCGGATTGGTTTTTGCCCGAGTGCGAATCCTCTGTCGCTTTTCTTGCAAGATTTGCAAGGCTTGGTAAATGGTGGACAGGCACGCGGTATCCCAGAAAAGAAGATGGTACATGGTGGACAAGCAGAGGTTGTCCCAGAAAGAACTTGTCTCACACTTATCATAAAAGGACAGTACGAATTTCACCTGAAACAAAACAATTGGTCAAGCACACGTGAATTTCAAGCAATAGCAGCACGATTTCATCTCAAATTCGTCATGGAAAAAAGAGCAACTTTTCAAAGATGGAAATTCTAGAGAAGACACGAACTCCACGCGTGAGCTTTTGGCGAGTAGACGAGCTGAGGTAGTAGTGAGACGGACGTCCTTCTGGTCCCTGGAAAGCCAGGCCCGCACCCCGTTAGCAGAGAGGCCTCTGCCACATCCTGCCAAAAACGTGTTGTGCTTTCAAGCAGCACAAGCATTAGTATATAGCATATCAGCGGAAAGATAGAGCAAGTTGCCAACAAATAGTGAACTGAGTGGAGCAAATTTTGTGCAGGAAAGTTCAGATTTCTGGCAACAACTGGGGGCGGTGCTAACCATTCTCCACATACTTTCCCTCTTATCTTCAGAAAAGGATCTTCCATTCTTCCCTCGATAAATAAAAAAATACAGCTGGCTGTGCTACAGGAGTCTGCAGTTTTGAAGCTGTGGCGGCGGCCGAAAGTAGCTGAAGCAATGATCTTACACAAGAACAAACTTATCGGGCAACCATTCCGCTGCTGGTAACGGTAAGCAAATGCAAACACAAACTCAAACAAGACTAACAACAATGATCTTACATGGTGAACAAATTTATTGGACACAAAGGTTGCCTCAACAAAATACTAGTTCTGCAGAAGTTGGGGCTCACTAAAATCATGATCCAGTGGCACAAGTGTTGGAAAGTATTACAATCAGGATTGCGCATCCAAAGTTGCATCACAGGAGAGAAGGAATCCACCAAAGAAATGATGCGTCAGAATCTAGCCATCTTGTAAACCTCCTGAATAAAGTTTGAACCTTATTTAGGAAGAGCAGCACCGCGGATGAGCTGTTTGATATCAACTCTTGCCGCTCTCCTCCTCTTTCATCTTTTTCTCCCACCTACGTTTCTGGTGGAAAAAAGTTTCAAGCACAAACAGACAGATTAGCCAGTCAAATCTTTTTCAAGGGATGCCTTCGTTCAATCACTATCATAGCTATCATTACATTTGGTCTAAAAACACAAACATGGCATCTTTGTGCACCAAGGTCAATGCGGGATAAAAAGCTGGATCACTGACAACAGATATTTGACTATTTGAGTGGCCGCTAGACGAAACTAGTACCACAGTTTTAGAAAATATTTCCCAAAATTACGTCATCATTATTACTAGACTAGCAAAATAGGTAATGGCAAGCAACCATCAGGAAATTTTGCCACCAGTGCAGTAGAATTGCAGACCCTTATACCAGTGCACCAACACAATTTATGGGTCTGCTTTACTGCTTTAGGTATTTTTCTGTTTATTTTATAAGCTGGATTGTTGACTTTATGGAAATCTTGGATTAAATTTAAACACATACCTAGCTACCATTGTCAGATAGTATGTTCCAATTGGGATCTTGAATTTTTTTAGAAAATACTACAATCTTTCATGTCAGCCTTCTGTTTGACTCACAAAGAACATTTGTTGAGTGCTTTGAACCAATTTTATCAAGTCGTCTAGTCGATCCTAGTCGTCCTATATATACATCAGGACTAATATACCAAATATACACTAATATACTATATGTTCTAGAGTACAAATCAAGCATTAAGATATACCTCTAGGTGGTGGCTGCATGTAGGGTTGCAAATTGGGCTAAAAAACATGAGCCCAAATGACCTAAGCCATCCCAGATGCAGCCCATATCCTAAGCTACCCAGCAATTCCATTTTGTTTCTGGTCATCCACCCCCTAGTTGTCCGACTGATCATGATTAGTCGACGACTAATTGGACGACCAGAAAACTCATTGGCCTAATCGAGTCGTAACCCCTAGTCGAGTCCAGGATACTGACTAGGACGACTAATCGTGGTTAATCGGATGACTTGATAACACTGCTTTGAACTAGAAAGTTGATTTACCCTTGATGGCATGAGACAAGCTAAAATTAATTGGTTGACGGCTGGCTGTAGGTGTAGGATTCTAAAGACTGATGGGGCTCAATTACAGGTGCAGCAGTAAGACTTTGGTTTCACTGATTTCATAATGATATGTTAGCTGTTGATCCAATTGAAACCAGTAGATTGATGCAGATTGTCATTATAGATGGGATCCAATTATTTTAAACACAAATGCTTAGCTGTTGTTAAATTATGGTATCACTGAACCAGTCCACCAACACAAGCTTCTCTTTTCTCTTTAAACTAAATAAAGATTAGACTTAAATCTAGATCACAAAATATATTTGGTCCAATCTAGATCCCAAATATATTTGGTCTACAATAAGGGATAACCAAATTATGCTAATGCCAACATCGTGATGATAAGCCATTAAGGGCTTCTGTCGCCCAAGTACACCTCTACCTGCATAAGCTGCATTCCAGCCAAAATATAGCAGCTGAAGAAAAATTTCAGGGTAAATACCAAGATAACCTTCTGGCTTGCTGCTATGAAGCTAAAACAACTGATGCCCAAGTCTTGTGGCTTGCCTAGATCAGTGGTGGATTCTAAATATGACTATGTTGAACGTCGATCAAGCACAACATTGGTTTCGAAATTATACAAAAGATCAGCCAACTAGGTTCAGCGTAACCTCAACATATATTAGTCATTGAACCGGAACATTACAAAAAAATAATCTGCTTTTGTAGATTCTGAGATACAAGAATTCAAAAATTAGGCCCAATAGATCCCCATCCCCCTGATATAAGTCAAAAATGACCTAACAGGTTCTCAATTAGAGTAGCATACATTAGAATTTAGAATAGAACAGAATGACTATGAATCTTTACTGCTTCTCTGTTATCTACCATGATAAAAGGAACCCAATGGAATTTGGATTATGGTAATATGAAGATTGAAGTTTGAGCAAATGTCACTGAGAAGCCTTACGCTATAGGCTAAGTAGTGTCCAGCACAACAAAAACTTAATGTGGGAGGCTATTATGTTAGGATAAGTAGTCTTCAACAAAAAAGTCATGTTAAGTATCAGGAAGTTTGCTAGATTCTGAGCAATCCAAAAATACCAGCTAAAACAATACATCTAAACCATCCCGGCTTCAAATTGGCATGGTTTCACTTTCACACAATGATCGCTAACATCAGTGCAGGATGTATGTGCACACTGGATTTCAATGTAAACGTACAACAGGTAGCAGAAGATAAACTAAGATGAGGCAGACGCAAACCTTGTAGTCGAGCAGCATCTGGGGCATCTTCTTCATCAGCTCAACAGTATTTGCTCGCCTGAGAAACGGAAACGGAAACGGAAACGAAACGTCAGTCGACTGACCCAGTGAGCAAACCGAACACACAAATGGAGGGGAGGGACGCAGGAGACGAGCGCGCTTACTTCTCGGCGGAGATGCGGTCGCACTTGTGGCCCTTGCGCTTGGTGCGCATCTCCCCGCGGGGTGGGTCGTAGGTCCAGTCCTCGCCGGCGAGGAGCACCTCCTTGCGAAGGCGGGCGCGCCTGCGGGCGCTGATGCCGAGCGGCTTCCACGCGCCGAGCTCCCAGTACCCCCACACCCCCTTCCCGAGCTCCCCCTTGTACTTGGCCAGCTTCTCCCTCCACGGGTACCCCTCCGCCCACCTCGCCGCCGTCGCGGCCGCCGCTTTCCCGGCCATCGTCGTCAGCTCCGATCGCTCTGGATCAGTTAGGGTTCAGGCTGCGGCTTTGGGTAGTCGAGTGGCCACCTAATGGGCCTTTTGAGCCTGGGCCACATTGAAGCTCATGTACTGGGCTTTAGTGGCACATTAGTGGACGAGTGAGAGATCAGGCCCAGTTGGGCCTTTATAAGCCCAACAGGCCCACTAAAACCCTTCCGCTTTGGCCATCTCCTCCTCCCTCTTCTTTTCTTCTCCCACGAAAACCTCGCAGCCGCCGCCGAACTCGAAGCAGCAGCCATGGTGCTCGCGCGCAAGAAGCTGAAGCAGAAGCTCCACGCGCTCCTCCCAGCCGGCGAAGCCGCCGCGGAGGCTCATGGCGAGGGGGTGGAGGCCGTGAAGGAGCGGCTCTTATCCTCCAAGCGGCCGCGCCCCAAGAGGGAGCGGAAGCCCAAGAAGAAGTCGCTCCCCGAGATGGTGCGGCAGACGGAGGAGGAGATTAGGGAGGAGGTGGAGCGGAGGAGGGAGGAGACGAGGAAGGAGAAGAAGGAGAAAAGGAGGATCAGGAGGTTGATGGAGGCCGAGGCCGCGGCGGCGGCGGCCGCGGAGCTGGAGACGCAGCAGGTAGATGGGGAGACGGGGGCGGAAATGGAGGGCAAGGAAGAGGCCGATTCTGCTGCTGGGTCTGAGTCTGACCAGCCTGTCGAGGCAGAGGATAGGTGAGTTAGGGCTTGGAAAGTTGGTTCTTTTGCCCAAAAGGATTACTGAATTCGTGAAATCTTCATAGCAATAGCATGCTCGCATAGTGTGAGCTCAGAACAATAGTATAAGATATAAAATCAACAAATACAGGGGTTAATACTCGGCTTTGGGTCAGCCATCTTACTGTACTGTGATCTAATTGTGTGCCATTACATTATTATTGTTACTGTTGTTAAAAGAAAATAATTCACTATTTTTTCTGTCAGCTTATAGTTGTATTAGGTTGCTTGATGTTGTTAATATCTTTTGAAATATTTTAGTGTGCTGAAGCTACTTTTAGTAGTTGTATAACGTTTTGTTGGCCTTGTATGCTCTTGTTTCAGCGAGCAAAATATAAACAAGGTGGAAGTGACCAAACCTGCTGTTGGGTCCAACAATCACATTGTTGCAGATAATAGGTAAGCCAGGGTACAATATGGTGATGCTCTTGTACTTGGAAATAATGTAGGTGATGGAGCAATTCTGTAGTCGAAGCTTGTACCGTGTGATCTTTGTCGGCACTAGTTGTGTAATGCTTTACATCTTTGTTTCAGGCAGCAGAATCACAAAGTGGAAATGGCCAAAACTGTTGTCGGGTCCGACAATCCTATAGTCGCTGAGCATAGGTGAGTTAGGGCCTGATAGATTGGTGCTTTTGTGCTCTTGAAAACAACCAGGAGTCCAGGACCTGTTTGGATATCTTAGTTTCTACAAACATGATATCAAGAAACTATAGTCTTAGAAACTATGGCCATATAATATCTGGGTTTATAAAAGAGGTCCTAGATGAACTTCAAAAACTTACAAGAGACTATTGTAGCAATACTGTGGTTTTGAATCTTCATCATTTGTTACATTCAAAAGTACCAAACACCTCTTAGTACCAAAAACCAAGTTATTTTGTTAAACCTAGCATCTTCCCAAAACTCAAAAAGAACTTCATATCCGAATATGTCCCGAGCCCCATTCTTGTTTGATTAACATGGCTGGGCATGGAAATAGGAGAAACATTGTTAAGATGCTGTCTTTGTGAGAACCAATAAGATCAGACACTCTTGTAGAGAATGCTAGTACAATGAGTTTGCTTACTGTGTAGGTCATGGACAAATCCAGGGGTTTAACTTGTACTTGGGTCTGTGCTGTTTTGCTATTATATTACTAAAGTAGTGTGATAATATGATAAAAAGAGCGTACCCATTTCTGGGTGCGATAATATAACACATAAAGAGTTAAGTCACCAACTTATTTGACTGTAAACTTGTTTTCGCTCATAGTAGGATGCTTCCTCTCTTGAATGTTGTGTAATGTGTCGCGTCTATATTTCAGGAAGCAAAGTATAAAGAAGGTATATGTTGGTGGCATCCCATACTATTCATCTGAGGATGACATAAGAAGTTTCTTTGAAGCATGTGGCAGTATCACAGTGATTGACTGCATGACTTTTCCCGAGAGCGGGAAATTCAGGGGTATTGCGATTCTCACTTTTAAGGTCAGTTTCTGAGCCAGTTTTGCTTCTTTTAGTCTAGCACAATGTTTTCAAGTCGTCCGATTAATCGTGACTAATCATCCTCGCATTGCACAGGCGAGGGTAAGGCTTGCCACTTACACCCTTCCCCAGACCCCGCACAGAGCGGGAGCTCTCTGCACTGTGTACGCCCTTTTAATTGTGACTAATCATCCTTATCGGTCCTTAGTGACCGATTTGGGGCACCGAGGCGACCAGCTCGATCAGAAAGCTGGTCGTCCGATTAATCGAAGAGTAATCGCGATTAATCGTCCGACTAGGACATGGACGACTAGTTTTGTGGCTCTGTTTTTTTGGGCCTGTTTAACCAGGCCTATATGTGGCCTATTGGGCTTGCAATTTGGTCTGTTAGGGTTAGAATAGACACCAAAAAGCAGGAGGCACGCAGGCACACACAACAATTTTTCCCCCATGCGCCTCCAGTCTCCCGCGCGCGCGTTTCCTCCCTCCCGCGCGCAATTCCTCCCTCCCGCGCGCGATTCCTCCTCCCCCGCGCTCTATTCCCTGTCTCTGGTGACCTATTCTCCTACCTCGCACACTATTCTCCTCTCTGGTGAGCTGTGTAGCCGGCGGCGCCCTCTGCCAGGTCAAGTGGTCGCTGTTCTTCGTGATGAGCTGCTCCGACGACGGTATGTGCCTTTCCCCTCTCCATCTTCTTCCCTCCTCCCCCATCCCTCACTCTACAGCCTCTCTGGCTCTCTGCTAAACTGCTAGGTTGCTTGCTGTGATGTACTGCTGTCCCTCTGCTATTCTCTGGCTCAAGCTGTTGATAAAAAGAGAAAGGCAAGATCTCAAGACCCAGGATGGAAGTATGGGTGGTGGCCAGATCCTTCCAAGAAGGACTTTGTGCAGTGCATATTTTGCAGGAAGGTAGTCCCAGCCGGAATATGCAGATTCAAGCAGCACCTTGCTGGGGGGGTATGGAGATGCAATAAAATGTCCTAATCCTCCAGCAATAGTTAGGCTCGACTAATCGGCCTGGTCGACGACTAATCGCGATTAGTCTCTTGGTCGGTCCCATGGCGACTAGGTTCGACTGGACGACTTGAAAACATTGGTCTAGCATTCCTGTTTGTTTGGCACATCAAATTCTTATCCCATATGCAAAGTTTGGTCTGTATAATGTTCAAAGTTCTTATTCCTTAATTATATCCAAATGTCAGTTTGACTTGTTAACTGACCTGGAATTAGAAACTGTATGTTCAGCAGATACTTTAGATGCATCAGGTTGCAACTGCATGATCTTAACTTCCGTGTTAATTCCACAGAATCATAGAAATCAACTGGAATATCTGCATTGACTGCCTCTGCAATTCTTTTCATATGGCTTGCTATAACAATGTGTTTCACTTTTTATTTTTTGGAAATTGTATTCTGAGGTATCTGACAACTGTTCTTTTTTCAGACTGATGCTGCCGCACAGAGGGCATTAGCTATGGATGGTGCAGATATGTAAGCATACAGCCTTCTGTGTGTAATCCCTCATTGTTTTAATCATGGGTAGTGACATTCTTGATAATCATTTCAGGGGAGGATTTTATCTGAAAATCCAGCCTTACAAACTTAACCGTGAGAAGGAAGATTTTGCACCAAAGTTGATAGAGGGATATAATAGGATATATGTTGGAAATCTGCCATGGGATATAACAGATGATGATCTAAAAAGGTTCTTTTCTGAGTGCAAAATTTCGTCCATCCGGTTTGGAACAGACAAGGAGACAGGTGAGTTCAAAGGTTACGCGCATGTTGATTTTTCCGATGGCACGTCTCTTGCTGTTGCTTTGAAGCTCGACCAGAAGGTGCTCAAGTGGCGCCCAGTCAGAATCAGATGTGCTGTTCTGAAAAAGGATGACCAAAAAGTCAATGATAATGGGAACTCAGATCAATTGAAAAGTAAAATTCGGACATGCTATGAATGTGGAACTCCTGGGCACTTCTCTTCTTCTTGCCCAAATAAGAAGGATTCTGAAGCAAGGAAGTGCTATGAATGTGGCACCCCTGGGCACCTGTCTTCTGCTTGCCCAAATAAGAAGGATTCTGAAGTAAGGAAGTGCTATGAATGTGGCGCCCCTGGGCATGTGTCTTCTGCTTGCCCAAATAAGGATTCTGATGTAATTTCTGATGAAAAGGAGGCTAATGCTAACTCAGTCGTAGCAGCCTCAAAGAAGAGGCTAACATGTTATGAATGTGGCATCCCTGGGCACCTCTCTTCTTCTTGCCCAAATAAGAAGGATTCTGAATTTATTTCTGATGAGAAGAAGACTAATGTTGACTCAGCCACGGCGTTATCGAAGAAGAGGCGGACGTGTTATGAATGTGGAACTCCGGGCCATCTCTCATCGGCTTGCCCAAACAAAAGGGCATCAGACTCTGTTCCGAACAACAGAGAGCCTGTTGATGATGCAAAACCTGCAGCTACCATCATGTATGAGGAAACAAAAGTTGGCGATGAACCAAATTCAGCAGCTTCAAAGAAGAGGCAAAAATGCTATGAGTGTGGCATCTCTGGTCATCTCTCCTCAGCTTGCCCCAACAAAAAGGCTGCTGAGCCTGTCTGCAATGAAGAAAAGCGTGACAATCACTCAAAAACTGTACTATCAGTCATTGCTGATGAAAAGGACAGTGAAGACACAAAATCTGCACCTGCAAAGAAAAAGAAGAGGCGGACATGTTATGAGTGCGGTATTGCTGGCCATCTCTCGTCAGAATGCCCGAACAAGGCAGCTGCTGAGGTCTAATGACGGTTGGCGTTGCCTGAGTAAGGCAGATGTTGAGGTCAAATGATTGTAGCATCTCTTTTTTCTTTCATTCTCCAGGATTTAGTCTCATTGTATTGTATGGTCTGTTCCTTGATACGAGCGGTGAAGTTATCTCTTCTGAAGGAAAAATGAAGTTTTGTAACAGGAAATGTAGGCATAGTAGAAAAGGATTTCATGTCAAATTTTGATTCCATGATATCACAAGATTCATTAGTCGTTGGAAACGAGTCATTATTATCAACATCTATATCAACTCTTTTGTTTGAAAAAATTATGTCATGGGCTTCATGAACTGGACTGTGGGCGGCAGCGTCCTGCACTGCGGACTGTAAGAGCCAGTGCCTAATTCCCCTAGTTCTGCTGCAGGCAACTTATCTCTGCATCAGTTTCTTGTTTAATTTGAAAAGGGGACTTTTGTTTAGGAACTTCTGGGATTTTTTTTCTACCCTACAGTAGAGGAGCAAAGAAGCACGAACTTGATCCAAAACCATGACAACAAGCCATAGTTGATCCAAATGATACCCAATACCATATCAGCAAGCCATGGTTAAGGGTGAAAGAAAAAGAAAAAGAAAGAAAGCTTTTGGTTGATCTTAATCTACTGGATTTTGATCTAAATGCCCCTCCACCAAACATACAGATACAGTGATCCATGTCGTAGGTATTGTGATTAGTGCCCTAACCATAGTAGCAAGCACTACTATATGCTAATCTCGGTCCTTCTCTCCGAATCCTTATGCTGTCCCTGTCTGATTCAGTCAGCAACTGTGTTTGTGTGATGATGTCACTGCGCTTGGCCAGACGGGGTCACTCGCCCTGCCTGCTGCATATTCATAGTGGATACTACTTCAATTCAAATCCGCGGAAAGATCCGTTCAGAAAAACAGAGCAGTCTGCATCATCACAGTGGAGACCTACGTGGAGACGCCGAACAAAAGATCTATTCGCTTAGCTTATAAGTCAGAATCAGCCCTACTTTTTTTTTAGTCATGGAACAGTATTTTTCTCTCGCATCAAATCAGCCGCAGCAGCGATAAGTCCCTGCCGAACAGAGCCAAATATTTGGGACGAGCTGGGTGCGTGCAGAGGGACGCAAGCAATATCAAGCATTGGATCCCAAGAAGAAGAAGAAGAAGAAGAAGCTAGAAGAGGCGGGGACAGTGGATCTCCAGCCTTGAACGCAGAAACTCGTTCGTGTTGTGTCACCAGACAGCGACTCGACTCCCTCTGAAAAGCGGCTGCAGAAGGTTTTCTTAGCTCGCCTGCCCTTTGACATGCGTGGGAGAGCAATTGGCAATTCATGAAAGAACAGCAAATTGGCAATTCATCACACCACAATGTTCATCATGCCACAATTGTTTCTCTTTTGTCCATGCCTTAGTATGAAGATACTGTTACACTGTGCATGAAATGAAAGAGTAAGTCATCGTTAAGGGATGTTACAAACAAAGAAAACCCGCCATATGGCCTACTGCTGTCTCTGCTGAAAGTCCTTTGTTAGTTCATCACTTCATCTCCATTACATTTCTCATGGACTAGCTTTTTTCAACAACGTTAAGGGAGGTTACAAACAAAGAAAACCCGCCATGTTCTACCACTTCTCATGGATGCATCAAAGTTCTTGTAGTGTTCGTCCGTAGCAGCCACCAGCCAATGCCATCTCAACCTGAGCGCTTGCCCCATCAGTTTAATGTCATGGAGACCAAACCCGCAATGATCTACCACTTCTCATGGAGTAGCACTGAGCAGAAAATTCTCAAATGGATAAAGATTTGCTGTTGATGGGTAGCACCATCACAGCAGCATCACCTCGTAGCATAAACTATACAACTCACGCTTGATTTTCAAGTCCACACTTAATTTTCTTTTGGGTTAATTGGATTCATGTCATTATAATTTTCGACGTTCGGAGAAACGTCATTACTATCCGTCTATTTTGAAGCATGTCATTATAATTCTTCGTTTCCCACAAAAATGCCACTGAATACGTATGGACACAATCTGAGCCTAGCTGCAGGCGTATACGAAGACGTATACTTCATCACCCCTGTCACTGACACGTGGACCCACATGTCATCTTCTTCCTCCTCTCTCTCCATCCCGACGCGGCCACAGCCACGGCGAACAGCAGCAGCAGCACGCGCAGCCATGGCGGGCCAGAGCTCCTCCGCCTCGAGCTCCCGCGCTGCGATGGCGGACGGAGCTCCCACGCGGCCACGGCAGGCGTAGCTGGCGGGCCAGAGCTCCTCCGCCTAGAGCAGCAGTAGCAGCAGCCGAGGGGTGAAGCTCCAACCGTCGGAGCGTCGGCTCCGCGGACGGGGACGATGGCGCGCCCGCCTCCAGCTCCGGCCACCGCGAGAAGAAGCTCCGCCTCGTCAAGTCGTCATGGGGCTCCACGAGCTGCTCCTGCTTGCCCATTCCTGGTGGCGTCAGCTGAGCTCGAGGCGCAGGAGCTTCGGCCTGCCATAGCTGCGCGCGAGCTCCACCCACCATGGCCGCGCCGGGGCTCGAGGCGGAGAAGCTCCGGGCCGCCATGGCCACGCGCGCAGCAGCCGTCGAGACCACGCGGCCACGCGGGCGAGCAGCAGCCTCCTCCTCCAGTCGCCCCCATCCCTCCACTCCTCCCGTCGAGCACACTGCCAATGGCGGCTCTCGCCCACACCCTTTTGATGCGCCCATCAGGAGAGAGATGAGGAGAGGAAGAAGAAGATGATAGGTGGGGCCCGCGTGTCAGTGACAGGGAGATAAAGTATACGTCTTCGTATACACTGCAGCTAAGTCCAGGCTACGTCCATACGTATTCAATGGCATTTTTGTGGCAAACGAAGAATTGTAATGGCATGCTTCAAAATAGACAAATAGTAATGACGTTTCTTCGAACGTCGAAAATTATAATGGCATGAATCCAATTAACCCTTTTCTTTTTTGGTCCGCCTGTAACCGCATAAGCGCGACATGAAGAGAGAAGTGGCAGAACATGGAGACCAAACTGAATCAAAACCAGCGTCTTCTTCAGGGTCTAAAGAAAACACTGGACTCTCATGGTCATTGTTTTTCTGATCCATTTTTACAACTTATATTTTCAGAAAATCATATCAGTACTTAATTTGAGACTGCGTGCAGGTCCTGATTCTTCCTCGTTTCTTCAGAAAAAATCAGCATGCTGGCTCTTAAAAGCAGCAGGGGATGCTAATCTGCCCCCTTGATCCCCAAGGAATATTCTGGCCTTTCGCAGTCTGAAATCACACTTTGGAGACCATGACGAAACAAGCATAGTATCATACGTATCAGATTATATATATACAATCAACCTTTTGAATCAGCAGTAGCTAGCTGAAGTAGTGCTGCTCGTTGAAGTATTCTTCTGCAGACAGTGGTCGGCACACTGCATTGCCATAAAAAGATATTCAGATAAGGAAGATGCAGCAAACAGAAACAGCTCAAGCTTCCATTGCTTTCTTTTCACCTTCTTTTTTTTCCCCTCTCCAACACGAAGGACAACAACGTGTCAGTTTTTTAAGAGAACATGTCATTTCTATCTTTTCAGTTTCACCTTCTTTTCTGTCAGAAATTAAACTCGTAGACATAATGCATCAGTATGCATTGATTTTTCTAGTCTCATTAATTAATTTATTAGAATTATGATCAGCAAGTTTCACGAAGTGGTAAAAAGAATTATTTTGCGCTAGGAAGTAAGCAACCAGATTTGTTCTTTGATACTGCAGAACCAAGAACTCAGGTTTTAGTAACTAGCAAGCAAGTCAACACAAGCAAAATTTAATCATTGGGCCCCCGAAGGCCGAGCCAGTGTAAATAATTCCCTCATAGGTTTAGGTTTGACAAACAGATGGATCCTGGGTTTCTGATGCGGCGCTTGCGGAATCATGAAGCAAATCACGAAGCAAAATTCGTCTTTTGGTCTCTTATATATCTCTTATATGCGGAGAACGGCAGGCGCAATTCAAGATGCAAGCTCAGATTGAGAGGGACAGGGGGGAAAAAGGCACTTTTATCCATGCAGTGTGCATGGCCTGTCTCCTGTTGCAAGTTCATCATGAGCAGGTCTAGGCTAATGAGGTGAAGTTGCAGGGGCAAGTAGAACTCTTGAGCACCAATCATCCGCGACCGCTAAAGAATAATGTAGCATCTGTGTCGCTGCTGAGATGAACATCATGCCACGCTCAATGTGTGCGCATCGAGGTTTTCTGAATCTATTACAACAACTTGTGATAATGAAGACATCAGTTTCCAGTTTTATATTGAGTGAGAAGAATCGTTGTGAACTGGTGAGGGGTTATGTTTCTTCAGGCAGCACAAGGGACCATCTTGCCAACTGTCCTTCGCAAATTTTTTGATCCTTGAATGTGCTGCTACCATGATGAGAATTGACAACTGTGAGATGCGGCAAAAAGTTATGCATGGTCATATATCTACTACTTACTGACTAAACTGACAAAAACTTGATCCGATGAATTTTATTTTCCTTTCTGTACTGATGGGATCTTCGGTACTGTACTTCCTATATTGGTTGACCTGCAGTGTGATACAGCTGATAAAAAGGTTGGTTTAATATCTTCTTTCTGAAATGTGAATAGGAGCAAGATTCCATTTCATCCCCATCAAACACTGCCACCGTGTGGCGCAGTTGGAGACGCCATAAACTCCTAGTAGATCCTAATCCATGCATTGAACATCAACAAATGCCTCTGCTTTAGCACCACCATATGATACCTTTTTATGTTTTCACGTTTGCAAGTTGCAACAAGCAGAGGTGAACTATATATAAACTAGACCCAAGTTCCTTTCTGCTTGCATCAAACAGGGAATAATTGATGTGCTCAGTCCAATCAAGCAATGCGACGTCGGCACACAACCAATGCAAGAACCAATCATCGTCGCAAACCTGCTCCGTTTGATTTTTGGCCTCAGATCCCACTACTCAGATGGTTGTTTATGTGGCCATATCCAGATGATGAGGTATCAACTAGGTGCAAATCGGAAGAGGCAACTTATTTCTGATACTTGTTACACAGCAGCAGTCGTAGTACTGTAGTAGTAGCACACTAGTACTAGTAGCTAGTACCAGCAGCGTTAAGAGGTCAGAACTCATAAGGGGATCAAGCGACCAGATGCAAGTCACTATTTTTTAATGCGTCATTTGGAGCAGCGATGAGACACTTAGCGATCTCGTCATTGATCAAGCTGGATAAATATATGTATACACAGATACATATGTGCCTTTGTAAGCATGGCGATGCAATCTTTTTGTGTTTTCTCTTGGCCTATTGGCCTAGTTGTCTTAAAAAACCTGAACTGACAGAGGATGTCTGCAGGGTTATTGTAAGTGATAATTCAGTGGTACACAGTATGTTCATGTTCACAGCAATATAATGTTTCCTAGTTGGCATAAAGATCCATGCCATTTTTCTGAGATTTGGACTGAGATCAAGCAAGGGCTCTAAAGTTCAGTTTCAGCAGTTCAGCAGTCTAGGCTTCTAGAAGTGTTGGATGTCCCAACCCTAGCTTAAGAACACTACCTTCAGAAGAAAATAACCATCTCATCATTGTTTCTACTGTCTCAAATATGAATTGAAGCTTTCCTGTTGATAGTTAGTTGCCTTGTATGTATATTGTATAAAGCATAACTTTTCTTGTACTAGGTTGGTTTCTAGCATTTTTGAATGGTGATTCAGACTAAATATGAAAGCTATTGATTATAGAACATAGAATGGGAGATCCTTCGATCAGAGTATCTGCCCAAAAGATTTCAGAGGATTAGTTTGTACAAGAACTGACGGAATCTACAAAGCCCGTGAACTGAACTGCAAAAGTCAGCAGCTGAGTCAGTAACAGTCCTGCTCTGATCCTTCAGCCAAAGATTCCGTTTCGTCCCTCCAACTGAATATATTTACCCACACACATGCATTATCTTCTTGTTTTTTTTATGAACAGTTGAAGGCTTTAAGCACAAGCGCCAAGTTGTTTTGGTACTCCTGTAAATAAATCTGTAATTACTATACACACACATTACGTATTCATCAGTCATGCTGCCGCTGCATCAAAGTTTGCAAAGCACGGCGTCGACTCGGCGAGAATCGACGCCGTTTACACGCTTGCCTCTGTGCCCAATCATCGTCGCTACTGCAGCTGCAGCAGCTCATCTTCTGTCAGAGCTGCGAATCGGCATATAAAACTAAGCAAAAGCCAACTGTTTCTTCGTCTCCTTCGAAAGCCAACTTGTGATTTGTTTATTTTAATCCTTTCTTTCAGCCTAGCTAATAGCTATAGAACTGAGTAACTGACACCCATTGGGTGGTTGGTCTATTAGTTTATGCTTCGCATTTGCAATCCTCAGCCTATAAATACGCCTGCTCTGTGATCTGCTTCTTCTTCATTCAGATATAATATATCTTGTTAGCTTCCAATCGAGATCGAGTAGCTCAGCTGATTCACCGGCAAGAACGAGATGATCGACAAGTGCAAGCATTTTTTAGACGAAGAGGTTTGCAGTTTAGGAGAGCGAGATGGCACGCGTGCTGATGCTCATGTCGCACTCGCACGGCCAGGACCAGGCGTTGCCACTGCCGGTCGTCGTCGCCGGCGGGCGCGGTGGCGACCGGGAGGCGCTGGAGCGGGTGTTCGTGTGCAAGACGTGCAACCGCGTGTTCCCGTCTTTCCAAGCCCTGGGGGGCCACCGCGCCAGCCACAACGTTGGTCCCGAGATCT
Organism: Miscanthus floridulus; assembly: GCF_019320115.1. Classification (NCBI taxonomy): domain Eukaryota; kingdom Viridiplantae; phylum Streptophyta; class Magnoliopsida; order Poales; family Poaceae; genus Miscanthus; species Miscanthus floridulus. The sequence continues at coordinate 7,267,415 of NC_089596.1, forward strand.
TCGGCAAGCCGACCGCTCACCGTTGTTGCCGACTACATAAACTACGATTGAAGATAGAAGAAGGAAGGGAGAACATAACGCACACATATAACACAAGCACTAGCGTTTGCCGGAGCTTTGCAGAGGAGATGGTAAAACTGAACTCGCTCAACTTTACTGATGTTTACATCAAAATTTGGTAAGCTTATCCTAAAAAGGAAGAGATCGGCCGATGATGTCAAAAGCAAGAAAGTCTCCTAATTAAAAGATATTTAATATATTTAAGAGAGACATGACGTCCAGGTGCATATCAGGATGAAAGAAACGAGGACACATATCAAAAAAGAAAGCTTCATCAGCAAGAACTCTACACGAGGAAAGTTAGAATCCATGTATCTATATTTCTTTTTGTTATCTAGTCATGTTCGTTTAGGACTCTTATCAACCGAGGATATAAATATAAACCCCCGGCTATCGTAACAAAAAAAAACAACAATCAATCCAATATACAAGTTATTTACTTTTTCGGCTCCGGCCACCCCTTAGGAGTAGGAGTAGAATAGATCTCGGCGAGTTCTTCAGCAAGTACAGCTGCATCGATCTGGTCGACCTCCACTACTTATTATAAGTACCGTCATGGCTTATACCTCTGTTCGTACGGCTGCATCGATCCGGTCGACCTCCACTGCGACTCTAGTATAAGTTAGTTATCGATTCTTGCCTAGTTCAAGTATGGCTGCATCGATCCGGTCGACCCCCACTGCATGAACTAGATCAAGATTAAGTTATCGGCTCTACCACAGAATGACAGTCTTTGGTAGATTCATTAAGTTACCGATATTGCTTATTGCTTTTATTATTTATCTAATTACAGCAATATCACTCTACCCGATTGGGATTAATCTAGATTGACCTTATATCTTGTTTAGCCCATCGTTTGTTAATCTGAAACTGATCTAATCTATACATTAAACGATGAGTTACGTTTTATCGGCTGTTTTACATCAATCCTAATCGTGCATAGCGTGTGGTTAAAGCATGTTGCGTCTTGAGTAGATTTATTGGCTAGCGAGAACTGTTCCATAGCCCGTTATCACGGCTTGTGTGATTCTACCTCACACCTCACTATTAGCACTGTGGAGTGGGGATCGATATTTGATATATCTATTTCTGATAAGGCATGACTTTAACTGTGCGCTATGCCTGAATCGACTGTTTTAGCCGATATCGAGTACTATCACGAACAGTTCGCATCCTGAGACTGTTGAAGTAAAGATAGGTTGAAAGATATGTTAGCCCCATGATCTTATTATTGTATTACGGCCTGCATAATTTTGCCTCATGCCCCACTGATATTAGTAATGAGTTAGGATCATCGAGTCTATTGTTATTTCTACGGCCTGCATGATTCTGCCTCATGCCCCACTGGTCATAGCGATAGATGAGATCTAACATGTTCATTAGATTTATCTTTATTAAATGGTTAAGTGATGTTGAATTGTTTCTTTATATAAAAAGAGGTTCGGTTACTTGTAATAATTGGCTTAGTATAAACCAATCATTGTTGATATCTTATTGACATCGATTAATATTTGTTCAAATAACGACATTTACCCTGAATGATAACCGATTCTTCTTATACAACCCAATGAGCTTTAACCGATTTATTCTCATGAATATGCTGGAATCGACTGTTTAGTCGATCTCCTTTCATATCGGCTTTCAGAGCCACACATTCAGGACTATCTAGCAACACTGACAAGTTACGCCCTTAATTACTGATAAACTTTCTCTCATTGTTAATTACAGAGTCAAATTGACTGGCATGTCTCAGGAGGATTGTGTAGGATCGACCATCCTTGCGCTGAAGCTAGGCGGATCTACAGCTCCATCGGGCAGACCCTTTCGGCTTGCTGCGTGTGTCCTCGATACGGGACGAAAATTCTGTGTCGACAACTGAGTTACAGTGGAAGCTATATATACAACTCTATCCATCCAATCCTAGTACACAGACATACCAGGCTACCATGCTGCTATATTAACTAGATATCACAGCAGGCTGACTTTAGCGTCTGCCCCTGCTGTGACTACAGTGCGGCAAGGGAGCCTTTCGGCGTCTGCCCCTGCCGCTGCTACAGTGCAATAGTATGGGAGTCCTTTCGACGCCTGTCCCTGCTGCGCGTACAGACGAGAGAGCAACATATTACTTTATAATTCTTTCTTTAGTCCTGCTACTAACCCTAGAACCTCCACCACGCCGATCATCTTTTTCAGCTTCGTGAACTGAAGATGGCCGAGTGGCTTGGTAAGGACGTCCGTGAGTTGTTGACCAATTTCGACAAACTCAATGATGATCTACCCTCCATCGACACAGTCCCACAGGAAGTGGAACTTGACGTCGATGTGCTTGCTCTGGTCGTGGAGAACCAGATTCTTCGCGAGGGGCGATGGCGGGCTGGTTGTCCACCATTAGTGCTGGTGGGTGAGCTTCCACACCGGTCAGCTTGCTCAGCAGCCGGCACAACCACATAGCTTGGCACGCTGTTGTGGCCGCCGCCACGTACTCTGCCTCACACGTGGACAACGCCACCACCTTCTGTTTTAGCGACAGCCATGAGATTGGAGTCGACCCAAGGAAGATGAGCACGCTAGAGGTGCTTCGCCGTCCATCGATGTCCCCCGCCATGTCTGTATCGCTGAATACAGTGAGTTGCAGCCCACTTCCGCTGGTCTTGGGGACGACGATCACCTGACCCACCATTCCCTTGACGTAGCACAGCAGCCAATTCACCGTGGCCCAGTTATCCTCTCGGGGATCCTCCATGAAGCGGCTGACGTAGCCCACGACGAACGTAATGTCCGGCCTAGTGTGGACTAGGTAGCGCAGACCATCGACGATGCTCCGGTAGAGTGTTGCATCTACCTTTGTCATGGTACTGGCCTTCATCAACTTTAGCCGCTCCTCCATCGGAGTCACGCACGGCTTGCACTCAGACATGCCGCTCCGCTCCGACAGCTTTGAGACGTACGCGCTCTGACTGAGAGTGAGCGCCTCCTTCCCCTATCTCACCTCGATGCCGAGGTAGCAGCAGAGCATGTCGAGATCGCTCATTAAAAAATGAGCTGCCATCTCGCGCTTGAAGCTGTCGATGTCCTCTGCACGCGTGCCGGTGATGATCAAGTCGTCCACATACACGCCGATGACAAGCTCCTCCTTCCCCCGTCACCGCGTGTAGAGCGTGTGCTCGGTTGCACATCGCATGAACCCAAGCTCGCCCAGCATGGCATCAAGCTTGGCGTTCCACACTCACGAAGCCTGCCGTAGCCTATAGAGCGCCTTGCGCAGTTGGAGTACCTAGTGCTCCGCTCCCTTGACTGTGAAACCCATAAGTTGCCTAACAAAGACTGTCTCCACTAGCTCGTAGTTGAGGAAGGCCAATTTTACATCCAGGGTGATGGACACGCCAATCCTTCGCTGCTGCCAAAGCCAACAGCAGTTGGATAGACTCCATGCGCGCTACCGACGCAAATACTTCCTCAAAGTCGATGCCCTCATGCTGGACAAAGCCTCAGGCGATGAGGCATGCCTTATGCTTGACAATGGCATCGCGCTCGTCCTATTTGACCTTGTACACCCACTTCAGGCTGATCGGAGGACCAGGAGGGGGAGCTGGGAACGTGTGGATCGAAAGAGGGAGCCGTCGCGGCACCGCACCGACTGGCACCACCTTGGATTGGAGCGCCGCCATCAAGCGCCCTTGGCTGCATCGAGGTGGATCAAGGCTAGGGCTAGGCACTCTCCATGACTCCACCACTCCGGCTGCCACTTGTCCCATCTCTGAATCAACAACGAAGGAGCTACCGCCTTAGGGACGCCTGCTGGCTGGATCCACTGCTTCAAGGACTAGATCTACCAGGCCCTAGGAAGAACGGAGCTCCACCATAGTCGCATGAGGTGGGATGGGGTGGATTGGAATTAGGAGGGAGAGATCGGAGAGAGAGAGTGGAGCGCGATGGAAGAGGAAAAATCTAGAGGCTGCTGCTTGCAGGAGATGAAAGAAGAGGCGGCGGCGGCTGTGTTTAGGATTTGGGAAAGGACCTAGGGTTTGTCACAAGCGAGCTAGATAGAGGTGGGGCACGTGAGCTCAGCGTGGGCCCATTTTCTTTAGTGACAGACAGATTGACGGTACACTTGGCTTTAGCGATAGACGGTTCAACGCTAAATATGAATACCTATAGCGATAGACACTAAATCGCTAAATGAGGATTTAGCGTCAGATGGTCTCTGAGTTATCTTTAGCGTCAGATCATCCATCGCTAAATATAATTTTTAGCATCAGATGTCTGACGGTGAAGCGGTGTTGTGGTGTAGTGCTAGAGGTGGATCGACGAGCTCCCAAGTCTCATTTTCCTTGATCGCCTTCATCTCCTCCAGCATCGCCTGTCGCCAATTTGCATCGTGCTCAGCCAGTGCGAACATGGGTGATTCCTCTGCAATGACGAGAATCAGCTCTAGGTCATTAAGCAGCTGACCCGCTAGGCCTAAGGACCCTGTACCATTGACGATGTCGTCTAGCCTGTAGAACCACACCTCACCATCGTGGAAGGCATCCACGAACTCAGTGGTGTCACTTAGAGGTGAGGCGAACTTGATCGGCGTTGATGGAGTCCCCTGTTCCGTCGGAGTGGTCAGCACAGCACCTGAAGTGCTTAAGACCCCAGCTGCAGAGCTCAGCACTACTCCTGGACCACTCATCACCACTCCTAGAGTGCTTGGCACCAGTCTTGGAGTGGTTAGCACCACTGCAAGACCTCTCAGCTCTGCTACAGGAGTGTTTGGCACCCGTCCTAGAGTGGTCGGCACCACTGTAGGACTACTCGGCACCACTCTCGGAGTGCTCAGCACCGCCCCAGGAGTAGTTGGCTCTATTGCTAGAGTGGTCAGCACCTCCTATCCAGCGTCTCCACCACCGTGGATGGCCAAGTGTTCGATGACGAAGGTGCTAGTGAAGTCACCATCTTCCCCCGTGCTCAGACTGTCCTAGTCTTAGGCTACCTTCTTGTCAAACACAACGTCACTTGAGACAACCACCTTGCCTCGCGTGGGTCATAGAGCTGGTATGCCTTGGTACCTTCCTCATAGCCCAGGAGCACCATTGGTGTGCTCATGTCCTCCAGCTTGGTGAGGACCAGCTTTGTCGACAAAAGATGCTTAGGAGTCCACCGAGGGGTATCCCACGATGGTAGATTTGTTGGTGGGGGTGCGCGTAATCAGGAACCGGATGGTGACACAAGGCGCAGAGACAGCGATTTAGACAGGTTCGGGCCGTCTGATCGACGTAATACTCTAAGTCCTGTGTCTTTGGTGTATTGCATTGAATATGGGATGTATGTAGATGTAGACTAGGGGACCCCTGCCTCTCCTTATATACTCTGGAGGGGTAGGGTTATAAGGAAAGTATCATATTTGGTACTATACAATATCTTGCGGTGAACGTCGACCAGTGCCGTGCACGCCTTGATCTTGTGGGCTAGGCCACCTCTAAGGGTGCGACCCATGTCTTGTCTTGTGGATACCGAGGGCCATACCCCCACAGCTAGTCCCCGAGCCTAACAGTAGGTGACGTAGTCATGTGGTGCCAGGGTCAGAAAGTAGAAGAAAGGCAGAAGGTCGTAAACCAAGAAATATGGGGACACACTGGTGCTACGACTAGCTTGAGTGCGCAGTCCCTAGACCACAGCTGGTAACTCTTTGAGCCATCTACCCAGATGCTTTTCTTCTTTCTAATATAGCCTCTTTTTGAGGGTATCAAGGATCATGCCATTCGCCTGTTCGACCTGGTCGTTGGCTCTAGGATGGGCAATGGAGATGTATTTGACAGAGATGCATCGGTTTTTGTAGAAGTCCTAAAAATGATGGCTAGTAAACATAGTTCCGAGGTTGGTGATAATGCTGTAAACCAAGAAATATGGGGAGACACCAATGCTACAACTAGCTTAAGTGCATAGTCCCCAGACCACAGCTGGTAACTCTTTGAGCCATCTGCCCAGATGCTTTTCTTCTTTCTGATATAGCCTCTTTTTTAGGGCATCAAGGATCATGCCGTTCGCCCGTTCGACCTGGCCGTTGGCTCTAGGATGGGCAATAGAGATGTATTTGACGAAGATGCATCAGTCTTCGTAGAAGTTCCAAAAATGATGGCCAGTAAATGTAGTTCTGAGGTCGATGATAATGTTGTTCGGGAGACCAAATCTATGGATGATATCTTCGAAGAGCTCGACTGCTTTCTTTGTAGTAGCCGAGACGAGCGGTTTATACTCGATCTACTTGGAGAACTTGTCATTGGCGATGTATACATACCAAAAATCACCTGGCGCTGGCTTGAAAGGCCTGATCATATCCAGTCCCCAGCATGCGAAGGGCTAGGAAGCTGGGATGGTCTATCGTTCTTGTGCCAGCACGTGTATTTGCTTGGCGAAAAATTGGCATCCTTCACAATGTCGAACGAGGTCTTCTGCATCGGAGATGGCCGTGGGCCAGTAAAAACCAGTTCAAAAAGCCTTGCCAACCAGGTTTCTTGAGGCCGCGTGGTTGCCATAGGAACTAGAGTGAATTTCAAGAAGTAGCTTCACTCCCTCTTTTTGGGTGATGCATTTTTATAGTATCCCTTCCTTGGCACTTTTCCTCATCAAGTTGCCGTCCACCAGTACGTAATGCTTGCTTTGATGAATTAGGCGTTCGGTTTTAGTCTTGTCGACAGGTACTTCGGCGCTGGTGAGGTACTTGATGAACTGTTCCCTCCAATCGGTGGCCGGCAAAGGTACCATAAGTACCAACTGCTCAGCAGGGAGAACTTCCTGGACTTCCTTATCTTCCTTAATGGATGGCGCCAGAAGATCTTGAATGAAGACCCCCGATGGAATCGCGACGTGAGAGGAGCCTAACTTGGATAGGTGGTCGGCGAGCTAATTTTGATTGTGTACCATGTGGTGGTACTCGATACCATAGAACTTCCCTTTAAGCTTCCTAATTTCGGTGTAGTATGCATCCATCTTCTCACTAGAGCAGGACCAGTCTTTATTAAGCTAGTTGATGACCAGCGTGGAGTCCCCATATACCATGATGCATTTAATGCCAAGCTCAATGGCTATATGAAGTCTATGGAGACTTGCTTCATATTCAGCGACGTTGTTGGAGGCCAAAAAATGTATCCGGAGAACATATCGGAGCTTATCCTTGGTCGGCATGATGAATAGAATGCCCGCACCAGTACCGTTGATGTTGAGAGCACCGTCAAAGTACATCACCCAGTGCTCGGGGCAAGTAGCGGCGATGGGCACTTGAATTTCAGTCCACTCAGCGATGAAATTAGCAAGCGCCTGAGACTTGATGGTAGACCTGCTTCTGAGTTCTATGGAGTAAGTTTCGAGCTTGATAGCCCACTTGATGATGCGATTGTTGGCCTCTTTGTTGCGCAAAAATGTCCCCCAGAGGGAACTCGGTGACCATGGCGATCTTTTAGTACTCGAAGTAGTGGCAGAGCTTGTGCGACATAATCAGAATGGTGTATAGCAGCTTTTGGATCTAAGGATAACGAGTTTTGGGCTCATTAAGGACCTTGCTGATGAAGTAGACCGAACGTTGCACCTTATAGGCGTGCCTGGCCTCCTCACGTTCGACCACAATGGCTGTGCTGATGATGCGAGAAGTAGCGGTGATGCAGATCAGGAGAGTTTTGTCTGGCCAAGGCACCATCATGATCGGAGGCTTTGTTAGGAACAACTTGAGCCGCTCGAAAGCTATGTCTGCCTCCTCCGACCAGGAAAAGCGCTCAGAGGCCTTAAGGAGTTTGAAGAACGGTAGCCCTTTTTCATCGAGGCGTGATATGAAGTGGCTTAAAGCAGCCATGCAGCCTGTAAGTTTCTGTATATCCTTGACACATATTGGTCGTTTCATGTTGGTGATGGTGGAGACCTTGTCGGGGTTCAGCTCGATGCCACGTGCGCTGACGATGTAGCCCAGGAGTATACCAGATGGAACTCCAATGATGCACTTTGAAGGGTTCAGCTTCCATTGGTACCTTTTTAGATTGGTGAACTTCCTTGAGGTCGGCGATAAGATTATTGACGGTCTTAGACTTGACGACCACATCGTCGATGTAAGCTTCGATGTTGTGGCCGATCTGTTGATCGAGGCACATCCAGATGGCCCTTTGATAGGTCGCCCCGGCATTCTTGAGTTCGAAGGACATGGTGGTGTAGCAGTACACACCGAAGGGTGTAATGAATGATGTCTTGATTTAGTCTTCTTCCTTGAGGGAGATCTAGTGATAGCCAGAGTAACAATCGAGGAAGGAGAGCAGTTCACAGCCGGCGGTGGAGTCTACAACCTCATCTATCCGAGGCAGACCGAAGGGGTCTTTAGGGCAGTGTTTGTTAAGATCAGTGTAATCAACACACATTCTCCATTCTTTATTCTTTTTTTGAACAAGAACAAGGTTTGCTAACCACTTAGGATGATACACTTCTTTTATAAATCCAGCAGCTAGGTGCCATTTTATTTCTACCCTAATAGCCTCCTTCTTGTCTGGCATGAATCGGTAGAGTTTCTGCTTGATTGGTTTGGCAGTCGGCAAGATATTCAAGGAGTGCTCGATCTTCTCCCATGGTACCCCCGGCATGTCTGCAGGTTTTCAAGCAAACACGTCGATGTTGACTCGTAGGAAGGAGATGCGCACGCTTTTCTATTTGGGGTCAAGGTGAGCCCCAATCTTCATGGTCTTGGAGGGGTCATCGAGGCCAAGGCCAACCTCCTTGGTTTCCTTGGACTTGGCGGAGGCACGAGGAGGCTCTAGTGATGGGATCTCTAGGTCATCGGTGGGCACCATCTTGGCGTCGCTGACCACACTGGCCATCTGGATGGAGAGGTCGGTGGCTTCGGCGAGGGCGAGACTCTCTGTCTTGGAGGCGTAGGCGATGGAGAGGTTGGCTCACAAGGCTAGGACTCCTACAGGCAAAGGCATCTTCAGCACTAGATAAGCATAGCGTAGTACATCCATGAACTTGGCTAGAGCTGGCTAACCATGTATGGCGTGATAGGCGGTGTTGAAGTCGGCGACATAGAAGTTGATATGCTTGACGCAGTAGTTGCTTGCCGTGCTGAACTGTACTTGTAGGATGATCTCTCCAAGTGGTTTGGACGCCCTACTAGGTACCACACCCCAGAAGGAGGAGTCTAAGGGTGTGAGATCTGTTATCCCGAGGCCCAACTTCTTTAGGACTTTGGTGAAGAGGAGATTCAGAGCGCTCCCACCGTCGACGAGCACTTTTCTAAAAAGTACTTTCTGGACGGTCGTGTCAAGGATGAGGGGGAAATGCCCTATGTAGGGGATGTTCACCCACTGGTTAGCCCTGCTAAAGGTAATAGGGACCTCAGACCATGGGCGATAGCTGGGGTTGGTGGCGGTGTCTTCCGTAGTGACAACGAGCACCCATCGGGCGGCGAGCTTCCGTTCTCTTCTACTCTCGGTGGAGGTGAGGCCCCCAAAGATGGTGGCGACCACCTTGTCGTGATCCTGGAAGGCATTGTTATTGCCTGCAGGTGGTCGGCAGCCTCTGGCTCCGTCATTGGTGTCGTCGTCTAGCCTTTTGTCTTGGAACTCCTTAGCCAAGCCAAGGCAGTCCTTCATTTTATGCTTGATGTTCTTATGGAGAGGGCACGGGCCATCAAGGATCTTCTTGTACTGCTCGTCGTATTTGTGCTTGGCACGAGGTTCATTAACGATGGCAACGATGTGGTCTGGCCAGCGGCAGCGATTTTGACCAGACTTGGGTCCTTCTGGCCGATCATGGCCGCTATCATGATGGTAGCTGCGGTTGTCGTAGCGGTGGTCATTGTGGCATCGATCATTGGGGTGGTCGTCATAGCGGCATGTTGGGCAATGAGTGCCCTCATCCTTGTTGAAGCGTACCTCGGCTTCCTCGACGTCGGCGTACTAGTTGGTAGTCTTGATCATCTCGCCAATTCCTATGGGCGGCTTGTAGTTGAACTTGGAGCAAAGCTCACAATGATGGAGTCCTCGGATGAAGGCGGTGATGACCTCAGCTTTCGTGATGTTGGGAATAGAATTCCTCATCTCAGAAAAGTGTCGGATGTTGCTACGGAGGAGCTCGGACGGCTTCTGGTTGATGCGGTTGAGATCATGCTTGGTGCCTGACCGAGTACATGTAGCCATATAATTGTCGGTGAAGACTTTTTTAGCTCTTCCCAGGATTTGATGGAGTCCGGGGCAAGGCTTGTGAACTAGTTCATGGCGGTTGGCGTGAGCATGACAAGAAGATAGTTTGTCATGATGCTGGTGTCTCCTCACATAGGGTAGCAGTGGCGTAAGCCTGTAGCCACTATGTTGGGTTCATCCTCCCCACGTAGGGCTCGACCCTAGTGATCTTAAGACCATGGGGCCATTAAAGTGTTTGGAGCACCCTCGTGAATGCTGGGGGCCCCTCAGGGTTGTCGACGCCGTCATCTACAGTGTTGCTAGCGTTGAGCGGCTCAAGAGCTGAGTCTGGGTTATCGTACTCTTGCTCATACTCCTAGCGGCGGCGTACTTCTTCTTCATGGTGACCGAAGCGGCGTTCGTCGATACATCGTCGCGCATCTCGAAGATTGTTGAGATCCACTCGGACGTCCTGGTCGACCTCCTGGTCATGTTGGTGGTGGTGTTCAATGCGGTTGCCCCTAGCTCTGCCCTGGAGGGGTTGCTTGTCATCACGGTGCTGGTCAGTGAGGCGACTTGGGCGATGATCGGATCTTGGCATTGCTGATCGGCAAATCGAGGTTGTGGAGTATGAAGGTCTATGATCCTAGCGAATCTCATTGACCTGACATTGTGCTTCTTTAAGCATGGCGACGACCTTGGTGACCTCTGGTGTCTACGGGAGCTGGGCGAGCTCGTTGGTGGCCACTGCCAGATTGGCGCTTGGAGTCTTGTAGACATCGTGGCCGTCGACACAAGCAAACTTGTCATCAAGATTGCATTGGAGTGGCCTTCCTTGCAAGTCAAGCTGCTGCTCGGCCATCACAAGGGCGACCTCATTTGCTCAACGCTATGCTCGGTTGATGTTCCATTTCTCATGAGCGACACATTTCTCCTTAGTTTCACTGTTCCGAGGGGGGTTGTCGATGTCGACGTTGAAGATTGCACCGCCACAGAAAGGAGGGAGAGGAAGTAGCTCCGTGGTGGCTTTGGCGATGCTCTCCATAGAGCCCTAGGACTCAGAGTTTGGATTCTCCTCCAGGATGGTTTGGAGGGATGCTTTGGGGCGTTGGCCGATGTGCAGCATGTTGACGGTCGGCAAAGGCTGATCGATGATCTGGTCGGCGAGAGGATGGACATCTCCAACCTGGTTGGCGAATCTACCCCTTAGGGCATCTTGGTAAGCAGCGTCGGCATTGGTGAACCCAAAGGGTAGGGCCATAACCTTGGAGTTTCTCAAATAGCCTTCGATTGATCTAGATCATAGGGTGGTCGACGCTGAACCAGAGTGTCTAGAGCCAATTCGGCGATGGAGAGGCAATCGGTGAGCTTTAGACCAACCCGATCGATGGATGTGATCAGATCATCATTGTTGATCTATCTCCTCTAGTAGCGAGGAAGTGGGCAGCGAGTCGTCGATGAAGGCAACCTCAGAGGTGGTTCCGAGATTAGATCTGCAGTCACAGGTGTTGGGGTGATCGGCGCAGCGTTGATCTGCACCGGCTCGATGAGCTCTCTGACTCTGTCAGCATTGATGACCCGTGAGATGGATTCGACTATGAAGATCTAGCGTGCCAACTATCGATAAGGAAATAGCATGCACACCCCTACCTGGCGCGCCAACTATCGACAAAAGATGCTCGACAGTCCACCGAGTGCGAGGGGTATCCCGCGATGGTAGATTTGTTGGTGGGGGTGCGCATAATCAGGAACCGGATGGTGACATAAGACGCAGAGACAGTGATTTAGATAGGTTTGGGCCGTCTGATCGACGTAATACCCTACGTCCTGTGTCTTTGGTGTATTGCATTGAATATGGGATGTATGTAGATGTAGACTAGGGGACCCCTGCCTCTCCTTATATACTCTGGAGGGGTAGGGTTATAAGGAAAGTATCCTATTTGGTACTATACAATATCTTGTGGTGCACGTTGACTAGTGCCGTGCACTCCTTGATCTTGTAGGCTGGGCCACCTCTGAGGGTGCGGCCCATGTCTTGTCTTGTGGACACTGGGGGCCATACCCCCATAGGCTTCATCTTCTTGACATGGCCGATGCAGCCAAACGTCCAGAGGAAGGACACGCTTGGCTTGCGCCCATACCAAGCTTCGAACGCTATCTTGCCCTTAGGGCCTTAGTGGGCGTGCGGTTGAGGATGAACACCGCCGTGGTCACCGCTTCACCCTAGAATCTTACCGGCATGCTCTTGGCCTTCATCATGGATCGAGCCATGCCGACCACCGTTTGGTTCCACCGCTCCACTACGCCATTCTGCTGTGGCAAGTACGGCATGGTGTGGTGTCACACCACACCCTAATCCGTGCAGTACGCAGCGAACTCCACCGAAGTGAATTCAGCGCCACGATCAGTCCATAGCATGCGTAGCTTCTTGCCGCTCTCCACCTCCACGCATGCCTTGAACTTCTTGATCGCCTCTGCCGTCTCGTCCTTGCTCGTCAGGAGTTGTAGCCACATATAGCGACTGCAATCATCCATGAGTAGGAGGAAGTATCGCCGACCATTGCTTGTGGCTGGCATGATTGACCCGTAGAGATCGCCATGGACGAGCTCGAGAGTGTCCACCGTGTGATTCTAGGCCGCCTTTGGGAACGACAATCTCCTCTGCTTCCCGGCCAGGCAGCTGTCACACAGCTCGCCTCCATGCTTGATGTGAGGCAGCTCTCGGACCATCTTCTCTAGCCAACCGAGCGCATCGAAGCTGAGATGGCCAAACCGGGCATGCCATAGCCATGGCTCCTCGGTGTGCCATGCTGCCAGGCACACCGGTGTAACACCCCGGTGTTACGATCCTTTTTAGCACCGTGATTTAGGCCTAGGAGAAATTGCCGAAACGAGTTTTCTCGGATTTTGATTCAAAACATGCTTGATGCGATAAGCAAATCCTGTGTGACTTAGTTCCGTGGAGTAAATAAATGCTCGAGTTAATTTACGCAGTGCATATAAATATTTTAGGAGTAGCCGATAACGATTTTAGCAAGTAAATGACGGAGGGTTTGTTCTAGACTAGGCATGAAAATCGACTTTTATAAATAGAATAAAATCCAAAATTAAATAAAACGATATACATATATATAGCTTTTGAATCAAATTTAAATTCGAGCTTTGTTGAAATTTTCCTGTGCCTAGACGTTGTAAATTAACTAAGTTAGTAAACCGTTATATATATATATATATATATATATATATATATATATATATATATATATATATATATATAGACACACACACGTTACGACGGTACTCTAAAACAAAGAATTAGAAGAAAAGGGCAAACGTATACTTGTAGCAATTGATCGTACAAGTTGATCGACTGCTCCTCGATCTTTCTTTTCTCTGCTCGTCTGCTTGCTGGTTACTGCTGCCGTATTGGGCGTTGCTTCCTCGCGACCTCGCGCGCGTGGTCCTGCCGGCCTGGCTGCTTGCTTTGATTTGATGCATCGCGCAGTCCTTCCTTGTTTATTCGCCTACTGCGCCACGTGCATGCGGTCGCTATCGGTCGGTCTGCTCTGCTCCTAGCTGGTGAGCTCGCTCTCAGCTCCTTCGCGTGCCTACCTTTTTTTCTTTGGCCTGTCCACTCCCTGCTCCTCGTAGTCACAGCAAGTCCAATAGACAGCTAGCGATCAGAGGAGATAATAATGTAGTGCAGTGCAGGAGACTCAAATACATGGTAGGGAATCTCCAACCAGGAAAGCACGCAAGCAAAGCAGAACCAAAAAGAAGCATCCACATGCAAGTAGTGAGCTAGATTAGAGGAGAGAGAAGCGGCAGGACAGGGCCACCCTCTGTCTGTCTTGGCTTGTCTTGGTTGCATTTTTCCTTCTACTGACAAGCAGCTCAGAGCCTTTATAGCAGAGCACGCAAGCAATGCAGCCGTAGCTCTTCCTTTTCCCTACCTCCGTGCAAGTACCAGCGCCTCCCTACTCCTCCTCGCTCCTCCATGCTGCCGTGGTTGTTTCCACCGCCGCCACCATGGTGCTCCATGGCCGCTTCCTTCGCCGCTCTGCTAGCGCCGCTGATTTTTCCTCGCGCTGGCCCCCTCCTCGGTTCCTTCCCTGCTGCCCGCGCTGGTCTGCTGCTTGCACGCATCGTCTTGGCCACGGCCCGCAAGCCACCATCGGGCGTGTCACGCCGCCCACCATGCCCGCAGTCGCCGAGCACAAGTTTGGCGCCGCGCTGTTACTCCTGTCCATGCTGGGTCCGTAGGGTGTCGCGTCTCCTCCACGCGCGCTGCTCTTCCGAGCCAGCCGCCTGCTGCACGGAGCTGCCGGCCGTGCCTCTTGCTGCCGGTTGCCGTGCCTCTTCCCGGCCCCGTCGTGTCGTTGTAGCCGCCGGCCAACGTTTCCTGTTGGCCCTCTATTTTGAGGATGAAGACAAGGTGAGAAGGGCATGGATCCAAGAAGATATTTTATGCGGGGTTCTTTACGCAAATACTAGACTCAAGTTAATAGTGTTGATGGACCTTGTCCTAAATTAAAGGAAGTTCAGCAACCATTTTGCGTATGTGACACGCCTTATCCCCGTACCTGGGCCGCTTAGGCCACAGTCGGCCTTGCGCCACTGCCGCGCGCTGGGCCGAGCGCCCGCCTTAGGCCGCTGCCTGCGCTGGGCTGCTTACCGCTGACCACGCTCTGGGCCGCCGGCCGCGCCCCTGCTGGGCCGATCGCCCCGCGTTGGGCCGCCACCCGCGGACTGCGCCTGGGCTGGCCGGATGCTGCTTCTGCTGGGCCGAGTAGTGGATCGCTAGCCCAATTATTTTTCTAAAGCAATTCCTAAATTCACGTGTAAGGCAAGTTTGTAAAATCAATACAAAATGATATAGGAGTCCAAAAATTATGAAATTAGTTTTGTTAGGCTCCTAAAATCATGATCTATCTATTAGTATATTTTGTTCACAAAGTTTGGCAATATTTTTGGGAGCTATATAAGTATTTTAAAATGCTTAATATTGTTAAAAGCTGAACTTGTAGGAATTTCTGGGATAAATCGGTAATAGTGTTGAATCTGAAATTTGCACAGTAGGCTCCTAGCAATATTAGGTATTCACTATAAGTTTTGTAGCTCCAAAATAATTAGTTTGCTAAATAGATAATGATGTCCTATTGCGAATAATGATTAAATTGATAGAATGGGATAAAGAAACGACTTGGGTTTATGTAACGAAAATAATTGTTGGGAAATAGCGTCTTATCCAACAACGTGTATATGTAGCCTAAGTACGGTCGTCGTTAGAACTAGCTCGTTAACTTGAGAGGCGTAAAGCGCATTTATACGAGTTACGATTATAGCTGATTAATTACATCTTTGCATTGCATCGCATGCATATCATATAGGTACGATGATGGATCAACGGATCGATCGACGGATGATTGGGAATCCGAAGATGGTGTGATGGTATTCTCTCCAGGAGATGATGCAATGAGCTTGCTATTCAGTTGCTAGTGGATGATCTGAAGATGCAGATACTAACTTTTAATATATCTTACCCAGGCAAGCCCCGGTGCATAACCCCTACTTTTCTGCAGTTTAAATTATATATGTGCATTAAGTTTTAAGAAGTTGAATGAAACCCACTTGCATATATATATATATCTTTATCCTATGAGTCTTACAAGTATGATAGGATCGTGTAGAATGCTATGCTATAGGACTCCTTTAGAAGTCGAGTGATTGCCTGTCACTCGCGAGAGATAGGAAATATGTTACTATATCATTATCACTTGAAAAATATAAATGGTGCCAAGCAGGGATATGGTTTGGGTATTGGTGGGTTGTAAGAGGTTGTGTCACCGTGGACGCAGGGCATAGCTTGGTTACACTGCTTTCCCTGTCTGGTCGGTTAAGGACCGTTCATTGCATAAGACTCTAGGCAGGTCACAGACTTATTATCCCGAGCACATACTTGTGTGTGGGCGCTTGGAAGACTTGTTGCTCTCTTGTCGTGGATCTGGCTCTTTTCAGACCGACTGTTAGGGTTTTATTTTGGTGGAGGAGGTCCTTGCACCGCACAGAGTCTGGGACTCAGGGGCAGGGGCTTGGAGTCCCAGTTTGGACGGGGACCTAGACACCCAGGATAGGAGAGTGATGGGTTGGTCCTGCTTGTGCCTGCTTGTCTGTGGTTTAGCATCGTAGTAAGAACTGAAAGAGGAAAGATGGAGGATGGAAAAAGGAAATCGGATTGCTTACCACCTGCTTGAAAGTAGTACAGGTGCTGACATAGAATGGTTAGTTAATGAACCAATATGGCTATTAATAAAAATCAAATATAAGGATGCACGCTTAGTAATGCTTCTGCAAATGCAATCAACCCACAAGGCAGATAGCTTTGCATATCCTTGTAGTCTTTTCTTTTCTCCTGTCAGGTAAGTCTTGTTGAGTACAATTGAGTACTCAGGGTTTTATTCCCCCTGTTGCAGGTGACAGGTGGATGCTAGAACTGACCTTTGTGTGTGGATACCTCCTGGTGGGCTTAGCGAGGATTCCTTTACGCCGCGATCGTAGTTGTTATTTATAACCCTCACCAAATGCTTTTATAAATTAAAGTTTCTGTATCTGTTGTCATAGTTTATATATCAATAATTCATCCAGCCATGATTAGATAATTATTTTGTTGTAATTCTGATCACATGTTTATATTCCGCTGTTAATTTAAATTGTTCATAACTCTGATAATATGATTACATTCTGCTGTTATAATAATAAATATTATACTCTAATATTGTACTACAAGTGATGTAAGAAATGGTTAAGAATGATGTAAGCTTTATTCTCTCATTTGTGACCCTGATGGCAAAAATGTGGACTTCCGGGTTCTCCCCTGGGGTGTGCCCGATGGAACCGAGTAATTTAGTGTTCTCCCTTGAGTGCTTAGTGTCTAATGGAAGACGAGCACTCTCGTGAGGCAATAGATTAGGCGGTTCTGCCACAACCGGCTGCTCCACCTTCAAGTCGAGCAGGTACAATCGATTACGTGAGCGTTTTACCTTCACGAGAAGACGCCGCTCCCGATCCTAAATCTTCAGCTCCCGCTCTCGATCAGTACCTCGCATCCACGCTCGTCCAACTGCCTGTTGCTGACGATGCTTGAACGTAGCTACAGGATGTAGTACACATCCGTCAGCACACGGTGCTCACCGTTCTGGCACCTGAAGATGATGGTGCCGCACCCTCGGTTCGCCACCCTTGAGCTAACATCGAACTTCACCATGCTGGTCACGTTACCGTTGAGCTCGGAGAAGGCTTTCTTGGAGCCCATCATGTGGTTGCTGGCACTGGAGTCTAGGTACCACCGCTACTCCTGTTCACTGCCCACACATCCGAGGTGGACTTGGGTGCATAGTTCGTCGAGGTTGATAGCCTTCAGAGCCTTGCCATGCCCTTCCACCGCCATCACCTCTCCCTTCTTCTTGGCCTCAATGTTGTGCAGTGCACAGAACATCGCCATTAGGAGAGTGGCCTCATCATCCTCATCAGCCTACACTAAATGAGCCTCAGCCTTCTTCTCCTGCTTGTGATTTGGGCACTCCTTTGCCTAATGGCCCATCTTCTCGTAGCGTCGGCTGGCGTTGGGGTCGACCTTCTTCTTCTTCTTCTTCTCTAAAGAAGCCTTACCACGGCGCTTGCCATCACCACCGTGGCTAGAGGAGGCTTCCCCGGACTTCTTTCGGGCAGCCCACTCCTCCTCTGTCAGCAGCAACTTGTGGCTATCCGTCGTTGTTGTGGCCACTCCATGCGCTCATCCACCACCCGTAGATGGCATGTCACATCCTCAATAGTGAGGGTGGACAAGTCCAGCATCGTCTCTATGGAGAGAGCGATCTAGATGTACTTCACCGGCACAGATTGGAGGTACTTGGAGACCGCCTGTTCTTCGTCGATGGTGATGCTGTGGCTCCTCAGCTTGCTGATGAGCGACTGCAGGCGGAGGGAGAAGTCCTCCACCGACTCACCATCCTTAAACTTGTGGGTGGCGTACTCCTTCAGCAGCTAGGCCGTCGCCTTCTTTGCGAGGTCAGAGCCGACGCGCATCGCTGCAATGGCCTCCCACGCCTCCTTAGCAGAGTTCTTCGCCCCCAACAGCTCCCTGTACTCCGCTGGCACAACAGTGAGGATAGCCTCCAACGCTGACATGTCGGCTTCTTCGTTGTCGGTGCCCTTATCAATGGCATTCCAGAGCCGTCAGACTCTGAGCTTGGCCTTCATGGTCACCGCCCACTCGCCATAGTTGGTGCGAGTCAGTGTCGGCCAACTGGTGTCGCTGACCTCCCGCACCGTGCGCACGACGACCTCCTGTCATGGCTGGGCAGCCACAGCAGCGCCGCAGCTGTCGCCCATCTCCAAACTGTTCATCATCGCCAATGGTTAGTACGGCGATAACGTTTGTACGGCTCTGATACCACTTGTTGGTCCCGAGATCTCTGGCATGGGTGAGCCGACCGCTCACTGTCATTGCTGACCACACACTATAGCTGAAGGTAGAAGAAGGGAGGGAGAACAGAGCGCACACACACAGCACAAGCACCAGCGTTGGTCGGAGCTCTAGAGAGGAGATGGCAAAACTGAACTCGCTTAACTTTACTGAGTTCCAGTGGAAGCTATATATATAACTTTACTCATCTAATCCTACTATATAGACTTGCCAAGCTGCCATGCTGCTACAGTGACTCAATGTGACATCAGGGCTGACTTTGGCGTCTACCCCTACTGTGGCTACAGTGCGGTAGGGGAGCCTTTCGGCATCTGCCCCTGCCGCGGCTACAGTGCAGCAGCAGGGGAGCCCTTTCGGCGCCTGCCCCTGCCGCGCGTACAGGCAAGGGAGCAGCAGATTACTTTACAAAGAAGCCACGACTAGACAGGGACGGCGACCCCTCGCTCGCCAAGCCCAAGTTGCACGGCTGCTCCATCTTCGGCCTCGAGTTCGCCATCGGCCAGGCCCTCGGCGGCCACATGAGGCGTCACCATGCCATGACGAACGGCATGCCCATCATCCACCACGGCCATGACCACGGCGGCGTCAAGCCCGGCGGGCTGTGGCTCGACCTCAACCACCCGCCGTGCGACGATGACGGCTGCGACGCCGAGGTGGAGTGCGGCCACATTAATGCTGCCGCCGCCGGGATCACGTTCCATCAGTTCCTCGACACTGGCACCATGGCCGTCGACTGCCTTGGCTACTAGATACCACCAAGCTCCATGATTCGTCTCCCTGCCACGTACTACTGGTACACCGGCCTCGTTTTTCTTTCTTTTCTTTTCTTTTCTTTTCTTTTGTGGAATCTTCTTCTTCATTTGCTTCTTCGTGGAGGGGAGAAATCCACATTTTGTAGCAGTAGTAGAATGAAGGTGCCTAATGCATGCATGCATGGATGATGTGCATGAAGGTTTTGGGGTGTCTTTGAGCTGCTTGGTGGATAATTTGGAGGACTAATTGCCACCAAAGCTAGCTGATTTACTACCTTGGGTTTCATGTTATTATGGATAAAAACCCTTTGGTCAAATGGCTTTTTGATCGATGTAATTATTTAATCTGAGTAAGATAAATATATAGAGAGAGCTTGTGGCTTTCTTCAGTTGGTAATAATCCTGACTCTGTATATATGTCAAGTTGACTTTTAGTATCTTAGCTGACATAACACATGAGTTGAATCTGCGATACTTGACGTCGAAATTGATCAAAGGTCTTCTGTTTAATTTGCTTTTATCTGTGAGGCTAGTATTTTCTCTGCATATTATAATGTGATTATTATCGTTAAGAAAGTTGATCTGATTAGTTTCTCCAGAAAGAGACTGAACTCTGTATATATACACTGTTAGGAAAAGACGACTATATTAGTATATTGCTTCTAGATAGTGTATACCTGCCCCAGAGTGACATCTATGACTATGAGTGTTCCTCTTATATCTTATCTATATATATAGTTAACATATTCAAGTATAGTTCTATCCTGAAATCCTGAATGTTTTTTTCACGGTAGTAAAGAGAAGGATCTTCAGAGTGAACTCTTCAAACCAAGAGATGCATTTTCTCCCGGCTCTACATTTGAGCAACCAGCTGGTGTCGGAGTATATCCTTGACACAACCAAAAACAGGTGTTCCAAGTCAATGTCCTCAAAGCTCAGCTATTTTTTTTACTGATGCATGCAATCAATTACTCCATCCCTTCCAAAATGCATCATGTCAATTTGGTTTTACCATAAGTTAAACTTCTGTGGCTTTGGCTAAATTTATAGAAAAATATATTAATATCTATATACTAAATTAATGTACTATAAAGACACATTTTAGATTCAATTGAACTAATACGAGTTTTTAATATTGGTGTATTTTTTCGTATAAGATTGGTTAAAGTTAGAGAAGTTAGACAAAACTAAAACAACTTATATTTTGGGATGGAGGGAATAATTAAGACTCAACAATCAAAGATAGGGCTGGGCACGTTGCTTAACAAGAACCATGCATCTCATCAATAATTATGCATGCATAGGGCATTGCAAGAAGATTGAAGGAAGGCTGTATTTGTGGTCTAGTTCTTTATTAATTATCACCATTTGAGGTTTAATTTGGGTGATCTCATATAAACTCAAGGTTGTCACTTTAGTTTGCAGCAGCTAGCAGTTCCTAGTGTGATACAGAGCTGTAGCATGCATGGTGCCCTACTGCCCACGCAGCTTGTAATTAACCCTTAATGCACGCATTCCTTATGTATATAAAAAAATGCATTGAGATTCACAGTTCACCTGATGAGTATCCGACAGGTCACGTACGCAACTGCTAGCTTATCTGATGGCATTCAGCAATGTGTCAATGTCGACATGCATGGTGTGGTGAATCATATTAATTATATTCTACTCCTACTTTGCAGTTAATTTCTGGTTTAATGAGTGGGTTTTCTTCTTCTTCGTTGAGCAACATAACGTATTATTAGTTCATCTCTTCAGATTTTGTTTATCTTTCATTAAATTGGTTTTCTACATACTGGAAAAAGGAAAACATACTAATAAACAATGCTATCACACTAGAACTATACATATGATGAAATAATAAATCCTAATCTCCAATTTGGGTAATCATATATTATATGCTGCTGCCTACGAAAGTTGACAGTACTACTGCTCGCAAAAATTAAAAAAAAAGTAGGGTTGAGCCTTGCATTGATTTGGTTCTTGTTTACCATCGTCAATTTTTTATTTGCTGTGAAATGGTTGAAAACGCTACATATATATATAACTGTTACGCTTGGTTTGGTGAGGTAAAGATGAGCACATCTGTTGACAAATGCATGCAAAGCGCATCCCTAGCTAGTTTTCTAATTAATACAACAGTAGTTGCAGGTGTAGAATATGCGTGCATGCATGTAACTAAAGTAGTGTATGTACTATGTGGAGAACAGCAGCTGTTTCCTTTGCTTTGCCAAGTCATCGTCGATCAGCAAGCAGAGAGACACAAATTCTGTTTAATCCATGCGTGCTGATGAGTTCTTGGTTTGCTGAAGCCATCATACCGGGGCATTGCTACAAGTGCAGAGAAACCCCAAGTTGCATTTTTTTTTTGAAAGGTCTGGCTTATTACATTAATCAAAAGACAGCAGATACACGCGCAAAGCCGCAAAAGGCACAGTACAACTAAAGACTCGATGGAATGAAACTTGAACACCAACGAAACTAAATATTCCTTCCATCCCTGAATAAATTAATTTCTAAGTTATCTTAAGTCAAACATTTTTAAGTTTAACTAAATTTATACAAAAGAGCGCAAATATTTATGATATCAAATGAGCAATTATAAAAATGTATCTTATGAATTATGATGTATCTAATGATACTAATTTGGTTTCATAAATCTTCTCATTTTTTATATAATTCAGTTAAACTTAAAAAATAGCTTAACTTAAGATAACTCCAGGAGTTGATTTATATTCAGAGACCGAGGGACACTTCAGGCTGAGGGTGCAAATCATTGTTGTAATAAATCGGCGTTCTTGGCAAATCATTGTAGTTTTTCGGTGGCCGTGTGAACTTGTCTTTTTGGTTGCTTGACACAACTGAAAAGGATCCACAATACCTTATTAATGCTAGCTCTCGGACTTTTGTGTGGGGTTGAATTGCGTGAGAAACCTCTCAAGTATATATGTGACAATCATATATATTGGCAAATGTAGCAGAAGCAGACGAAGGTTATATATGCTGGTTTGCAGTCGCCGTTCTTCGCTGACGTTACGTATGTGGTTATGACTTATTGAAAGTGGCTTCTTCATGATGATGCTTTGGCTTGTGCTACTCTTCACCCGGCCCTACAAAGAGGCTTGTGGAAACTACTCTGCAGTGATATGCAAGAAAATGAGCTATCTTCCTAATTGAACCAATCAATCGAAAAAAAATCATCAATTGAGAGTAGGTGGCTCATTTTAAGATTTGGCAAAAAAAAAAAAGATTGATACTATTGTTAAAAAAACAGTAAGTAAGAATACACCCTAGAGAGCTAGCATAGCAAGCATGCATATATTGTTGACAGCCAATTAGGGTCTGGACTGTGTTTTAAACTTTTTCGGTGTGATGGCTCGTTCTAGCTAGAGAAAAAATTCACTGGTCAATGGAGATGCTCGATCGAGCTGAGTGGTACTGCGTTTCTTTCATTAATTTGTTGGCAGGCCAGACAGCAGCAGCCAGCCACAGGCGGTCGTCGGTCGTCGTTACATCGTCAACGGCACGGACTGTAAAGTGGGGCCACCAGAGGCCACGCGAGGCCCAGCGGAGATATGGAGAACGGTTGGCCCACCCATTTCCCACCCTTTCCCTCCCGCGAATCCTTCCAGGGGGCCCTCCATCTATCTTTTTTTACTAAGTGAAGAAGGAATTATATTAAAATTTGACATGGTACATCTCCAAATTATATATGAATAAATTTAAAATAAAAAATATGCAATCTTCTATTCAAATTCTTCCATTATCTTCTTTTCTAGGTTTTCCTAGATGCAGCCGATGATCGAGATGAATAGAGCCTTGTTGAATACGAGAGTCAAAGTGCAACCCCTACACGGAATTCAATGTCAACCCCAAAGACATGTCATAAGATCTAACATTCTAGAATCAGTCCAAAATGCATTTGAATCGATGAAAGAATATCGACAATTGCATCACGTTGGGTACAACATAGATTGTAGTTTCATCACCTTTAATCCTGGATTTTCTCTTCGCAACCATTGACGAGATTGATGATCCGAAGTAACAGTCCTCGTTGAGAGTGCCCAGGAGCACCCCTCCCCTTGCAGATAATGACCACAAATTGACTGTCTACCGATGAAATTGAGGCCTTCAACGGTGACCTTGTCGTGGCAATCATCGAAATCATCACACGTAATAAGATCCTGACCATAAATCATTTGAATTGCAGGTAGATTTATTTGGACAAAACCTAAGGAAACTAAGGTCTAAAGAACTATTGTAAACAAGAAATGGGCTCCCTCTCCTTGCCACAGATGGACTCGCTAGAGAGGAAGGAGGAGGGGGGTCTAGGCAGCGGTGGCGTCGAGGGGCAAAGGGCGCAGTGGTTTGGTGGCAGCGGCTTGTTTGGCCAAACCATGGGGCCCTCATCTATCTATCTGTCTATCTATCTATCTATCTATCTATCTATCTATCTATCTATCTATCTATCTATCTATCTATCTATCTATCTATCTATTTATCTATCTATCTATCTATCTATCTATCTATCTATCTATCTATATCTTATCTACAATATAAAAATTTAAAGAGGATGAAAGAGTAGATAAATACTTATCATCTAATAGATTTCTATCCACCTTATAAATATCTTATATAATAAAACACATCCATCTAGAAATCTATTAGATGATAAGTATTTATCTACTCTTTCATCTTCTCTATATTTTTATGTTATAGTTGGTAAGATAGATAAGCTATTGTAACACCCTCGGTGTTATGCCCTAAACCAACTACTAAATCATGTCACGAGCATCGTGTTTGTGTAATAATGCATGGGATAGAAGGTGTTGATAAATTCTTGTAGCCTAAAATAATCAATAAAAATGTTAAATCAATGTTGATGCAATAGCTCATGTATATCAAGTAGGGTCTAAAACCAATTTTTATTAAGAAAAAATGCTATAGAACATATATGTGACACCTTAATAAAGTT
Organism: Miscanthus floridulus; assembly: GCF_019320115.1. Lineage (NCBI taxonomy): Eukaryota > Viridiplantae > Streptophyta > Magnoliopsida > Poales > Poaceae > Miscanthus > Miscanthus floridulus. The sequence goes on from NC_089596.1 coordinate 7,291,823, forward strand.
TGAAGTACACACTTTGTAGAAGATAGTGCAACTTTTGTTTTAACAAGATAATAACGCTAGCTAATATTTCTAATAGCTTGGAAATCGAATTTTAAACAAACTTCAGCCAAGACAGTCAATTTCCTAAGTCTGAAAAACAGAATGGCAAGGCTATGTTTGGGGATTTATTTTGAGAAAATTAGTTAGAAAATGGTGTCATGTGTAATCTCTTTTTGATAGCCTAATGTGTTCTCCGTGATGTAGCAAAGGTGGTTTAGTCTCAACTCGCATGGATTAGTTGCTACACACGCTTTAAAATTTGTGCACGTCACATGTCTCGGGCTAGCTGTCCCTGTGTGCGTGGTCACCTCGTGCAGGAACTCGGCATCGCCATGCTTGGGTGCACCACGTGCACGCGCACTATCGCGCATTGGCCGGCCGAGACCGTCTCGGCCTGGCCGTGGCTCGGTTGTGCCTTGGCCGCTCTGGCCGTAGCGCCTATTATCGGTCGGCCGCGGGCGACGGTGCCCCGCTGCCGCTGCCGCCCTGCACGCTACTCCCCTGCCTAGCTCTGTGCTGCCGCTGTTGCGCTGCCTCTACCTTGCACTGCTGAGCTGCTGTGACCCTTCCCCCGTCACGTTGCGCATGTGGGCTTGCCTCTCCTTTCTTGTCGCCATGCGCAACGCTCCACCATTAATGGAGCTACGGCCGCATTCACGCCACGCTACCCCACCGCCTGCACGCGCACGTTTTGGCTTTGGCACCACAGCGCGTGTCGCCCTGGTCGCGTCTCGCCAAGCCAACGTCGCGTTGAGTTCCACTATTCCCCTCCCCTCTCTTCTCTCTCCAACCATAGCCGACTGAGCCACGACTTTAAGTGCGGCAGGGAGAGGTCATCTCGGGTCATGTCGTGGTGTCTCTGGCGCCGCCATTAAGACACCTAGCCGGTTGTCCTCACCCCGCCTTGATTGGCATCCAGCCGAGCTCCAATTTTGGAGCTTTGCCCCGCCACCGTGCCGTTAAGGCCGAGCCGCCCATCACCGTGGGCAGCTCCCATCGAACCGCCTAGAGCCAAATTGGTTGCACCGCTAGACTTGCCTCGATCCCCTCCTCGCCATGCGCACCTGAGCCATACCCCTACCACTGTCCCAACACTGCTGACGCAGTCATGTCCGCCGTGGCTCGTCGTCGAGCTCGCTGCACGTACACGGCCAGCCTTGCTCGAGCGTCTCCGACCGAACCATCACCTCCGCTAGGACTGTGGTGAGTCCCTAATACTCACCCGCTATCGCTACTGCCCCGCTAGTGTAGCAGCTCACCGGAACACGGCCGCCACCGCTGCAGGTTGCCCGCCGCCGTGGGGGAAGCCGTCGTACCTTGTCTCTGGCCTTCGAACCATGGCCCGGTGCCACACATTGACCCCTAGGTGAGCATCGACCTCTAGGTGAGGCGTGGAGGTCCCTAGTCAGCCGGCGTGACCACCCTATGCCGGCCGATGCCACGCTGGCGAGCGCGAGGGTGTCGGGGACCTACTGTTGTAAAGAAGAGGAAATGCGAGGGCCTTTGTGCAAAAGTGCTGTCTCTAGGAATAGTAGCGTGGACCACGGGTTGTTTGTCCTAAAGCCAAGGGCTTTTCTGCAAGAGCGTCTCCGCGCCTGTGGGCTCCCCGCGTGGACCGTCTTCGCGCATGGGCCAAGCCCGAGTTGGGCCACGTTGGGCCATTTTGGTCTTTTTTCTTTTTCTAGCCGAATTAGTAAAGCTTTTATATTTCAATTCTGAGTTAGATTAGTATATTTAATATAAATTCATACAAATGTCCAAAAATTGTGAAACAAATTTTGTTGGGTTCCTAAAATTGTGATCTATCTTCTAGTATATTTTGTTCACATAGTTTTATAATATTTTTAGGAGTTAAATAATTAATTTGAGATGCTTAATATTGTAAGATATAAACTTAAAGGAATTTTTGTGATAAATTGGTGATAGTGTTGGCTCTGAAACTTTCACAGTAAATCCCTAACATTATTAGGTACTCACTGTAATTTTTGTACTCCATAATAATTAGTTTGCTAAGGTAGCTAAATGAGCCCTAGTTCAAAAATATATATTTAATCAATAAAATGCCAAAGCACTTTGGGATTTTAAAACTAGAACATTTTTTCAGAGACAAAGCCTTACTTGACGATGTGGATATGGAGACCTGTACGTTACTCATTAAATCTGGCTTGTTTGCCTGCGGAGCGTAATCGTATATTTAAGAGTTGAGGTTACCGTTGATTAATTGCGCCTCTGCGTTGTATCCACGTATATCATAATAGGAACAACGATGGATCATAGAGTCGACTGAAGTAGAGGAAAAGATGATGCCTTGATGATCGTGTCACTATGATGGAATGTGAACTTTTGGCTATATCTTACCCAGGCAAGCCCCGGTGCATAACCCCTATCATTCTGCACTTTATCTTATGCTTGTGCATTAAGTTTTAAGGAGTTGAATGAAAACCACTTGCATATATATATACATGTATCCTATGAGTCCTACTAGTATGTCAGGATCGTGTAGATTGCTATGTTATAGGATCCGATAGAAGTCGAGTGATTACTTGTCACTCACGAGAGATAGGAAAGATATTATTGTTGTTATTATATTACTGTCATAGGGAATATATATAAATGATAATGGGAGACCGGACGGAATGGTACTTTGGATCTGGACTTGGTTTGGCATTCGAGCGAGGCTCGGATTGCACTTGTTCCGCCTGTGTCGATTGAGGACCGTCCATTGATGTGGATGGTAGTCAGGTCATAGACTTATTATCCTGAGCACATACTTGCTTATGGGAGCGGGAAGGCTTGTTGCTCTCTTGTTGTGGGTTCAGAGAGGATTCCTTTCACGCTACGACCATAGTGTTTATTTATAACCCTTACGAAAGGTTTTTATAAGAAAAGATGTAAAATCTGCTAGCATCTCTTGTATAAAAATATCGACTATGTTAATGCTCCACCATGTCATTAAATTAATCCTACTTCCTCTGTAACTCTGATAACTATAAGGAAAATGGACCCTAGGCCCATTTACTTTGAATTTTGGTGTTTGATGACCAACACAACCAAATTGGACTAATGAATTTACAAGTAATTGTTTTGTAGTTCAATAGGGTGCAAGATGTGACTTGGACAAATGCGACATGATGATCCCACGATCAACACCATAAGCAAGACACTAGAAACACAAGAGAAGACCCAAGATATCAAGCAAAGTCCAAGCACGAACATAGGAACCAAGCCGAATGTAAGATCATGAAGAAACAAGCTTCACAAAGGTGACCGAACGCGGTCCTTACAGCGATTAGAAGCGTTCGATCAAGATGCTCGGCAACGGCAGGCGTTAGCAGCAGCGACCTAACGCTGAGGATTCAAGTGACCGGACACGACGATGACACTATTCACTATCGCGACCATAGCTCAGCACTGACTGGACGCTGGAGGGTGATCGATCGGACGCAGGAACTACAGCGTCCGATTGAGTCCAGATTGGTTCTAGAGCGACACCAGCGCGATCGGACGCGTCCAATCAACAGACCAGACTCAGCACCGAGTCTAATCAACGTGCTAGCTTCAATGGTCGGGACGATCGAACGCGTCCGGTCAGGACGACAGCAGCGTCCGGTCGGTAGCAGAAAGATGGGTTTCGTCCCCAACGGCTACTTTCTCAGTGGGGCTTATAAATAGACCCCCCCAATTGGCCATTTGAGAATAGGAGAGTTGAGGAAACATACCAAGGGTGTTGATACACCATTTTAGTGATCTCCACTTGCATAGTGCTTAGTGATTCATTAGGTGATTAGCGTAGATGCTTTGCGAAGTGCTTAGGTTGATTAGACCACCGCTTATGCGCTTGCTCTAGGTTTAGGCCTAGTGTTTAGTGAGGTTTGCATACCTCTTACCACTCGGTGCTTGCGTGCACCATTGTTGTACATCAGAGAGGCTTGTAGTCTTGTGAGATCACACCAACCGCGTTTGTGGTGTGGCCGCCACCGTGTACCGAAGGGAACAAGGCCTGCGGTGGTTTGGCCGGAAGCTTGATAGTGAAGACGGCGGGGAGCGGTCCGGGAGAGGCTTGTCGGAAGGCACGTCAGAGATGCACTTGCGCATGGGGAAGGCCCAAGGCTATCCACGGAGTTACCCGACAAGGAGCTTGGCCCTTGCAAGGGATTCCTTGCGAGGGGCTCCAACGAGGACTAGAGGAAAGCTTGTGCGCTTCTCGATACCTCGGTAAAAATACCAGAGTCGTCGATGGGAGTTTGCATATCTCTAGCTTACTCTTTAGCTTTCGCATTTACATTGTTTATATAACTCCTTTTGCGGTAGAGATAGCAACACACTAGCAAAACTATAGTTGCACATTTAGATAATTCATCTTTTGCATAGGTTTTGCTAAGAATAGAAAAAGAGGCCATAGTTTAGAGTTATACTTTTAAGTTGCCTAATTCACCCCCCCCCCTCTTAGGTGTCACGGTCCCTTTCAAATGGTATCAGAGCCGGTTGGCTCAATTTGGACCTTTGGCTTCACCACCGTTGGGCCGACGCTATTTAGAGTGGTTGGGATGGATACCTCTAGGCCTCCGCACTTTGACGTCACTAACTTCCCTTATTATAAAGCTAGAATGGCTTGTCACCTTGAGGTGGTAGATTTGGGTGTTTGGAGAGTCACTCGTGATGGGATGAAACCCATTAAGAATCCTAATAAACCCACAAAGAGTGAAGAAAAAGAAATTCATTTCAATGCTAGAGCTAAAAATTGCTTGTTTGAATCTTTTAGCATGGATGTGTTTAACCAAGTGTTCATTTTAAATACGGCACATGAAATTTGGTTGAAACCCCAAGAGCTCCATGACGGCATAACTAATGTATGTGAGCAAAAACATTGTCTAGCTAAACAAAATTATAATTCTTTTAAAATGGATGATGATGAGCTTGTTTATGATATGTATTCATATTTGAATCTAATTATCAATGAGCTCCATTCAATAGGATTAACGAAGCTAGGTGATGCGGAAATCATGAGAAAGATCATCTCCGTGCTACCACAAAAAAAATATGCAAGCATCATCACCATCCTTCATAACATGGAGGACTTGAGCACCATGACCCCGCTCATAGTCATTGGCAAGATAGTGGCATTTGAAATGTCACACAAGATGGGTCAAGAAGAAGTATCTTCTTCAAGCAAAGGCAAAGCCCTTGCATGTAGTGAGAAAAAGAAGATGAAGGGCAAGCAAGTTGAGACAAGCTCAAGCTCAAGCTCCTCAAGTGAAGATGAAGAAGAAGATGAGGATGATGATGATGATGATTCAAGTGATGATGATCAATCTTCCTCCTCCACCTCCGACCTTGATGAAGAATCAATCAAACTTATCAACAAGGTGGAGAAGATGATCCAAAGGCTCAATGTCAAGGGTGTGCCCATCCAAATTCAAGATTTAATCTTCACTAATCAAAGAAATGAGCAAAGAAAGAAAGGATGCTATGGATGCGGCGAGTTGGGGCACTTTGTGGAAGTTTGTCCAAACAAGCCCACACCCAAGACAAAGAAGGCGTGCAAGGACAAAGCCCTCACATCAATAAGGTCATGGGATGATTCTTCAAGTGAAGAAGAAGACCATCACAAGAGGCAAGGCCACAAGCACTCATCATCAAGCTCTTCTCGTGTGTGCCTTATGGCACGAGGTAACGAAAGCTCATCCTCTAGTGAGAGTGATAGTGACGATGAAATGCCTTCTCTTAATGAACTTGTGCAAGAAAATCTTAAATATGCTAAGGCTTGCACTAGCCAACAAAAGAAGCTAAAAATGTTGGAAGAAAAGCTAGATAGTTCACAAGAAGCATATAAAGCCTTGCTTGAACAATATGAGACATTTGCTAATCTTAATATTGAACTATCTACTAAAATTGAGCAACTTGAGGCTAGTGCAACAACAAATGCATGCACAATCAATGATGAGCAACTTGTAAAGAAAAATGAAAAATTAAAAGAAAAGTTAGCTAGCTCACAAGATGCTTATAAAAGTTTGCTTGCTAAAATAGAAACCATGTGCAAACATTGTGATGAGCTAACTAATAAAGTTGTGAATCTTGAAGTCGTCGGTATAACCCTCACCAAGGCACCTAAAAAGAAAAGTTATATCTTTGACAAGCCTAAAAAGGATGCTTCTACTTCTTGCAATGATTTATGTTTAGACTCACCCTTGTGCAACCAAGTTTGTATTCAGAAAGTTGTTGTAGATACATGCACACAAGAGGTCGCAATGGAGAATGAGCAACTCAAGCAAGAAGTGACTCGCCTTACCAAGGACTTAACTCAAGTAAGAGGCAAAATGGAGCAAGCCCAACTTCATCAAGATAACACCGTCAAGGGAATGAAGAAGCTTGATGAAGGACAAACCGTGGTTTGCTACATGTGCCATAAGGAAGGTCACAAGTCCTATGAGTGCAAGGTGAAGAATGGGGGAGGAACTAAGAAGAAAGAGAAAAAGAAAAAGAAAACAAGCAAGCTCTCCAACACCTACACCAAAAAGGTGGACAAAAAGGCCTCCACACTTTATCTCTTGAAGAAGAAGAAAAATGACAAGGTGGTGGCCATCAAAGTGAACAAGCAAGCCAACAATGGGGCCAAACGCGTTTGGGTGCCAAAGGAGATCATTTCCAACATGAAGAGCACCAAGAAGGTTTGGATCCCAAAAGGGAAGTGAGAAGTCTGATGGACTTCGAGGAATTTGGAGACTTGGCAAAGTATTGGTGCATTTCATGGGGTGCATCATTATGGACAAGGTAATTGCCAAGTGGGTTAGTGAATACTATGGACCCAAATTCCCCTCCCCATGTTAGGTAACTAGATTTAATTTCTTGCAATTTCAATTAGCATCTAGTTCCTTTTCATGCCTAGGTTTGCATTTGCATGTTTAATCTTTAGTCTTGCATACACTAGGTATATCTTATGGTAGGCTTGCTCGGTTTCATTCTTATTCCTTAGAGCAAACCTACATGGTTTAAATTGTTTAGGAGCAGACACATAGCTTGTTTTACAATTGTTCATCTAATATGTGCCAAAGTCCAAATTGTAGATAATTTCTCCTGAATATTACTTTCAAAAATGATTCTCACATTCATGTGATGTCATCTTTCAAGTGGTATTTTTTATTCTAAAATCAATGTGCATGTCTCCTACAAGTTTTCCATACTTGTGTGCACAAATTTAGGGAGATGTTACTCTACAAGTTGGATGCTTTGAGACTAACACCTTTTCAAGCTTATCATGTGTGTAGTAGTCTCATTGCAAGGAAAATGGAGTCCCCAGAGTTAAGCATCATACTTCAAATATCCACCACCTATTGCAAGTGGTATAAATCAAATTGGTTTCCACATGTGGTATTTCTAAACCGATATCATCATGTTGATTTCACTTTGGTATTTATATGCTTTCTCCAAGCATTATATAGATTAAACTCCCTTGAGCATTAATTTGCCAATTATGCATAAACTATATTCTTCATCATATGTATGCATATATCTAGGGGGAGCTTAGTCTATGTAATGTGAGAGTCAAATTTGGTGACCTAGTCCACTCCACATACAAAGGATCACCAAGTTTGACCCTCCCTTGTGCTACTAATGTCTTCCTTTTTGGTGTTTGATTCCAAAGGGGGAGAATTTGTAGGACCAAAGCAAGCCCGATCATAATAATTTACAAGTGGTAATGGTCCAAGAAAGGGAGAATAGTGGATTATGGAGTTAGGGGGAGGCTTAAATCCATAATGACATATGGGGACATTTGCAAGGACAAGATAAGTTTCCAAAGATGTTTACATGTGGTATCTTTTAGCATCATATAACCTTGCCCTTTGTATTGCATCCTAGCAAGTAAATAGTTTTTAAATTCCAAAAATTTTATTATTTGCTTGTTTTGGTCATGTTGTAATCAATGACCAAAAAGGGGGAGATTGTAAGGAAAATGGACCCTAGGCCCATTTACTTTGGATTTTGGTGTTTGGTGACCGACACAACCAAATTGTACTAATGAATTTACAAGTAATTGTTTTGTAGTTCAATAGGGTGCAAGATGTGACTTGGACGAAAGCGACATGATGATCCCATGATCAATACCATAAGTAAGACCCTAGAAACACAAGAGAAGACCCAAGATATCAAGCAAAGTCCAAGCACAAAGATAGGAACCAAGATGGACACAAGATCGTGAAGAAACGAGCTTCACAAAGGTGACCGGACGCGGTCCTTATAGCGACCGGACATGTTCAATCAAGATGCTCAACAATGGTAGGCGTCAGCAGCAGTGACCGAACGCTGAGGATTCAAGTGACCGGATGCGACGATGACACTGTTCACTATCGCGACAATAGCTCAGCACTGACCGGACGCTAGAGGGTGATCGACCGGATATAAGAACTGCAACGTTCGATCGAGTCCAGAGAGGTTCTAGAGCGGCGCCAGCATGACCGGATGCGTCCAATCGATAGTGACCAGGCTCAGCACCGAGTCCGATCAACGCACTCGCTTCAATGGTCGGGACGACTAGACACGTCCGGTCAGGACGACAGTAGCGTCCGGTTAGTAGCAGAAAGGTGGGTTTCATCCCCAATGGCTACTTTCTCAGTGGGGCTTATAAATAGACCCCCTAACCGTCCATTTGAGAATAGGAGAGTTGAGGAAAGATACCAAGGGTGTTGATACACCATTTTAGTGATCTCCACTTGCATAGTGCTTAGTGATTCATTAGGTGATTAGCGTAGGTGCTTTGCGAAGTGCTTAGGTTGATTAGACCACCGCTTATGCGCTTGCTCTAGGTTTAGGCCTAGTGTTTAGTGAGGTTTGCATACCTCTTACCACTCGGTGCTTGCGCGCACCATTGTTGTACATCGGAGGGCCTTGTAGTCTTGTGAGATCACACCAACCGCGTTTGTGGTGTGGCCGCCACCGTGTACCAAAGGGAACAAGGCCTGCGGCGGTTCGGCCATAAGCTTGATAGTGAAGACGGTGGGGAGCGGTCCAGGAGAGGCTTGCCGGAAGGTACGTCGGAGACCCACTTGCGCATGGGGAAGGCCTAAGGCTATCCACGGAGTTACCTAACCAGGAGCTTGGCCCTTGCGAGGGATTCCTTGTGAGGGGCTCCAACGAAGACTAGGGGGAAGCTTATGTGCTTCTCGATACCTCGGTAAAAATACCGGAGTCATCGACGGAAGTTTGCATATCTCTACCTTACTCTTTAGCTTCCGCATTTACATTGTTTGCATAACTCCTTTTGCGGTAGAGAAGCAACACACTAACAAAACCGTAGTTGCACATTTAGAAAGTTTATCTTTTGCATAGGTTTTGCTAAGAATAGAAAAAGAGGCCATGGTTTAGAGTTAGACTTTTAAGTTGCCTAATTCACCCCCTGAAAGGTCCTAATGGCTAGAGGAGGGTGAATAGCCTATTAAAAATTTCTACAACAACATTTAACAAACCGGTTATATAATTATGAGGCGAAGCAAGTGTTGCGCTAGCCTACTAAAATAGCAAGCCACCTACCACAATTCTAGTTTATATAGTTTCTATCCACACAATAGCTATGACACTACACAAAGTTAGTGTGCTCTCAAAAGCTAACTAAAGAGCCACACTAACCAAACTAACAAGCTCTCACAACTAGCTACACTAAAGAGCTTGACAACTAGTTTGCGGTAATGTAAAGAGAGTGAGCAAGAAGGTTATACCGCCATGTCGAGCAAGGAGCCAATCAATCATAAGAATGAATAACAATGAAGACCAATCACCTTGGAATCAAATGATGACACAATGATTTTTTACCAAGGTTCACTTGCTTGCCGTAAGCTAGTCCTCGTTGTGGCGATTCACTCACTTGGAGGTTCACGCGCTAATTGGCATCACACGCCAAACCCTCAATAGGGTGCCACGCAACCAACACAAGATGAGGATCACACAAGACACGAGCAATCCACTAGAGTACCTTTTGGCTCTCCGCTGAGGAAAGGTCAAGTGCCCCTCACAACCACCATGATCAGAGCCGGAGACAATCACCAACCTCCGCTCGATGATCCTCACTACTCCAAGCCGTCTAGGTGGCAGCAACCACCAAGAGTAACAAGTGAATCCTACAGCAAAACATGAACACCATGTGCCTCTAGATGCAAACACTCAAGCAATGCACTTGGATTCTCTCCCAAACTCACAAAGATGATGAATCAATGATGGAGATGAGTGGGAGGGCTTTAGCTAAGCTCACAATGTTGCTATGTCAATGCAAATGGCCAAGAGGGTGAGCTTGAGCCAAACATGGGGCTTAAATAGAAGCCCCCATGAAATAGAGCCGTTGTACCCCTTCACTGGGCACAACACGGGGTGACCAGACGCTCCGGTCATATTGATCGGACACTGGACCCTAGCGTCCAGTTGTGCGATGCACGCCACGTGTCCCCTCTCTTCAAATACTGAGCGCCCGATCCCAACGGTCAAGTGATGACCAAACGCGCTGCTGCGAAGTGACCGGACGCTGGACCTCAGCGTCCGATCGTTTCCAGTAAGCATCCAGAAACAATTTTTCATGACTGGACGCGTCCGGTCATGCTCGACCGAACTCACCCAATGTCCAGTCACACGGTGTCTCCCCTCTGCGCTGCCACGTCAGCATGACCAGACGCAACTCTCCAGCGTCCGATCACCAAGTGACCCAGCGTCCGGTTAGAGACCGATGCCAACGTCTTTGTGGCTTCCACTGACCGGACGCACGACTCTAGCGTTCGGTCACTACGTGACCAGCGTGACTAACTCCTTTTCAACTCTATCTTCTTCACCTTTGCTCAAATGTGCCAACAACCAAGTGTATCACCTTGTGCACATGTGTTAGCATATTTTCACAAATATTTTCAAGGGTGTTAGCACTCCACTTGTAGCACCCGGTTTCAAGAACAAAACCAGATACACACCATACGTGAGCCTAGGAAGTCTAATCTCACATATAGCTATAATTTAGGGTAATATCAAATGGCAATGCTTAATATATAAAGTACTTAGTATAAAGAAGAGATAACCTTAGGCACAAACAACGGATAGACAACTCCGATCTTTAGGTGAAGACTCCACTCCACAGGGACAACTGACTGGTTGATCACAAGCCTAACTCCTCCAACCCCTAGCAAACTGGTACCCATCCAGGATTTTTATCCAAATATTGAAAGTAAACAAGCGTAAGTACTTCCCATACTCAACAAGTTAACAAGGTGGAGATCAATAACAAGGATAAGATATAGTATAGGGAAAATATCAAGGTCTATAGAACAAGGATTTTTACAACAATTTCTAAACCTTAGAACGACCAGTTTCTAACTAGGCTTGCATCTTACAGTCAGCATTGTTTTGATACCACTTTGTAGCACCTGGTTTCAAGAACAAAACCAGATACACACCATATGTGAGCCCAGGAAGTCAAATCTCACATATAGCTACAATTAAGGGTAATATCAAATGTCAATGCTTAATATATAAAGTACTTAGTATAAAGAAGAGATAACCTTAGGCACAAACAGCAGATAGACAACTCCGATCTTTGGGTGAAGACTCCACTCCACAGGGACAACTGACTGGTTGATCACAAGCCTAACTCCTCCAACCCCTAGCAAACTAGTACCCATCTAGGATTTTTATCCAAATATTGAAAGTAAACAAGCGCAAGTACTTCCTGTACTTAACAAGTTAACATGGGGTTATGAAAGCTTAAAAAAGGATGACACTAGTTTACTGCAGTTAGCACTTTTAGTAGGTCAAGATTTTATCATCAACTATTTATCAAGTTATGCTTAAGCTCCTGTTTAAACCCACATAATCAGATATCAGAATCATTGGGATCATATTATCATCGTATAACATCATAAATAAACAACAATAAGTAACCAATTATTCTGTGAGTTTTTCGGGCCGCTCGTGACCATGAGCACAGCTGTTATAACAGTTTGTAATCCTCTGTAGAGATTGTGCACATTCACCGCGAGTCGTGATTTCCATATACCCGGGTTAATTTCTCCCATATCACTGCCAAGGTGAGTGGGCGGGGTACACTATGAAGCCATTTCATAGGTTTCTCTAACAAGTTAGGGCCACTAGGTTTCCTCGGTAGGCAGATGTAGGAACCCCCTTTCCTATGGCACATATCCTTTGCGGCTATACACATAAGAACAGGGGTAGTCCTATACCCAACGTGGCAAGCCCCTTTTGCACCATAAAGGTAACTTTTAACAAGCTAGAAAAGGTCCTATTACTGAGCTAAAGTCAGAGCCATGTGACCCTCATGGTTGCACTGTCAGTCCCAGCTTTTGCCGACAGATAAGCCCTTATGGAGGGCCGAGAGCATCATGATCGAAAGTCATTTGCTCCTTCGCCCTATAATTCAGTTGTTTAAAAGTCAATTTTACGTTTTCGTTCCATAGAACCATTATTTCATTATGTAGATCATGTATAGTTACATTGAGCGCTAGCAAACTACCCATATGCATATAACCCATAGGAGAAAAGGGAACAGGATAATCAATCACTAGGATGTCCTTACAGGTATCAAAATTAGACACATGCAAATGAGTAATTAATAAAGGTGAATAGGACATCAATGTAGATCCCATGCTATACTTGCCTTGGTTAGCAAACTCCTGCTGGTCCTGCTGGTCATCAAAGAACTCTTAGTCACCAATGTTCTCCTCACCGTCTGAACACGACCAACACGACAACATACAACATTTTAGGAACATTCATGCAAAGCAAACAATCCTATAGTTAGAACAGTACACCAGCAGTATAGAAAACAAATTAAAAAGTTTATGAAAAGATTCTATGTCTCGCTACGATCACGTCAACGCGAAGTTCACGAAAAACGAAGCTAAAACGCGGAAGTTATGATTTAAACAAGATTTCCTATAGCAAATTAATTAAGTAAACCTAACCATGAAATTTAAAAGTTGCAAACATGGTTAACAGTGGTACTAACACGTAGATTATGCAATTATGAAACTAACACAATTTGAACAGGTCGATTCGGAGCTAAAACGATGATTTTATAAGCAAAACAATGCAGTGGCATTTCTGTAAATAGGATGAACTATTTAAGATTTAAAATAAATCAAATCCAGAATTAATTAAAAAACGGCCGAGGACTGCGTGTTCTATTTGACCAAACTCGGGGGTCTCTTTAGCAAAAAGTCCCGCGAAGGGGTATCGGCCTCTCAGAGCCGTTGATCATGCGATGGACGGCTCGGATTAGAGAGGGGGAGAGAGAGAAAGGAGGCCGGCGGCCGAAACAGTGGCATCCACGGCGGGGCACCATGGCCGGCGGCAATGAGGTCACCGGCGTGCATGGGTTGGGGTCTACGGGCCACGATTCGAAGAACCGAGGGTACCGAGGAAGAGAGGGGGTGGAGGGGAACCCGCCTAGGACGAGATTGCGGCCGGAGGTCATGGCCGAGGTGGTGGTCACCATGGCTGGCGGCGTGGAGCTCATGGGCGCACACGAAACAGGCCACTAGAGGCCATGAAACACCGAATTGAAGGCATGGGGAGAAAGAGGGGAGCACGGCGAATCTCACCACAGGGAAAAACGGGGATGGAGGTGGCTCGGGGTCGGCGGCCACGCTGAGGGGCGGACGGCGGATCCCGGCGCTGTGGTTGCGGCTTTCTCGTGCACTGGCGAGCACGAAATTGGAGCGGGGAGGCAACAGGGAGGGCGGCTACGCATTCAGCTCCCTTTTGTAGAGGCCGAGGCGTGAGGGGGGACGCTCCCATGACCGAAGTGGGCGCGACAACGGTTGCGGCATGACTGGCTTGACTGGGCGTGGGGCGCGGACGTGGAGGACGGCGCTGACACGTGGGCCCGAGCCGTCAGCGACAGAGCAGGAGGGAGGGCGCGGCAGCAGCCGCCTGGCTGAGCTGGGCTGGCCCAGGAAGGGAAGAGGAGAGGGCGAGCGGCCGTGGGGAAGCAAAAAGGCCAATCGGGCCAAAAGTGAGGAAGGGAGAGAGAAAAGAAAGAAATTCCTTTTCTTTTTCCAAATAAATTTTCCAAACTCATTTTCAAAAGGTTTTTAAAACCTTTTAGCATTTGAAACAAAACCACCCATCATAGAAACAAATATGCAATGGCATGAATGCGTCAACATGTTTCTATCCTTATATTTACTTTTAATTTCATAAAAATATTATTTCCTAAATTTGAAATGCACATATAATTGCATAAATAAATCAAATTTAACTATTTTAAAATAATGCAAATTTTAGGGTATTACACCACTAGATCCTAAATGCATATGCAATGAGTTAGAGCATCTAGTGGCACTTTGACAACCGCATTTCGATACGAGTTTCACCCCTCTTAATAGTACGGCTATCGATCCTAAATGTGATCACACTCACTAAGTGTCTCGATCACCAAAACAAAATGGCTCCTACCATTTATACCTTTGTCTTGAGCCTTTTGTTTTTCTCTTTCTTCTTTTCAAGTCCAAGCACTTGATCATCACCATGGCATCACCATCATCATGTCATGATCTTCATTTGCTTCTCCACTTGGAATGTGCTACCTATCTCATGATCACTTGATAAACTAGGTTAGCACTTAGGGTTTTATCAATTCACCGAAACCAAACTAGAGCTTTCAATCTCCCCCTTTTTGGTAATTGATGACAACCCTTTCACAAAGATATGAATTAAAATTCATTTGAATCCATGTTGCTTGCCCAAGCATATTTACCATGTGTAAAAGGATATGGGCAAGTTTCATGAATCCCATATGGTAGCAATTGCTCCCCCTGCATATGTGCTAAGAGTTTAGATTGTATCTTGCACATATGCTTAGATAGGAAATATAGGAGTCAATGTCTACCAAATGATGCTAAGATATAAAAGATGGACCTTTGAAGCGTGATACCAATCGGAGTGCACCATTATACCATTCTTAGCACCATGGTTAGCTTGATACCACTTGGAAACACTTGGAAATGAAATCATTAGATAACATATGCATGCTAGATTTTCATTCCATCATTCAAACCTACAACTAACATACACCACACAAGCATGGATATTGAAATTTAAAACTTATGCCATGCACGCAAACATATGAAATGCACATTCAAATGCACCATACAAGTTCATGAGCTTGCTCCCTCTACTTGTGTGCTCAAAATTTTAATTGATTTCTTTCCTTTGTCATATCTCTCCCCCTATGTCAAGTTTTCCCCCTTTGTTGTCTTTTCACTATCTTTGTACACTATTTCTCCCCCTTTGTCATCAATGACCACAAAGGTTCAAAATGTAGATAGGTTGAGATTATCAATGTCAATCAATGGGGTGAGGATCATTTTCCCAAATTTGTTTCAATCTAGATTATTTGCCAAAGATATTTAACTCGGTTTGATCCAAGGACAAGCTTCTTCACTCCTCCAAATAAGGGTTATCTTGTACCATGTTGAGTTAAACACTTAGAGCTCATTTTCTAGACCAAACACTAGGTTCACAAGCCCACAAACATGTTATATGCTACCACTAGACCAAATTAAGCATAGAAGCAAAAGTGGTACCATATAATTATCAAATTCATTTGATTTTCATGAATAAGCCTATTAAATGTGAAAGATGTCTAGATGCACTAAACATGTCCTTAGCAAGGATGTATGCCATGCCAATCAACTTTTACCTTGGATTGCTCGAAGGAGAGGCATATCATATGAGTGGAGGGATGCATCAACACATATTTGAGAAATCCAATATGTTTAACTCATTCCTTATCTTGCAAAACCTTTTCTCGTCCAATGGCTTGGTGAATATATCGGCAAGTTGATCTTCGGTGCCTACACTCTCAATGCAAATGTCCCCTTTTTGTTGGTGATCTCTTATGAAATGGTGGCGGACATCAATGTGCTTTGTTCTTGCATGTTGAACCGGATTGTTGGTCAACTTGATTGCACTCTCATTGTCACATAGCAATGGCACTTTCTTGAATTTGATTCCAAAATCACTTAAAGTGGCCTTCATCCAAAGTATTTGTGCACAACAACTACCGGCGGATATGTATTCGGCTTCGGCGGTTGATAATGCAACACTATTTTGCTTCTTTGATGACCATGAAACAAGCGATCTTCCCAACAATTGACATGTGCCCGAGGTGCTCTTCCTTTCAATCTTGCATCCCGCATAATTCGAGTCGAAGTAACCAACTAGCTCAAAGTTTGCTCCTTTGGGATACCACAAACCAACATTTTGTGTATGCTTCAAGTACCTCAATATTCTCTTTGTAGCCTTCAAATGACTCTTGGTGAGGCTTGAAATCTTACACACATGCATACAATAAACATGACATCCGGCCTTGATGCGGTCACATAGAGTAGGCTTCCAATCATAGACCGATACAATTTTTGATCCACTATATTGCCACTTGCATCACTATCCAAGTTGCCATTTGTTCCCATTGGTGTGCTAATAGCTTTGCTATCACTCATGCCAAACTTCTTGATCATGTCCTTGATATACTTGCCTTGACTCACAAAGGTACCATTCTTCAATTGTTTGATTTGAAGACCAAGGAAGTAACTCAACTCTCCAATCATGGACATCTCAAACTCATTAGCCATCATCTTTCCAAACTCATCGCAAAAGTCTTGATTGGTTGATCCAAATATGATGTCATCTACATAGATTTGCAACACAAACAAATCTTTTCCAATCTTCTTGATGAAAAGAGTGGTGTCAACCTTGCCCATCATGAACCCTTTAGAGAGTAGGAAGTCCCTCAATCTCTCATACCATGCTCTAGGTGTTTGCTTCAAGCCATACAATGCCTTCTTCAACTTGTACACATGGTCGGGCTTCTTGTCATCTTCAAAACCAGGAGGTTGCTCAACATATACTTCTTCATTGATGTAACCATTGAGAAATGCACTCTTAACATCCATTTGATAGAGTTTGATGTTATGGGCACAAGCATAGGCTAGCAAGATTCTAATTGCTTCCAATCTAGCAACCGGGGCATATGTTTCTCCAAAGTCAAGACCTTCAACTTGTGTATAGCCTTGCGCTACCAATCTTGCTTTGTTCCTTACTACTATCCCATTTTCTAAAGACCCATTTGGTTCCAATCATATTGTGTTCCTTTGGTCTCTCTACTAATTCTCATACTTGATTTCTTGTGAAGTTATTCAATTCTTCATGCATAGCATTCACCCAATCAACATCCTTCAATGCTTCATCTATCTTCTTTGGTTCAATAGATGACACAAATGAGAAGTGCTCACAAAATGAAGCCAATCTTGATCTAGTTTGCACACCTCTTGAAATATCACCAATGATAGTGTCCAATGGTTGATCCCTTGCAACATTTGTTGGTTGGAGCATTGGAACTTGATGGCTTGTATTTACTTGATCATTGGGTTGAGATGATGTACTAGCCACTTGATCTTGTTCATTGTCATGAGAGCAACTTGTACTAGCTTGATTTGTATCATCTTGTACATTTGAGTTAGAGAGCACTTGCACTTGATCATCTTCATCATCATTCACTTGCCTAGGCCTCAATTCACCAACATCCATGTTCTTCATGGCATTTGAAAGTTGAATGCCACTAACATCTTCCAAGTACTTATTCTCTTCTTGTGAACCCTTGGTTTCATCACATTCAACATCATGAGCTTCCTCAAGAGTACCACTATCCAAATTCCAAGTTCTATATGCTTTGCTTGTAGTGGAGTGGCCAAGTAGGAATCCTTTATTACATTTCTTGTCAAACTTGCCCAATCTAGTGCCTTTCTTTAAGATATAGCATTTGCAACCAAAGACCCGAAAATATGCAATGTTGGGCTTTCTACCATTCAAGAGCTCATATAGTGTATTCTTTTTCAATGGGTGACAATAGAGACAGTTGCTATAATAGCAAGTCGTGTTGATAGCTTTGGCCTAAAAAGATTGACTCACATTGTACTCACTAAGCATAGACCTTACCATATCAATGAGTATTCTATTCTTCCTTTCAACAAGGCCATTTGATTGTGGAGTGTACTTGGCCGAGAATTGATGTCTAATTCCAAATTCATCACACAACTCATCAATTCTAGTGTTTTTAAACTCACTAGCATTGTTACTTCTAACTCTCTTGATGGTTGTTTCAAACTCATTGTGAATGCCATTAACAAATGATTTGAATGTTGCAAACATATCACTTTTGTCCACTAGAAAGAATACCCATGTGTATCTAGTAAAATCATCCACTATCACAAAGCCATATTTGTTACCACCAATGCTAGTGTATTGTGTTGGCCCAAACAAGTCCATATGCAATAACTCAAATGCTTTACTAGTGCTTATCGTGCTTTTCTTAGGATGGGTGTTTCCAACTTGTTTCCGGCTTGACAAGAGCTACAAAGCTTATCCTTTTCAAACACAACATCTTTCAAGCCTCTAACCAAGTCATGCTTTACCAATCTATTCAATTGTTTCATTCCAACATGACCAAGTCTTCTATGCCATAACCAACCCATGCTAGACTTAGTGAACAAACATGTGGATAATTCAGTTTCACTAGCATTGAAATCAACCAAGTATAGATTCTCATATCTAAAGCCTTTTGAAGATCAAGTTAGAGCCATCTACACTTATAATCTCTACATCATCTACCCCAAATATGCATTTGAATCCAAGATCACACAATTGAGCCATGGATAGCAAATTGAAGTTCAAGCTCTATACTAGCAATACATTGGATATGCTCATGTCATTGGATATTGCAATCTTACCAAGCCCTTTGACCTTGCCTTTGCCATTGTCACCCAATGTGATACTATCATAACCATCATTGCCATTGGTGTTGATTGAGTTGAACATTCTTGCATCACTGGTTATGTGTTGAGTGCATCCCCTATCAAGAACCCAATGCCTTCCTCCGGCTTTGTAATTGACCTACAAAAGAAGATCAATTCTTTTTAGGTACCCAAACTTGCTTGGGTCCTTGAAGGTTAGTTACTAAGCTCTTTGGTACCCAAATGGCTTTCTTCTTTGAGCCCATCCATGGTTTACCAATGAACTTAGCCTTTACACCATTTGCACCCTTGGTAAGCATATAAAAAGAATCAAGCTTAATGGAGGATACATTAGCATTTTTGCTCTTGTTTTTGCATTCATGCTCTTTATGACCAACTTGCTTGCAACTAGTGCAAAACCGACCATTGTTCTTCACAAAACGAGTCTTGTGAGGAGCAAAAGTCACCTTGCCTTTCTTGAGGGTATAGCCCAATCCCTCTTTGTAGAGAGAAGCTCTTTGGCTACCCAAGCACATAAGCAAGCAGTCCTCACCACCATAGGCCTTAGCCAAGGTGTGAGTGAGCTTATTGACCTCCTTTTTGAGGGTCTCATTCTCAACCATTAGTGAGGCATCACAAGTGAAACCATTACTACTAGATGAGGTGGAAGTAGAAGTACTACAAGAAGGATTAGTGGGAGCAATAATGATAGGCATAGATAATGATTCATCAATTATATCACAAGTTAAGCCTATATTGCAAGTTTCAACATGCTTCTTTTTATTTTGCTCATCAAGCAAAGAGGAATGAACTTTTTCAAGCTTTTTGTGAGCCTTGCCAAGCTCCTCATGGGCTTCCTCTAGCCTCTCATGAGATGCATTAAGCTCATCAAAGGCTTGCTTAAGGGCTTTTAGTTCCTTACGTAAGCTTTTGTATTTCCTTCTCTTGATGTCAAAGTATTCTTTAGCATCTTCTAGCATGTCAAATAGTTCATCCTTAGTAGGTTCATTATCACCACTATCACTTTCATTTCATTTTCATTATCATGTTCCTCATCACTTCCATCATCACAAATTTGTACCTTAGTGGCCTTAGCCATGAAGCATGATGGAGTGTCGAAGAGAGAAGGCTTCTCATTGATTGCAATGCTTGCAAGTGCCTTCTTCTTGGTGGTCTTGTCATCATCACTATCATCATCATCACTTGAGGAAGCATCGCTATCCCAAGTGACCACATATAAACCACCCTTCTTCTTCTTGAAGGTCATCTTGTCCTTCTTCTCTTTCTTTTCCTTTTTGTCCTTCTTGTTTTTCTTGTTGTCATCATCATTGTCACTATTGTATGGACATTGAGCAACAAGATGATCTTTGCTTCCACATTTGAAGCACCTTCTTGACTCTTCCTTGTTCTTGGATGAAGATTTCTTTCTTCTAGCATGGTACCCTTTCTTCATCATGAACTTGCTAAATTTCTTGACAAAGAGAGTCATCTTCTCATCATCATCATCATCCCATGAGTCATCATCTTCACTTGATGTATCTTGCTTTGCCTTGCCCTTGGATGATGTGGCCTTGAATGCCATGCTCTTCTTCTTCTCATCCTTCTTCTCATCTTTCTTCTCCCTTTCTTCCTTCTCATCATCATCTCTATATGTATCATCGGTCATTATATCTCCCAACACTTGGTTTGGTGTCATGGTGTCCAAACCACTCCTCACTAGAATAGTGACCAATGTGACAAATCTTGAAGGCAAACATCTCAAGAACTTGTGGGAGAAGTCTTTGTCCTTTACCTCTTCTCCAAGTGCTTTGAGATCATTGACAAGCACTTGAAGCCTATGGAACATCTCTGGCACACTCTCATCCTCCTTCATCTTGAAGCTTGCAAACTTCTCTTTGAGAATATATGCCTTTGCACCCTTCATGGCTTGAGTGCCTTCAAATGATTCCTCCAATTTCTTCCATGCCTCATGAGCTCTCTCAATATTCTTGATTTGCTCAAATGTTCTTTCATCCAAAGCATCATGGATGGCACTAAGAGCAATGTCATTATTTTGGAGTAGTATTTCTTCGGCGGCGGTGGGAGCCTCTTTATCTTCAATCTCAATCTTTGTCTCTACCACCTTCCAAACCTTCCTATTGATTGACTTGATATAAGTTGTCATCTTAGCCTTCCAATAGGAATAGTTGGAGCCATCAAATTGGGGTGGCTTCTTTGTGTTGTTGATTTGAGCCATTTTTACACCGAAGGTTGTTAAGCCTCAAATCACGGTGACCTCGGCTCCGATACCACTTGAAAGGTCCTCATGGCTAGAGAGGGTGAATAGCCTATTAAAAATTTCTACAACAACATTTAACAAACCGGTTAGACAATTATGAGGCGAAGCAAGTGTTGCGCTAGCCTACTAAAATAGCAAGCCACCTACCAAAATTCTAGTTTATATAGTTTCTATCCACACAATAGCTATGACACTATACTAAGTTAGTGTGCTCTTAAAAGCTAACTAAAGAGCCACACTAACCAAACTAACAAGCTCTAACAACTAGCTACACTAAAGAGCTTGGCAACTAGTTTGCGGTAATGTAAAGAGAGTGAGCAAGAAGGTTGTACCGCCGTGTCAAGGAAGGAGCCAATCAATCATAAGAACAAATAACAATGAAGACCAATCACCTCGGAATCAAATGATGACACAATGATTTTTTACCGAGGTTCACTTGCTTGCCGGCAAGCTAGTCCTCGTTGTGGCGATTCACTCACTTGGAGGTTCACGCGCTAATTGGCATCACACGCCAAACCCTCAATAGGGTGCCGCACAACCAACACAAGATGAGGATCACACAAGCCACGAGCAATCCACTAGAGTACCTTTGGCTCTCCGCCGGGGAAAGGTCAAGTACCCCTCACAACCACCACGATCAGAGCCGGAGACAATCACCAACCTCTACTCGATGATCCTCGCTACTCCAAGCCATCTAGGTGGCGGCAACCACCAAGAGTAACAAGCGAATCCCGCAGCGAAACACGAACACCAAGTGCCTCTAGATGTAAACACTCAAGCAATGCACTTGGATTCTCTCCCAATCTCACAAAGATGATGAATCAATGATGGAGATGAGTGGGAGGGCTTTGGCTAAGCTCACAAGGTTGCTATGTCAATGCAAATGGCTAAGAGGGTGAGCTTGAGCTGGCCATGGGGCTTAAATAGAATCCCCATGAAATAGAGCCGTTGTACCCCTTCACTAGGCACAACACAGGGTGATCGGACGCTCCGCTCATATTGACCGGACGTTGGACCCTAGCGTCCGGTCGTGCGATGCACGCCACGTGTCCCCTCTCTTCAAATATTGAGCGCCCGATCCCAACGGTCAAGTGATGACCGGACACGCGGCTGCGAAGTGACCGGACGCTGGACCTCAGCGTCCGGTCGTTTCCAATAAGCATCCAGAAATGATTTTTCACGACCGGACGCGTCCGGTCATGCTCGACCGAACTCACCTAGCATCCGGTCACACAGCGTCTCCCCTCTACGCTGCCACGTTAGCATGATCGGACGCAACCCTCCAGCGTCCGGTCACTAAGTGACCCAGCGTCCGGTCAGAGACCGAAGCCAGCGTCTTCGTGGCTTCCACTGACCGGACGCACGACTCCAGCGTTCGGTCACTGTGTGACCAGCGTGATTAACTCTTTTTCAACTCTATCTTCTTCACCCTTGCTCAAATGTGCCAACAACCAAGTGTATCACCTTGTGCACATGTGGTAGCATATTTTCACAAACATTTTCAAGGGTGTTAGCACTCCACTAGATTCTAAATGCATATGCAATGAGTTAGAGCATCTAGTGGCACTTTGACAACCGCATTTTGATACGAGTTTCATCCCTCTTAATAGTATGGCTATCGATCCTAAATGTGATCACACTCACTAAGTGTCTCGATCACCAAAATAAAATGGCTCCTACCATTTATACCTTTGTCTTGAGCCTTTTGTTTTTCTCTTTCTTCTTTTCAAGTCCAAGCACTTGATCATCACCATGGCATCACCATCATCATGTCATGATCTTCATTTGCTTCACCACTTGGAATGTGCTACCTATCTCATGATCACTTGATAAACTAGGTTAGCACTTAGGGTTTCATCAATTCACCCAAAACCAAACTAGAGCTTTCACCCCCCCCCCTCTTAGGTGTCACGGTCCCTTTCAATAACATTATTATATTCCGTTGTTATAATAAATTGAGGTAATATTCTAGTACTATAATAAAGTGATGTAAGAAATGACTTAAGAATGTTGTAAGCTTTATTCTCTCATTTATGATCCTGATGAAAAAATATGGATTTTCGAGTTCTCCCTTGGGGTGTGCTCGACGGAACTGCATAGTTTAGTGTCCTCTCTTGTGTACTTAGTGTCTAATGAAAGACAAGTACTTCTAGGAGGCATTAGACTAGGCGGTTCTGCCATAGCTACACTACAAGAAATAAGGCTTTACATGACGGTTTACTGGTGATGTTCTAAGAAAGCATCATAGAATTCTATTATATGTGACGGTTCATTCCTGAGGTGATACATCTATGACGACTGGTATAGCTATCGTCACGGTTGGACATTGTCGCAGGGTCAGAACCGCGGCAAGCAGTGTTGTTCGAGTCGGTGTTAGAGTATGTGTCTCTGGTGGCTCAGGTGGATTCAAGAACACAAGAATCATAGAGAGGACACAACGGTTTATCCTGGTTTCGGGCCAATCGGTGCCCTATGTCCAGTAGCTGATGATCCTTATACTCAAAAGCACCCAAAATCGGGGGGTTACAATAGGGTTGTAGAGAGATTTGGTAGGGGTTAGCTCGGTGCTAATCCTAAGGTTGCCTCGCCACCGGTAGAGTCTTCTCCTTGTTGAAGAGGAGGAAGACGACGGGATGCGGTGGAGGAGCCCTCATGCCCCTCTCTAGGTTGCCTTTCTCTGGGTGCTGAGCAGAGGCCAAGGAATGGAATGGAGTGGAATGATCTGTTTTCTCCTCTTTTTTCTCTCCCCTAGGTCCGACCTTATCCCTTATATAACGAGATAGATCAGGTACATGGTGGTTTGGGGGAACTAGTCTAAAGTCAGCATTTCTCAATGGAGACCTGGTGGAGGAGGTGTACGTCGAGCAACCGCCGGGTCATGCAATCCGAGGGAAGGAGCGCAAGGTGTACAGGCTCCACAAGGCGCTGTACGGGCTTCGGCAAGCGCCCAGGGCTTGGAATGCGAAGTTGGACAGCTCACTGCGGTCTCTTGGGTTCAGATGCAGTGAAGCTGAGCACGCGGTGTACGTGCGGGGCTCTGGTGGAAACCTGCTGCTCGTCGGAGTGTATGTCGATGACCTCGTCGTGGTTGGAGCGGACCCGACGGAGGTCGATCGCTTCAAGAAGGAGATGGCCCGGCTCTTCAGCATGAGCGATCTCGGATCGCTGCACTACTACCTCGGCATCGAGGTTCGTCAGGGCGCCAAAGGCATCACGCTGTGCCAAGGTGCCTATGCGGACAAGATCATCGAGAAGGCCGGGCTCACGGGGTGCAATCCTTGCAGCACTCCGATGGAGCCACGACTCAAGCTGAGCAAGACGAGCTCGAACCCTCCGGTGGACAAGACCCTGTACCGCAGCGTCGTCGGGAGTCTGAGGTACTTGGTCCATACACGTCCTGATATAGCATTCGCAGTTGGTTATGTAAGTCGCTTCATGGAGGCACCCACTACCGAGCACTGGAGTGCTGTTAAGCACCTGCTGAGGTACATCGCCGGGACGAGGTCCTACGGCTGTGTTTACCGGCGGGGGGAGGGAGCTCTGGAACTGATCGGTTTCAGTGATGCTGATCACGCCGGGGACAGCAACGACCGAAAAAGCACTTCTGGGGTGTTCTTCTTCCTCGGCCAGAACCCGGTTAGCTGGCAATCGCAGAAGCAATGCATGGTGGCGCTGTCATTGTGCGAGGCGGAGTACATCGCCGGCGCTACCGCGGTGTGTCAGGGAGTGTGGCTGTCGTGCCTGCTCGCTGATTTGGTGAACGCCAAGGTCATCGTGCCACTGCTCTACATCGACAACAAGTCAGCATTGGCGCTGGCTAAGAATCCGGTGCTCCATGAGAGGAGCAAACACATTGACGTCCGGTTCCACTTCATCCGTGACTGCATCAGCTCCGGCGTCATCGAAACGGACTACATCAGGACTGGTGACCAGCTGGCGGACCTGCTCACCAAGCCACTGCCGCGCGAACGTCTTCTGGAACTGCGTGGTCGGAGTGGCGTCGTCAAGATCAGTCCGGCGCAACAGAATTAGGGGGGAGTGTGTTGAGTTTACTCTTTCTGTTGCGTGTGTGTGCGCGTGTGTCTATCTTCAGCATGTAGTGAGGTGAGCGCGGCGCTTCCTTCGCGTCATGCGCATGTGTGTGTGTGTGGGCGGGACTTGGTCACCCGGCAATGTCGCCCACGTCGTGTGGCTGTGGGATGGCGCAGCAGAAAGCGCGGGGCGTGGGCAGTACTGAGTAGTGCCAAGTCTTGCATGTAATCAGGGTTAATAAATAGAAGAAAAAAACTGAAAAGCAGCAGTTCGTTGCGCTGCACCAATTCTCTGTCCACTGAGTTCATCGTTTCGTTCTGAGCGTTCATCGAATTCGGAGAGAGGGATAGTGAGCGTTCCAGCGAGTATTGATCCTGTGCAGTTTTCAACAATGTATGCCTGCCAAAACGTAACCTAACCTGTTGGGCTATTTGTAACTGGATCTGATCTAATTGCAAGTGTACATATATTGTGCCTACTGACTACAATTTTTTTTGCAATAGAAAATTGTCCTTCATTGGGTCTGCCCGGGCCATGGATAGAGTAGAGAAATATTGTCTAATGATAGTGGAGTTTTGTCTGAATTTTGGGACAATAAAGTCAGAGTTCTTCCTGTCTCATCTTGGTGCCCCGTTGTAGAAAAGAGAATTTGTTAGCTTGTAATTCTTTGGAAATAGATTATATCAAATGTGAATTTTGGGAATGTATGTACTCTGCTTCAGTTAACATACACAGGAAGTGTAATGTTTCCTATTTAAATTTAAACAAGGCTTTGGTTTTTTTCCACCATTATTTGTCTTATGTCTGTGCTTTTCTATCCTTCTGCTACACAGTAGATACTGATATTCATTGCATCTTGATCCTGCAGGTACCATGCCAACAGAATGCTTAGGGGGTGTTTGGTTGGGCTTTTGGCTTTGGCTTTTGGCCCCAAAAGCCAAAAGCCCAACTAAAGGGGCTGTTTTTGGAGGGTGCTTTTTCAGAAGCAGCTGTTTTTCCGTAGTTCATTTTTGAAAGCTGGTTTGACCCTGCTTTTGGCTTTTGGCTTTCTGCTTTTCGAAATTGGTGGAATAAAAAGCTCTTCCATAGTTGTTTCAAGAGAGATAAAGATAAAAGGTATATTTTATACTTGTTTAACCAAACAGCTTTCAGCTTTTCTACAGCTCACAGCCCACAGCAGCTTTCCCATAGCTCACAGCCCACAGCAGCTTTTTCCCACAGCCACAGTTCAACCAAACACACCCTTAGCTTCTATGTGCCTTTCCTTCCGTGCAAGCTCGCTGGTATGAGGAACTCCCCAGCTGCTCTTTGTTAGGTATTGGCTATGGTTTGCAGCCATAGCAATGTGAATTCCAACTGTTTGGTTTTACAGTATTTCTGCAAAAATCTAGTGCCCACAACTTTTAAGTTACTGTGCATAGATACACATTACTAGGATTATATAGACATCGACGAAATGATCTTCATGGTACTTGTGTTTGATAAAATCAATTTCCACCAACTACCCTGGCTCACTAAATGCAGACAAATATTATGTTGTTCCTAGTCCATTTTATAGGCAGAACTTGGCATCCCACTGCAACTTCTCTCACCATGATAACAAACAATTCAGTGTACTTATCTTTACAGTCCATTTGTCTTAATGATTATGTTCCAAAAAATATACTAGTAGTGCAAATGCAACTGCCAAGCCAAATTATTGGAGGCTGCAGCTTCGGTTCTTCTCAAATTGGTTGGCCAAATCGTTGCCATCTAGAGGAGCAGTATAAGTGACAAGTTCTAGAACAAATTTGATAGGTTGTCTAGCTTGCAAGTGACAAGTTCAAGAACAAGTAATTTTTGTAACTCCTTGTATTTCAACCTGTTTTGGTTATGTACCTAGCTTCTATGTGTCCTGTACCTATGCATCTGTGTGTCCTGTACCTCAAAGACTAACTGTGTTTTCTTTGCAGGCGTTTGATGAAGCTATCTCTGAATTGCGGCAAGAGGATCAAGACGCTCATGGTGGCTATTTCCGTTAGTTACGAAAGATTTAGTTATCTGAGCAAATCATATGAGTTATGTGTTGTACAACACAACATCTTAGTTTTGTAGCTACTTGAGTGTAGCTTGGTTATTGCCTTAGTATTTTCTGTGGAAATTTGTACAAAAACAAATGTTGATGGTTTCAATGAAAATGATGAGCAATGTTTTGTCAATTGTGAGCTTTGTTCCAGTTTATGTGTTTCATGACTGTGTCTTAATGTGTGACAAGGTTAATGTTGATTGTATCATTAATGCTGTGATGATTTGGCACTAATTTGTGATGTTCTTTTTCGTCACTATGGTTTGGATCTGGGCTTGGATATGGGCTCTGGTTATAGGAGACGGACAACTAATTCATGACGGACACAAATGCTAATCTGTGACGGTTCAATTCGGTCCAACAAATGTATGACGCGGGATACATGACGTTTTTCGCGATCGTCATCGTGAGTTGACTGTGACGTATTTTCGCTTGTTTGTGACCAAAGTAAACCGTCATGTATAAGGATATTTTTTTTAGTGCTAGCCAATATTTTTCGACTCGAGCATAAAGCTAGCTAGCTAGCATGTACCCCGAGTAAAATACATCTACGACTATACTTTTATTCTGAGATAAAGTAGTCAATTATTATCAAACTATATACTTGCAACTTAGAAATAAAATTCGTTTCTGGTTATCTTCAGGTCTAATTCTATGCAGGCTACCTCTGTCTCCCGTCCTCTTTCCTTTTGTCATGGCCGGCTAGCAAATTATAATGCCCATCCCAGTTTTTTCATTACAGCATGCATGACGCATATAGCATGAATAGCATATGAAGACGATGCTGTGTTTATTACTCCTTTTCCTGCATGACTGTCAGCTGGTGCTGCGTATGCCTGTCCGTTCTTAAAGCCAACTAGCAGCACTTGTATCAGAATATGAAATATTGTGGAGCGTGGCATAATTTATTTTGAAGGGTCGGCAATAGCTTTGCTGAAATATATTAGTAGGAGTAAGAAAAAAAGTATACATACAAATTACAAGCCTTCAGCCAAGGAAAAAAACTGAAGAGGCAATAACCGGAAACCACAGGAGAGAAGAAAACCCAAAACACCGAGAACAAACACAAAGGAAGACCCTGCTACTTTAACACCTGAGCATTGGTTAACATAAAGTGTAGGCAAGACTAAAAACACAGCTACCATCAATTATTGACGGCAGCAAGCTCACGCTCCTCAAGCTCTCCTCTAAACAAACTTCAGTACCACAAATTAACGTGAAGACATTGTGTAAATCGTTTCCAACGCCAATCTTCTTTCCCAGATTTTTCATATTTAAGGGGTTTTAAGTCTCATGATGAATGTTTGTTCCCCCAAGAGAGAAATCGTTATTATTCCAAGTCCAGTCATCGGAATCACTGTCTGTCGCCTCGCACACAACATATTACTTTGCTGCATGAATGGCTTCGAGTGTCATTTCAACTTGTCTCATTGTCGGTCATTCCTCAGCGTTAGACTTCACACATATTACTGCCAATAGAGCGACATCAGCGACGAAGCCAGGGCTGGCTTCCTCTTCTTCTTCCTCCAGCCCCTCCTTGCCTTCTTCTTCCTCCTCATGGCGGTAGCCCGGGCTCCATGTAAATCATGGCCGTAGGGGGGGCTGGAGCACGGGTAGCCCCCCCCCCCCCCCCCCCCCCCCCCCCCCCGCTGGCTTCGTCGCTGAGCGACATCAACAACCCTCTCGAGTGACTTGCGGATCTATTATATGAACTAAGTTGCTTTCAGAGACGAGAGTCACAAAATGCTTTACAAGACCATAACCTTGAGCTGATCTATAGGAAACAGGCTTTTTTCTTGTAAACAACTCTATAAGAATCACACCGAAACTGTAGACATCACTCTTTTTCAGTAAGATGACCTGTGCTAAAATACATAGGGTCCAAGTATCCAAATGTTCCTTGCACAACGGTATCCACCCCTGTTTGTTCAATTGGAATGTGTCTAGAAGCTCCAAAGTCTGACAATTTCACAATTAAGTTGTCATCAAGAAGTATATTAGGAGATTTGATATCCCTATGAATTATTGGCATTGAAACCAGTGAGTGGAGATATGCTAGTGCCCTAGCAGTTTCAACGGCAATCCTCAATCTATCTCTCCATGTCAGTGATGCTTGATATTCCACATGAAGATGATAATAGAGGGTCCCATTAGTAATGAACTCATAAACAAGTAGTGGAACTTCTGTCTCAAGACAACATCCAAGTAGTTTCACTATATTTCTATGGTTTATTTGAGAAAGGATAGCAACCTCGCATTTATGAATGCATCAATTTCTCTTTGTACCACAATCTTCGACTTCTTAATCACCACAACATGTAGACTTGATAGAATTCCCTTGTACACTATGCCATGCCCTCCTCCACCAAGCACACGAGCACTATCGAAGTTGTTAGTAGCTTTTTCTAGCTCTTTCAAAGGAATAATCATTCTTTCGGCTATATCAGACCTTTGACATACCAATTGTTGTAGTAACTGCCCACGATTTTGCTTGAAGAATCTCTGTCTTATTTTTCTCTTTCTTTGTTTGTTTATTGATTTTACGCAATACAAACATGATCCCTATGACTAGAATGAGAAGTAATGCAGCACTTTCAACTCCTATGCCGATACTTAGGCCTGAGAATATGTAGACAAAAAGAAGTGTCAACTTTAGAAGCATGGAAAGAAAGCACAGCAAAAGATCTTAGTTATATGTATTACAATTTTATGCCTTTGGATCTCATAGAGTGACTTCGGTTGACTTGTGTGGGTTGCGTCAACCCAAGCTTTACAAACAAATTGTGAGTGGCTTAACTTTCCATGTACTTTATAACCAATTTTTTCCTTGGTTTTTTATATGATATTATAGTTCTTTCAAGTTGCTACTAGGTTTTGGAATACAATATAATGTAATATTTGTCCATATTTTGACTTATTGGGTATGTTCATTATGTTTCTTAAAAGGGGCACAAGACTATGCCATTTCCATTAGTACAGAAGGGTGTTGCACGAAAATCAATAAAAAGGAAAAACAATATACCAAGGGATTACACTCTTGCTACTCCCTTAGTTCACAAGTGTAAAGACTTCTGACCTAATACACATTTATAGGTAGGGTTTAATAATGTTGTTTATGACATTATTTACTTCAGGGTTGAATTGCATCACTATGATTTAGGCACATGATTGAGTGATACATGCTTACTTTTCCATCCCTACACAAGTAGTCTTAAAATCCCCATAGTTCTTTACATTTGGGGATGGGGGAATACCAAATAGGCCAACTTCTTTGAACATGCTAAAAACCAAGCTCTTAACTTCTTTCATTGGAAGGTCTTTGCATTACGCTCGTTTTTTTTTTTAAAATCTAATATCTATGAGGGCGCCAAAACTCCAAGGTTGTGGTTTATTACTTCAAGGTGGAGTCATGCGAGTTACTCCCTCCGTTCCAAATTATAAGACGTTTTGGCTTTACTAGACATATTGCTTTTACTATGTATCTAGACATAGTGTATATCTAAGTGCGTAGCAAAAGATACATATCTAGAAAAGCCAAAACGTCTTATAATTTGGAATAGAGGGCATACTTGCAAAGGGCAAGTAATTATGAAAAGTATCTGGATTAATAGAGGATACCGAGTGATGGGAAATATTAAGCGTAGTGCAACCATGGGGAGATTTGGTAAATATCCTAATCTGAAGAAGGAAGTCGTCTTGTCAACGGCAGGTACAAAATCTAACGGTTGTAGAGGCGAAACTGCAAGCTATTGGAAGAAGGAATACATGGTAGGACCAACCATGTAGTACCAGCAAGTAGGTGGAGCTCAGGAGGCAGTACAAACCTATGGCCTGGAGGGCCATAGGAGAAGGTGGTGTGGTTAACCAAACTACACAACAAAGGATTTCTCATGTGGAAGGTTCATGCATTCCATCCCAGACTCTGACACGCACATTTTGGTGACGTGCATGAGCCCCTATGGTGGATGTACTCTCAAAGTGGGAGTATAAATAAAAAAGGAACGGGGAGCGAATTTTCACAGGAGCAAGGTAACTTCAAAGGATTAGAATCAAGGTGGAGATTGTTGTATAGTGACTCAAATGGTCTACTTGTAATATGATTCAATATAGGTGTGCTATTAGGACTTCTAGTTCTATGAGGATTTGAGTATAGAATTCTACTAGGAGTAGTACTCCTGCTACTTGCATGCATGGGGGTCTTGCAGGGAACTATATAAACAAGCTAGGGGGTAGAGGCTATATAGGCATCAACCAAGCTAACACAAGGGCCTCATCCAAGGCTTGTAAGGAGCAATTAGGAATGCTCAAGAGGATTAGACTAGAAGTTCTATTGCACTATATTCTTGTAAAGAGCAAGAATCATAGGGTCCTAGAGGGTCAAGCAAGGTTGTGAGAGCGATAATCACTTGTACTATTTTGGAGTTATGCTTATAGAATTGTGGTCGGCTTCGCTAAAATTCTAATCGATTGTCATGATTGCTTTAACGTTGTCAATCTAGGGTTTCCACGTTATTCGACTACATCACTCTTAATAAGGTGCAAGCATGCATGTGTCATACTCACAATATTCTTTCAAAGATCTAAGAGTTGTTGTGCATAACTAGGTGTACCAGATTCTAGCAATGTTGTTTTGCATAAGAGATTTGAGCATAAATTCATTGGATATAGAGAGAGCAAGTAATTAGCTAGGATTACCTGTATGTGATTTTACACAACCATGTGGTCCCATGTGGTATGGTTGGATCACCACTGGTTCCACGTGGGCATGTACATGTGTACGTGCCGGGCAAATTAATACAACGACCATAGCACTTATCCTGAAGTACACATTGATCGATATCTAGTAAGAATAAAGTAGATATATTACAATATATATATATATATATATATATATATATATATATATATATATATATATATATATATATATATATATATATATATATATATATATATAAGAAGAATGCTCTCCAAGAATTTCGATACTACTTCATGCTCCCATATATATATCAATCACAAGAAGACGACGTGCTTACGCGCGTACTGTATTAGATACAGTAAGTATTACCTTGGCATCCATGGTGAATTGGTAGAGGTTCCCTTGGTAGCCTTGCCAGCATTTGCAGGTGTAGCCGCTGGCGTGGTCACAGTTTGGACGGACAACACGTGTGCAGGAGCTGAAACTGCTGTGGCACCCAACGTCTTGATGAGGGTACGTCGCGTTGCCGTCGCGCGTCTGATCGCTTGGCTCTTGCAGCGCGGCGTCGGATCCGACGACCGTCCATGCAAGCACCACAGGAATCCTCCTCGTCTTCTCGGCCTCACGCAAGGCCATGGATAACGTGACGTTTAGGTGATGGAACCAGGCCGGCTTCCTGCGCGATGAGCACCGAGTAGTTGGAGTTGCCGGTACCCTCCTTCACACTCACGTCGTAAGAGTCGCAGCCCACGCCCAGAGGGATGGGTGCCTTGCAGCAGCCGATGCCAAAGCACCTTTCGCAATAATGCTGGCCAGCACCGCGGTTGCTGATGGCCGACGACGAGCGGCACAGCAAGGCCTGCTCCTCGTCCACGGTGACTCCGTAGTTGCAGACCGAACCACAGCTGCTGATGGCTCGAGTGCCCCGGCCTGCCCTCGCCCCCGGGCAACATAAGCTCGGCAAGGAAGTCGCAGCCCGAGAGGAGGAGCACGTTTTGCGATTCCGACAGGACGCGACGTAGGGCCCTCCCGGCAGCCCCCACGGTCCAACGCCCCATGAGCCCCAGGCTCCGTAAGTTAGCATTAGTATTGGCGCCGCCGGCATGTCTGTGTGTATGTCTGGGCCCAGGACGCGCACGGTGGAGTTGTCAGTTACCTGCAGGAGGGTGCCGTTGCCGAGGAGCAGCCGCGGCGGCGTGTGGTTGGTGTCGCAGGTGAGGTCGCGTCGAACCCCCGGCAGGTGGCACCCGGGGCTCAGACCGAACGGGAAGGGCACGCTCACTGGGTCCTGCATGTCTCCTGCAGGCTGCAGCTTCATCGCTCCCGCCGCCGCTGCCAACAACGTCATCTGCGACACGGCGACAGCAGCCGCTACGACCGAAGCTGCAAGCACTAGCGGCTGTTGCCAGCAGGGCACGACCACTGTGAACTCGAGCTCACCCATGGCGGGTTGGTGGTGGCCTGCTCTGCTCTGCTTGGCTCGGGTGGCAACTGGCAAATGACTGTGCCTCTGCCTGCCGCCAAGCCAACAACATACATTATTAATGTGTGCTGGCCCTGGCCGGGCTAGCTAGCTGGCGGTGCATATTCTTAGGATCGGAGTAGTTTTGAAGTGACGGACAAACCCATGCATCAAGCAATGCAATTACGGGGAAACGCTTCATTGATGCCACCGTCATCAATTACGGTGTATTACGCGCGCTCAGACACACACACACAAGCACCTGAAAACACACCGAAACAACGGCACACAAAGACACACACAAACAAACCAAAGCTACAAAACACATGTAAAAACCAGTGAAAAACAAAAAAAACAAAAATATTTAACAGAAACTACAAAAGTAACTTTGAAAAAATAAAAACCAGTGAAAAACAAAAAAAAAGTTCAAAACAAACAACAAAAGAAACTTTGAAAAAAAACAGTGAAAAACAAAAAAAGCACAAAAAACTACTACGGATAGAACAAGTATGGAAAATGTATGAATAATTCAATCTTGTGTTTTTAGGTTTTTTTAAATGATCTTGTGTTTTTAGGTTATGGAACAATTTTTTGTGTCCACTTATTAAATGTACGTGTCCAGAGCTACAATATACAAGTTGTATGACAACAAGGGCATCAGGCTCAAAAAAAACAAGGGCATAAGGAAACAACGCACTACTACAGAAAACTTATCACTGATTACCTTAAACATCTTATCACGTACCGCCGATTTCATCTCTCGGTGGTAAAAGTAGGCAGTGATGAGGAGGATTATAGCTGCCGGTTCAAACGGCTTGTTATAGGAACTGACAGTAATAATTAGAGTTTTTAGTGAGATACCAGCACAACATTCATCTAGTGCAGTGGTAAAGACGTTTTGTTGCTCGATCTAGATCCAGGATCGACCCCGACGACGTAGGACACTTTCTTGAAAATTAAACTGCCACGGGACCCATAAAAGTGGCTACCACGCAAGCTGTCAGGTCTCACAGATACACGATGGTGTTTAATAAATGTCACCAAAAAATTGTGTGTTCTATTCAATGTAACATACTGGCTTCAGTTTTGGATGATCGCAAACATCGGATGATTGAAGGCGTGTTAGAACCCTGTGCCACGGGGTTCTTCGCATCTATTGGATGGTTTTTCTTTTTCTTTTTTTTTTTTGTTTACAACAATGATGTAGAACTGCTGTAAGCGTTTAAAGTGGACCATTTGTTTAACTTTAGGCTGCTGCCTCTTTTCATAAGAGAACTGAAGCCAGAATTTTTCTATTATCCTAACAAAAGTGTGGTTACAGATTATGTATGGAATGGAGAGCTAGCATAGTCGTAGGCTCGGAGCAAGCACGTTGTTGACAGGCCAATTTGGGTCTGGTGGGCTGCGTTTTGCGATTTTTAGCAATTATTATGAGTAGGTGGGCCGACACTTATCAACAGGTTGGATACGGCCCAACAAGCAGTACCCCCGACCCCACACCCCGAGCTTATCCCCCTCCCGACTCGGCGACTCCTTCCGACGACGACGAAGCAGCGGGAGGAGCATAAGCGCCGCAGATCCCGAGCCTCCGACCCTCCTCCTCCCCTCATCCTCCGCCTCGTGCCACAGATCCCGACGCCCGCCGCCAGCAAGCCATGGCCCGCTCCTCCTCGCAGTCGCAGTCCTCCGTCGGCGGCGGCGCCGGCGCGGGCGCGCGCCCGGCCACCGTCGGCCCGCGCGGCACGGCCGCGGCGGCCGCCGGGATGCGCCGCCGCCGCGCCACCTCGTCCGCCGGGGGAGGCGGCTTCTCCGGGGGCGGCGGGAGCAACATGCTCCGCTTCTACACCGACGAGGCGCCGGGGCTCCGCCTCTCGCCCACCATGGTGCTCGTCATGTCGCTCTGCTTCATAGGCTTCGTCACCGCCCTCCACATCTTCGGCAAGCTCTACCGCTCCCGCACGGCCGCGGCCTCCGCGTGATCCGATCCCACCGCTCTTGTGGATCCACACATCGGATCAGATCACAGTACCAGATCAGACGGTTTTTGGGTGGTGAATTATGTATGGCGAGATGCCCAGCTTGTTGTGTTGCCTAGCTTTTGCTTGATCCTTACTTTCTCGAGTTAGATCTCAGCTAGATCTGCAGATGAATGAGTGAAAAACCCTATAGGTCAACTTAATGGTGCCCTTTCTGTTATTTTGTTCTAATTCTGCTTATGAGAATTATTACTGGAATAATTATGCCTAGTTTCTTCTAATTCTGCTTGTGAGATCACTAGCTACATGTGCATCTGCCTAACTTAGATGTGGTCCGGTGTCTGTTGCTCCATTAAATACTTTCTGCACTACCCAGTGTTTGATTATTACCTAACTAGAGAGTTTGATTGTTTGTCTGCCTGTTCTGGTAAGTTGGTCACAGAAATCTTGCTTCACCTATCACCTTACCTGCTAGCCTGCAACCACCATACTTCTACATCATCCTAAAAAAAAAAAAAGGGCGTACCCAGTGCAGAGAGCTCCCGCTCTGTGCGGGGTCTGGGGAAGGGTGTTAGTGGCAAGCCTTACCCTCGCCTGTGCAATGCGAGGAGACCGCGACTCGAACCCGGGACCTTC
Organism: Miscanthus floridulus; assembly: GCF_019320115.1. Taxonomy (NCBI): domain Eukaryota; kingdom Viridiplantae; phylum Streptophyta; class Magnoliopsida; order Poales; family Poaceae; genus Miscanthus; species Miscanthus floridulus. The sequence continues at coordinate 7,327,786 of NC_089596.1, forward strand.
CGGTCACAGGCGGTAAGACTCTACCGCTTGCACCAGGCCCGCCCTTCCTTCTACATCATCCTGTGCTCCTATAATTTGTTAGTGTTTTTTCAGCAAGCTTTTGTTCTGAAATTATAGCTTGGTTTTCGGCTGTTGTCTATGACTTGTAACTTGCTTGCTGGTATTAGGGAGAATATATGAAGATGTTGCTTTGAGTGATTCCCTGACAAGGAACCTAGGTTATCTTAGATTTGTACAGGTCAGGGGCGGAGCCTAGTGGTTGCCAAACTGGGCTCCCGCCCCCCTTGCCATGTGTGAAGTAACAATGAATCTGCATGTCACCATTCATGCAAGGATTTCATGCACAGTTTTCTCTCTCTTTCCATATTAGTTGCCTATTCTTTAGTTTTAGCAATTGTGAAGTTTTTTTAATACACTTTGATTATGCTTTCATGTGAATTGCGCACCCCCCCCCCCCCCCCCCCCCCCCCAATTCTACTTCACCCTCCACCACTGGTTCAAGTAGTTATATTCGACATGATGTTAGTGTGGGCGGGATTCTATTCAGAGTCTATTTGGAAATTTAGTTCTGAGATCCAAATCAATCCAGTTATATTCATCATGAGGTTATTCCAACATGGTGTTGGTTGATTTGTAAACCTAAAAGTTAGAATTATCAGGCATCTGACAGCTCCAGGTGTTCCTTATTGCATTAGACATGAACTGATTGCTGCTATGAGTTGATCGAGTGTTTTTGGTGAAGGTTTAAGCATATTGGGCAAGGGTATGGACCATCACTTATGTTTGGTCAAGTGTTCACACTGTTTTTCATGATAACAGTACTACCATAGCTAATATTTGCATCATCAAATGGCTTCACTGTTGATTTCGTAACAACAGTTTTAAAGTTTATACTTAACGCTACAAGTATTATTGATGGTGTGTCTCACATTGTGGGGAGCCCTTTTAGTATCAACCTTTGACAGAACAAATGATGAATGGATAATGATCCATTTTGTTTACACGTGATCTGAAATGCTGATTATTTCACATCTTGCTGTCCTTGTTAGAGGTGTTATATGTTTCACCCATGGTATTGAGTAAAGCTGTGATGTTGAACAATAGTGGCTCTTAGCTATTAGTCCAAAGCCTGACGTGTGAAGTGGTGAGTGAAGTCTGTTGATGGTGCTGTTTATCAGTAAAAATAAACCTCAAGGTAGTTCCTGCCTAGTTGCCTGGTTATTGTGAAGAAAAAGGAGGTAATCAAAATTGTGTGTTCTGGAGATGTTTGATGATTAACAGGCCACTGGTATGGTCGCTTGAGCTTAGTCATATATTCGTATTCTTTCCATCTGGTATGACAAGTCAAATATGTTATAATGATAATTTTGTCCTCTGAGGTACTGTGATCTGGTAGTATACAAATACAAATAACATTTTAAACTCTTCCCTCTTCTGGTTATCTGGTAGATGGATATAACATTTTTAACTCTCGTGGATTGGCATTGGGTAGCATCAGTGTTGAAACTATAGTGTTTGTGTTTTGACTGATAAAGCAGATGGAAATTGAGAGGAAATGGTGTGTTTCTGCGTAAATAATTATTAATTATATAGATTAGTGTGAATCTGGAACATGACAGATCGGGCAGATGGTTTGAAGTTGTTTGAAGATTGATTTTACAGGATAGGGTAGGGTCATTTTCTGGCTTCAGTCTCCTGATCCTGTATGGACCAAACAAACATGGATGGATATACACAAACACATGTTTGTTTAGGTTGCATTACTATCTGACTCGGACATACACGCCCGTTTCTTTCAGTATTTTGTTGGCTGGCCAGAACAGCTGCACACACGGCGGTGGCGGCGGGCCGGCGGCATTGTCGTGGCTGCCGCTGGCCACGCGGCAGAAGGTCTCCGGCGCCGGGCGCAGGCCGCGCAGCGAAGAGATGAGACCAATGCCAGCCTGGCTGGACCTGTGGTGATTGTCGCCGGCAGCGGGACATGACGGCTGTTGTTTGACGAGTAAATGCAATGGCTTGACGCAGACGGAGCGGTCGTCGTGTCATCAACGGCACGGGCTGATGCAAAGTGGGCCACCCAGAGTCCACGCCGCGGAAACGAATGCAACGCAAAGCGGACGGCCCACCGTGTGACAGGAGGGCCGAAGAAGAGCTGAAGGCCGGATTGGCCCACCTATATAAGTTCCCTCCCGCGCGTGGGATATTCACATTCACTGTCGCCGTTGGGAAATGGCATTGAACGGACCTATCAAAAAAAAAAAAAAGCGATCAACTCTTGAGACTACAGTGCGTCGATGGCTGGGAGCCTACTCGAGGAACTGGATAGTTTGGAGTCTGCCAATTTTAATTCGTTTGTTTGTTAGCGGTTTCTAGAGATTGTAACAAGGTTGCTCACGAGTTAGCAATCCTTGCAGTGGCAGAACAAGTGATTTTGATTAAGAGAGGCCAGACAAATATGATCGCATTTTTTAGTGTAATAAACACTACTACAGGAATTTTAACCGAGGCGGGCATTTTTGCTTAACCGAGGCGGGCAAGCCAACCGTCTCGGCACAAAGGTCACGGTTAATTGTGGCCTTAACTGAGATGGTTGGCCAACCGCCTCGGTTAATAGATTAACCGTCGCGGGCATCATAAGCTAAATGCCTACCGAGATGGTTGTCGTAACGCGCCCGCCTCGCTTAATATTTTAACCGAGGCGGTTGAATAAAGACGTCCGCCTCGGTTAAGATTTTAACCGAGGCGATTTTTATTACTTGGCCGCCTCGGTTCATGATTTCCATATTTAAAAAATGCTTTTTCAAATTGGAATTTAAAATTTCGCTAATGAAAACACAGATAAAGCAGAAAATAGATGACAAACATATATTACATTCATTCTCGATCGACGAACCGACATTAAGTTATTACATTAGTGATGCCTTCATCATTGTTTTACAAACACAAATCATTCATACATTAGCAACTAAGGTCATTCATACATATCATTTTTTACCGGAAAAGAGGTCCGGCAGAATGTAATCCGAGATTCGTAACTTGGTGCTCCAGTTTCTGATTCTCTCGAACTTCGGATCCCGCGCTAACTCACTTTTTTGGTTGAAGAACGTATTCTCTTCATGCGCGCTCTCTGTGACAAACTTACATATGTCTGCTACTGTTTGTCTGAAGTCTTGGTCGACCGTCTTCCTTCGCCACCATCCTTGTGCTTTCTTGAGCTGCTGCCAGCTGCTGCTTGTAGGACACGTGGACGCCTAAGAGGGGGGTGAATTAGGCAACTTAAAATTCTAACTCCAAACTATGGCCTCTTTTTCTACCTCTAGCAAAACCTATGTAAAAGATAATCTATCTAGATGTGCAACTACGGTTTTGCTAGTGTGTTGCTATCTCTACCGCAAATGATAATAAAATGATCAATGTAAATGCGGAAGCTTAAAGAGCAAGGTAGAGATATGCAAACTCCCGTCGACGACTCCGGTATTTTTACCGAGGTATCGAGAAGCGTGCAAGCTTTCCCCTAGTCCTCGTTGGAGCCCCTCGCAAGGAATCCCTCGCAAGGGCCAAGCTCCCGGTTGGGTAACTCCGTGGATAGCCTCGGGCCTTCCCCATGCGCAAGTGGATCTCCGATGTGCCTTCCGGCAAGCCTCTCCCGGATGCTCCTCGCCGTCTTCACTATCAAGCTTTCGGCCAAAACGCCACGGGCCTTGTTCCCTTTGGTACACGGTGGTGGCCGCACCACAAACGCGGTTGGTGCGATCTCGCAAGACTTCAAGCCCCTCCGATGTACAACTCTTGTGCTCGCAAGCACGGGGTGGCAAGAGGTATGCAAACCTCACTAAACACTAGGCATACACCTAGAGCAAGCGCATAAGCGGTGGTCTAATCAACCTAAGCACTTCGCAAAGCACCTACGCTAATCACCTGATAAAACACTAAGCACTTAGCAAGTGGAGATCACTAAAATGGTGTATCAACACCCTTGGTATGTTTCCTCAGCTCCACCCTTCTCAAATGGCCGGTTGGGGTTGTATTTATAAGCCCCACTGAGAAAGTAGTCGTTGGGGTCGAACTCCCGCAAAACCGCTACTGACCGGACGCTGAATCGTCCTAACCAGACGCGTCCGGTCGTCCCGACCGTTGCAGCCGTGAACTACCAATCGGACGCTACCAGCGTCCGGTCGCCTGACACCGGACGCGTCCGGTCGCAGTTTCGCGCGCCTAGAACCTCTCTGTACTCGATCGGACGCTGATGCCCTACGTCCGGTCAGTTGCCACCAGCGTCCGGTCCTCGCATCCGGTCGCCTATCTGTCGAGTCTCCACCCAGCGTTCGGTCGCTTGTCCAGCGTCCGGTCACCACAGTGAGCTCGTTTCTTCGCGATCTTGCATACGGCTTGGTTCCAATCTTCATGTTTGGACTTTGTTTGATATCTTGGGTCTTCACTTGTGCTTCTAAGGTCTTGCTTGAGGTGTTGATCATCATATCATCACGTCGCCTTCGTCCAAGTCACGTCTTGCACCCTATTGGACTACAAAACAAACACTTGCAAATTCATTAGTCCAATTTGGTTGTGTTGGTCATCAAACACCAAAATCCAAAGTAAATGGGCCAATGGTCCATTTTCTTTACAATCTCCCCCTTTTTGGTGATTGATGACAACACGACCAAAGCAAGCAAATAATAAAATTTTTGAAATTAGAAAACCATCTACTTGCTAGGATGCAATGCAAAGGGCAAGGTTTTATGATGCTAAGAGATACTACATGAAAGACTATGATACTAATTGAAGACCTAACTTGCCCTTGCAAATGTCCCCATGTGGCATTATGGATTAAAGTCTTGCTTCTTATAAATTCTCCTCATTACTTAGACTAATCCATAATCCACTATCCTCCCTTTCTCGGACCATTACCATTTGTAGACATTAACTTAATGCTTGTCTTTGGTCCTCCAAATTCTCCCCCTTTGGCATCAAACACCGAAAAGGAAGACATTAGTAGCACAAGGGAGGGTCAAACTTTGTGATCCTTTGTATGTAGAATTGGATAGAACACAAAATTTGACTCTCACATTATAAAAACTAAGCTCCCCCTAAATATATGCATACATATGATGGAAGGCAAGGCATATGCAAAATTGGCAAATTATTGCACAAAGGAGTTTAATCTATATAATGCATGGAGAAAGCATATAAATCTCAAAATGAAGTCAATATGATGATACCAAATGAAGAATGATGCTTATCTCCGGGGACTCCATTTTTCTTGCAATGAGACTACTACACACATGATAAACTTGAAAAAGGTGTTAGTCTCAAAGCGTCCATCTTGTAGATGATCCTCCCCCTAAATTTGTGCATGCAAGCACGGAATACTTGTAGTACTCATGCACATTGATTTTAGAATCAAAATACCATTTGAAGATGATATTTGGGAGAAAATTATCTACAATTTGGACTTTGGCACATATTAGATGAACAATAGTAAGACAAGCTATGTGCCGTGCTCCTAAGCAATTTTAAACCATGTAGGTTTGCTCCAAGGGTTAAAAATGAGACCGAGCAAGCCTACCATATGAAATACCTAGTGTATGCATGACAAAAGATATAAGCATGCAAATGCAACCCTAGGCATGAAGGGTAACTTAGATGCTTAAAGATACCAATTGTAGGAAAATCTAATTGCAAGATGTACCAATTAAAGAGTGATAACATCTAGTTACCTAACATGGGAAGGGGAATTTGGGTCCATAGTATTCACTCACCCACTTGGCAATAACTTTGTCCAACATGATGCACCCCATGAAATGCACCCAAACTTTGCCAAGCCTCCAAATTCCCCGAAGTCCGACGGACTTCTCACTTCCCTTTTGGGATCCAAACCTTCTTGGTGCTCTTCATGTTTGAAATGATTTCCTTTGGCACCCAAAAGCGTTTGACCCCATTGTTGGCTTGCTTGTTCACTTTCATAGCCACCACCTTGTCATTTTTCTTCTTCTTCAAGAGATAAGGTGTGGAGGCCTTCTTGTCCACCTTGTTGGTGTAGGTGTTGGAGAGCTTGCTTGTTTGCTTTTTCTCCTTCTTCTTTGCTCCTCCCCCATTCTTCACCTTGCATTCATAGGACTTGTGACCTTCCTTGTGGCACACGTAACAAACCATGGTTTGTCCTTCATCAAGCTTCTTCACTCCCTTGACGGTGTTATCTTGATGAAGTTGGGTTTACTTCGCCTTGCCTTTTACTTGAGTCAAGTCCTTGGTGAGGCGAGCTACTTCTTGCTTGAGTTGCTCATTCTCCTTTGCAACCTCTTGTGTGCATGTATCTACAATAACTTTCTCAACACAAACTTGGTTGCACAAAGGTGAGTCTAAACATAAATCATTACAAGAAGTAGAGGCATCCCTTTTTGACATGTTAAAGATAGAACTTTTCTTTTTAGATGCCTTGGTGGGGTTTGTGCTAACGGCTTCAAGATTAGCAACTTTATTAGTTAGCTCATCACAATGTTTGCACATGGTTTCCATTTTAGCAAGCAAACTTTGATAATCATTTTGTGAGCTAGCTAACTTTTCTTTTAATTTTTCATTTTTCTTTGCAAGTTGCTTATCACTAATTGTGCATTCATTTGTTGTTGCACTAGCCTCAAGTTGCTCAATTTTAGTAGATAGTTCAACATTTAGATTTACAAAGTTCTCATATTGTTCAAGCAAATTCTTGTATGCTTCTTGTGAACTACTTAGCTCTTCTTTTAAATTTTTGAGCTTCTTTTGTTGACTAGTGCAAACTTTAGCATATTTACGATTTTGTTGCACAATTGTATTATAAGAAGGCAAATCATCATCACTATCGCTCTCACTCGAGGGTGAGCTTTCATTACCTCGTGCCATAAGGCACACACAAGAAGAGCTTGATGATGAGTGCTTGCGCCCTTGCCTCTTGTGATGATCTTCTTCACTTGAAGAATTATCCCATGACCTTATTGATGTGAGGGCTTTGTTCTTGCACGCCTTCTTCTTTGCCTTGGGTGTGGGCTTGTTTGGACAAACTTCCACAAAGTGCCCCAACTCACCGCATCCATAGCATCCTCTCTTTCTTTGCTCGTTTCTTTGATTAGTGAAAACGAGGTCTTGAATTTGGATGGGCACACCCTTGACATTGAGCCTTATGATCATCTTCTCCACCTTTTTGATAAGTTTGATTGATTCTTCATCAAGGTCAGAGGTGGAGGAGGAAGATTGATCATCATCACTTGATTCTTGTTCATCATCATCATCATCCTCATCTTCTTCTTCTTCACTTGAGGAGCTTGAGCTTGAGCTTGACTCAACTTTCTTGCCCTTCATATTTTTCTTCTTGCTACAAGCGAGAGCTTTGCCTTTGCTTGATGAAGATGCTTCTCCTTGACCCATCTTACGTGACATTTCAAATGCCACTAGCTTGCTAATGACAATGCCCGGGGTCATGGTGCTCAAGTTCTCCATGTTGTGAAGGATGGTGATGATGCTTTGTGGCAGAACCTCCTAAATTATAGGACCCACATGCACCTATCACTGTCCAACGACCTCTGACGACTATGCATATGTTCCTAGTAACTTAAGAAGACTATCGGGTGTCCTCGCGGAACCCTGAATCATCCACGATTTCCGAGCAGGATCCCATTACAGAGTCATTGCAGTATTACAACATTTATTCAAATATATACATCAGAGTAAAAACAGCGGAAGTCTTACAATAACTTAGTTTACAAACCAGTGGTTTCAAACCTTACAAACTAAGTTCGATAGTTAATACAAAACGTAGTAGTGGAGTGGCATTATACATAATACAAAACACACAATAGAACTGCCCTGCCCAAGGGCCACACATTTACTTCTCATCGTCAGATCGAACAATAGTCATGCAGCACGATCCAAAATAGATCTGCTCATGAGGCTCACCTGCAACAAGGGTCAACGAACCCTGAGTACAAAAGTACTCAACAAGACTTAACCGAAATAAAATTGAGAAGACTCAGGAATGTAGGCTCAGGGATTCAAGGTAGGGCTTTAGCAATAATCAAAGTTCTTTTGCGTAAAAGCTTTTTAATGAAATTATTTATGTCAACATTTAAAACTTCATAAGATCATATACAAAGATGACACGATCCGTAATGAGATCATGAAACTTCATATCCAACACCTTCTCAAATTTCAGTTATTAAACTACGATGATGAACAGAGAAGTGAGTCTCCATAACCGAGGAGCAACGACGATTCGAACCGATTATAAACCCAGCTGGGAATTCCAGACCACACGACATATGCAGGTCCCCGACCTACATATACCAACCTACCCTCAGGTCCTCTAAAATAAGAACGGGTCCGCGCCACCCGAGAATACAGTACTCCACCAATCCAGCCCATTGCCACGTGGGTACACGCTATTCCCGCCATCTCTCCACTCCCAGTGCGTGAGTAGCCATTCTCGTAATAGAATTGCCAAGTTAAGGCTTACCGGAGTATGTGGTTAGTACTACAAAGTCTCACCGCCGCAGTTCAACAACGGTACGGACCTTAATCGACACAGGCGGAAAGAACCTGCTCACAAGACCTCCATGTCTTGTGGCTCACACCCACCGAGTCCGCCTGGTCTAGATTTATTACTTCACATGCTCATATTTCATGATAACATAAGTAACCAAAGATCCATTTAAAACTCGCAGGTGACAGGTAATCACCCGACTAAGCATGACTAAGCATAACTAGTCATTTACGAATAAAATAGGTAATCAAGGTAGATATGGAAAAGCAAGGCTGGTAATGCACCAATTAGGTTTCCACTTGACTTCTAATCACATAATGCAGTACAGGAAAGCAAAAGCGAAATTAATTTGTAAAACACAAGGTAGGGTTGTATGCATCCGGGGCTTGCCTTCGTTGACGGAAAAGTCCGGTTCCTGCGACGTTCCACAAGTATTCGATCCGACCTCAACCGACAGATTAACCTCCTCCGCAACTTGATTAACTATCACGTGTTCACCTTCGTTCACTACACATAGTAACAATGCCATGTTTAACATGATGCGAGATATAAAACATGATGCTCGATGATGGATGCAAAAGTTAATAACTTGAATACAACTTTCCTTCGCGGTATAGTTACAAACCATTATCATAAAGCATTTTTAGTCGTTCTTCTAACAAGTCAAAGGTTCACTTATCATACATGCTTACCAACTAAAGCCTCATCATGAAAAGACATGTATAAACAATATACAAGGAAATGTATAACTTTTACTTTTTACCCAAGAGGTTGTATCTAAGAAGCAATCAAGTTTATTAACATGCATTTACTAATGAAATTCTTAATTAAGTCATTTAGAATTATTAACTAAAGGGTGAACATAAGCATATCAAGAAGGTAATCACTTGGCCATGACACAGCAAGGGTGGGGTGTTTCATGATCTATAATCAACTAAAAAAACCAATCAGGACATCTTATGATCTAGGTTTATCATTTTGACAATTATTAACTAATAATTAAGGCATATAAATAAGAGTATAATTAAACATCATCAAATTAATTCCAAACTTTTTGTGGAGGTAGGCTTTAACAATAAACAAATACAATAAAAGTTTCATGGTCACTGGATATTTATTTTGTCCTAGAAAAATTATGGAAACTCATTTATTAATTAAATTGAGCAATTTTCATCACATTCAAAAAGTACTGAAAATCAACAGTTCATATTTTTATTAAATAGTATACATCACATAGAGGTTACACAAAAAATTTCATAATTTTTGGAGCTCTATTTAATTCTACACAAAAATAACAAATCACAGTACTATTTAAAATAATCACTGACTTTTTCATTTAGCACCCGCTACAGGACCGTCTTCTTCCTCGGGCTGAACCACGCTAGGAAACACGGCGGCGATACTGCTGGCCGATCAAGGCAGTAAAAATGGTGGTGAGGTGGCGCAAGATCATCGCAAGACTCGGCCGCACCGATAGGTGGACTTGGCGTGGCTTGCAGTGGCACTGGACAGGCTGACCACGGCAGCAGGCGCTGGACATGGCCGACCGTGGCGGCGTGAAGACGGAGCGGCCACAATGGTCCGAAATTGATCAAACTAGAGATAGATTAGGCACGAAGAAGCTCACCACGACCTAAAAGGCCAACTGAATGAAGCCGAGACGTGCTGGAGCTCCCTGCCGATGACGGCGGTGTTCATGGCAGTCCGCACCGACGTCGCGACGGCGTTCCGGCAAACAAGGCGATTCCGGCCGGTACCAATAGCTACGCTGGGCTCAATCGAGGCGCAAGGGCAAGGCGAAGCTGTGGCAAGCTTGGCTGCGACGGTGAAGCACTATGGCGACGGCGCGGGCACGACGGAGATGATCGGCGACGTCGGAAAAAAAACAGAGAAAGGAGAAAGAGTGACGGCGATGGCGTCCCGGCCTTTATAACGCGGTCAAGGCACACGGAGATGACACCCAGCAGCTTCTCCATGCCAGCGTGACGCCGAAGGCAGCCACCGCGACGACTGGAAGATGATCGAAGATCACCGACGGTGAACTGGCTTCCGCGGTTACTGTTCATCGAAATTACATAATTGCCATTCGCCAAAATCTTCAAATTACTCCCAAAATTGCATGGTAACTCAAAAATCTCCAAAAATAAAAGTTGTTCAAAATTCAAAGTTCTACAACTTTGCTTTTATAACCAACCCCTAATTCGGTCTACATTTTGAAATGCAAATTTGAATTCAAAAATGGGACATTTAAAGAATTTCGCATTTTCAAATTACTTCAATTTTTACTAAACAACTTTGAAAACTCCAAAAACCAACTTTGTACATCTCGACAAGCTCTATACTTTTGCTTTAAGGCTCAACCCCAAAATGTACTTAGATTTTGAAATGGGTTTTCCAGGGTAAACTTAAATGCTGAAAATTCGGGTTTTTGAAAATCCAATTCAACACAATTGTTTTGAAATCGATTCAACCATACAAGTCAACACATATCATAAAACAATATTCACACCAAGCATTGCAACAAAAATTATTAAACTTTTATTAAGGAAGAATTTGAATTATTTAATAGATTCCCACATTAAAATTCACAAAGTTTCTTAATCACTATTATTTCATGTAACATATAACACACTTCATAACAACATTTACATGCTATAAATTAAACATGAAATGCATTCATGAGTTGATACATGATGATTATGCATAATGATGACATGATCACCTTTTAAGTACTTTATAACATCAAGGATGTTACATGCTTGCATATTTCTTTTGTGGTAGAACGGAGATGATCTTCCTCACGATGTCCGCATCATCTAGCTTTAATAATCCTATTGAATGGAGCTCATTGATAATTAGATTCAATCGAGAATACATATCACGAACAAGCTCATCATCATTCATAGCAAATGAATCATAATTTTGCTTAGCTAGACAATGTTTTTGCTCACGGACATTACTTGTGCCATCATGGAGCTCTTGGAGTTTTAACCAAATTTCATGTGCCGTATTTAAAGTGAATACTTGGTTAAAAACATCCATGCTAAAAGATTCAAACAAGCAATTTTTAGCTCTAGCATTAAAATGCAATTCTTTTTCATCACTCTTTGTGGGTTTTTTGGGATTCTTAATGGGTTTCATCCCGTCATGAGTGACTCTCCATACACCTAAATCAACCGCCTCAAGATGGCAAGCCATTCTAGCCTTATAATAGAGGAAGTTAGTGCCATCAAATTATGGAGGCCTAGCGGTATCCATCCCAACCACTCTAAATAGCGTCGGCTCAACGGCGGTTAAGCCAAAGGTCCAAATATGAGCCAACCGGCTCTGATACCACTTGTAGGACACGTGGACGCCTAAGAGGGGGGGTGAATTAGGCAACTTAAAATTCTAACTCCAAACTATGGCCTCTTTTTCTACCTCTAGCAAAACCTATGTAAAAGATAATCTATCTAGATGTGTAACTACGGTTTTGCTAGTGTGTTGCTATCTCTACCGCAAATGATAATAAAATGATCAATGTAAATGCGGATGCTTAAAGAGTAAGGTAGAGATATGCAAACTCCCATTGACGACTCCGGTATTTTTACCGAGGTATCGAGAAGCGCGCAAGCTTCCCCCTAGTCCTCGTTGGAGCCCCTCGCAAGGAATCCCTCGCAAGGGCCAAGCTCCCGGTCTGGTAACTCCGTGGATATCCTTGGGCCTTCCCCACGCGCAAGTGAGTCTCTGATGTGCCTTCTGGCAAGCCTCTCCTAGATGCTTCCTGCCGTCTTCACTATCAAGCTTTCGGCCGAAACGCCGCGGGCCTTGTTCCCTTCGGTACACGGTGGCGGCCGCACCACAAATGCGGTTGGTGCGATCTCGCAAGACTTCAAGCCCCTCCGATGTACAACTCTTGTGCTCGCAAGCACGGGGTGGCAAGAGGTATGCAAACCTCACTAAACACTAGGCATACACCTAGAGCAAGCGCATAAGCGGTGGTCTAATCAACCTAAGCACTTCGCAAAGCACCTACGCTAATCACCTGATGAAACACTAAGCACTTCGCAAGTGGAGATCACTAAAATGGTGTATCAACACCCTTGGTATGTTTCCTCAGCTCCACCCTTCTCAAATGGCCGGTTGGGGGTTGTATTTATAAGCCCCACTGAGAAAGTAGCCGTTGGGGTCGAACTCCCGCAAAACCGCTACTGACCGGACGCTGAATCGTCCTAACCGAACGCATTCGGTCGTCCCGACCATTGCAGCCACGAACTACCGATCGAACGCTGCCAGCGTCCGGTCGCCTGACACCGGACGCGTCTGGTCGCAGTTTCGTGCGCCTAGAACCTCTCTGTACTCGATCGGACGCTGATGCCCTGCGTCCGGTCGGTTGCCACCAGCGTCCGGTCCTTGCGTCTAGTCGCCTGTCTGCCGAGTCTCCACCCAGTGTCCGGTCGCAGCGTCCGGTCGCTTGTCCAGCGTTTGATCCAGCGTTCGGTCACCACAGTGAGCTCGTTTCTTCGCGATCTTGCATACGGCTTGGTTCCAATCTTCATGTTTGGACTTTGTTTGATATCTTGGGTCTTCACTTGTGCTTCTAAGGTCTTGCTTGAGGTGTTGATCATCAGATCATCACGTTGCCTTCGTCCAAGTCACATCTTGCACCCTATTGGACTACAAAACAAACACTTGCAAATTCATTAGTCCAATTTGGTTGTGTTGGTCATCAAACACCAAAATCCAAAGTAAATGGGCCAAGGGTCCATTTTCCTTACACTGCTGAATCTGCTGCACGTCCTCAGGTACTCGCAAACATAGAATCCACGTAGAACTGAGCCATAGGGTTGTTTAGCGCACTGCACGATGTATAATACACAATCATTAGAACATATATAATAAACAATTAGTAACAGTAGTAGAACTAGTAGTAGTGAGTAGAGTAGAGTAGAGTAGAGTAGTAGTAGTAGAAGGAGTAGTAGGAGTAGGAGTACTAGAGTAGAGTAGAGTAGTAGGTGCAGTATTAGGAGAAGAGCAGTAGTAGTATTGGTATTTACCGGGAACTCACACCTGAGTTTCAGTTTCGTGCCATTCTTGATCTTCTTCTTCTCAGATCTCTGATCATAGCAATCGGGATCTTTCACGTACTTCATATAAGTGTTGTACGAAAAACCACTAGTGTCAACGACATTTTCAACAAGTATGTTAACCGTAAATGAATAAGTTATGTCACTTATTATCTCAAACAGTTTTCAAATTGCTTGTACCTTGTTTTGTTTGTATCCCGCAAAGAGTCAAATATACAGGCCCTTCCGTCCTGAGGATAGATTATAAATGCAATCCAGTGGCCCATGATGCCCTGGCTGCACCATTCACACAGTACAGATTAGAAATGTTCAAATATGAGAAGTCATTATCCCCGTACCTATATATATATATATATATATGTTCCAAGTATCTTTTGGACTTACCCGAACTGGTGGACGGCCATGATGCACCCATTTCCCCATACCTTCTTCATGGCCTCATAGATGTACATTCCCGCCCAATACTTATATTCGATTACCAGATTTTCCTTGTATTTCTTTCTCTCCTCCGGGTTCAAGTTCACCAGATTTCATGAGTGTCTGGTATATCGTAACCCGCAATGGTTCTCTCTGTAATAAGCATCGGAGAGAGAGAGAGATAATATCCTTGCCCAATTCCTTGCTTACATAGGCCTACATCCTGCAAGAAAAAGTCATCATGGCATTATTAGTTTGTTCCTAAAGTACCTACAGCGATGCAGTAGTGTCAAAGTCATAAGTAACTTATAGGGCAAATAAGGTGACTTGGACGACGTCGAGGTCCTTTCGCCGTAGTAGTCTATGCATGTCGTGGAAATCTATGATGACTTCACCATCCGTGGGCGTGTGGAAGTACTTCGTGGAATGTTGATGACGAAGTTTTTCAGGCCCACTTTCGCTGCTTCCATGTACCACAGATGGAACCTCCTTACCTCCCACTTCTCTTAAAGGAGTTCGCCCAAGGTCAACATGAACTTCTCATGCACGTAGTTTTTAGGGCAATCATCCGACCGGGGCCAAAACAACGGTGGTGTTTTCAGTCTACAACACCGGGAGTTGAGATGTTAGGGAGTGGAAAAGGCAAATAGCATCTCAAAATGAATTATAGATTGACTATGCTTGCTAGTAGAATACCTTTCAAACATAGTTGAGTATGGGTGCTCATCGGCTATTTGATAGGCCGCCCAACTCGACTTAGTGTGGTTCGAGGGTATGGCCTCCTCTTCATCTGCAGGCTTCCTCGGCGGGGGAGGACATTAGTTTGAGCCCTACTTTGAACCACTTGTAGGTGGTGGTGTCACATCACCCGATGCTGCCCCTGTGCTTCCTTGTGGATTGTTGTTGCTGGGAGGCAAACTGCCTAGAGGACTGCTGCCTAGGCCGCCAGCATTGTCGTTTTCATCACCGCCATCGTTGTTGTCGTCGTCACCTGAGTCACCCAAGGAAGACGACAAAGGGTGTGAGGGCTATGACGCTGGCGTCGGCATGTCCAAGACAATGTCGCTCTTGTTCCATACCACGCGCATGCCAATAGTAGCACCAATGAACCTGTACCCCTCTTTAGTGGGAATGTTGATTTCATCCTCGTCAAAATCTTTGTTGGTCCACGCCACATTGACCCGGGCATAGTCGGGAGGGATCGGCTTGCCGTCGTACATGGTGCCACTTTTGGGCTGCAGTGCCACTCCCGTGGCCACATCCTTCTTCCTCTGTGCCCTGCCGAAGGGCACCTGGAGCGTGCAGCTCGTTGGTTCAATGTTGTTGTCGACTAGGTACCTAGGGAGTTGTTCGGTCCGTGGCACCATCTGCCCTTGTATGGCGGCTTGACCCTATGGTAGTAGCACGCTAGCTTGGTGAAACATCTACGTCCACAGCTCCACCATCTTGGGGTCGGTGCTCGTGAAAGCGTCTTATATCTTCCCCATGATCATGTCCTTGACTGCCTCATCATGGCCTTTCTAGAGGAGCCCTTCCTTGTACCTCTGCCTCATGTGGTAAGAGTTGGTGTCGGATTGCCAGGCCTCCATGTCCTTCTAGCTCTACCTCAAGGAAACCCCACGGACGCAGCCGCGGTGCTCGGGGTTTCCAAGCGCCTTGGTTAGTATGTCCCTCTCTCGGTGAGATTCGAAGGACCCGCTCTTCTCGTCCGTAGAGACCTCCAAGATACTCTTCTCCACCTCCTCGGCCTTTGGCTTGTTGTACTTGGTCCTGCCCTGCTTTAGCTTTTTCGGCTTGCGAGCATAGAGGTAGTTACATGACCTCTCATTGTCGCCCTGTAATGGATTCAGCTGCTCGGCCTCAGCTGCCTTCCTTTCTTCCTGCGGCCACTTCTCCGTCTTTGTGGCATACCCTGTCATGCCTAGGTGGTGGTGGAGCTCATTCCTCTTTGCGAGCTCCGAGAACTTCTTGCCCTTGACCTTTGCTTCTTCGGTCGATTGTTTCATGACGAACTCTTCCCAGACGTCACGCGTGATGAAGTTGTAGTCTTCGAATGGTGTCCTCCCTTTCTGCACGTACTCCCTATTAAGCATGGACCTGAAGTTGTGAATCACTTTGCCTACAACAAACAGCGCATGCCCCATGCACTTGTCTTCATCATAGCCCCCCCCCCCCCCCGCTGGATACGTGAACCGCCTCTTCACCTCTCCTCACACATTTCCCTTGATGTCCTTGGGGACTTTCCTCCAATCATTATATGTTATAGGCACCTTCTCCCTGACTATACAGGAACACTGGTTGCTGAAGGTGTTGATGATGATAGTTGGCTCCAAGGGCTCTCCTTTTGGCCCTATCTTGTGTATCGCGTGCACTTTCTTCTTGCTAATCTGATGCCTCCCGTGTTGGTCCCTCTTCAAGTCTGACTTCTTCTTGCTACCCATCATTGCGATTGAAGAAGTGCCCGAGGAGGGACCGGGTGCTTCCTCCTCCTCCCCTTCTTCACCGTGGGGGTACTCCAAACGAAGAGGCACCATCGGTATCTGTCGAGGACAAGAACTCGCATTAGTTATATACTTGCGCGAGGCCCACGAACGTTGTGTCAATTAACGTGCATAGCTTCGTCTATGTACCTCATGCCTTGGGGCTTGGGTATCATCTTCCAGAGGCTGTCATGGCTTCACGCGAGAACCTCGTGCCTCGCCCTTCGGATCAAAGTCCGGATCATCTTCTACCTCACCATGAGGTCTCTTCACCGGCCTCGATGTTAGTTCCTCGCTCTCATATGAGGTGCTCCCGTTTGATGATGAGCCTTCATCATCACTTGCATTAGGAGTAGCCTCGCGCCAATTTTCAAGAGCCTCCTTGGTCGACATTGATAGCTATGACGAAGAGAGAGTTATAGGAACATTTTATAATTATATAAACACAATGCTATATTCATCTCAAAACATATATAAAGGAATCATTAATTATATATATTCATTTAAAAACAAGATTACATCCTTTTTCATATACATTTGGTGTAGGGATACAAAAAGTGAAGAAAAGTACAAAATTGTACAAGAAAAGTACAAAATTATGCAAGAAAAGTACAAAATTTAAGAATTTGGAGAAAAATCATGTACATAGTTGGCTCAGATTCATCCCATTGTCATTGAAAGGATCTAGCAAGTGGCCTAGAGGGGGTGAATAGGCCTTTTCTGAAATTTAATCAACTTATGAAAACAGTCAGAACGCGGAACCTCCAGGTTTAAGCGCGGAGGTTCTAGGGCAGGGAGGTTCTGGGACTGAGCGTGGAACCTCTGGGGATTAGAGTATAAAATTGATCTACTACGGAATTTTACGAATGAAAAATAGATCGAATGTATTACTAGCCTTCCTGGGGAGTATGTTGACCTATCCAAACAGTCGATTTATCCTGTGGTTCAACTCACCACAAAGGCTTGTTTACATCCACATTGTTGAGGTTAGCCATAAAGGCTATGGAGTCTCTTTCAACTCGCTCCTCTTCTCTAACCTATCACCAAGGCAATGGGTTAGAGGGTTCCATTAAGTCATAAAGGGTAATACAAACTTTCCGATGCTCAACCATAGTGGATTGGGAGCTACCGGGTGATCGCTAGCCGTCTAGGAGCCAATCTCCAAGAGTAACGAACACACCAAGCGGTTAGGGCTTCACCAAGTGCACAAGAACGGAGGAGAAGGATCTTCTTGAGCTTTCTCACACTCTCTAGAGCCAAATCCCTCAAGGAATCATAAAGATTTGAGAAAGGGAGTTGGGAGCACCAATCTTAGGTGAGAGAAAGAGCTTCAATTCGAGTCTGAGTGAATGAGAAAGAAGATGACCATTGGGGGTGAAGGGGTATGGTATAAATACTACCCACATCACCCACAAAATGGTCTAGTCAGACATACCTCAGAGCCTCCGTGTTTGAGCCCGGAGGTTCCGCGACTGAGCGTGGAGGTTTCGCGTAGGCCAGAGCAGATAAGAATTCAGCTCGGTTGGCTTTTTGTGGTTGGGATTATTTAAGTTGAAGATGGAGTTTTGAGCACTTGGTTCCACCCAGCACACCATTAGTATCCCCCTTGATAGTACGGCTTGTCCTATGACTCAATTTCAAAATATAAAATGAATTAACATAGCTCTTCGAGCCATTGCAAGCCATCGATTCAAGTTGGGGAATCTCCTCCTTTGTTTCTTTGCATCCACAATTAAAGATATTTTGTCAAACACTTGTCAAAGCCATTAGTCCTTTAATTATGTGGTCAATATCACCAAAACCCACTTAGAGCTTGATTACACTTACAATCATCACATCGCTTCTAAATAGGTTGCTTGTATACAAGCCATCCTAGTTTAGGAGCTTAGTACCAGTAGGGGGGCATTTGATCATCATAGCCGTTGCCTCAACATAAAAGGGTTCACATCATTACAAATGCCACTGCCTCAACACATTTTTCAAAGTTTAAATAGTTCATCATTGCATATGCCACAGAGAAGCTCAAATTCAAATCGACCCCCGGATATGGACAAGTAGAGAGTAGTAGAGGATAGTAGTAAGAGTAGTAGGAGTACAGAGTAGAGAGGATAGTAGTAAGAGTAGGAGGAGTAGAGGATAGTAGTTAAGAGTAGTAGAGTAGAGTACAGAGTAGTAGTAGTAGTAGGACAATAGTATAGAAGTAGTAGAGTAGTAAGAGTAGAGGAGTAGAGTAGTAGAAGTAGTAGAAGTAGTAGGAGTAGGAGTAGGAGTAGTAGAGTAGAGAAGTAGAGTAGTAGTAGAGTAAGTGTAGTAGTAGTAGTACAGTAGGAAATAGTAGTTAGGACTAGCAACAATGTTGTAGTACTAGGACCAGCAAGTAGTAGAAGTGTAGCAATAGGAGTATAGGAGCATAGAGTAGTATAGAGCACTTGTAGTAGTAGTAGTATATAGGAGGAGGAGGAGTATATAGGAGGAGGAGTAGTAGTATATAGGAGGTATATAGGCAGTAGTAGTTAGGTAGTAGTAGTAGTATAGAGTAGTACAGAGTAGTAGAGCAGTAGTCAAAAATAGGAGCAGCAACCAACACACCAGTAGAGTAGTAAGAGTAGTAGAGTTGTAGTAAGTAGTATGTAGTAGTTGTAGTAAGTAGTATAGAGTATTAGTAGTTGTTGTAGGAGTATAGAGTAGTAGTAGTAGTTATTGTGGGAGTAGTAGTAGTTGTAGGAGTAGAGGAGGATAGCCAAATTCAGTGAGGGCATCACAACCAGAGGAGGGCAGCAAAATTTGGGGAGGGCATCAGTGAGGGCATCACAACTAGAAAATAAGCCAACAGTAAGCAACAAAAAAAGGTAGCATGTGCTCATTCAAAAATAGGCAACATGTGCTCAATTCAAAATAGGACGGCCAAGTAAACATGTGCTCAATTCAAGAATATGCAGCATGTGCTCAATTGAAAATAGGCATGTGCGCGCTTAGATAATAAGCCAACAGTAAGCATCATAGGTAGGGGCAGAGAGGGAGAGAGCAAGCACCAACCTTGCCCTGTGCTAAGTCCTTCGGCCGTTTCAAATCGACCCTGAAGAGCTGCCCGAAGCATAGAAGAGTAGCTAGAAAATAGTAGTAGTAGATAGAGTAGTAAGTAGTAAGTAGCAGGAGTATAGCAGTAGTAACTAGTAGGAGTAGAGGACCACCAGCAGTAGTATATAGGAGGAGGAGGAGTAGATGAGTAGTAGTAGTAGTATATAGTTGTAGGAGTAGATGAGTAGTAGTATATACTAGTAGCAGTAGTATATAGTTGTAGGAGTAGCATAGAGCAGTAGCTAGCACCAGCAGTATATAAGAGCAGTAGCCAGTAGGCATAGAAGAGAGAATTAAGTAGACAAGTAGCATATATTTCATCAAATTCATCTCAAATTTATCCCAATTTACCTCAAATTCATCACAAATTTATCCTAATTCATCTCAAATTGACCCCAATTTAGTCAAATTCATCTCAAATTGACCCCCAATTTAGTTAAATTCATCTCAAATTCATCTGATAGTGGGAATCTCTCAATAAATCATTCAGACAGAGGCAAGTGCTCAGTTGAATATGAAATTAGCATCATAGGCAGTGGCATTGCCATAGTTAAAAAAAATTGCATCACAGGTAGCAGTTCATCAAATTAGCATCATAGGCAGTGGCAAATGCTCAGTTAAATGCTTAGATAACCAATATATTAGGCATCATAGGTTGTGGCATTTGCATTGTGACAAAAAAACACATCACAGGTAGTATTTAATCAAAACTAGCAAATTGAAACAAAAAATGCGTCACAGGCATCACAGATCATAGGCACAGGGACAAGAACATCACAGCCAGTGTACCAGGGAAGATGGAGCCAGGGAAGATGGAGTCGGGGGAGAAGCTGGGGAAGACGGAGCCAACGGAGATTCTCGGTGCGAAGGAGGGAGCACACGCCGGTAGTGGACAGCGACGGCGCTAGGGTTCAGTGAGAAGACAGGTCTGGGAAGACAACGCGGCGGCATGGGGTAGATCTCCATGGCGTTGGGGACAATGACATGGGGCGTAGGGGGATCTCCTCGACACGAGCACGTAGCGTGGGAACCCATGCCAGCGGCCGGTCGGAGATGAGGATGGCACAGTGGAGCTAGGGTTTGGCGAAGATGGGTCCATGGAAGACGATGCGGTGGCACGGGGCGGATCTCCTCGGCACTAGGGATGATGACGTGGGGGCATAGGGTGGATCTCATCGGCATTGCGGCCGGCCAGAGATGAGGATGGCGCTGCGACGACGATGGCGGCGGCGGGAAAATTGGGCAGCCCTTTGGGGTCGAATTGAAATAGCCAAAGGACTTAGAAAAAATTGGGGGAGGAGGAGGGGTATATATAGGCCATGATTTACCGAGGCGGGTGGCTTAGGGAAACCACCTCAGTTAATATTAACCGAGGCAGACGATTTAGGGTGCCTGCCAGATTTAGGAGTAGTATAGTAGTAGTAGTAGTAGTAGTAGTAGTAGTAGTAGTAGTAGTAGCAGCAGCAGCAGCAGCAGTATTAGTATTAGTAGTAGTAGTAGTAGTAGTAGTAGTAGTAGTAGTAGTAGTAGTAGTAGTAGTAGTAGTAGTAGTAGTAGTAGTAGTAGTAGTAGTAGTAGTAGTAGTGTTGTAGGAGTACTAGGAGTAGTAGTAGTAGTAGTAGTGTTGTAGGAGTACTAGGAGTAGTAGTAGTGTTGTAGTAGTAGTAGAGTTGTAGGAGTAGTAGTAGAGTAGGACTTGCTAATGAAATAATTGTTTCATTCCTTTCAACAAATATCAAATTATTTTTAAAAATCAAACACTTAACACGTACAGATTATGATCTCCCATGAACATATATATATATATATATATATATATTACAATAATAATCAGTTACATAAAAGTTCTTGTTAATCAATAAGTGACTAAATTATTACATATTTATGTGGCACACATATCATTTTACTACAAGTGTTCCCATGACGGTCTTCTTCTCATCGTCGGGGCGAAACCAGGGCATCATCTTGGTCTTGTTGACGCGGGTCTCGACCAACTTGATCTTCTGTGGATGATCGATAAAGAGCGAGAGCTCAGCGTAGTTGTTGTATTCTTTGGGGCTCTGGACTCCATCAGCTCCCACAATCCTCTGCTTTTCGAACACAACCACGTGCTTTTTGTTGTCTTTGGGCATCGGCCAGTAGGCTACTTGCGCGCAGTGGCTTGCTAATACCCACTGATCATCTTTGTAGCTAACACTTTGGAGCTCCACTGTGGTTAGCCCAAAGTCGTCCACGACAACCCCCTTTGATTTGACCCTCTGGCACCGGAAGATAGCTAACTATAGGTCACCACCGTAGTCAAGTTCACATATCTCTTCAATCTGCTCAAAGTATGTCTTGGTCTGCCCCATTGACTCGTCGATGCCCTCATATCAAACACCACTGTTCTGTGCCGCGCTCTTCTTATCCTTCTCCTTTGTGTGGAACCTGTAACCATTGATGTCATACCCTTGCCACGTGGTGATTAGGGTGGATGGGCCGGACGCAAGCCTCACTTCATCGAACTCTCCACATGGTATGTCCTGCAGCTCTTTGATCCATGTCATGAAACTGATCTTGTGCTGTTTCTGGACCCATGCCTCCATGCGCTGTCCATCATGAGCGGCGTGGATCTTCTCCAGGTGCTTGTCAACATATGGTTCCATAACCACTAGCTGGATGAGGATGCTGTGATGAGCTTCTTGTACCGTTTTGTACTATACATCGGTGCGTACTTTCCTCCCCATGCAACCCATTCCCGAGGTTCTACCTTCGTGCTGAGGGACAAGTAGGCCAATCGCCCTTCCATCCCGGATGTACCTGGTGTTGCAGTTAACGGCCTCCTCGATTGTGTATGCCTCGATCATAGAGCCCTCCGGGTAGGAATGATTAAGGATGTATCTATTGAGGGTCGACATGAACCGCTCATACGTCCACATCTGGGGTAGGTACATGGGGCCCAGTTCCTATATCTGATCAATCAAGTGCATCATTAGGTGTGGCATAATATCGGAAAAAGACGGTGGGAAGCACATCTCAAGCTGGCAAAGGGTCTCCGCGATGAACTGTTTTAGGCCAGGCAGCTTAGCTTCATCGATTACCTTCTATGTGATGCAGTTGAAGAAGTAGGACATGCATGTGAAGACCATATTCACATACTCTGGACCGATAGCCCTGATAACAATTGGAAGGAACACTATGAGCATGATGTGGCAGTCATGTGCGTTGAAGCTAGTTAGTGTGAGGTCCTTCATCGACACCAAGCTCTTGATGTTGGAAGAGAAACCGGTCGGCACTTTGACACCCCTAAGCCACTGGCACACGGCCCTCTTCTCATCTCTTGTTAGGTTGTAGCTCGCACCCGAAAGGTCGACTTTCCCACTCTGCGTCACCGTTGTCGGGTGAATTTCAGACCTGATGTCCTGGTTGACAAGATCCATCCGTGACTTCAGACCATCCTTCGTCTTAGTCTTGATGTCTAGCAGTACACCAATGGTGCTTTCGAAGACATTCTTCTCAAGGTGCCTGCAGTCGATGGCATGGGGCATATCTAGCTCCTTCTAGTACGACAGGTACTTGAAGAAACACGACTACTTCTTGAAAGGAATTGGGTGATAGGTGGTTCCTCCATCTTATCCTACTTCCTCTTCCTTGTCATGGTCCCATCTTCCCCTTTCTTCTTCTTCCCAAACTCAACGTCTATGCCCTTCACCATGTCAAACACCGTTTGCCCGTACCTCATTCTTTTTGGCTCATTAGTTTTGGGCTCCTCTTGGTTGTCGAAGTACTTATTCATCATAGCTGCCCGGTACCTATGCTTTTTGATGAGGAATCGCCTATGCCTCATGTACACCATCTTCTTGGATGCACTAAGGTAAGTGTAGCAGGTACCATCAATGCAAACTATGCAAACCTGACTTACCTTTGATCTGCCCCGACAGTGAAAAAAGACCAGGGTAATCGGTGATGGTGACAAAGATGATGGTTTTAGAGTGAAGTCCTTCTTTAGGGACACATCCATCATCTTGACCCCATCTTCCCATAGTATCTTCATGTCCTCCATGAGCGGCTCCTAGAACACATTTATATCATTGTATGGCTGCCTAGGTCTAGAAATAATCATGGTTAGTAAAAGATACCTACGCTTCTGACATAGCTAGGGAGGTAGGTTGTAGATGGTGAGGATGACCGAACAAGTGTTGTGTGAGCTGCTGAGGCCACCGAACGGATTCATCCCATCGGTACTCATTGCGAACCTGACGTTCCTCGCCTCGTCGCCAAACTTCCAGAACTTGGTATTGAAACACTTACACTGCTTGCCATCAAAAGGGTGCCATAGCTTGCCATCGTCCTTCATGCGCTCATCAGATGCATGCTAGGACATCAGCTTGGCATCATTGGGGTTCTTGAATATAGCACTAGGCGATCGATCATGGGCAGGTACCACATCGATAGGGCTAGACTTTTCCTCTATGTGTAACCCTCTTCTTCCTCGTCCTCAGGAGATGGGATCTGCTTCTTCACGATACTCTTCTTGGCCGTCTTCTTCTTCTTCGGCCCTCTCTCGTCATCCGCATCCACACGACAACCAACATTCCTCTTGTACCGACTCACACCATAGTGTGGGTAGCTCTGCAAGTTCTCATACTTGCCCTGATATAGGATACAGTGGTTAGGGTAGGCGTGGAACTTTTTAAGCTTCATCGCCACTGGCCGGATCAGCTTCTTCGCTCGGTAGGTATTAGCGGGCACCATGTTACCCTCTGGGTATGTGTCAGCAAGGATACGTAACAGATCGTTGAAGCTAGTTGTAGGGGACCATGACGCCTAAGAGGGGGGTGAATTAGGCAACTTAAAATTCTAACTCTAAACTATGGCCTCTTTTTCTAACCTTAGCAAAACCTATGCAAAAGATAAACTATCTAAATGTGTAACTATGGTTTTGCTAGTGTGTTGCTATCTCTACCGCAAAAAGGAGTAATACAATCAATGTAAATGTGGAAGCTAAAGAGCAAGGTAAAGATATGCAAACTCTCATCGACGACTCCGGTATTTTTACCGAGGTATCGAGAAGCATGCAAGCTTCCCCTAGTCCTCGTTGGAGCCCCTCGCAAGGAATCCCTCGCAAGAGCCAAGCTCCTGGTCAGGTAACTCCGTGGATAGCCTCGGGCCTTCCCCACACGCAAGTGGGTCTCCGACGTACCTTTCGGCAAGCCTCTCCTAGATGCTCCCCGCTGTCTTCACTATCAAGCTTCCGGCCGAAACGCCATGGGCCTTGTTCCCTCTGGTACACGGTGGCGGCCACACCACATCCGCGGTTGGTGTGATCTCACAAGACTACAAGCCCCTCCGATGTACAATAATGGTGCGCGCAAGCACCGAGTGGTAAGAGGTATGCAAACCTCACTAAACACTAGGCCTAAACCTAGAGCAAGCGCATAAGCGGTGGTCTAATCAACCTAAGCACTTCGCAAAGCACCTACGCTAATCACCTAATGAATCACTAAGCACTATGCAAGTGAAGATCACTAAAATGGTGTATCAACACCCTTGATATGTTTCCTCACCTCCACACCCTTCAAATGGCCGGTTGGGGGTCTATTTATAAGCCTCACTAAGAAAGTAGCCGTTAGAGATGAAATCCTGCTTTTCTGCTACTGACCGAACGCTGATCACATCCTGACTGGATGCGTTCGGTCGTCCCGACCATTAGAGTCGCGATCAACTAATTGGACACTGCCAGCATCCGATCACATGCCACTAGACGCGTCCGATCACAATTTTGCCACTGTGGAACCTTTCTGTACTCGATCAGATGCTGCTGTTCTACGTCCGGTCGATTTGCCGCCAGCGTCCGGTCAATGCTGAGTGTGTTGTCGGGATGATGAATAGTGACATCGGTGTCTTGTCATTTTACTTGTTCAGCGTCCGATCGCTGCTGCTAATGCCTGCTGTAGCCGAGTCACTGATTGGAGCATCCGGTCGATCACCTTCTAGCGTCCGGTCCAGCGCCCGGTCACATCTGTGAGCTCGTATCTTCACGATCTTGCGTCCGGCTTGGTTCCTATCTTCATGCTTAGACTTTGCTTGATATCTTGAGTCTTCTCTTGTGCTTCTAGGGACTTGCTTAAGGTGTTGATCATCAGATCATCACGTCGCCTTCGTCCAAATTACGTCTTGCACCCTATTGAACTATAAAACAATCATTTTTAAATTTATTAGTCCAATTTGGTTGTGTTGGTCATCAAACACCAAAATCCAAAGTAAATGGACCTAGGGTCCATTTTCCTTACACTAGTGTCGGACCAGCCATGGCGAGTCTTCAGCATCAGCATCTGGAGGTTAAAACGCAGCGTCGTCCAGTTCTTCGGACAGTCCTTATAGAGGGGATCAATTATCGCCTGCTTCATCTCTCTAAAATTCTCCAGCCACCTTGGGCTCCCAAATAGAACATCGTCGTGGTTAAGACGGTTAGCGATTGACTCAAAAAGGTCCACAGTCGCGGGATCCCTCATTGGCTCACCGCCATCCCCATCATCATTGTCAGCCGTGTCTTGGAGCAGATCATCCATTGTGATGTAATCATGATCTGCATTGTCACCAGTAGCAGCATTGCCATGCCCGCCGACCGCTGTTGATGAGGTTTGTTGTTCAGCATTCACCGCCATCGTCGTTGTTGTCGATGAGTTCCCTCCTCCAGATACACCAGCACTCGGATCCTCTGCTTCCCCGTGAAACTTCCATATGGTGTAATCCTTGACCAAGTGAGATTTCACCGTGTCATCTCCATGGGCATCAAGGTTCTTGCAGCTCTTACATGGATAGATGGTGAGTTCCCGCTTTAGACTCAGACGATGCCTTTTGGCAGCGGCAGTAAACTTTGTCACATGTTCCATGAAAGCTGGATCCAGCCTCGATGTCTTGTACATCCATTCCCTGTCCATGACCGCTTACACCTTGCAGACACAAACAACGAAAATGGCGCATATAAGCACAGCAGTACAGAAAAAAGACAGCCGGATAGCTCTACATCTGATGATTTCTCTCTCCTCCAAATAGATCTAGATCTAGATCTTGAGAAAAAACACCCAAATCATGGAAAAGAGAGAGGATTGAGGGTTTGAGAGCGAGAATCAACCTCTTGCGGTGCCCCCCTTCAAAAAATCCAAGGGCAAAACCTCTCTCCCTAGAAAATGGCCACTTTTAGGGTTTTGAGGTCAAAACCCTAAAAAATGGAGGAGCCATGGGGAAGAAGGGTGGGTGTGGCTGCATTTATAGCCCAGACTTAACTGAGGCGGGCATTGTAAAGAAAATGTCTTGGTTAATCACCTGTTAACCGAGGCGGTTGTCTTATAGCAAATGCCTTGGTTAATACATTAACCGAGGCGGTTGCCTTAAAGCAAACGCCTCGGTTAGAATGACTAACCGAGGCAGTTTCTTATAACAACCACCTTGGTTAATACATTAACCGAGGTGATTGTGTTAGGGTAACCGCCTCGGTTAATTAGTATTAATCGTGGCAGTTACGTTAAAGCGTCCGCCTCGGTTAAGGATTAACCGAGGTGGTTGTTGGCCTGGCCGCCTAGCCTCGAATAGCCGAGGCAGGCAACCAGGCCGCCCGCCTCGAAGCCCAAATGCCAAACGCTGTGGAAAAGAAATCCTGTAGTAGTGAAAATATACATAATTATATGTTTCAACAACTTTTCAAAAAATACGCTATTTATAACCAAAGTCATAATATTTTAATAAAAATGGGTGAAAATTGATATTTTTGTGTTGTAAATTCAAATATTTATATAGGTATTAAAAAATCTAATGTGGTTGGGGGGGCACAGCCCCCCTTGGTTCCGCCACTGAATCCTTGGGTGTACTTGTAATGAGGGATCTGAGCCTGTTTTGAGCTCTCTTCCGGATCATGTAAATGTTGTAATTGCTGATGAACAATCAGCTTATGAGTAATGAGAAACCACCCGTTATCAAAAGAAAATGCATTGAACGGAAAACACAGAAAAAACAGCAATAATAGTCTGAGGGGCAATGGGCCGCGTTGAGCCATAATTCCAACGGTGGTGGTCCGTGGGCCGCACCAGCATGAGTGGACAAGAGATCACTTCCATACAAAATCAAATGAAGGCAACACACAAAATCACCTTTTCCGTAAAGCTAAATTTCAATCGAGTGATTTAAGACTTCTCTCACTCAAATGTTTCTATCCAATCCAAGGATGTCACATGGTTGGGGTTAGGATTTGGGAGGTTCGGGAGCTTACCTGAATTCGGTAGGCTTAGAGTGCCGAGGGAGAAGCAGGCCGGCCCGGCGGTGGTAGTGAGCGTGGGAGAGGCGTGGGGGCGAGGCGACGATCGGGCAGTGAGGAAAGGCAATTGGGCAGGGCACGGGGGAGGGCATGACTGAGAGTTTGAGATTGCCCGATGA
Source organism: Miscanthus floridulus (assembly GCF_019320115.1). Classification (NCBI taxonomy): domain Eukaryota; kingdom Viridiplantae; phylum Streptophyta; class Magnoliopsida; order Poales; family Poaceae; genus Miscanthus; species Miscanthus floridulus. The sequence continues at coordinate 7,355,751 of NC_089596.1, forward strand.
CCTTCACTGAGTTAGCATGGTGACGGTCGGAGGCGGCGAAGTGTCACCGGAGCTGGGTGTAGGGGGTGCCAGCGGTGAGATTGACCGGAGATGAAGAAGACGACAAAGAGAAGGAGGAGGAGGCAGATTTGATAGACTTAGGTTCAGGCCATGGTGGTTCGCAGTAGATCCGACTACGTAGGAGCTGCCGAAGCCCAGCGGGGAGGCAGAGACAGTGGGGGCGAGTGACGCGTCGAGAGATTGGGATCGGACGGAGGAAGATAAGGTGGAGAGAGGTAGATCTAATGTGGGCCCTTTATGTATATTTAAGGGTGTCAAAAAGATTAATAAGTGATTATTGTCCTTAAATTAGTCCGTTGTTAGTTGTTTGGTTGTTACTGCATCCGTTCTAAATTATAAGACGTTTTGGCACTTCTAGATACATAGATTTTGATATGCCCTTAGATATATACTATGTCTAGATACATAGCAAAAGCAAGCGTCTTATAATATGGAACATAGGAAGTGTAAAGACATTTTTTTTCTAGCAAACACACAAAATCACCTGAGTGATACTTACCTATCAATATGCGCTCAAACTGATTCTTTGCAGCAATACACACATGGTCGCACGTACAACGAGCAAGCTAGCTAGCTCTGGTGTGTGCATGCATAGATGCATCATGCATGATCCTCCTGCAGAGCAGAGGAGGACAGAGAGAGAACACATGCATGCATGCAGTGCATGCGCATCTGATGCGTTATATATGTATGTTCCAGATGGGCACAGCAAGGAGATCGAGCTCGCCCAACTAACCCCGATCTCGTCCTCGTTGTTTTCCTCCCAAAAAGTAAAGCGTGCATGTCTTCCTTCGATCCCAGCAGGGACGACGACAGGATCGGACTACAGGAGTGTGGGAGCATGCCATACTGAAAAAGCGCATGCAAATACGGCCAGCTAGCTAGCAAGCACAGAGACGACGGGAGTAGAGACGAGAGACTCAGCTCACCAGGTGTGTGGTGTATTGTATACTCCATGGTCGGCAACATAGAATATTGTGTTTTATGGCTGTTTTGAGTTAACATATAACAATTATATTAATTTAAGAGTTTATTATAACATTATGATAAATATCATTATAAGTTATAGTAACACTTGTATCCTAAATATATTTTTGTTTCATCTAAGATAGTATAAACATTATCGTAGATCGAGCTGGTCACAGAATAATTAAGTTATTCCATGACTAGCCACAAATTAGCCCGGAAAGTCTTCTGCTCTTGTGATGTAGCTAGCTACTCCGATCCCATACGCGTATCTCAAGATTTATGAGCAATGGCCCAACAAAATATTTCTATATGGAGTATGTGAGCATACTAAACCATTTGAGCTATTATATATGTCAAGTATGCATCAAGAATACGTAGAATTTTTTTGGGCATAGTAATGGACCCTTTTTGGCATGGTTCTGGCGTCTTGCAGCTCTTACCACGAAGCCGTGCCAAACAGCCGTTAAAAACACCTCCTTACAAGGAGCTCGGAGGAGCCAGAGCCGTGAAAATATGGCTTCTTAGCTCCTCCTTACAAACTTAACATAAATTATTATAAAACTGCCATTGAACCTATTCTTGTCAAACGTTTTTTTTTTCAAAACAACTTTAGCCTTATCAGAGGAGTTGCTCCACAAAAGGAGTTAAAGCCCTTTTAGGAGAAACCGAAGCCCTGCCAAACAAGCCTTCTGATTTAAAACATCTTAAAATAAGTATACAAACATACTCAAATGGATAGATGAGTACGCATCCATATGTAAGGTGGTTTATTGAAGATGTGAGTAGCTACACTAGAGGTAGAAATAAACTCACACACAATTGTTTTTTAGCACCGCTCGCGTGTGTCATGCAAAAAATATAAACCTATCCCCAGCTAATCATCGAGCCTTGCCTTGAGCATGCAAGCGAGCGAGCTGCATAGATGCTTCTTCTTCCTCAATACAAAGACGACGACGTCCTATATACAAGAGGAAGTCGACATCACAAAAGTTGATTAGCATGTGATACGTGCCCACCAGTGATTAACGCAGAGCTTATTAATCCTGGGTATATATCGCAATCAGCCTATCACTGCCTGTGCCTTAGCTTGTTAGTGCTAATTATTGTTTGATTAGCAAACCACTCTGCTTGCTTGATTCTAGTTAAGAAACTTCTTCTCTGCTGGTTTCTTGGAAGCCAACCACTCACCACCTCCCAAAAGATCGGACTACTTTTCATCTGTGCTCCTATTCTATATTACTGTACACGCACAGACTTGTCATGCATTGATTTGCCAAGGAATAGGATATATTCTAAGTACTATTCTAAGTACTATTCTATTCCAAACTGTAAGTCGTTTGGCTTTTTTAAACACATGGCTTTTGCTATATATATGCTCCTAGCTAGATATACGCGATGTCTAGGTATCTAGAAAACAAAAAAGACTTACAATTTATAAAGTTTCCCGGTGTTGTTTAATTTGGAACTCGTCTGCTATGTGTGTCTGCACACTTCATCTATCCTCTAAATACTGTTGTTATTAATGTCCCAATAATGAAAAAGAAAATGCTGAGATTTCTTTTTGATGTAAAGGGGGTGTTGACCCCCTGATTAATGGTTATATATTGATATAAAAGAAGAGGACACCAAGACTCAAGTATTAAATTTTCTTGCACTAGTTCTCCATTATATTAGTGGAGGCTCTGATTTAGTTTTCAGTGGTGGCAGCTATATGTTTTCCACTCTGCACGCCATATGCATATATATGTTCGAGGTAGTACACATGATTAGAGGATGAACAGGGCAGTTCTAATTGTTCTCCACAGATTCATGTTTCACTTAACTACTCCAGCAACCTTTCTGTGTGCTTTTCTCTGAAAAGTTGCCGCCATTGTATATATTTAAGCTGCTGCTACATGCCTGTCATTTCAACGATGATTAGAGGGCCGGGGACGAAGCCATCAACACCACTCAGAAAGGCGCCATCACATACATACATATGCATATGCATAACATGGTGGACTTTGATCTGCTGATGGGTGCCTTAATTTAGTTGCCTGGTTGTGCCATCAGTTGACAACTAATCGCCCATCTGAAAGCAGTCCTTGTACCCTAGCACTAGCAGATTAAGGCTGTCTTGGCCTCAAAAATAAGCATCCGATCCCTTTTCTTTTCTCTCTTCTCTTTTTGGGGGGCGTTGCATCCTTCTTGTGGTGGCCAATAAAATGAACTTGCATGCTACATTTTCAGACAGGTGGTGCGTGCATTATTACATTATGCTTGCTTCCCCACCACATTACTCTATCCCCTTGCTACGTGTCATTAGCTAGCCAGGCACAGTGTAATAATGTGTTAGACAAGTCAAAATAGGGTACGAATAAAGCAGCAAACTAACAACAATCCACACTAGTTTGAAAGGCTAGCATGCATCCATATGCATGCATGGGTGCTTATACTCGATCCAGTGACCCTTCACCAGCACATAGCAAGTGATTTGGTAGAGTATCATAGCTAGCTAGGGTTCATTAGGGATCGATAATGCTTATAAATTAGCCACCTAATCTGTCTGTTAACCACGGTGCTGGCGCGTGTCCCTGGCTGAATCATTTTCTTAATCCCTAGCGGATCCCAGCCCCATGGTGGGATCATGAGATCAGGCAAAGGTGATTAAATATTATCAGTGATGATGCCGCCAGCAGACGCAGTTAACATCTTTCGTACACTTGATGTGTGCCTTTAGTTTCTTGTCCATGTTTCTGTCATGTGCATTTCATTGCTTATGTTGGTGATGATGCGAGTTTATATGTATTGGATCAACAATAAAGGCGGTGGACCGATGCGTGGTCGGTCCACTGACAGCAATATGCCAAGAAGCAACAGCCATAGTGTACAGAGGTTATTGTGTGCTAGTGGTGTTAATATGTGCACATTGCTCACATTTTTCTTGGGTGGGATCATCACTGGCCAGTAAGTTATTAGTAGCTTCAGTGTTTATGCTTGCTTGTTGCTTCTAATACCGGTGTCCACTCAAAGATAGCATGATGGGTAGTGCTCACTTCAGTCACTCATATATATTCTTTTCATATTTTTATATTTTGCAAAGCCTTTACTCATTGATAAATGACATTTCAAATATCAGTATGGTACAACGATCTATTAATAACTTCGATATTCCAGTCCTTGTGTTCACAAATGTGTGCCATTTGAGAAAGCTTATTGTTTGTTGTTGTTGTTGTTTCATTGTCAACACTGGGAGAGAGAGAGGAACCCCCACCTAGATTTTATAGATTCACCCAAAACGGCATATGGAGATTAAAGAGAAAGTGTACTGTTTATTTGCAATTATAGTAGCATTCTAGCTTGAAATCCTTCACCCCCAATCATCAATTATTGCTAAGAAGAAGCTCCAAGAGGGAGAGGGGAAGAAATAAATAAAAGGTTAAGGGATATTCACACCTTGATCTCAAAACTAGTCATTGCCAAGTAAAAACAATAGAACACAATTTCTGGGGACACTCAAGTTTTCATTTGATCTATATGCATCCAACCTTGATAGTAGATCATACACATATGCACTGCAACCGAACCTGTTTAGAGAGACGGGCAGAATGAATTTGCAAATGCTAGCAACACCTCTGTAAATGAAAAGACATACAAGGTAGCCATGCAGACTAATATGTTGTTTGTATTTACAGAGGTGGGTGCTTATGTTCGCCTCTAAAATCATTGTAAAAAACAAAAAAAAAGATGGCGTATGTCCTGGTCACTGGCTCCACAACTGTCAATGGCCACCATTGTGGTATCGTGAATGCATTTTCCACTGAGCCATCACATCCTTCGCTTGTGCAAGATCCAATTGGTGTCCGCCTCAACCAGACTAACCAGCCGCATGCCATGGCAGGATAAGAGGAAGAACCAAAGAGGGGAGGGACTTTATAGGACAAACCTGGTGGAACAATAATCATGCATGGGGCATGCCACGAAAAATATCATTACCACCAGGCTAGAGACGACCCGGCCACTCGGCCGGCATCATCCCCATCCATCATAGATTTGGCATCACCCCCCCCCCTCCATGCCATAGATTTGGCTGAGGCAAATACCATCTTAATCCATTGTGGTAGCCTCCACCTACTGTGTGTGAAAGAGAGAGAGAGAGGAAGAAGTGGTGATGATGGAGATGATTCATGTGGCAGAGCTCTGGTAGAGGCACGATGGCATGGATCTAGTCGCCATTGTGAGGCTCACACATGGATCAGCACTACTCATGGAGGAGAAGAGAGAGACAAAGGGGAGGGAAGATGACCTACTATAGGAGAGTGGGAGGGAGGCTAGGCTCCGGTTGGTGGAGATCAGTGGGATAAGGCGACAATGGTGCTTGGAGCGAGAGAGGGGGGTGTTGGATCTGAGAAAGACAGCGTGAATGCATGAGGAAGTGAGTGGGGGTCAGCGGGATGAGGTTTATGATATATTGTAGGGTTTGTGTTAATGGTCCTGAGCCTCTTTCACGCGCCAGCAGAATTCTTAATAGGGTCGTCTCTGTAAATTGATTTTTTTAGAGGTGGCTTCTCCCATTGGCCTTAAGATTATTTACATAGGCGGTGGGAAAATGGCCACCTGTGTAAACAAGATTTAGTATGCCCAAAAAAATTTTGGTAGTTGTAATATTTAGCTTCAAAAATGAAATGAATCTAAATATATCTAATGATTGCATCTTCCCTCTTCTTCATGGGATTAATTAATTTACATTTGCTCATAAGATGCTCACTGAATTTCATTAGCCTCTTAATAGCTTGTCATCCAATTATCCAACACCAACATAGGGTGGCTTAGATGCCTTCCTTAGATCATGGTCATGTATAACATCATTGGATTTGATATAAAAATATGATAAATTGGCCCACATTCTCTGGTAAAATTTTTGTATGCATAGAAAAAAACTTAATGATTTATGAAACTATTATAACGAAAAAAACCTTAGTCCGGTCAGTTTCATATGCTCAACCTCGATATGTAAAGTTGTATTGATGGTCTTGAATAGATTATGTTTCAGTTTCGCCTTGTTTTATTTATCGAAGTGTGAATCTAATGCTCATTCCCTCCTCCACGCCCCCACCCCCAATAATTAGATTAAGCTAGCTTTTGGTGAATTATTAGTTAGTGCCTGCAATTCATTACTAGTTTACTACTAGATGAGATCTTATCTCTCTGCAGACCAACAACACTTGCATACACAACATGCGCATGTTCATGTGAAGAAGACTATAATTAAGAAGAAATTAATCAGCAGGCGCACATCTCTGCGCAATCTTATCATGATCATGAACCAACAGCATGTTCGTTTGGCCGTGGCTTATCATAAACGATTGTAAATTTCCAGCCGGAACAGTATTTTTCTCTCACACAAACCAGCCAGCAGTACCTCTTCACGAACCAGCAACGATATTAACCAGCCAACCGAACAGGCTGCAAGTGCGAGTAAAGCAGGACACATACAGAATATTCCACGATGATTCTGACAGAACGAGAGGCCTTAATTTTACTAGCTAAATATCTCTTGATGACAGTCAGTTCTACATGCGTGTATATTAATTATACTTCCAGTTAATTAATTACTACCAAGTCAATTGATCAGTGCGTAACCGCCGAGCATGCATGATGTGTATCTTGAGCTAGTGGGCGTTAACTAATGTAAAATGCTAAAAAAAAAAGAACAGCAAAGTGACTGCGAATAAGCTTTTGTTACTAGCTACTACTTGACGATCGAGCTGAAGATACTGATCATCATATATTCTAATAAGTATCGTGCTTGCATTGCCTGCCCTGCTGGCTGCTTGGGTCAAAATATCTCCAAACTGAGCGAGAAGTGTGGTTGGTGATGCTGAATTGCTGATGGCTTCACCCGGGCGGCGTTAGTTTAATTTTACTGAAAGAGCCAATATTTATCGTAAGTGTGTATATTATTATACGCCAGGACGGTTGTCGCGGCGCTTGATAAAATACGAGGATCAGTTTCATTATTAAGATCCTATTTATTTGACAGGGTTTCCCTGTCAAACGGTTTTAGATTAATTGCTACAGTTAGCAAACCCGTCAATATCACGTAGGCTGCCGATTCAAATCCTAGGTTGCACGGGAAAAAAAAAGGTCACTCGTTGTGTAACTATCTACAGAAATATCACGAGAAGTTAATTCAATCACTGAAGTAAAAAAAAAACTTCTTCCTTGTATGATATAGCTCGGGAGAGGTCACCATGGGTCGAGCGGTTTTAAAATTGCTACAATATCACGAGAAGTTAATTCAATCACTGAAGTAAAAAAAAAAAACTGGCTTCAGCACTTCTAGTGTTTTTTAGAGAGAGAAAAAATATACAAGTAATCCTCCATCCCCAAATAAATTAATTCCTAGAAATAGTAGTGGCTTAGGTGAAGCCGAAGTGACTTTAAACCCTGCAAAAAAGAACCTAATTACTTGAAGCGGTTTTTTTTTTTCAAGATCGTGCATAGCACGTATTTATTACTTGAAGCGGATCAATCTTCTCGCTGTTCTCTTACTAAGAAACACTACAAGCAGTTGTGATAATTTTATACATGCACCCGCAAAGCTAGCTAGCTGCCACTACGGCCGCACTATCAATTTTATGCATGTGATCGATCTTCTACTACGCCATCCTACGATACTCTTGTGTTGTAGTACCTACTACCTACTCCCTCCGTCCCAGAATATCTGTCGTTCTCGCTTCCCGAGAAATAACTTTAACAAAATATATATCAAAAAATATTAATATTTATGATACATAATTAGTATCATCGGAAAGATCTTTGAATCTAGTTTTTTAATAAATTTATTTAAAGATACAAATGTTGTACGCATTTTCTACAAATCGAGTCAAACTTGTGGCACGAAAACCAGAAACGACAGATAATATGGGACGGAGGGAGTACTTAATTAATTACTAGTATGTAGTTAATCTCAGCGATGATAATTAATGATTAGCTGGCAATGAGTGATTAATAGCAAGTGACTAACTTGCATTAGCACATAATTAAGCTTTCTTTGCGTTGTTCGTTTCTTTTACTTTCTTTCCGTGATACTTTTCATTTGTTGAATTTCTTTTTTCTTTACCTCCCTCCTTACTCGCTCCTCCACTGACGCATCACGCATGCATGGGTGCAGCTGACCAGTCAACGCTAGCTGCTTACGTGTGCATGTCCATCGGCTGGCAACTGCTGTACGCGCAACTTGGGACGTCACTCACGACGGTCAAATGGACACCAGTGACATATCTTTTCCATTTGATTTGAATTGGCGCCACACTTTAAAATTTTCTCCCCATCCCCCCAGCTGGGAGTTTCCATAATCCCATCGAAAATTCGGAACCTTTGAATTCCTAGTGGGAGATAGGCTTGCAAAGAAGCGGGTCGAAGCTTTGCAAGACCGAGTGGACCGGGAGCGTGACCAAGTCCAGCGGCCGGAGCTGCTGCGCCCATTTGGCAGGGCACGAGGGGAGGGCAGCTCTCACACGGCACACCTATAAAGGCAGCGGCCAGCCCCACGACTCCACGCTTGGCTACCATCTCCCTCTCTCTCTGCTCGTCTTCGGTTACTACTCCTGGCTGCTACTAGCAACCGCGCCGCAGCGGTTTCGCTCTCGTCTCCTTCCTTGGTTCCCCTCTTCTCCTCCGTTCCCTTCCCCATCTCCGCCGCAGCGCAGCCGCGTCTCCTCCCTGCCGGTTGGCAGCGTACTGACAACAGATTGTCAAGGTGAGTGCTCAGGTCCATTCTTTCTTCTTCTCTTTCTTGGCGAACGAACCCAGGCCATGGACACCCCTGTTGCGTGCACTGCAGTTTCAGACGGTTCCTTTCGTCTTTCGTCCTCGCCGGCCGTGTTGCTCCGGACGGTCAGCAGCATCCGTGCGTACGCTGTATGATCAAGCTTGCAATCTCTAACCATCTCCGCCTAGGCTAATCCACTAGCTTGGTTGGTTTGGTTCCATCATCCGTTTCCGTTCCTGTTCAGATCCATGCTTCATTTCTGTTAACGACTCTGTCTGTCGACTGTTAACTAATTCTCCAGGAAATAAAAATTGCGAGAAGATTTGAATGCTCTTGCCAAACAGATTGTTGGCGCATGTGCACCGCACCGCTCGCTCTGCTCTTTTTCTTTTTTCTGCCCCCTCTCTTCTCCACTTCCCCTGTTGAGCCTAGTTTACTCTCCCAGTTCGGCAGGTCCTTCCAGCTACCCAGCAGCTTCCTCGCGTTCATCAGTCTCATCATCAATACCTTACATTACATTACATTACTTGAGATTCAGTAGCTAGCTTAGCTCCCTTTATGCCTGCTTTGCTGTTGTATAGGAGTATATTCTTGTTCCGGCCGGTCTATCTGATCACATAACCCTTTTTGACAGACAAGAAGAAAGAGAAGAGAACGATTCAGCTGGAAGCCATGAGGACAAGGAATAATCCGACAATGTCAAAGGTTGGTCGATCGGGAGGACGAACTTTCAGCTAGTTTTATCAAAACTTTCCTCTTTCGAATCTGTAAACAAAGCCAGTCAGCAGGAATTAATAGGATGCCTTTTGAGTCTTAACCGAGATCGGTCTTCCCTCTCCTCTTCTTTCGTGCAGTCGTCGTCGTGGCCAAAGGCCAAGACTGTGGTGAAGAAATGGCTGAACCTCAAAGACTCAGAGTTCCACTCCGACTGCATCGGTAAGCTGGCAGTCTACCACCTCCTCTCATTCATTCAGTGCTCGGATCGATTTCGTTTCAGTTTTCCTTTTCCCCTCCAAGCTTTGACATCCTCTGCGCTGATGACAAGACTGCTATGTGCTTGCTTGCTTGGCCAGATGAGAGCTTTGGGCAGCGGCAGACGATGAGGAGGAAGAGCTGCTCCGACAGAGACGACCTGTCAGGTAGAGTACTTACTGTGCATTGCAACTTTTTCACCGAGCAAGCACCCTTGTCTCGCTGTGTTGAAAAAGCAAGCGACTTTTCACCAAGCATCTGCATCCTTCTCTTTTCACCAAGCATCTGCATCCTTCTCTCGCTGTGTTGAAAAACCAAGCAAGCGACGAAAGAGACGACACAACACTGTTCTTGCAAGTACAATGACCTTTACAGAGTACTACATGCAGAGTACTAGCTGATGCTATGCTTTTACAGTGGTTCCAATCTTTCTTGTCTTAGTTAACAAGAAAAATAGATACATGTAAATATGTAATAGATTGGTGTTTAACCATTCCATTCCTTTTTGTATATATGTATGTATATATACTATTTCCTGATGGTTTTGTTTTGTCTCCTGCCCATGCACGTCGCTGCTGTACCTGTACTCCGATGCAGGTGGCTGGCTGGTGGAGAGCTCTCCTGACGACCTGCGGCGGCCACCTCTTCCCCGCCCCCGGTATGGCTCCTCGGCGGCGGCGAGCTCGACGCGGCGGCCTCCCAAGGAACTCAGGTGAGGGAGCCTCTGAGCTGGACGCGCCTTTGCTTACGTCCGTCCTCCGCCATGGGAACCGTCGTTTTTTTTATCTGCAGCCGACCTCAGCTTTTTTTATATATCACAAAAGTTCAGAGCACGCAGCATGGGGCAAAACAAAAACCACATCGATCATCTGCCTGTTTCGTTCTTTGGCCTGGGTGTTTTATGTTTGCTTGTTGAATTCTTGGTGTCATATCATGTCGACAAGACGCAGCTGTGAGTCAACCAATCCAGCTCATGTTCGCAAGTCAAACCGTGCTGATGAGTTCAAACGATTTCATCAAGAGTCGCCGGATGCGAATGTTACTGGATATGTTTTCTGAACCCCTGCTGACGGGAATACTTTGGGACTGCCGACCTCTGTTTTTTTTTTCTTTCTGTCTGATGGTCTCCAGTCCTAGAGCCAGCGGTTGCAGACGTAGGCGATTGTATAATAATCTCGTAGCTATGCCTAATGATGCTGCTAGCTATTAGAATAGTTTTTAGAGTACCTCAAGAAGAAGAAGAGTTCGTAGAAACTAAACCGTAACTAATCCAATCATGTAGTATGTGTTGTAATACAAGGATTGATGGATGAAATGAAGGAATGGTCAGTAACTGTAACTGCTGCATTTTATTCCTGTTCTTCAGGATGTTTGTTGGGACATGGAACGTAGGAGGGCGAGCGCCGCGCGGAGGGCTGGATCTCTCGGACTGGCTCACCGACGACGGCACTGATTCCTCCTCTCCTCACATCTACGTCCTCGGGTACGTATCTGTATTATTACTCCTACGTACATGGCATGTATAATGTGTTTGCCATCTTTAACATGCAGTACTATGTGTATGTTCAGTTCTCGTGAACAACTCCTCAACACTTGGCAGGGTATTCATCATCTCTGAAACTTTTTTTCACCGAGAAAGCAAATAATATCGCTAGTCTGAAACTCTGAATACAGCATGCATGGTTGCTAGTACCGATTACTGAACACTGACAGAGCCAGGCAGGAATGGTTAGCCCCCCGTTTCAGAGCTAATTCCTGCTTTGTCAGGAAGCTCCACTCTGATCCACTCTTGGTAATCATGAAACCAGAGTGTCCTGGCTGGCTCATAGGCATAGGAGTTGGCAGCCCTTTGTGTGGATTTCAGTGTAAAGTAGTGCACTAAACCGCACGCTGGTAGTACCTGCAATTATGAGTAGTGGTACTCCCATGTCGTGGTCATGGATTTCAGTGTTGCGTTAATTTCCGAAGCTAATCATGATGATTAGTACCCCGGCATTTCCCATTTTCCCTTCCAGAAGCTATGAGTGCTGTAGGCTGTAGTACATACTCACTCACTCCTGGCAGTACACATAGGAGATGGTAATTTTGTACTCAATTGGTTTTGGTTCTTCCTTTTCCTGCCAAGTGGCATACCTTACCTGGAGAGTACAATAAACAGAAGGATCAAATTATGTTGTGTCACAGCACACAGAAGTAGCCATGATCCATACAGAATGTTTTTACAGCCAAAGTCCTACGATGTCTGCAAACTGCATGTTTCAAAGCTCCTGTTGGCCTGAATTCCGTTGGTTGTTCATGCATGTCGGAATCACAGGTTCCAGGAGATCGTGCCGCTGAACGCCGGGAACGTGCTTGGCGCCGAGGACAAGGCCCCGGTGCGCAAGTGGCTGGACCTCATCCGGCGAGCGCTGAACGGCCCTGCGTCCGACGCCGCAAGCCACAGGTCTCCCTCGGACATGCACCTGCTCCAGAAAGCCAGCCGGGTGAGCTTCTCGGACCTGCTGGCGGCAGCGGAGGACGACAGCCGCAGGCCGACCACGGCGTCGTCCGAGCCGGACGACGACGACGACGACGACGCCGGCAGCGAGCCGTCCACGTCGTCGTCGGCCCCGGAGTCGAGCAGCGAGGAGGAGCCGGCGGCCCGGCGGCACCGTGGCGGACGATACCGGTATCGGCTGGCGGCCAGCAAGCAGATGGTGGGCATCCTGCTGTGCGTGTGGGTCCGCGCCGACCTCCTCCCCTGCGTCGCCGGCGTCAGGGCGTCGTGCGTCGGCAGGGGCGTCATGGGCTACATGGGCAACAAGGGCTCCGTGTCCGTCAGCCTCACGCTGCGCGGCGGCGCGTCGCTGTGCTTCGTGTGCACGCACCTCGCGTCCGGAGACAGGGACGGCGACGGCACGCGGCGCAACGGCGACGTGGCCGAGATCCTGAGGCGGACGAGGTTCGCGCGGCGGGACTCGCCATCGCAGTGCAGGGCGGCGGCGCCGGTGACCATCTTGGAGCACGAGTAAGTAGCCAAGCTGGGCCTAGGCCTCCCGATGCAATCAAGGACGTTGTCCACGCCACGCCATTACTGACCAAAGGGAACGTGCGTGCGTGCGTGCAGCAAGGTGATATGGCTGGGCGACCTCAACTACCGGCTGCTGGAGGGAGAAGGAAGAGGCGCGCGGGAGCTGGTGGAGCGGCACGAGTGGGCGGCGCTTCTGGAGCGGGACCAGCTGCGGGCGGAGCAGAAAGCCGGGCGCGTGTTCGCCGGGTGGGAGGAAGGCCGCATCGTGTTCCCGCCCACCTACAAGTACGTGGCCGGCTCCCACGCCTACGCCATGATGAGCATCGCCGACTCCTCCGCCGACGGCTCCCGGTCCCGGGACAGGAAGAAGCGCACGCCGGCATGGTAAGTTACTCCGACGATCCTACTGAATGTATAATTACGCCGGCATTGGCTGAGACGCGCGCAGACGCATGTTGACATGAATGCTGGTTGTTGACATGGCCGCAGGTGCGACCGCATCCTGTGGCGCGGCGAGGGGATTGAGCAGCAGTGGTACGCGCGCGGCGAGTCGCGCTTCTCCGACCACCGCCCCGTGTCCGCGCTCTTCTCCGCGCGCCTTGGTGGCGACGGCGGCGACAAGCCGGCGCCGGCGCACTCGTCCAGGTTCTGACGACGACACACGATGGAACATTGGGTGCTCGCTTCGCGACACGACACTAGCACCGGGTAATTCGACGGCCATGTCACTCATGCCATGGGCCATGGCGAGGAGATGATGAACAGTCTAGAGATCGATGGTCATGTGACGAGTGTTGAGTTGGCCGCCCGCCGCGCGCGTTGCTTTGCATTGTGAATCAATTGAGAGGATCGATGGATGCATGCCGCCGCGTGCCATGCGCCGGCACGCGGAGGAGGCGACACCGGCCGCGGTCCGAGGCCCCGGAAGGATAAAGCATGCATGTCATGTAGGCATGCAGATGAGGGAATAGGGATGATGATTGGCTAGCTAGCTAGCTGCCATTGGGCCACGCATCTATCGTTGGGCTTGCATTGCAATGGGCAGCCGGCGGCGACAGGCCGACAGGCACACCGGCCGGTGAGGCTCGCAGACGACGACGACGACATTCTTCTTGGGAACGCGCAATGCAAGCGCAAGCTTTTTCCGGTTCAGGCTCTCTTTTTTTTTTGCGAATGCTTTTTCTGGTTCAGGCTCGAGAACAACAAAACAATCGCCATGTTCGTTTGGCCTAATTTGGCTTATAAGTCATGGCTGAAAGTACAGTATGGTGCATGTGTTTCCATTTGGATGAGCAGCCGCTAGCTTCATATATGGTCAACGGAAAACTTAACATCCTGATCTGATGCACCTTGCTCTCGCTCTTACAATTTATACTCCATATATAAGGGCTTGGCTCTTGATTAGATGCGCTCGTATCTATCTATCTATCTATCTTAATACATATGTGCTGTAGTAGATTGGAATAAAAATAAGTTAATTTTCCCAACTCAGCATACGTGGTTAAGTGGATATACGAGCATACGTACGCAAACGATGCCGTTACAATCCTCGTAGATGGGCATGTGTGTTGGGGAGTTTTGGTTTGAAATTTCTTTTTTTAGGAAACAATTGCTTTAAATCAAAACATTGACGCGAACAATGCTCCGATGGATTGAGTTCTCTGCTCTGCTGTGGAAGTGTGGACTCGGCAGGAACACATGCACCATACTGTACAGTACATGTGATACAAAGTTGGGCCTTGTTCGTAGCCTAGCCTCGCAAGCGTTTGTGCCTTTTGTGTTTCTGGGCGGGCCTGTCCATTCCAATTCGGCCCGTTGGTTGTTGGATCGAATTGGTCAGTCGTCACTGTGGTGGGCACTGTGACCGTTTCCCCTGCGTGGGAGACGAAATTGGAATCGACCGGAATTGTATCCTAGATTGAGTTGACTTGGTAAAAGAAAATCGGGAATCGTATCCTACTAGTAAGAGCATTTCCACCAGTTTACGTAAATGGAGTACCTATCCCCAGTTTAGGTAGTAGGAGCTAAAAATACTAGCTCTGGCAAACTACCTATTTTGACTCAACACCCATTCCCGTTGGGCTAAAGGTGACTACCTATTTTTCTCTTCCATCGGTTTTCGTCCCGCGCCTCTCTTTTCTCTGCCGAGCACTCGCTCGATGTTACTCGCTCGATTATACAACGGAGATATTATAGCAAACATTAGGAAATTAACTCGAATTCAGAATTCAAATTTAAAAATCTTGAGTTACTATTCATGGTACTATTCAAATTCAGCGGTCGCTATTCAAATGCGTGGCACTCTTCAAAATACTCGCTACTATTTAAATTCGTAATATGAACAGTGCACGAGCACTCACCCGGGAGTTGCTCAGGCACCCAAACTCTTTTGCAACTATTTAGAGCACTCGCCTTTTCTTGCTACTATTTAGGCGCTATTCGAAGCACTTATAGAGGATGGTGGATGCAGGATGCGCGTGTGATTAGTATGTGCGTGATTAATGAATATGTGTATGCGCATTATGCTTCTTAGGATCTTTTGCAGCCTGGCGAGACCAACGTTTTCAGCCGGTCATGCGACTATGCTTGTGTCAGTCCTACTCGGTACTCACCGTATGCATCACTAGCTCGCTTCAGAACCAGGCTAACCCGGTCTTCTCCCTCGCTATCCCCAGCCACGCACACACAGGACTCAGGCTCTATCGTCTCCCCAGGCAGTTCCACCCGAAGGGAACACTTCTCTGCGCACACAGGGTTCTCTACAAACGCCGCTACCAGGGCTAACACGAGAACAACACACGCAGAGGTTTCTCCTCTAGGGTCCCTAGCATAGAGACATTGCTCCATATGAACTAGCTTAAAGGAAGGCATGGATTAAAACAAAAAAGCTTAATTTATTTTCACAGAGCAAGCTTACATATGGCTTTCCCTTTCGGGAAACCCTAAGCACTTAGCACAAACCTTAGGGATTAACTTACAAGCGCGGGAAGATCATGGGGACTTCCTTTATTCTAATTTACAGATAGTGGTGGAGTAATACAACGGTAGTGGAGTATTACTATTCGTGGTGGACGATCTTCAGAGGACTTCTGAGATCGTGGTCTTCATGGTGTATTTGGGAAAGTGGAGCGGTGGTGGAGTGATGTCTTCAGTGGATGTGTTGGTGGTGCATGAGAGTGTGGTGTCGAATGCCGGTCTTCGCTTCTGCTTCTTCGCTCTTATAGAGCAGGAAGAGCACTTCTAGAGTGTCCTTCATGCTTATCTTCTAGAGTGTCTTCGAGGCGAAGTCTTCAATTATTCTCTCTTATCGCTCTTATAGAGCAGGAAGAGCACTTCTAGAGTGTCCTTCATGCTTATCTTCTAGAGTGTCTTCGAGGTGAAGTCTTCAATTATTCTCTCTTATCGCTCTTATAGAGCAGGAAGAGCACTTCCAGAGTGTCCTTCATGCTTATCTTCTAGAGTGCCTTAAGGCGAAGTCTTTAATTATTCTCTCTTACTGTTGCCTGGACAGCTGAATGGAGCTGCGGCCTTCAATAATTGTCCTAGCTCCTTCACGTGCCCTTCTGGATAACTCTTGGTATGGTCTTTTATATATATATATATATATATATATATATATATATATATATATATATATATATATATATATATATATATATATATATATATATATATATATATATATATATATATATATAACTACTACTATGCAGTGGGCTATAGAATAACTTATAACTACTACTCTGCAGTGGGCTATAGAATAACTTATTCTGTAGCCACTTTTGAGTTACGATGATTATTATGCTAATTTACATGGTTATAGTAACTTCTTACTAAGTGATATACTATAATGTCATGATAAATATGTATTGACATTATCAAAAATTAGTATATAGAATTATTATAAATAGAGGTGGCTATAGAATAACTTATTTTATAGCTGGCTACGGCCTAACGGGGAAAATAATGGTTCTACGTAGGGAGGGCCGGGCCGGAAGGGGTCCGTTCCTAATTCTCCCTCCCTCCCTCCCTCCCTCCCTCGTCACCAGGGAAGAAAGGGGTGATGCTGATGCACGCATGGCCTGACGATGAGTCAGCCACAGCCCACATGGATGGTCAGATGCAGGGTCGGAGCTTCCCATATGGCAAGGTACGGCACTTGCCATACCTTGATTTTCCTGGAACTCATACCCCAAAATCACACCTCCTGCCATGAACGTTTCAAAGAGTTCAAGAACTGCCAGTCTGCTGCTCTGAAGAAGAAGAAAAGTATGTTTAAAGCTAAATCGGTATCTTGTATGCCATATCTGGGCTGCAGGCTGCTTGCGTTGAGGCACCCACGAGAGTAGGATGGAGATCAGACCAAGAGCCGCCGTTCAGAAGTTCAGAACACATTTTGTGCACCCATCTCAGCGCCCTAGCTTCCTCGATCAATCGGCCATTGGCCCATCGCCCATCGTCGATCGGTACTAGTGCTCCGCATCACAAATGATCTCTCTCTTATCTTGCAAAGAGGATCAAAATGTTGTTCAGGAAATGTCTATGGTTATTGATGCGAAAACATATTTGATAAATTTGAGGAACAATGGTTGGGAGCCACTACTTGAAGAAGCGCAACATTAGTTTTAAATGTTACGCTGTATATGTTTAAGTAGGGCCTTGTTTAGATTGTAAGTTTTTTCACTCTCTCTCCATCACATCAAATCTTTAGACACATGTATGGAGTATTAAATATAGATAAAAAATAATTAATTACATAGTTTGATTGTAAATTATGAGACGAATCTTTTGAGCCTAGTTAGGCCATGATTAGACAATAATTGTCAAATACAAACGAAAGTGCTACAATGTCAAATACTAATTCTTAACCCCAATCTAAACGAGGCCTAGCTGTATTCTCTAGCTCAACGTCTCGCCACACCTTAATTTAATTCCTTCCTCCGCCACTGGTCAGATGGACGGATCGATCGATTCGCGATTGACGTGCGACCGACACGACTGACTGACGATACCGGCCATCAACTTAAATTTAGTCAAACTTAGATACTACTGCTCCTCCTCATGTGTTGGCTTTGCCATGTTTTGATATCGGACACCAAAGAAGCATGCAGATGCATAATATATGGCTTGCTTGTCCGTCACAGCCGGAATTAATGAAGGGAGACGGATACTTTTCTTGTGTTGTTGGCTTTGCCGAGTTTTGATGCCACTGACCGACCGACTGACTCGGCAACGGTGGAAGAAGATGCGTTGGGATATTACTGGCATATGCTAATGGCTAGTGGCACAGCAATATGTATCACGCACGACGAGTGACAATTATATATAGTTTAGAGCAGGCAGGATCTATCCATAGGATGCTGACAGCTGTTAGAAAATTAGGCGATTTCAGTACCAGTTTAATTCAAAAAAATAATATCAAAATATTAGTGACATCAGACATGTGCACGTGTGATCTAAGTGCCACGAACATGTAGACGATATTAATTATAATGAATTTAATTGCTAAAAATAGGGGATGAAC
Organism: Miscanthus floridulus; assembly: GCF_019320115.1. NCBI lineage: Eukaryota > Viridiplantae > Streptophyta > Magnoliopsida > Poales > Poaceae > Miscanthus > Miscanthus floridulus. Next base: position 7,374,042 of record NC_089596.1, read on the forward strand.
TACAACATACCCCACTGTACCAAAGCCGGTTGCGCTAGTCGACATAGCGTCTGTTGGAGTAGTCGTCCCGCTCGATGCAGTGCCGATCTCCCGCTGCCGCCACGAACGCCGGGAAGATGAGGTTGTTGTACGATCGAGTAGTCGCGTAGTCGCTCCCAAAAACCTAATTGCCGGTCTTCACCCGAGCAGATAAACTCACGAATGGCGCCGGTTTCCGAGGCCCACTCTCCCTATTCCCGTGCGCGCAGGAACCGGGACGGGGATGGCAGAGAGCAACTGTCGATACGGGACCCACGGGATACCCCACAAGGAAGGGAGAAGATCTAGACTAACTAGGATTCTTTTCACGTAATCTTAGTAGTAGAATTATTCCGTAATCCTACTAGGAGCTCTTATTGTAAACCGACTAGGACTCTGACCTCCTGACTATATAAAGGAGAGCGGGGTTCCTGGGAGATTAGAGAGAACACTTGACAATCAATCCAATGCAAAGGCTAACGCCAACTGGACGTAGGGCTATTACTCGATCACGGTCGAGGGCCCAAACCAGGATAAATCGACTGTCTCTTGCGTTTACCGTCGAGTTCTGCATACGCTGAAGCCCGAACAAACTGTGCTCGGGGACTTGTCGATACGGGACCCATGGGATACCCCACAAGGAATGGAGAAGATCTAGACTAACTAGGATTCTTTCCACGTAATCTTAGTAGTAAAATTATTTCGTAATCCTACTAGGAGCTCTTATTGTAAACCGACTAGGACTCTGACCTCCTGACTATATAAAGGAGAGCGGGGTTCCTGGAAGGTTAGAGAGAACACTTGACAATCAATCCAACGCAAAGGCTAACGTCGACTGGACATAGGGCTATTACTCGATCACGGTCGAGGGCCTGAACCAGGATAAATCGACTGTCTCTTGCATTTACCGTCGAGTTCTGCACACGCTGAAGCCCGAACAAACTGCCCCGGATACCCCCCATGGCAGGCTATCGGTGGTGAAACATCGACAGTACCGAGTTGTTTACACGGTGCAGACGGTAGCCTAACAAGCACTCGACAAATCAAGAAAGTTTGTCAAGACAACGATCTGCATATACCGAGTTGATTACACGGCGCAGATAAAAGCCATACAAACGCTCGACCTATCAAGGAGCGATCCTACAACGGATGAAACAACACGACCACCACAAACTGTGGATGCACACCACGACCAACAAACAACTACTCAAAAAAAGTTCCGATCACTTGGACAACTCATTTAAAGAATAAACAAGGCGAAAACATCAAGGCAAAGAAGACATCAACAAAAAATAAAGGATCTTCATTCAAAAAGAAGTATAAATATCCTATTACAGAGGCTAGAGTACAAAGGTCAATTACATCAAGCATCGTCATCAGGAGAAGAAATATCAATATTAAGATTATCTACAATCCTCCTGGCTAAATCTTCGACCTCATGCTCCACCTTTTCAACGGCATCCAGATATTCTTGACTCTCGGCTTCCTCTGCAATCTAGGACAAAGGCATCTCCGAAGCAAGAACCCAGACCTGGGCAAGAACATTTCTAGTACATAGTTGGGTGCACCTCTTCACGAACTCCTAGAAACGAGTCAGAACCTAAGGAATGACTGAGCCCAAGATTGACCATCATCTGCTGGAGTCCAGAGAAGATCGGCTACTGACCGAAATGATTTCCACAAAGCATTCCAGTTCTCAGTAGCCGTCGCCAACTTACCATTCAAGACTTCAATAGTTTTTTGGACCTGCACAAGATCCTTATCAGCTCCACGCCTAATCAACTTGGCAAACACGAGTTCTTCTTCAGCACGAGTAATTACCTCTTCACCCCTGTTGTGACTATTGCGAACAAGTATCTTCATTTCCTCAATACCCTCCGAGAGCTTCTGCTTTTCAACTCGGAGAGCTAGACTAGGCACAAAAAAAACAAGTCAGCAGAAAGAGAAATTTGAATACAAAAGGAAACAAAAAGAACCCGCAATACCATTGCACTCATTCTTCATGGCCTCCACATTCTTTAAGGCCTCCTGGACAGCAGCATCCCGCCGTTTTTCTACCTCAACCACCTGGGCACGGAGAGCTTTTTTGTCCCTTTGGTGTGTTTGACGCTCGATCTCCATCTCAGCCCAACAGAGGTCAAGCTCTATTTTTAGGGCACTAACCTCAGAAGACAACTTTTTCTCGGTTTCAGACGAGAAAAAGAAGCCGGTATGGTCCCGAGGAAAAGACTGAACAAAGGAGAGAGAGAAAAAAAGGCATAAGAACATAAGAAAGACGAACATCCAAAGAAAAAACTTCAGAAAAACTTACCTGGAGTTTTTCCCCAAAAAAAGTCACAAAGGTTCCCCAGGCAGCGGTCAGCTCTAACAACCGATGAGTGGCATCGAATTGTTGCACCACATCATCATTCAAACGCTGAACGCCACTAGCAAGGGTAGCAGAGGGAGAAGCCAGCCGAGGCAAAGAAGACAAGACCAGGGCCGTACCCTGGGAAGCCCCGGCTACCTCCTCAGATGGCTCCACCGCCACGGCCACGGTCACCTCTGGAGCCACCAAATCAGGAGCTACGTGATCACTAGGGAACCATGTCTCCCTCACAGCCACCTCGCCGACCGTACATTTAGGATCCTGAGACTCAGTACACTAGGGCAAACCAAAAGACTGATAAGAAGTCGACTGAAGGTTAAGGGAAGGTGAGGGTCTGCAGGATGATAAGGAAACTCGACGATAAGAATATGAATCAGAAATAAGGAAAACAAAAGCAATGAAACAGAACGAGGATTCACTCACTCAGCTATCTTCTTCATAAAACCAACAGAAGACCTTAGAGGGAGAACTATAGCAGCAAAAATATCACCACCACCCTGCAACAGGAGTGGCATGGTCGGTACCAGAGCCCCAGAAGAACTCGAGGTCGACGACCGCTTACTACAAGAGAACAAGGTCAAAGCTAGAACAAAAAAAGATGTTCAACAGCAGAAAAACAAGAAAACAACTCACCGACGCATAACAAGGGCCGCATCATCATCCTCATCTTCCTCACTCTCAAACATGGCAACCACAGCGCCATCTGAAAAAGAAGAAAAGTACTCGGTTAAAGGCAAAAACAAACAACAAAAAGACAAAACATATTAATATGCTCACCTAGGAGCACGTTACCTATAACTTGAGTACCTGGACGAGTACTCGATTGGCGAGACTTTTTGGTAGCAGACAAACCAGAAGAACAATCCGCTCGCCCTCTTTTTCTGACACTACGAGGAGCTTGAGGAACTGGACGAGGAAATACTCTACATATGTGTCAAGAACCGCAGAAGAAACACCAAGAAACATCATGATGGTTTGAAACTTACTGGTTAAAGGTGCCCCAGCAAGATTCTCCCTAGTCTCCACAATGGCAGGGCAGTCATCAAGGGGGATCAGATCAATGAAGTTACGCCCCAATTCCTATAAAAGAGTAAAACAACCAGACGAGAAAGATTAAGCGAAAAGTGGAGACAGCAAAGGAAATACAAAAAGTACCTGCATAAGAAAAAACAACTCACAGCAGGAGGCGGGTTGTTAGCACAATACTCAGGGACAGTATGCGGGACGACACTTACTCCTTTCAACATCTTCTGAAGGCGCTCGAGCACCTCCTCACCAGTCAACTCAAGGGCAGGGACCATACGAGAAGGGTCCTCCGCCCTAGAGTATTCAAAACCGTAATTCTCTTGCTCCTTCAGAGGTTGAACACGGCGGCGAAGAAAACTGGAAACGATCCCGAAGCCGGTCAAGCCTTGCTATTTCAGAGCACATATCCTCGAAACGGCTTGATCGCCTGGAGCTCATCCACTGTCAGGGGATTCTTTTCCCATCGGTCATTAACCACGGGACCAGAACCAGAATAAACAGCAAGAGGAGGAATCATATTAGCGGCATAAAACCAGTCGGTACGTCAATCCCTCACAGAATCAACCAAGTCATAATCAAATAATTTACTCTTATGACCCAAACAAAACTGAATCCCGCAGCCACCAAGAACATGGGTGTCATCGCTGCGGGGTTGGGGCTTCAGACGGAAGAAGTAACGAAAGAGAGAAAGAGAATGAGGAATTCCAAGAAAAGTTTCACAAAGATGAACAAAAACAGAAAGATGAAGGACAGCATTGGAAGTAAGATGGTTCAAGCTAATCCCAAAATAACTAAGAAATCGATGAAGAAAAGCAGAAGCAGGAAGGCAGAGTCCAGCACGGATAAAGGAGACAAAAAGAACAATCTCACCAGGGCTTGGAGTTGGGACCCAATGCTGACCTGGAGCTCTCCATTCAGCAATCTCCTTGTCCTGGATCAGGCAATCACTGACAAGCTCGCGCAACTGATCCTCAGTCATAGTCGAAGCCGGCCAGATCTTCTGAGCAGCCCTCATGGCCATGAATTCTTGATTTTCAATCACAGAAAGCGATGTCTCCTCGTCTACAAAGGTTGCCTGGGACTTGCTCGCTGATTTCTTCCTACCCATATACTAGCAAAAGCAATAAAGCACTAAGAAACAATGATGCTCAGACGGCGGCGCTCAGATGATGGCGACAATGGCGGCGGCGGAGTTTTGAAGACTAGGGTTTCAAGGCGAAAGCAGGGCAGCAAAGAAAAAGAAGAAAGAAGGGCCTTAAATAGATTTTTACAGCAATAAAAACATGGCCCACTAGGCCCGTTTAACACACGGCATGAGAACGCAACAGTCCATTTCCCAACACAACTGACTTAGCTGAAATGACAGACGACACACTTCTACACAAGGGTACAGTTCAACGGGTAGATTTCAGACTTATCCATCCAGCACTACGGCAGAGTTATCATATTGCTACAAAAAGAACTCATCAACCATGAAGCAACGAAGGGTTACCTCACAAGGAACACAAGAACTCGGTTCTTATAGAAAGAACTCAGGAATCTCATAAACAACCAGGACATCAGCAGAAAAAAGAATGACAACTTAGAAGAAAAGATTCTCTCCATTATAAATGGCTTCAAAAATACAAGATTACACATCTTACAAGACCCAACGAACTCGGTACTACGACGAGCAAGGTAGCAAAAAGGAACCCGAACACAACTAGGCTCTGGAATGACTACGTGTTCTAAATTGCTACTCGGTAGAACAAACCGCACTCGGCTACACCGTTTTCTTTAAAGGACAAACGCAGTACATCCGAGGCGAAAGTCAGCAATACGGTAGGACAACATGGACCAGGAAAGGCCTGTAGGCATCTGTCTACCCAAGTTCGATGTGACGCCGGATCAGGCGTTGATCTGCACTGAACAGTCGCAGGGCAGGCAAGGAGGATCTACCCAGAACTGCTGGATGAAGGAACGTATCCCACATCACAAGACTTCCTCCAACTACCGCCACGTACCTCCTGGTACAATGCCGCTGCGAGATTAGTCTACCTCTAATCTCTATCACAAGACTCTCTCCAGCTACGACAAGATATACAAGAACTACAAGATACGCCCGGGGGCTGCTCTACTTTACAAACTATCATACTCATGACTACAGAGATTTCAGACCACGCAACAAAATACTCGATAAATCAAAACTGCACACCAGGAGGGTATTTATAGACCAAAGAAGCTGTGCACATGAACCGGGAGCACCAACAGAACAAAACCAACAAAGGACAAGTGAAAAGACAGAAATCAATGAAAGATGACTCAGGCGTAAAGGAACAGTACTCAAGGATAAGCATATTCGAAAGGATATACCAACACTGTACAACTCATGAACAAACAGCATTTACACTCAACCACCACCATACAACCACATCTGACAACAGTAGACTACCAGAGAATATGCCAAGACCCTACATCCGAGTTTCTTTTTGAATAAAAGAACCCAGATATACGCTCATGGGCTGCAACAAGAGAGGTTTTTAGTTCTTTTGAACAACATAAGATTCAAGACCCTTCAACTTTTTGTTCCAAATAGCAAGAGGCTCGGGGGCTACACTCAGTGAGTGCACTTTTTTTTTTGAAAAAAGCGCACGTCACCAAGAAGACTTATTCAAGACAGACCACTTCAAGACCTCAAGACAAAAAGAACCCGGACCGAGCTATATCCGAGTTCTTTTTTGATAAAGAACCCGGGTATGCGTTCGAGAACCCTTCGACGAAGAATCAGAGCAATTTCAAGACAAGACCCTCCAACTCCTTGTTCCAAATAGTAAGAGGCTCGGGGGCTACACCCAAATGAGAGTACTTTTTTCTTCAAAAAGCACACATCACTCGAAGATCCCAAGAAGCGCTACATGGTTTCACTTAAGAAAGCACTCGGACGACGCTTATTCCTGCTCGGCAAGACCTGAAGGAACAAGACGAGGCTTCCAGAGCTCAACCATGAAGTGCTCGGGGACTTGTCGATACGGGACCCACGGGATACCCCACAAGGAAGGGAGAAGATCTAGACTAACTAGGATTCTTTCCACGTAATCTTAGTAGTAGAATTATTCCGTAATCCTACTAGGAGCTCTTATTGTAAACCGACTAGGACTCTGACCTCCTGACTATATAAAGGAGAGCGGGGTTCCTGGGAGGTTAGAGAGAACACTTGACAATCAATCCAACGCAAAGGCTAACGCCGACTGGACGTAGGGCTATTACTCGATCACGGTCGAGGGCCCGAACCAGGATAAATCGACTGTCTCTTGCGTTTACCGTCGAGTTCTGCATACGCTGAAGCCCGAACAAACTGCCCCGGGTACCCCCGTGGTAGGCTATCGATGGTGAAACATCGACAACAACTCAACAGCGAATTGGTGAGACGTGGTTGTGTGTCATGCGCTCGCAAACAAGAGGAGATCGCCGCCTTATGTAGCCTTCTAGGGACATGAAGAGACAAGTGTAGTGATTAATAAATGGTCATGAACAACGTGTAAGTTATCAGTAACTGACAAATAAATTATCTGTTACTAGTAACCCACTAATCAACCTAGTTGATGATGGCATGAAGACCATATTAGTTACTAGTAACTGACAAATCAATTATCCGTTACTACTAACTCACTAATCAACCACTAACTCTCCTTGAAACATCCCCTAATGGCTATTAACACGTTATGAGTTTCACCTAGCATTAATCCTAGACTTGAAATTTCTTTTGATTTAATTGCTAAATGTAATTGATTAATTCCAATTAAATCCAACAACCCTCTCGCTCCGTGTATAAGACAAAAAAAAAGGAAATACTGCTACTCACTCTAGTTCAAGTTATAAGTCATTCTAATTTTTCTAAGAGTCAAATCATCTTAGTTTAACCAAACTTATAGAGAGAATTATAAAGAATTATGACATCAAATAGGTATACTATAGAAATATAATTAATGAAAAATGTAATTATACTTATTTAGTATCATAAATGTTGTTATTTTATTAAATAAATTTGGTTGAACTTGAGATGCTTTGACTCTCCATGAAAGTTAGAATGACTTATAATTTGAGATGGAGGAATACCTCCCACACATAAAAAAAAGGACTTTAATGTATTTTCAGCTTAGTTAATGTATTTTCATGAAACTACATATCTCATGATAAATCTAATAACATTTATTTGATACAAATATAAATGTTAGTATTCTTTTTCTATAAATTTGTTGATAGTTTTAACTTAAGAAAACATAAGTGTTTTTCTTATTACGACCGAAGTATTACTAGTGGTAAAGAAACAAGATTTTGTGTCCTATAGGAGCAGCGCTAGCTACAGGCACTACCGAAAATAGTAGGATTGCCGAGTGCCTTACGGTTTGCCGAGTGTATTTCATCGGACACTCGGCAAACGCAAAGTTTACCGTGTGTTTTTAATAAAACACTCGGCAAACATATAGCACTCGGCAAACTAAAACTTTGCCGTGTGTCTAATGTAAAACACTCGGTAAAAGACAAATTTGTCGTGTGCCAAATATAAAACACTCGGCAAACTACAAAGAACTCTCGGCAACAATGGACACTCGGCAAACTGGAGTCACGTGCGCTGGGCGTGCAGCGGCCATTTGACGGCCGTCGGGTGCGCGGTCCTACAGTTAGAACTTTGCCGAGTGTCCGTTAGAGACACTCGGCAAAGACAAACTATGCCGTGTGTTTTTTATTGACACTCGGCAAACTAATTTGTTTGCCGAGTGTTTTTTGTTTACACTCGGCAGTTTAATATTGTTGCCGAGTGTTTTTTAATGGCACTCGGCAAAATAATTTTTTTTTTCTCTCCAAACTTTTTCTACTCTCCACATACATCATTTGGTACTACATGTTAAAATTTGATATATTTCTCCATCTATTTGCTATATTTAATTAATTTATTGCAGTTAGAGGAATTTTTTGGTTTAAGTCAAATTTGAACCGAAAGTTATACAAATAATGGAATAAATTCAGTGGAGAAATCATATTCATGTTATTGAGTTCATTTTGGGGCCTTACTAGGGAAATAAAAAGAATTTTCGAACATTTTATTCAGGAAACACGCCCACGAATGTGTGGCCGGATGGTTTTTAAATTCTAAAAAAAAGCAAACGAAGTCTGAAAATGACGAGATTTGTCAAGATCTCCTCGTATCATACGTGGAGACTATGAAAAAAAATTGAGAAGGTTTCACACAATTTGTCATGTAAGACCTTTACAAACAGAAGCATCTCCGTACAAGAATCGTAGCGTTTCGAAGGATCCGATAAGATTTGGAGTCAAAGTGACGGTCGAATCGGGGTTTGACTTCAAAACTTTTTGTATAGGCAATAGACAACATAGGTTCGTTCACGTCAAATTTTGGTAAATTTTCAGATCAGTTTGATAATTTTAATTTATTAACTGCAATTATAGAATTTTAATTATATATATTGAATTTGAGCTATAACGGCATGAAATAATGGATTAATATTCGTAGAAAAATCAAATATGCATTGTTGAGTGAATTTGACAAGGTATTTTTAAATTGCATCGTAACAAATTTAGTAGAACACGCTATGAAGAAAGAGGACGGTGGAGCATGAAATATCAATTTATTTCGCCGAGTGTTTTGTACCTGACACTCGGCGAAAAGAACAGTTGCCGAGTGTCATATAGGGGACACTCGGCAACTTTGTCGACCGGCCCCACTGCACAGTATCGGGCCGTAATGGAACATTAAAAAAATAATGCCGAGTGCCCCAGATCTTGGCACACGGCAAAATATAGATTTATTTTGCCGAGTGTTGTGTACCTGACACTCGGCGAAAAGAACAGTTGCCGAGTGTCATATAGGGGACACTCGGCAACTTTGTCGACCGGCCCCACTGCACAGTATCGGGCCGTAATGGAACATTAAAAAAAATAACGCCGAGTGCCCCAGATCTTGGCACACGGCAAAATATAGATTTATTTTGCCGAGTGTTGTGTACCTGACACTCGGCGAAAAGAACAGTTGCCGAGTGTCATATAAAGGACACTCGGTAACTTCGTCGACCGGCCCCACTGCACAGTATCGGCCCGTAATGAAACATTAAAAAAATAATGCCGAGTGCTCCAGATCTTGGCACTCGGCATATGCGTTCATATACCCCCGCCCCACCGCGCCCGGCCCTTCACACACACGCCGCACCGCACGCCGCCACCCGCCGCCGCCTCCTCGCCCCACCGCGCCCCGCCACCGGCGCCGCCAGCCCCCGGCGCTTGTCGCCCCCAGCGCCGCCCGCCCTCGGTGCCCCGCCCCGCCACCGGCGCTGCCCGCCCCCGGAGCGTCCCGCCACCGACGCCCCGCCCCGCCCCCGGGGCGTCCCGCCACCGGCACCGCCCGCCCCGGTAAGATTTTCTAAATGCGCCGCCAAGGATTTAACAATATTTAGTCTAGCTTTGGATTGATAACTGCATTCCTTCGCTTCCATAACTATTTGGAGATTAGGGATAGAACAGAGACGAACATTTTTCTGTGACGAACATTTTTCTAGTTTAAGCATCTTGATGAACATTTTTCTGTGACTTTGTGTCTGTTCTTTTGTTACTATAAGTAGGATTACCCTGCATCACTGTAGATCCCTAGTTTGAGCCCTTTCCCATGCACATAGTCTGCCAAGGCCGTTACTCCTGATGGGAATGTTGACGCATTTGCAGCCAGGTTGCTCTGTAGAAATGTAGAAAGCTAGATTACTACTAGTTCTTTTGGTACTCTGCATATATGATTGTACCGCCATTTACTCACCTGGGAATCCCTGTCATAGGCTGCCCAGTAATCATCTGTAGTTTCACAAATGTTGAGTTCTCTGGAAGTTTCAACTGGGCAAAAGAACAGCAGGGTCATTAGGAAATTACATTCTGTTGAGTGTTTGGTAACTAGAGAACGATGAAAAATTACTTTGATCAATGGTGCACATGTACGGTGTTTTCCTTTCCCATCTTTCTCATGCTGCTGGGGGTTGTCTGAATAGTTTTTTTGTTAAAAAAATTTAATGTAGCTAGTTGGTGGAGATCCATGGCTGCATGCCTGATACACTAGATAGGTGATATATCCTTTCCAGGAGGCATGTGGAAGTTCAGAACACAAATGAGATGTTGGAATTACCAGTTGCTACATAAATAGCACTTTGTTTGATCAAATATAAGTCCATCTAAGTTTGAAGTGTCATTGTCAATATTTTTTAATAAACTGGTAACTACATTGTTCTTTACATGCATACATAGCCATCCTCTGAGGATTGAGGTACTGAGGTGCCACTCATTGCCTCATACTCCAGCTCGTCAACCTTTGGCCTGCCTTTGCAAACAAGATCCAGCCAGCCAGTTACGCACCAAAGCAGCCAACCACTTTTTCTTTTCTTCTAGTATCTACTAACCTTAGTTTCATTTCTCACCACTGACCAAGGTGGATAGATTCATGAACCGGACCATCCTGCTTCATTTCACAAATGAATGAGATACTGTATGGGAGAACAAAAAAAGAAAACATGCAACGTGAAAGACGCAGAGTGTCTGATGGTTCAAACTAAAAAGAAAACAGAACCCTGGGATGAACTGGGGAGAAAAAAAAGGAAGGAAGAGGGTAAAAGAAGCAAAGGTAAAGTTAAAAAGGGCACTGATATAGCAGAAGCCGATTCTGGAGTGGGCAGTGGAGTGTGTACTGCTGCTCAGCAGCAGTAGGTGAGGCATGCAGTGCAGTGCAGCCGTGCAGGTGAGGAAAGGAAACGAAAAAGAAATTCCCCGCGAATCGCGCGGGCTTCTGCGCAGGATGGACGGGCACCTTCAATAGCTATTGTTTCTTTCTTCCCTGCTATTGGATGTTGGGTTTGGAAAACCGTTATTGGGTGTCTGATTTGTTAATGTTGAATTTGACAGATTTATCTATGTATTGTCTGTGTCTCATAACGTCTTATAATTTGGAGACTTTCCATGCCAATGATTGTCATTCTTTTAATAATCTCGCTATACACTTAATGACCCGATGCATTTGGCTCTCTATTATCTTCAACTTGCAGGTTTTTGCCGCCGCTCCCTGCCCCACCCTGCCATCTGGTTCCGCCTTGCCCTCCCGCCGCCCCACAACTTGCCGTCGTTTTGCAAGGTATAAGATGTGTATGTGGTTGTCGGCCATCGTGCCGTTTGTTGCCGAGTGTATGTGGTTGTCGGCCATCGTGCCGTTTTATTTGTTGTAGGTTTTGAAAACCTCCCCGTACAGGGGAGGTGCTTCCAAAATTTAGATTTGACACTATTATGTTCCTTTTATTACAGGAGAGGCTATTGCAACGTCCTCGATTCGTCACTTTGTAGGACAGCAAGGTGAGGCATAAAAGACCATTCTTTCCGTATCATGTTCGTATATCACGTAACCTAGTTAGACGTCTCCCGTTCGAAAGAGATACGGTTGGAAATATGCAGATATTTGCATATCTATAACTGTATCGGTTTCGAATTGTCCACGTTTTTTGGACAGCCCGAGGATGTGTAGATGTTGTTAGTTTTCATGCTCTACTCCGATCCGTGATAGAGTTTCGGCAGCATCTCCCTGTTGTTCTCCGGATACACAATCTCCCTTTCAGGACGTGTATTTGGAGAACAGCCGGGAGATGCTGTCGAAATTCTGTCTCGGATAAGAGTAGAGCATGGAAACTAACCCCATCTATACATCATCGGGTGGGATTAGGACCTATCTTCACCTATTAGATAGTATAGGAACGTGTAGATGCAACGTGATTTTTTATATTACTCGCTGATATGCTAGAGGATGGATGACCGTGAGTGGATGTACACGGGCCGCTCTAGTCATAGTTCGTGGACCGAAGAATGGATTGACAAGACCGATGCTTTCTTAGAACGGGCATTTGCAAGGGTTAAAGGAGCTAGTGTCACTTGGTGTCCCTGTAGCAAATGTGCAAACACGCGTCGGCAAACCAAGCTGGTCATGGGTAAACATCTTTGCAAGAATGGATTTACGGCAGACTATACCAGGTGCATCTACCATGGTGAAGCCGATCGTGGGAGAGACGAGGTCGTGAGACAACGCATCGAGGAATATGATGGGGATGCCAGGGTAGGAGACATGTTAAATGACTATCATGAAGCACACTTCGATGAAGGACGTAGGGAGGAGGAGCCAGAGGCTACCGCAAAGGCGTATTACGACATGTTGTCTGCGGCACAGCAACCCCTTCACGGGTATTCCAAGGTTTCTCAACTGGATGCCATTGCACGCCTAATGGTCGTGAAGTCCCAGTTTAGCTTGAGTCGAGACGCCTTCGATGTTATGCTCACAGTTGTTGGCAGCCTGCTCCCGGATGGTCACATCTTGCCAAAGAGCATGTATGAGGCACAGAAACTCCTTCATGCACTTAAGATGCCATACGAGCAGATACATGCTTGTCCGAAGGGGTGCATCTTATTTAGGAAAGAGTATGCGGAAGAAAAGTACTATATGAAGTGTGAATCGTCTAGGTTCCTAGAGGTAGACTCTGGTGATGGTCAGAAGAGGCAGCTCACAATCCCCGTGAAGATCCTACGATACCTTCCTTTCATACCGAGGATCCAACGGCTTTACAGGACTGAGGAATCCACGAAACAGATGACATAGCATAAAAATGGACGTCGATACAATCCTGAGAAGATGGTACACCCATCCGATGGTGAAGCCTGGACAAGGTTTGATGAGATTCATCGTGAGAAAGCTCTAGAGGCTCATAATGTACGTGTTGCGCTGGCAACAGATGGGTTCAATCCTTATGGAATGGTGGCTGCCCCGTACACCTGTTGGCCCATGTTCGTTATCCCCCTCAATCTCCCCCCTGGCGTCCTCTTTCAACGACAGAACATATTTTTGTCGTTGATAATTCCAGAACACCCGGGGAATAATATGAGTGTGTACATGGAGCCTCTGATTGATGATTTGCTCCGTGCTTGGGAGGAAGGGGTATGGACATATGACCGAGCTACAAAGACAAACTTCAAGATGCATGTTTGGTACCAGTACTCCCTGCATGACTTGCTGGCATATGGGATTTTCTGCTGCTGGTGTGTTCACGGGAGGTTCCCATGCCCGGTATGCAAGGCCTCTCTGATGTTCATTTGGTTAACGAAGGGTGGCAAATATTCTTCGTTCGACAAACATCAACAATTCCTCCCTCCTAACCATCCATTCAGACTAGATATCAAGAACTTTACAAAAGGTGTCGTAGTTAAAGACCCTAAACCGCAGATGATGACAGGAGCCGCGGTTCATGCTCAGTTAGATGCTCTCAAGGTCAATAAATAAGAAGGTGGTTTTGTGGGATATGGCGAGCAACATGCCTGGACTCAGAAGTCGTGCTTGTGGAACCTCCCCTATTTTGATGATCTTCTTCTTCCACATAACATTGATATAATGCACACTGAAAAGAATATCGCTGAGGCAATTTTTGGTATAATCATGGACATTCCTGATAAGACAAAGGATAACGTTAAGGCTAGAGTGGATCAAGCGAGGTTATGTGACAGACCAAAGCTGGACATGGCGCCTCCCAAAGTCGGCAAGTCATGGAGAAAGCCTAAGGCCGATTTCGTCCTAACGAGGGCCCAAAGGAGGGAGGTACTAGAATAGTTCCAAACGTTAATGTTCCCTGATGGGTATGCAGCAAATCTGAAGAGGGGAGTGAACTTAGCTACTATGCGAGTCAACGGGCTCAAGAGTCATGATTACCACATATGGCTTGAGCGCCTACTTTCGGTGATGGTTCGAGGCTATGTCCCTGAGCATGTCTGGCAGGTGCTAACGGAGTTGAGCAATTTCTTCCGCCAGCTTTGTGCCAAGGAGTTATCACGTACCGTGGTTGCAGAAATGGAAAAAATGGCGCCTGTGTTGCTCTGTAAGTTGGAGAAGATTTTTTCACCTGGCTTCTTCAATTCGATGCAGCATATGATTCTGCACCTCCCGTATGAAGCACGAATGGGGGGGTCTGTGCAGGGCCGTTGGTGCTATTCAATTGAGAGATGTCAAAAGGTTCTTTAAACTAAATGTAAAAACAAATGCAAAATTGAAGCATCGATTGCAGAGGCATACATTCTGGAGGAGGTTTCAAACTTCACAACAAAATACTATGCTGACAACCTTCCTAGCGTGCATAATCCACCCCCTCGTTACAATGCTGGCGAAGATGAATCGAGCCTTAGCATTTTTCGAGGGCAACTCGGAAGTGCAAGTGGTTCGACCACCAAGATCTTGAAACATGAAGAGTGGCGCGCTATCATGCTGTATGTGTTGATCAACCTATCCGAAGTGGAGCCGTACATGATGTAAGTTCTCAGCAAACTTGTTCTCAAGTAGTCACTATTCTGTGTCCAACTCCCATGTTTCTCGTTGGTACAGGGAATTTCATCGTCAATTCTGGCGTGAATCAAGGGAACCTACCCCGTAGGAAGCTGAGACCCTTCTCAGAGAGGGTGCGGGAAATGGAATGCCCGATTTCATTTCTTGGTTCAAACAGAAGGTATAGTCCAATTTAGCTCGTACTTAGTTTGACATTACAAGATGCTTGTACATGCGAATAATATAACGAACCACCCGGCTTGAACTTGCAGGGCCAAACTGATGCGTCTATGAGTGCCGAGTTGAGACAGGTTGCCGATGGCTGTGCCTATAGGGTCAAGTCCTTTACCGGTTATGACGTGAATGGCTATCGCTTTCACACAACAAGCCACGAGTAGAGTCGGCCCAATCGAAGAACCACAAATACCGGAGTTTTTACGCCGGGCATTGATGGGGCTGATAACTATGGAAGACTTGAAGAAATATACGAACTCATGTTTCATGGTTGCAAACCTCTTAATCCCGTCATATTCAAATACCATTGGTTTGATCCATCAGTAGTGAGACGGACCCCTAATCTTGGGCTAGTCAAAATTCGACAATCATCCGTTTTACCAGGAGACGATGTCTATATTGTGGCTCAGCAGGCCACGTAAGTTTATTATCTCTCATACCCGTACCAAACCGACAACCGTCTTAAGGGTTGGGATGTTGTGTACAAGGTATCGCCGCATGGTAAACTACCTGTACCAAACAATGAGGATTACAACATAGACCCCAACACATATGACGGAGAGTTCTTCCAAGAAGATGGGCTCGAAGGGAGTTTTGAGATAGACTTAACCGAAGCGATCAGAATGGAAGTAGACAATGAAAGGGTTGCTGACGAGGACGTTGGAGACGAGGTTCAGAATGTGAAGGACTTAGAATTACTTCAGCGATTACATTTAGGCAATGACAGTGATGACGACATTCCCGATCATGATTCTATCGACACGCGTGATAATGATGATGAGACTTATGATCTAGCTAATCCTGATCATGATGATTATTTCTAATACATGTATGAGCCGTATTAATTTATTTATTATTTGTCATAACTTTCTAAGTATGTTTTGTTTATCTGTGCTGATTGGTTTACTCTTTTTAATTGCAGGTGATTGAACAATGGTGGGCGGTATGAGGAAGATCGCAGCGCTTTACGGAAAGAGCGGAGCTTCAGGGTCAGCTTCAGGGAGGGGTCGAGGCAAGGGTGGAGGGTAGGGTAAAGGGAGGGGTAAAGGGAAGGGTAAAGGGGCGAGGCCCCCATCGCCTACAGCTCCCTCGTCGTCGTCTGAGGAGCTACCTTCCGCGCACGCCTCTGCTGACGAGGAGGAGCTACCTTCCGCGCACGCCTCTGCTAACGAGGAGGAGGTACAGGAGGAGCAGGAGCAGGTGGAGGAGGCACTGGGTTCCGAGGTCTGGTTGCGAGGTCCCTCGACCCTCCCGAGGCGACCGATACCTCTTGAGAGACGCCCGATGGTTCGACCCTCTGGGAAAAAGTAAGTAACTTTAGATGTTCTCAATAATTTTTCGTTTCATATGTTGAAAATTACAATGGAAACTAATAATTTATCTTAATCAATCGGGCAGGAGTTGGATTAAGGTCAGTGGGGGTGATCACAACCGCAAGGTCAACGGCATCCTTGGCCTTTTGTGCAGGCAAAACTTCCCTAGCTTAGTGCAGTTTCGCAAAGAGCTGCAGCCGGCCTACACGTGGGACCACTACGTCGCCACCCTCGACGCCGCTGATCGTGACGGCAGGGTATTCCCCAACAAGGCGGAGCGGGTGAAGGGCGAGCTGTGGGTAAGTATTCCTCGCGCTATATTGCTCAATACATCACATTCACTGGACATTCTTGAAGTAATGGTTGTATACATCGCGTCTGTATGCAGGACTTCTATAGATGCCAGGAGGGGTACGAGGCCAAGGCGGCCTCCATCTGTAAAGAAGCCGCCAAGAAGCTCGTGAAGGACATGTACTACGAGGCGCGCGTCCAGGCCATCATCGACTACTATGCTCATTACAGACGGATGAAGGTTAAAAAAGAAGAGGCAAGAACAATGAACCTGACCAAGGAACAATTCTTGCAGGTACATATAGAGCATTAATACTTACTTTTTATGAGATTAATTATGCTTAATTTCATTTTTTTTATATGTCATACACTTGATCACGTAGGTGCCTCCGTACTGGTGCGCCCAGCATGCCCAGTGCTGGGAATACATGGTGGACAAGTGGGTGGAGCCCGGGTGGGTGGAGACGCACAACGCTTGCCGGGACCGGCGTTTGCTGATGCCACGTGCATCACACCATCAAGGCAGCCTGAGCCTCGACGAATACAGGGAAAAATGGGTACGCGAATTCATTTCTTTATTCTAACGCTCAATTCTGCATAATTTCTAATTATTTTGCATTTTTGCCGCAGTCGTCGTCACATGAGGGCCAGCCTTGCTCCCAGTTCAAGGCATGGGTTCTGTCCAAAAAGGGCAAGGCAACGGAAAACATCGACTTCAACCCGGAGGACCCACCCGAGGCGTACAACGATCCCAGCATCCACAGCCGCGTTAGTGACTACACGACGATGGCAAGGCTAGTTCATGGGCCACAGTTCGATCCGAGCACCGAGGATCTTGATGGAGAAATCGTGATGAGGGTGGGAGGAGGCAAGAAGCATGGCCGGTACTGGATTGGCGACAGTACACTCGACACGGCCTCTACTCCCACTCTCTTCCAGATCCGAGCAAGGAGCACGAGCTCGAGCCCGGCGATACGCCCACGGCCAACCACTACGCAGTTTCAGATGGAGACTCTCTAGGTTATTTCTTATTTATTCATCGTTCGTTGATTGTTACGTACTTCAGCTTTGTATTGTAACATTGGGATGAAATATTATAGGCCCGGGTGGAAGCAGAAATGAAGCAACGGGAGGAGATGGAGACGAGGATGGCGGAGATGGAGGCGAAGATGGTGGCCGAGCGGCAGACGATGCAGAGGATAGAGGAAGAAAATCGGTTGAGGATGGACCAAATGTTCCAATACATGCATAATTTTGCATCGAGTATGGGTCAAGCTTTGCCACTGCCACCGGTGCTATTCCCTCCACCTCAGCCACCCACAACTACTCCTGTGAGTCACTTGACACCTTATGTTAGATCTATTTATTATTATTTTTTATACCAAGATATTAGATGGATCTGAAATTTACCATGCTGCACGTCAAAATCGTACGATGTATGCCACTATTAAAATTAATTTGCCTATTTAATTTGATGCTATATGATCAATGGTTATAACGAAGCTATACATGGACATAGATTACTAAAATAGCAAACAGGCATGAATTTTAGCTTAATAGCTAACAGCTAGCAAGCAACCACTGGGGAAGTTTAAGTACTGGGACCAATTTAAAGAACTGTACGTCAACTGTGTGGAGAGAATCAGAGAATTGTGAATGTGAGATTCAGATAAAAAAAAACTCTTCCAGAGCTCAACTGAGGAAGTTTAAGTACTGGGACTACATGTCTTTTGTCCCTGCTCAATACTAGGGATCCTAGTTGCTAGGTTACATGCATATGCATGTAAGTCCAGGGTCAACAAAACTGGGACTACTTGTCTTTTATTATTATTCACCATGCTGCACATCAAAATTTCAAATGCACGAGCAGAAATTTATATATCACAGCCAACAAAATTGGTGGAAAAAAATACTGTGCTTCAACTAGAACTAGAATGTATAATGCAGTCTTGGGCCATAAAGTGGGTTAGAGGCCTAAAGGATGCAATGAATCTTCTTGGGTGAAGAAAGCAGAGGCAAGTGGTGAAAGGAAGTGTTTGTTGCTTGCTTACTCTTCTTGTGGGCTTATGACCTATGATCAGAAGGTCCCTGCTCTAACCTTGCTACATAACACTAGTTAATTAGGAGTAGTCACCATTAACAGTGCCTTGTCAGACACTCACACTAGTACCTGGAATCCTGCACACGCCAGCTATGAAAATATATACTGCCAACTGTACTCCATGCAAGAGGTCCCTGATGGTTTATTGTGATAAACCATCATCCTATAAATTCATAGCTGATGTCCTGGTTGTGTGGCTCAATTTGTGCCACTGTAGTCATGGTGATATGCCACTGTACTCATGGCCTCAACTCAAGGTGTCAAATGCTTGCAGTGGTCCATATAAATTCATAATATCTGTTTGCTGATGTCCTGGTTGTGTGGCTTACTGTGGGGCAGATGGTACTGCTGTGTACTTCCAGGTGAACTTTCTAGTTGGTATACATCATGGACATCATTTCTTGTGGTTCTGAGTTGCAGTGCTCTAAACAACTACTCAACTTGCTGTAGCTTAATTCGAGATTCTGGGATAAGGAGCCTGGGTGTAACCGTGTTCCTTATTTCCTCTCTGGATCATTATAAGAGGAAGGAGAAAATTATTAAGATTGGCAGCAGGCTGCAATTAAACGTCTCCATTACCAAATGTTCCTGTGGTGACAAAAAACAAAAAGTGTTCAAAACCATGCCAAAATCTAGTTCAGGCACTCGCTACAAGCGATGTCACTGGGCTGCTGACATGTCAGCTCAACTCCCCCACAGGAAACAGTGACGCTGTAAATCTAGAACTTTGTGATGATCAAGATGATGGACGCAGCGAAGGCGATCAACGAGGTCGTTTGTGGGCTTGTGGCTAGGACTTGCAGTCCGGATCTGTCGGAGCCACGCGCCGCCAGATTTAGTGGACAAGCCCAGTAGTGGCCCAGTATTTTAAAATGTCATCTACGCACAAAATAAAAATGTCCGAAATGTCCAAAACTCCAGGGCTGTCAGTCTGGATGTCCAGTACTAGTACAGTACGTGTATTTATTTCATTGACCATTCTGAATGCTCGCCGTCGTCAGCCGGTTACAGCGAGCAGTTTTGCTTTGACGGTCACTCGGCCCTGCAGCCCTGGAGTTTGCTGCTGTTGCTCGCATCATTAAATTAAAATTTTTAATCCGTGCTCACCTCCTGTGTTAATCTATTATCATTTTTCTGCAACTTAAAAAAGAAGCTAACACTGTTTCAAATACTTCTCTTTTGTGCAGAATTAATCGGCGGCATTAAATAATCAGTCTCAAGACCCGGATTTATCGCAGAGGTTCCACGGGCCTCCGCAGTGATTATATTTCCATTTGTGGCTTATTGTGACTTAGTTGTGACTTGTGAAATATAATTGTGACTTTGTCGCAGAGGTTCTATGGTTTATTGTGACTTGTGATGATGGTTTATTGTGATTTATGATGATGGTTTATTATGCGTGTGACATATAATTGTGCATGTGATGATGTGTTTATTTTGAATTGTGATGGTTTATTGTGAATTGAGAGGGGTCCGTTACACGTGACAGATTAGTAAAAAAGTGGAGGTCTTGGTCGCTTTGCCGAGTGTAACACTCGGCAAACAGAGGAGTTGCCGAGTGTCAAGGCAAAACACTCGGCGAAGAGATCATTTTCTGTCATTCTGGGAACCCTTTATGCCGAGTGTTTTGGCTTTGACGAGTGTATTTCAATGGACACTCGGCAAAGTGACCATAAAATATGACCGTTGCTCGCTTGTTTGCCGAGTGTTTTTATCGTGGCACTCGGCAAAGTGTCTAAACTTTGCCGAGTGTTATGGCTGTGGCACTCGGCAAAGTTTACTTACTTTGCCGAGTGTTTTATTCCTGACACTCGGTAGCCGTGAAGAACGTTGCCGAGTGTTTTATTCGTGGCACTCGGCAATCTTGAGAAAGTTTGCCGAGTGTTTTCTTCGTGACACTCGGCAAACTTGAGAAACTTTGCCGAGTGTTTTTTCTGTCGGGCACTCGGCGAAATCGACGTCGCCGTTCCATCCCGTCAAAATTTTTTTGCCGAGAGTTTATTTTTGCCGAGTGTTTATTGACACTCGGCAAACTGTTTACCGAGTGCCCGATAGAAAACACTCGGCAAACTACTGTTTACCGACAAATCAATGCCGTGTGCTGGATGCCGGATATAACACTCGACAAACTGTTTGCCAAATGTTTTTAGGCCTTTGCAAATCTACTGTGTCCCGTAGTGAGGAGGAGCCTACCCCCGGCTCCCCGGACGGACTGACCGAGATGATAAAAGAACACGTAAAAAGGGTGGGGATGCAGCCGAGAGGTCGAAGTCTATTCGGAGCGCTGGAGACGCGTGCTAACCACGCAGAGAGCGCTACAAGCCATCATTCCAGGTCCCAGCTGCAATGCATCAACCATGTTTTTTTTTTGTTTTAGGAAACAAACCATATTTTTCTATACTTACGGTCTATTTGATACAATCGAGATTTATACGTTTGTTAAAACAATTTTTAGGAAGATAAAGAGAAAGCTAGGAGAAGTTGTATTTTCAGTTTCACCTCATGTCTTTCCTCTCAAAAGAGTTGAAAACAGCTTTTACCGAGAAGCTATTTCATCTGGACTTTTTTTTTGTAAGAAAAGATGAAAAACAGTTTTGTGAAGCTGGGACAAAATCCCTGCCAAACAGACCCTTAATCAGTACTACTCCTATTCTAAACATAATATAATTTTTAGTTGGAGCCTTAATTAGTTAAATTATTTAAACTTTAATTAACTCTATAACAAATAATTACGACAATAAATAAGTAAACTATAAAAAATCATAGCCAAGCTAATAATAATTAACTTTAAACTTTGAGTCTATATGCATATGCATGTACGCATTGTTGATGGCTTACTTATTACTATATTTTTTTAGTAGAAGAAGCATATACGTCCGGCCATGGCTTGTTTGTATTGTACTAAATACGTGAGAGCTGCAATGACATAAGATGTGTGCGCTTACTCCACTAGTGCAGTGCGTGCAGTGGTCTATCAATTATTATATACGGTTTGTCTATTAAATATCCGTGTGTTTCACCCCTCACCCAAATCCGATTTTCACTGTTTCTCTTCCCTTTTCCCGCCGCCGCTGCCAGTCACCCCTGCCGCGGCACGGTAGGGTCTCGCTAGAGCTCCGCAGCGGCCTCCCTCTCCCCGCACCCCCACCCGCCACCGCCGCCAGTCACCCCCGTGTGCGGCACGGTAGGGTCTCGCTAGAGCTCCGTGGCGGCCTCCCTCTCTCCCCTCTCCTCCATCGCCGCCATCTTCTCTAACTCCGGCGAGCCTCCCCCACCCCCGACCTGGCTCGGCCGCCACTACCAACGCCACCCCTAAACAGCCCGGCTACCATCCCCACCGCCTGCCCTGCCTGCCTCCCCCCGCCCAGCCCCTTCTATACCTGCCGGAGTTGGAGAAGAAAGAGAGGGGAGAGGCTCGCTGAAACCCTAGCCACCGTCGTCATCGTCTTCATCTCCGGTGGAGGCGGAGGAATCAGATGGCTACTTGTCGGAGCCGGCGCCGCTGGCGAATCGGACGACCCCTTCTTCCTCCGCGCTAATCGGACGGCCATCGCTTGCCGCTAGAAATCTGGTGTCAATTTCTTCCAAAACACTCGGTGGTGGAAGGTTAGCATTTCTTATTATTTATTACTCCTACCTACTACTAGCACCGTGTAGTCGTTGTACGTAGGTGAGTGCTACTAGGAGCTAGATCGAGCGGCATGTCATGATGTCAAGGGAGACGAAGACTTTTTTTTCTGTACCTGTTGGCTTAATTATCTTTGCCGTGTTTTGAACTTTGATGCCGTCAGTAACCGACTGACCAGGCAACGGAAGAAGAATAGAAGATGCCGTGGGATATTGCTGGCATATGCTAAATACCCACTGGCGCAGAGCAAATTAAATCTTAGGACGCTGACAAAGGCACAGAGCGCTCTCTTCCGTCACGAGTCAAGGGAAATAAAAAGAACGCTACTGGTAGTTTTAATTTCTGAGAAAAAAAAATCGGTGAGGATTGTCACCCGTCACGTAGTATAATTGGTCGTATGCGGGTGCGGGAGGTAAGCTATGACGAGTAGGAAGGTAGCATCCATGTACGGTGTACTACACATGTTCTAGGCAGCCGTGTACTCACCCTCTCACTGCTGCTTCTCTATTGGTCGTCGCAGTCGCAGCTTTTGTTGGGCTGCGTTTGTCCATGGATCCGTCGTCCTTGTGCGTTTACACTTTTACGCACGGTGACTCGCTGTGGAAGCAAGCTACAGCCAGCCACTACTAGTAGTAGTAGTAGTAGTAGTAGGAAGAAACGACGGGAGGATGAATTGGAGGCGGTCGTCGTTGGCGCTGCCCTTGTCACCCGGGTGAAGGTGAGGCACAGCACGCAGCTGCTGGTCCTGGTCGCGCCTCCACCGGCTACGACCGCCTCCTGTACCGTGCGGCTCACCAACGGCGGCGTTGCATTGCCCTGCACCACCGACCACCGACACCCCCCCACCGGGTTGCTTGCAGATCAGCAGATTGCAATTGGCCGCCCGTCGCCGCCGCGACGCAGCAGCTAGCAGATGGAGCTGCACCGTTCGTTCCTCTTGTTCTGTTGACACGCCAACGCCACCTCTCCGCCTGCCTCATGCTTATTGTGGTCACAATATAATAGAAATCCACTGGAATAATAAATTGTTGAAAAGAGAAAAAAAATTGGTGCATAAAAAACGCGTCACTTGTTCGGTTCAGGCGTCAGCTGCTGGTGCACTGCGGCGGTGCCGCGGACGGGCGGGGCAGGGCAGGCGTCGCGTCGCTTCCACGCCAGCCAAGCATGAAGCATCCAATCCACACCCACACCGCACCTTCGAATCGGATTCCGCCCGCGCCCGGCCATGCATATTCCTCCTGCGCGGAGGCAGCAACTAATTGGTTATTATTTAATTCCTTTTATTAAAAAAACAAGAAAAGAAAAAACCACACCGACACAGGCCCACCCCCGTCTGATCATGGATCAGAAAGCGGACCCCCACCAGCCGCTCGCTGGAGTGCACCACCGCCACGTGGATGAGGACCGGAGAACGCGCGCGCCTCCGTTCCGCCGGCCGGGCACCGGTGGGTGGAAATCACAGAAACACCCTCGGCTTCCGCCCTTGTTCACTCGCTGCGTGCTTGGCGGGACATTCCAGGTCCAGGGGCACGCATGCAATTACAGGGAAAAAAAATTGGGGTGCTGGGGGCTTCTTTGAGATGACTGCCTGCCTGAGCAGAGCACCACCAGACCAGAGGAGCAGCTGCTTCTGCTTAACGATATTAAAAAAAAAAGAAATTGCAAGCAAGCGTTCCTTTAAATAAACGCGGAAAAGCGATGGAGGGTGGGCCCACCGAACCCACCCAGGAAGCGGGAAGTACTACTCCTTCCTCCGTCCATTCCACCGTCTCTGATCTCTCTCTCCGTCGGTCCTCGTCCGCCAGGCCTCCTCCGTCCTCTGCTCCGCCGCTTTAAAACCAGACCGCGCGGCTCCGCCCACTCCATCCCGACTCCGTCGCGTGCCTTGCCTTCTAGGGTTTCCTTCCCCGTCGGCGCCTCCTCCCGCTCCCCAGATTTGGATCTAAGCCGCCGCCGCCGCCCCAGGTGCGTATGTACCACGTCTTCCCTCCTCCCTCTTCTTCAGTTCAGTTCCTCGCCGCCCCGCCCCCAAGCAGCTTGCTGCTGCTGCTGCGTCGTAGATCGATCCCCCGTATCGTTCCGCTTCGCCTCGACGATTAGCCTAGCGCTCCCGCTTCGTGGGTGCAGGGATGGGATGGCTGCCCGCGCGTGCCGTTGCTTCCGGAGTTCCGGTTCGGAACGGGGAATGCCTGTTTTCCATTTGGATTCGTTCATTCATTCATTCGTCCCCTTTCTCGCCAGCAACCGCGAGGGTTTCGCTTCCTCTTCGCTCCAAATACGTTCATTCATTCATTCATCCCCTTTCTCGCCAGCAACCGCGAGGCTGATTCAGCCTGTTCGCTTGTTGCTCAGTTTTCTGGCCGAGAAAAGGTGAGAGTATGCTGCTCAGTTTTTTTTCCCCCGGGGGATTTCCCTCCCAAACTCAAACGACCTTCTTGTTCTTGCATACTCTCACCTTCTCAGTCTCTCTCTCTTTTTTTTTAAAAAAAACATGACATAGCAAAAGTATTTCAGATCGCGTGCCTGTGCATCAAGGACGACGCTCGCCGCTCTGATTACTTGCCGTGTCCTGGCGCCATGTCAACAATACGCGTGCGCGATTCAAGCCCTGTTTAACGCCTGCCAGCCTGCCCTGCCACCAATTTCCTCCATTCATGACATTCATACCATAAGAGTACTACTCCGATCCTTGATTTAATTTAGTTTTTGTTTCCGCAATTTTCCACGCCATCTACGGAACTTTACAGCTCCGGATCTCGACTTGACCACCCTCAACCAGGCGACTTGTTCGTTACACGGCTACTCCTCTGCAATTGGCACCATTAGTCCCCTGCGATAAAAACCATTAGTCCTCTGCAATAGGCAAATTGCCTCCGCGCGCCATCTCTCTGCACCTGCACCTGCATGTATTAATAGACTGCGGTGTACACGCCAGGCACTATTTCACAGCTCATACGTTCTGTCGCTAGTCCAGATATCGCATCATGTATAATGGCTCTGTTTCTCTGTGCTGCCGTGGCGTATATAAGGTATCTGGCGCTGCATGTATTACAGGCTCCTTTTTATATATAGATTACCCAGTACAACTTACACGCCCGCAACACGCACGCACACTCACCCCTATGAACACACATACCTCTACGAGCACCTTCGAAGGACTGAGTCGACAGATCTCGAGATTCATGAAGTCACCACAGGCGTCTCGTCGTCGACGGGGACGTCGCCTACCACTAAAAGCATAGCGCCAATAAATCTTGAAAAAATCTATGAAAATGCGAGCACCCGTGTAAGTCGAGGACTTGAATCCGGGCGGGCAAGTTTCACCACAAGAAACCCAACCAACTGATCTATGATCAGTTCGCTATTACAGGCTCCCTTGTTAGCTATCATCATGCTTTTCAGTTTGCTACCAGATCGTTTGTGCATGATCAATGATGATCATGCTTTACGCGTGCTCCTGTGATACTTAATATCCAAAAGAAAGAAAAAACTTGTTGTATATTGCATATAATATCTAAGGCGTCCCAGAAGTGTTGAGCATGATGAGTTGGTCTGTCTATGCGACTTTATCGTAGTTATTATTTAAACCAGACAAGATAGATAGTGGCATCCATGCTGACAAAAGTAACCTGGTAACCCAGTAATCTTCATTTTCCCCTGCCTTCTTTCTCAAAACTATTACCTTCCATTTAGTTTCAGGATTGCTCCTGATCCGTGAAGGCTGTGACCCCCCCTCCTATTAGGTAGCCTAACAATGTCGTTTTCGTTTGGTATATTTATAACAAAGAAACACAGATCAAAGCTTCCGAGTATAGTCAGTGTTGGACCATGTCCTCAGCATGGACCGTGTTACCACACGCTGTCAATGTTGGACTCTGTCATGAGTTTACAATGTTTTGCTCTTCCTTCTCCTGGAAGACCAAATCAAATCAACTTAACAGGAGGCCTTGTATTGTAATCCTTGGCAGGTTGTCTTGATGGCGCCCGCTGTGGAAGCCGTGAATGAGACAGGCTCGTTCCAAAAGGTTCCTGCCTTGAACGAAAGGATACTATCAACCATGTCCAGGAGATCTGTTGCTGCCCACCCTTGGCATGATCTGGAGATAGGTATTGTACTCACTCGTCTTGACAAATGGCCAGCCATCGATTTCTGCTATTTGCATTGACAACTTACGTCCTTCATCTTCAATTCATGCAGGTCCTGGCGCTCCAACCATATTCAACTGCGTAAGGCCACCCTATCATGCTTCCACTGATTGACCTGTCTTCTTGTTACTTGAGATCATTGTATAATTCTTGTGATATGTTCATGTTAAAAGCATACTGCATTTTCTTTTCTCGGATTAAAAAAAAAATCTCCCTGGACTCTCAAACAAATGCCTATGAACTGTTTGTGTCATCCATGTTCCTCTGCCGCTTGGCACTTTCTGATGCATGCTCAAATGTTTAAGAAAGACTAATAGAATTGACTTCAATTTCCTATGTCAGGTCATTGAGATACCCAGGGGCAGCAAGGTTAAATATGAACTTGACAAGAAAACTGGACTGATCAAGGTAAAGCAATGCTGTTTACCCCAGAGTCTTATTGCAAAGCTATATTTCTTGCTAGTTCTAATATTTCCTGTTTTCCATTTCAATGTGTGTGCATGTGCAGGTGGACCGTGTCCTGTATTCATCAGTTGTTTACCCTCACAACTATGGATTCATTCCTCGCACACTTTGTGAAGACAGTGATCCTTTGGATGTACTGGTTATAATGCAGGTATGCTTCTTCTTTTTTGTATCATTGAATCACAAAATGGTATACCAGTGATGGTCTGAGCAGTCTTAGGTATAAGTTGAGCTAATTTTCAAATCTCGCCATTTTCCAATTCTGCATATGGTTGAGAACATGTCTATAAACCGTTACTTCCATGCATGCAGGAGCCAGTCATTTTCCATTCTCCCTATAGTTGAGAACATGTCCATGAACTGTTACTTCTGTGCATGCAGGAGCCAGTTATCCCAGGCTGTTTCCTACGTGCAAAGGCCATCGGTGTTATGCCCATGATTGATCAAGGAGAGGCAGACGACAAGATCATTGCAGTGTGCGCTGATGATCCTGAGTACAGGCATTACAACGATATCAAGGACCTCCCACCTCACCGCTTGGCTGAAATCAGGCGCTTCTTTGAGGACTGTATCCTCTTATGATTCATCAGTATTTAGTCCTGCTAGCCTAGTACTACATAAAGTGATTAATGTTTTTCTCATGCTTAATAAATTCTTCTAACTTGTCTACAAGATACTACTTTGCAAAGTTCCCTAAACTTGACCTGATCATTACAGCCTCTGCCAATTTTAGAAGAAAAAAATACTTGTCATGTGTTGACTATCTTAAGACGATGCAAAATGTTACAATGTTTGCCTCCTGTTAGATTGAATGGTTTCTTTAACCCGGACATTCATCAGACAAGAAGAATGAGAACAAGGAGGTTGCTGTGAACGACTTTCTGCCTGCAACTGAAGCTTATGAAGTCATACAGCACTCTATGTAAGTTGACTGATTGCAACTCTTCAGTCCTGATCATCAGCGTAGCCGTGATTTGTTTTAAGACATGTCCTTTCGACCTTCAAGCTAACCACCCAACATTTGTAATGTTCTTACACAGGGATCTGTATGCTACCTACATCGTTGAGGGGCTGAGGAGGTAGGCTGCTGGTGGCCGGGAAGGTGAAGGATGTTGACGAAAAACTGGGAGACCGTTTACCACATGGAACGAGTATTGTTATTTTGTATGTGTCGTGTATACTGCTAGTAGTAAACCCTAATCAAAAACCGAAATCCCCAGGGGAGTCTGGTTGTAGCTGAAGCTAGTAACACAAGGTTGGCTAAATATTCTTTTCTGGCCTGTGTGCCAATATATGTTTGACATGTTGTACTTCATTGGCATCGTAATATCCATTCGCTTTTGTGATATATAATTCATCGGTGGTGATTGAATTTGTTCTCTTCTATCTATGATTTGAAATACGGTGACAATGTGCCTCTGTACAAAGTTGCAAAGGCGTGAACGTTTTTGTTTGTTACTCTGTAATTTTGGCAAACAAAGGGCTGGATTGCCGGAACACTTAAGTGATGAAATCATGAGCAGATTACACAGAATTAGTCTTGTTCATTCTATAGTCTGTCTTGGAACCGTTGGTCGAATTTTGTTCACAATTCCACCAACAGCAAATTGGTTGCATATTTGAAGTTCTGAACCCTCAACTCAATCAACTGGACACAGATCTTGTTGAACTACCAATTCAACTCAATCAACTGGACACAGGCCTTGTTGAACTACCAAAATTTGTCAGGAATGGACATCCACTTCAGACTCGGATTCAATGTTCGACTCCCCATTTCAGCCACGCCAACACGGCATCACGGCAAACATCAAATTTTGAATTTCATTGAAACAATAGAATCCCAGTCTGAATGTATCTGTCGACCTACCAATTTCGTCAGGAATGTACTCGACCCCTCATCTGAAACCAATTCATCGCCACTCCATTTGGTCATGCTACTACCATCACGGTTGAATGCAAACCATGATAGGATAGAGCCATTTGGAACCAGAGACAAACTTGAGGGGAAAATAGATTCGCAAATTGATGGATGCAATCCAGAAACACATGAATGCAAACCATCAAAGAAAGCAAGGCACTTCCTCTTGTTTTCATTAAATCTTAGATAACATGGAGATCCGACCATCAACCTCCGCTAGAACTGACTTAGATCGGTCGAGGCACAAGACACATGAGGCGACGCATCACTACAAACACACAGAGACGCAAGAACAGCAAAAGGCATCCACAACCACTCAGTCAAGCTGAGATCAGGATCAGATGAGACGAGGCAGGCACACTACTTCTTGGGCGACTTGGCGGCGGCCTTCTTGGGCGACTTGGTAGCGGTCTCGGCCTTCTCGGCGGCCTTCTTGGGGAGGAGGACGGAGTGGATGTTGGGGAGCACGCCGCCGTGCGCGATGGTGACGCCCCCCAGCAGCTTGCCGAGCTCCTCGTCGTTGCGGATGGCGAGGAGGACGTGGCGCGGGATGATGCGGTTCTTCTTGTTGTCCCGCGCCGCGTTGCCCGCCAGCTCCAGGACCTCGGCGGCGAGGTACTCGAGGACGGCGGCGAGGTAGACGGGCGCGCCCGTGCCCACGCGCTGCGCATACCGCCCTTTCTTCAGGTACCGCCCGATGCGGCTCACGGGGAACTGCAGCCCGGCCTTGACGGACCGCGACACCGGCTTCTTCTTCGGCCCGCCGCCGCCCAGCTTCCGCCCCGCCGCCGCCTTCTTCACCTTCGTGCCGCCGCCGTCCATCTCGCGAGTCGCGGGTGTTGACTGTTGAGAGGGAAATGGGATTTGGAGGGAAGTGATGATTTGGGGTTGGAGGACGCGGGGGATTTTGGGGTGGTTTCGGCGCGGCTTTTATAGCGGCGGTGATGGGATGGGGAGCCGATCCGCGTGACGTGGGCTGAGCGCCGTTGGATTTGCGGGGAAGCGGACCGCTGCGATTTGTTTCGGAGGACGCGATCCGTGGGAGGGGGCGGCGGGCCAATCAGGAGCGAGAGATTCACAGGTGTGTTTGTTGGGCCCGTGGGAATGGTCGATGCGGTGCGCCTCCGTTGAGGTCGCACTCTTGCCATTTGGCGCATCATCAGGCACGGCAAAACGCTGAGATTTGAATTTTTATTGATGTATTTTGTATATTTTTTGTATTTCAAAATGAAAGTTACATATATGCTATACATTAACCGGTTGTTTTGGAAGTTCGGATTCTGAGCCGTATGATTGGTGAGGCCGACGGCGCGGAGGCCGTCCAGGATGGTCGGGACGTCCGGGGTCTTGTTTAGACTAGGGTTAGAAATTAGTATTTGGCACTGTAGTATTTTTGTTTGTATTTGACAATTATTGTTTAATCATGGTCTAACTAGGCTCAAAAGATTCGTCTCGTAATTTACAATCAAACTGTGTAATTTGTTATTTTTTTTATCTACATTTAATATTCCATGTATATGTTTAAAGATTTGATGTGATGGAGAGAAAACAAAAAAACTTATCGGAACAGTGTTTTTCTCTCACAACAATTCAGCCGGAACAGTATTTTCAGTCAGTTTCAGCCAAAATTCAGACGAGCGAACGGGCCTAAACGAGGCCCGGGAGCGTCGCCCCGCAGATCTGCTAGTTCTGCCGCTGCGACATGGCCAACGCGTGACACAGGTCGACAAGCAGCCGGCACAGAACGCCTCACGGGTATACAGGAATCTTTGGTGCCGTCTCACCAGCGTGGTAAAGGCCACAGCGGCTTCATCACCGTGCATGCACGCCGCCAGCCTATCACCTTCTCCGCTGCTCAGCATCCATGCGCCAAGTTGAACAGCTAGTACGCCTCGAAGACGCTGGCCAGGTACAGCGTCTGCTCGCTCGTCGTCACGCCGTTGGGCAGCTTCAGCCGCATCATGAACCGCCCGAGGCTGCTGGTTTCTCTTTATTAAAAGACAGTTTCCGGTCATCTGAACTGTTTTGGTTAATGGTTGTTTGAACCTGAATTAGAAGACATTTTTTTATCTGAGCTGTTTATTTAATGGATGTTTGAACCTAAATTTCTATATTATTGTAATATTTAAACTGCTACTTTGTTTTTATATATTTATATATAGTTTTTTCGTTATTGTTTATGTATATATATGCTTTCCCATGTTGTCAATGTCATTGAGGCAGCTATTCTTTATGTTTTCTGTTTGTTTAATTTTTTACATATTGTCATGCTTACAGCTGTTCGATTTTGTAAAGTTAAGTTTGTATGTACAAAATCCTTTTTTACTATAATTTTTGTGGCTCTGATCCCTATTAGGTGTGTAGGATCTCTGGTATATCTAGAGGGGGTGAATAGGTCTGTAAAAATTTAACTCAAACCAAAGTCAAATTCACCCGCGACACTGCCGCTTTGTGAGCGCGGCACTACCGCACCTGCAGAAGAGATTAGTTCATAGTTTAAAATCTACCCAACGAAATTTAGATCGGGTATATTTCTTAGCTTCCTGTAGGGTAGTAGATCACATATCGACAGCTGAAAGTGGTGGAAACACCACACACACAAGTAGATCGACCTCAATCCTAGAAATCACCTCAACAACAACAAGAACACAAATATAACAACACAAGCACAAGATGACACAAGGATTTATCTCGTGGTTCAGCTCGTCACTAAGGCTTACCTAAGTCCACGTTATTGAGGTATACCACTAAAGCTTAGGGATTTACAACCCTACCTCGTTCTTAAGTCAAGAGAGTGAACTCTTGAGATGATGGGTGATTTTACTCGCTACAATAGGTGGTTACAAACCTCCCGGGACTGCCACACAAGTTGGCGAGCTCCACAGGCGACGCTCTAGTTCATAAGATAAAATTTAGTAAGTGGTTTGAATGGATTTATGTCTTGTGAAAGTATTCAAATGAGTTAATTTCAAGTTTGATTTATATTTGATGAAGTATAGCTCAAGTGATTGAAATATGTCCTATATTGAAAATCTGAGTAAGCTGTGATCTTAGCCATGTTTGAGAAATCAAAACTTATTGGATTGGCATGAAAATTGGTGTACATGCTCTAGATTTATGGTATAAGATGCTGTAAAATTTTCATGAGAATTGGATAAGAAATGCTTCGGCTTTGGAGTAGATCTTGTCAGCTATAGTGTAGCTGTTTTCAGCATGTAGCAGTGGTGGAAGAATTGATATATGGCAGCAATATAGAAGTCAAATGAAGCTCAATTTTTTACAGTTGCTAGATAACTTAGTAAAGAACATCTCTACCAAATTTCATGGTATTTGGATTTGTACTTTGGGAGATATGTTTATTTATTTAAAGGGTACAAAATCTGTCAGAAAAGTGATAAATATTGGATTGATCAAGAGTCACTTTGATTGAAAGGTCCTCAAGTTGGAAACATGTTTACAAGTGTTTAAGGTATCTAAGTTTGGTTTTGAGATGATCAAAAAGCATGACAAGAAAAGAGTACAAGGCCATTTGATTATGGAGTGTACTTTGCATATATTTGGTACTCAAATTGGAAGATCAAGATCAAACTCAAGATGAAGTTGAAGGTTAAGTTCGAGTGACTATTGAAAATCATTTGGTAGAAAGAAAATGACTTAAAGAAGAAATCAAGGTTACTCATCAAGTTAAGTCCATCACTTGGATCAATCAATCAAGTCATTTCAAGTGAGTATCAAGAATGATTCTTGGAGAAAGGTCATTTCTCTCTAGTGTAGGGGCTTGCCGCCTATGTGTAGGTAAACCAAGTATGGTACTTGGAAGGCTAACATGGAAGTGGTGATCCAAGGAACATTTGAGATGCTTAGTTGAAGAAATCAAAAGGGTTGATCAAGAAAAGCAAGCAACACCCAAAAGAGAGCTAATCATAATATTTCAAGTGGTATTCTCAAATTGATACTCTCATACAAGCAAAGATCAAAAGATAAAGCAAGTCAACCACAACAAGAAAGTGAACTTGATCATAAGTGGTATTCATTTCATATGGGTGAAGAATGAAATTTAATATAGTATCTATTGGTCTTCACCAAGCTTATAATTGGACTTCACATTGCTATTGGAGTAATAAATTGGAATCTATGTGACTATCCTCTACTCCAATATAGCAAAGGTATCATTGTAATGTGCATGATCATTTTATCCCTTACTAGTATGCGGTTAGTGCATATAGTACATGATTCATAGGATCATGCATAATAATGAAATGCTTAAATTCATAGCCTACCACTATTATTTGAATGATTATTTGATCTAGTGGTTAGTACATGAATTTGTTCATGAGCTATTGAACCCAAGTACTTGACTCAATTTGGATTGCTAACAAGTGACAAGTACAACATTGGCAAGATAACCCTTGCAAGAGGTGTGAAGAAGCTTGTTATTGGTTCAAACCGGACTTAGAAGCTTAGGCAAATCAATTTAGTTCAAGTCAATCATAGAAGCTCATGATAGTGATAAGAGTACAAGCACAAGACAACAATACAAATGGATATCTAGTTTATTTGTTTCAAGTGGTATCTAGACTCAAGTATTTCATCAAGAATCTATAAATTATGACTAGATCAACTCACAAGTGATATCCTATAAGTGGTACTCATAAAGATAGAAAATGTTCAAAAAATGGTTCTTATTGATAAATCCAAAAAGTGGTTCCATACTAGAAGATTCTTTCAAATGGTATTCACTTCATACAAGTGGTATCGTATCTATACATAGTATCAATCATGCAAGACGATAGTTCCACAAGTGATCCTCAACTTTAAGTGATCATCAAATGAAGAATGCATCCCTCAACTACAAGAGCTCAAGTGTATCAAATGGATAACCCATGCTATCACATCGGGGAAGATGTCACACAAATTGGTATCAAGTCAAAGATCCTATGTGTGGTATCTTAAGAAGCCTTACACAAGATACAAGTGGTATGAGTTACAAGTGGTATCTACAAGTGGTGTCATTCCAACAATCAAGTGATGTCCATAAAAAATGTAAGATTCAAGCCTCAACCATCTACCCCAAACGTATACCTTTGCATCAATGAGAAGCTCACCTTTTATGGAAATTGATGACAAAGGGGGAGAGATTGTACAAAAATATGAAAGCTTTGAGATTGAGATTGTACAAGGGGGAGAGATAAGATATAAAAACTCAAAGAAGTAGAGGTTGAACATAGACATGGACAAAGAGGGAGCAATATTGAAGAAAAGAGTTGAATCAAAATTCTTGGACAAGAGAAGCACACAAGTAGGGGGAGCAAGCTCATGAACTTTGATTGATTGCATTTGATATGTGCATATTCATGTGCTTGCTTGCATTGCATAAGCTTTCAAATTCAATATGCATGCTTGTGTGGTGTATGCTAGTTGTAGAACTTGAATGGTGATTTGATAACTAGCATGCATAGGATGATAGCTAGACACTTGGTATGCTTTTCAAAGTAATGCTAGTACATTGCTTCTAATGTTGATCTCATGAGGTATCTAGTGCTTTTATGTCCAAGTGATACCTTGTTAACCATGGTGCTAAGGATGAACTTAAAGGTGCAACTCCGATTGGTACACGCTTCAAAGGTTTATTCTGTACACCTTAGCATCATTTTGTAGTAATTACTCTCCCACACTTTTAATCTATGCATATGTGCGACCTTCAAATCAAACACTCTAGCACATATGTAGGGAGAACTAATACTACCATTTCGGGTTTGTGGTACTTGTCCAAAATCATTTTTATATGGTAAAATTGCTTGGGCAAGCAATATGAATCCAAAAGAGCTTAATTTCTATATCTTTGTAGAGTTGTCATCAATTACTAAAAAGGGAGAGATTGAAAGGTCCTTGTGTGATTTTGGTAATTGAGTGACAACCCTAGGTGGACTAATTGTGTTTATGTGAGATACACAGGTAATTAGTCCACAGGTACATGTGTGTGAGCAACATATGCCATGAAGGTGAAAATGGCTTAGAGATGTTGCAAAGCTCACACATGTGAAGATGAAGGAGCTCATTACACATAAGATATGACATTGAGTCATATGATCAAGGTGGAAAAGATTAAGATAAAACTTGGCTTAATGGACCGGTTGCAAGCGTGAAGGACAAGTCGGAGGCTTTGGAGCAATGGACCGCGTGGCGGTGAAGCTTGAGCAAGACTTGGCACCGATGGACGAAGGCAACGGTGAAAAGCAAGTGAAGTCAAGATCGATAAACCAATATGATCATGTGATGATATGAAGTGGATCATATCATTGTTGATTGTGTTGGTGCATGTGTTGCATCAACATTGGAGGAGATGGAATGGAATGCGCAAGGCAAAGGTATAACCTAGGGCATTTCATTTCACCGATCATAGGTGTGTAGAGAAGTTTATGACCGGGTTTAGGATAGATGGCCGTACTATCAAGAGGGGCAAACTTGTTTGCATATCGGTCATCTAGTGCCACTCGAGTGATCTAACTTTGCATTGTCGCTAGGATCGAGTGGCGTGGCAAGTTGAGTGGCTAACACCCTTGAAAATGTTTGTGAAAATATACTAACGCATGTGCACAAGGTGATACACTTGGTGGTTGGCACATTTGAGCAAGGGTGAAGAAGATAGAGTTGAAAACGAGTTAGTCGCGCTGGTTATAGAGTGACCGGACGCGTCCAGTATTTGGCGACATACTTAGCGACCGGACGCGTCCGATGTGAATCAGCAAAATTAGTGTTCGGTGGAACAGCTGATCAGACGCTGGTAGCGTCTGGTCCGGTGTGACCGGACGCGTCCGATCGTCCGTGGGTGCTTACTGTACTCGACCGAACGCCGAGGCTCAGCATCCGGTCAGCTTCTAACAGTCGTGTCCGATCGGCCCTAGAGGCTTACTGGACTCGACCGGACACAACGGCTGAGCATCCGATCATTTCGTGCTGAGCGTCCGGTCGTCTTGTCAGAGAGCCGTTGGAGGCAACGGTAGGACACATGGCTGTCTGGCAGCAACCGAACACGTCCGGTATAGCGACCGGACACGTCCGATATTCACGATCGGTGCGTCCGATGCAGCGTCTAGTGCAGCGTCCGGTCAACCCGAAAAACGCCCAGTGAAGGGGTAATGGCTCTATTTGTCCGTGGGGTTATAAATAGGAGTTGTGGTCGGCCTTTGGCCAAGAGCTTTGAAGAGCTGAGCACACTAGAGCCTTGGTGGCTTGTGTAGTAGTGTTTAGGAGCCCTCCATCTCACATATACTTGGTAGTGATCATTCGATTGTATAAGAGAGCGATTCTAGTGCGATTGCATCGTGAGGTTGCATCGAGTGACACTATGTGATCGAGTTGCAAGCCGGTGGTGCTTGTTACTCTTGGAGGTTGCCACCTCCTAGATGGCTCGGTGGTGGTCTCCGTCAAAGCCCGCAAGAAGCTTGTGCGGTGCTCCGGAGAAGAGCTTTGTGAGGGGCATTGTGCTCGCCCCGCGGGAGCCGCGAAAAGTAACTTTAGTAAAGCATGTCATTGAGCTACCCTCACTTTCGGGGTAGGTTCTTGTGGTGCCCGACGTGCGGGCTTGGCAGGTGATGCCAATTAGCCACCAAACCACCAAGTGAGCGGTCGACACAACGATACTAGCGTGTTGGCAAACACGTGAACCTCGGGAGAAAAATCACCGTGTCAACCTTGTTCTTCCCGTTGGTTTGCATCCTCGTTACACAAGCTTATAATTACTTTTATATACATTGTGCTTGTGTAGTTGCTCTTGTAATTAGTTAGCTTATGTAGCTTACTAGTTACCTTCTTGCTTATGTAGCATAGAAGTAGCTCCCTTACGTGGCTAATTTGGTTTGTGTAACCTTATTAGTCACATTACTTAGTTTGTGTAGCTAAGTAATTGCGCTATCTAATTTGGCATTGGTTGCCTTGTTATTGAGCATTGCTAGTAAGCTTAGGTGGCTTTGTGCTTTTGCTTACTAGCTTGTGTAGGAGCTCTCTTGTTGCTTAAAGTACTAGTGGCATAGGTTTGGACGACCTTGCTCCTAGAATTGGTTAGGTGAGCTCTAGCTAGCCCGGCACCTTTGTTGCTTGATTAATATCTTTGGAAGGTGCTAGTGAACATAGATAGAGGGATATAGTCTTGGCTAGACTGATCATTTTAATTCCGCACTTGTTTCGGTTAGCCGACACGATTAATTTTAGAAAAGACTATTCACCCCCTCTCTAGTCCGCCATCTCGACCTTACAGGCGAGCACAATGCCCCTCACAAAGCTCTTCTCCAGAGCATCGCACAAGCTTCTTGCGGGCTTCGACGGAGACCACCATCAAGCCGTCTAGGAGGTGGCAACCTCCAAGAGTAACAAGCACCACCGGCTTGCAACTCGATCACCTAGTGCCACTCGATGCAACCTCACGATGCAATCGCACTAGAATCGCTCTCTCACACAATCGAATAATCACTATAAAGCATATGTGAGATGGAGGGCTCCCAAGCACTCTGAATCATGGACACAAAGTCCCCCAAGGTGCTAAACTCTAGCCATGACTGAGATCCCCCTTCTATTTATAGCCCCACGGGCTAAACTAGCCGTTACCCCTTCACTGGGCAAAACTCGGGATGACCGGACGCTCTGATCGTATCAACCGGACGCACCCTATCAGCGTTCGGTCAACGGATGGCTATCACATCATCCCTGGCTTTAAATATTGAGCGCCCAATCTCAATGGTTAAGTTGCGACCGGACGCAGCACAGTGTATGACCGGACGTAGGACCCCAGCGTCCGGTCACTTCCAGTAAGGTTCCACTCGTGACCGGACACGTCCGATCACCCTCGACCGGACTCGCCCAGCGTCCAATCACTCACTGTCTCCTCTATGCATCGCCACACCAGCACGATCGGACGCACCTAGCCAGTGCTCGGTCACTTTCAACACCAGCGTCTGGTCGAAGACCGACGCCTGCACGTTCTCTGCTGTCACTGACCGGATGCAGGACCCCAGCGTC
Organism: Miscanthus floridulus; assembly: GCF_019320115.1. Classification (NCBI taxonomy): domain Eukaryota; kingdom Viridiplantae; phylum Streptophyta; class Magnoliopsida; order Poales; family Poaceae; genus Miscanthus; species Miscanthus floridulus. The sequence goes on from NC_089596.1 coordinate 7,411,933, forward strand.
CGGTCACTGCGTGACTAGCGTCTGGTGCAGTCTGTGAAACCCTATATTTTCTATATAGGGCGTCGGTGGCACCGTCGGACTGTCCGCACTCTACGGGCGAACACTCCACCGGTGGAGTTTCGAACCTTTCTCGCCTCCGTTCCATCGTCGAGTTGATCCACATCAACTCCAACTTCATCTCCTTTGTAAATATGCCAACTCCACCAAGTGTACACCACCATGTGTATGTGTGTTAGCATTTTCACAATCATTTTCCAAAGGATTAGCCACTCAACTTGCCACGCTACTCAATCCTAGCGATGATGCAAAGTTAGATCACTCGAGTGGCACTAGAAGATCGATATGCAAACAAGTTTGCCTCTCTTGATAGTACGACCATCTATCCTAAACCTGGTCATCAACTTCTTTACACACCTATGATCGGTGAAATGAAATACCCTGGATTATACCTTTGTCTTGAGTATTCCATTCTATCTCCTCCAATATCAATGCAACACATGCACCAACACGATCAACAATGATATGATCCACTTCATACCATCACGTGATCATATTGGTTCATCGATTTTGACTTCACTTGTTTTTCACCGTTGCCTTCGTCCATCGACGCCAAGTCTTGCGTAAGCTTCACTGCCACGCGGTCCATCGCTCCAAAGCCTTCAACTTGCACTTCACGCTTGCAACCAGTCCATGAAGCCAAGTCATGTCTTGATCTTCTCCACCTTGATCACATGACTCAATATCATGTCTCATATGCAATGAGCTCCTTCATCATCACATGTGTGAGCTTTGCAATATCTCCGCGCTATTTTCACCTTCATGGCATATGTTGCTCACACACATGTACATGTGGACTAATCACCTATGTATCTCACATAAATACAATTAGTCCACCTAGGTTGTCACTCAATTACCAAAACCACACAAGAACCTTTCACTTTCCTTCTCACTCTCATAAGCACTTTATCTTTTAAGACCTCCCTGCCTCTAGGTCTATCCTTGAACCATAAGTACCTTAGTCCACCTTATCTCTCTACCCAATATTTACACCCACTCATATCGCTCTATGCAGGAACAAACATAGTGGTCAGGACGCCATACCATCATGATGCCCCAGGCCATATATGGTCAACATGTAAGGCATGCACCATTAATTAAGACTTATATTTTGGTTACCCATATCTATTGATGGTTATCCCCAGGCCATATGGTCAACATGTAAGGCATGCACCATTAATTCAGACTTCTGTTTTGGTTACCCATATCTATTGACGGTTAACATAGTGGCAGTGACGGAGGGAGGGGGCACGGGGGGCCTGACACCCCCTAACGTGCTACTAGTCTTCTATTATATAGTTAATACTCCGTATATCCATGTATGTAATTGATGTTTGGCTCCTCCCATTCATTAATCATTCCAAATGTTAAGTATGTACTGTGTATTTGAGGCCCAATAAGAAGCAGCCCAATTACACAAACATGCAATTGCTGCTGTTCCCTTCATCGGTTCTGAATACAAAGCGTCGAGCCTTCCTGGCTTCCTTCGTTTCTCGCCTCTTCGGTTGTTCGTCTTCTCTTCTGCTTTCCAGTTTAGGGTTTTGAATACAAAGCGTCGAGCCTTCATGCCTTCCTTCGTTTCTCGCCTCTTCGATTGTTCATCTTCTCTTCTGCTTCACTAGTTCTTGGACATCGCCACACTAGTACTGTCGGAGTGGAAGGCCGGACGTGAGACGCCACGCCGTGCCGCCACCGCTGTCCCAAATTGACACCACCGGGCGCTGGCTGCTGACCTGCCATCCAAATTGCGTCTTGTGGGCTGTAGGTGTCCATCAGGTGGTGAAGCCACCAGAAGCAGCAGTTAATTCGTAATCCATAATCATCCAATGGTATTCTTTTATCTAGCAATTAACAGTCACTGATACTCTTTTATCAAATTGCCTGTGATCTTTCATGCGCCAATAAATCTATGAATAAGTTCCACTGCATCTCCATATAATCATGTACACACAGGTTCAAGTATATATGTAAATAGGTTCATGCCCGTGCGTTGCTACGGGACAGCTAAACTTTTATACTAAAAACACATGGATCGCACGATAAGATAACAATACTGTAAAAGTATATGACCGACGTTAAAGTGACATTTAATCCAAAAAGCTAAGTTCGTGAAATTTACACAGTTACAGAGAGCATGGCGTCGCAGGCTCATAAATTCTACTATGTAGATCTTTCCGTGATACGGCTAAGATCATTTTTTATACCGGCAGGAAGAGATTTCTGATATCTATTTCTTTCGTGCGCCAACAAATCCATGAATAAGTTCCACCACATCTCCATACCATCCTGTACACGACGCTCGCAAGCGAGTTAGCCACAACTTATGTAATTATTAGTTTTATAATTAGCTTATACTTAGTCCTCCTAATTGATATCTAAAAATTCAATGTGACAGAGACAAAAGTTTAGTCCTGGGATCCAAACATTCCTTAACTCTTGACTCCTCCTGGCTGCTCACTTACACCACCATGCCTATGTGTCTGCACGTATATACTCTAATGCTAGAACGTCTAAGATGGTCTTTATTGTCCACCCTTTGAAAATATCATAACTTTAAGGTTGTCACTTGTGTATGCTGTAGGATTGGGATACTTTGCACTGATCCATGAGGGTGTCCATGAGAGTCGAAATTTTTGATGCTATTATGATGTCTAAGCTTACCAATCAGATAGAGACGAACTTGATTGTTAAAATATTTTCAACACTGCTTTCGTATACTCTCTCTGTCCCAAAATAGAATTCATTCTCGCTTCCCGAAAAGTTAACTTTTTTTTAACTTCGACCAATTATATATAAAATAATATTAATATTTCTAATACATAATTAGTATCATTATATAGACCATTGAATATATTTTCATAATAAACTTATTTGGAGATATAAATATTGCACGTATTTTTTTATAAACATAATCAAAGTTGAGAAAGTTTGACCTGCACACATCCTATAATGACTTATATTTTGGGGCAGAGGAAATATATACTAATGGGAGTAGTCAATTAGAAGTCGTGATGAACACAACAATACTTTCATATTATGCTAATTGAAGCACGAAGAAACGCAGGGGAATGGACCTATATACGAATGGTGGCAATATTCGTTTAGAAAATGGTAGAAGGTTTACCAGTCTCACCAAGTATAACATGTACATCTTTTATTTGCCACCACTAATGTTCTCAAGGAGCATCCACTTTTTAATTTCAGGTCTACATGCTGAAAACACTAAAATTAAGGGCCAACCTCATTGAGTCATCTTGCTTGATCGTTGTCAATTGTTTCCTTCCATGCATGATTATTGTTTCTTTCCATATATGTGGCCTCGAGTGATCGATTTGTTTCTTTCAAAGCAGGCGGAGATCACAGGGATGACAGTTTCTTTTTCTATCGCGCGGGGTATCGCGTGGCCGGAAGGGAGGAGTATTGCTTGATCTTTGCCAATTGTTTCCTTCAATGCATGATTATTGTTTTTTCTTCTATGCATGTGGCCTCAGGTGATCGATTTGTTTCCTTCAAAGCAGACGGGGATCGCAGGGATGACATTTTCTTTTTTTATCGCGCGAGGTATCGCATGGCTGGAAGGGAGGAACAACAAAAAAAAAAAGTCGCACAAAAAATAGTCTTACTTTTAGTCTTTTTTTGTTGCAGGAGATACTTATATACAGTATACTTGCAGCTTTGTTGCCTGGTCTTGTACTCTTGTAAGGAGCGGCTATGGTCCGACCAGGGTGGCGCCCCCGCGTCGCGCCGACCAGGTTTCCCACCTTCTAGCACGCTTTTTCTTGGGCCTATTCCGATTCTGTTTTCCTCGCATGGGCCTGGTTCTGTGCCGCGCGCCCCCTATAGCTTCCCGCATGTTTGTTCTGTGGGCTGGCCTGTTTCGGTTCAGTGCGCGCCCCTGAAGGCTTCTCGAGCTTCAGTCTGCTTCCCTTTCCCGCCCTTACTCCGCTCCGTTTTCTCGTCTCCAGAAAAAAGAAAATACTTCTCTTCCCCAGGAAAAAGAAAATATTACTGGGAGGTGTTTTGAAGAGTCGAACACGCAACCTATGGTTTATGAGGATGTTTCTCATCCACTACTACACCAGTAGATGATTTGGGTTAAACATAAAATATTCCTCCCATATCAAAGGATTAAAGTCCAAGAAAAAAATATTTAGCCTCACTAGAATAATATTCTAGACCAAAAATATGTCATGAAATATGAAAAAACTATGTATTAGTAAATATAAACAAGAAAAGAGGAGAAGACACATGAAAAAAAGCCATATAAGACCTTGTTTGAATGTTATCGAATTCAGCTCTATTCAAATGTGTTGAAGTAGATTGGAGTGAAATTTAGTTCAAATTCCACCCCCAATCCACACTAACACATGTAGATTGATACGAATCCAACTACATCCAAACAAGGTATAAGAATAAAAATAAAATCAAAATAAAAAAAGAAAGAATTAAACAAAAGAGAAAATAATAATCAAATGTAAATAAATAGAAGGAAAATAAAATATAAAATGAAACAATACATGAAAAAGAATATAATAAAAGCACATAAAACATCACGTGGATATACTAGAATAATCTAAAATAAATCATAGAACATCTCACGAATATTAGATTCCATCCCGCGGCCTAGCCCAGCTCACGCGACCCCCACCAGGGAATAAAGATGGCAACAGATATATACCCGACAGATATGTCTATCCTATACCCGCACGTGCTAGGAAAAATTCTACCCGTCGGGTTACCCTTATCCGTGCACGGGTATAGAAGTTCACCCGTACCAGCGCCCCGCGTGGGTAAGGCTACCCGACGGGTAACCCGTAGCCGGATGATACACTCGCAAAGACTAAACAAAATCATAAAATTGCACAGCAATCAAAAACGAAAAAGGTTGCGTAATGACATAACTCTCAGATTTCAAAGCTGAACGCAATCACATTTCAATGTTCGCTAAAAAATCATAAAAATGAAGCAAGGTGGCAACATCGGTGTGCAGCAATCACGATAGCTGAGAAGAATAGAAGATGCGGACTGCAGCATGCGGCAGGTCTGCGCGGACAAATCGAAGAAGTTCCTTGCCGACGACGCGTGAGACTGCAGCTTGGGGCAGGTCTGTGTGCGGACTGCAGCATGGGGAAGCTCCTTCACCGACCACAAGGTCAAGGACGACGCAGGAGGTGGCTGCGGAGCTGTTCTCTGAGGCCAGATCGGAGAAGCTGCAGCTTCCTCACCTGGGGATGAGTCGGGATGGCTGCTCCCTACGGCCCCACCAGCGCCATGGAAGCAAAGCAAGCAGGCGTTGAGGTGCTGATCTGGTGGTGGGCACCGGTGACCGGTCAGTGTTGCGTGCAGCTGTGTCCTGTGCGGCTGTGCGGCGTGCGGCGTGCGGCGGCTGAGGGAGGGAGAGATTAGAATGGGGCCAGGGTTATAGGATGAGCCAACCAATATGCTCCGTCCGTTCACAAAGGAATGCAATTCTTATTCTCGCTTCCTGAAAAATCAACAGTTTAAACTTTAACCAAAATTATATAAAAAAATAATAATATTCCTAACACAAAATTAGTATCATTAGATTAGTCATAAAATACATTTTCATAATAAATTTATTTAAAAACATAAATATTAATATCATTTGCTATAAACTTAGTTAAATTTGAGCTACTTCGATCAACACGAATCCTTTAGTTGCATTGTTTTCTAGACGGAGAGAGTATATAAGTAGATTTTAGTTGGGCTGGCCCAAAAACTCACGTTGTATGGGCCAAATTCAGTAGGATTGCTACCGGTATATGCGGGTATTTATTACCCGCGGGTAGACGAGTATTTATTACCCACGAGTGTACACCCACACCTGCACTCACGTACCTGATGGGTAGAGGATTCCTCCCAGTAACATACCTAAAGTAGAAAAATTCATCAATACCCGTCTTTTTATCGGGTAAAACCCCTTAGATACTTAGGTTTCGGGTGCCCATCGCCGTCTTTACCGGCAAGCTTCTAGCACGGGACCGCGCCTGCTCACGTTGCCCTGTGTCGGCCCAGCTTGTGCGGGCGATGCGTTATGAGGAGGCCGTCTTTACCGGCAAGCTTCTAGCACGGGACCGCCTGCTCACGTTGCCCTGTGTCGGCCCAGCTTGTGCGGGCGATGCGTTATGAGGAGTTTCCGCGTGCCCTCCTGTTCCTGCCCAGCGGGGGATTTCCTGTATTCTAGATAGAAGGAAGAAAATAAATAGTAAAGGAAAAGGAAACAGGAACCGAAATAAATGTGTAGGATATGTTGACCACAAGACCTACGTATGACCTAATAAAGTTATTCTCCACCACCACACCACCAGATAAATATTTTGTCTAGATTATAAAAAAATATTTTATTAAATCGTATCAGACCAATAAAGTCAAAGGAAAAAGCATTATACTCTCAATAGACAAGGCCCCGTTCGGCTTATCCTATGTTCGGTTTGTTCGACTTCTTTTTTCAGCCGGAATAATATTTTTCTCTCACAATAATTCAACCAGAAAAGTGTTTTTCCGCCAGTTTCAACTAAAATTCTACCAGCCGAACGGACCCAAAATATATCATAGAAAAACTGATGAAATACAAAAAAAAGAATGTAATAGAGAAAACAAATATATATATATATATATATATATATATATATATATATATATATATATATATATATATATATAAAACAACAACATAGCCTTTCAGCCCTAAATAAATTGGGATATGCTAAAGTTAAAATCCAACCAGAGTCCCAAGTCACGGTTCAAACACTTCAATACCTGCTTTCTAAGTACTCATATTCAAACATAGATCTCTAAGCCAACATTCTGCTCCATACAACATAGTCGTTCTAATCGCCGTTCTATAGAACTTGCCTTTTATCTTTTATGGTATCATTTTATCACAGATGAAAGGATCAAAATGCCCAAGAGGGGGGTGAATTGGGCTAATTCTAAATTTTCTTACAATAATCAAATCCTACGGATAGCCCAATTAACCCCTTTTGCCTAGAAAAGTGTTTCTATCAAAACTAACGCACAACGGACTTACAACATATGTTCTAAACTTACTCTAGCATGCAATTCTATGGATGTAAAAACAAGTATTGAATTTCTCAAAGTAAATACTCAAAGTAAATGCTCAAAGTAAATAGAGAGAGAGGAACGCGACGATGTTTTGCCGAGGTATCGGAGAGTCGCCACTCCCCACTAGTCCTCGTTGGAGCACCCGCGCAAGGGTGTAGCTCCCCCTTGATCCGCGCAAGGATCAAGTGCTCTCTACGGGTTGATTCTTCGACACTCCGTCACGGCGAATCACCCAAAGCCGCTCACAACTTGAGTTGGGTCACCCACAAGCTCCGCCGGGTGATCACCAAGCTTCCAATCACCACCAAGCCGTCTAGGTGATGGCGATCATCAAGAGTAACAAGCACGAACTCTCACTTAACCACGCGAAGCCTAATGAGAAGATGGATGCACACTTTGCTACTCTTGATTCACTAATGAGGCTACTCTCTTGGATTCTTAATTCTCAATCACCTCACTAGGACCTTGCTCTTCTTGGCACTCACAAACGTGTTTCTCAGCTGTTGGAATGAGCAAAAGTAACTCCACACACGAGTGGAGCTTCTATTTATAAGGCAGCCTGAAAAACGAACCGTTATGAGCTTCTGTGGGGTGACCAGACGCTCCGGTCATATTGACCGGACGCTCCGATCAGTTCAACCCGTGAACCAGCAAAAATGAGTTGACCGGACGCTGGCAGGGTCCGGTCACCACTGACCGGACGCGTTCGGTCATATGAAACCCTCACTGGATGCTTACTAGACTCGACCGGACGCTGAACCCTCAGGGTCCGGTCACAGATTCCCTTCTCTGGAACCTTACTGGAGTCGACCGGACGCTAACTCTCAGCGTCCGGTCACTTGACCTCTCCAGCGTCCGGTCGCACCGAACGCTGTCTCTTGATCAAATGAACTGACCGGACCCTGCGGCCAGCGTCCGGTCGCACCGGAGCGAGCGTTCGGTCAACATTTGACCCTCCATTCACTTCCAACTCTCGAACATATGTGAATGAAGTTTGCTCCAAAGGATCTTAGGCATTCATAGGAGCTACCTAGAGCTAGTTTTAACAAGTGTGCACCACACCTAACTCACTAGACTCAACTAGGTCAAGCTACCCATTCATACCCCCCTTAATAGTACGGCCAAAGGAAAAACAAAGTCCTAAACTACTCTAAGTGTCTCTCCAACTCCAATCGACACTTAGAACTAGTCATCCTTAACCTTGTTGTCCATCCTTTGAAAACCGAAACAATTTCCATAGTAGGGGCATGACCACCTCGATTGCCTAATCGATCTCCATTACCATGACCTAACTTAATTGCCTCTGCAAAACACACGTTAGTCATAGTAATATTGTATTGTCATTAATCACCGAAATCCAACTAGGGGCCTAGATGCTTTCAATCTCCCCCTTTTTGGTGATTGATGACAATACCACCTCGAGTATGTGAAAGAGTGAGGTTTTTGACGGGCTTGGTTCATATAAGCTTTTGTCAATAAGAACAAAAGAGTTAGGTAAGCTTATATGACCCAAGCCAACACAATATACTCAAAGGATATGAATTAAGCATGAGTACAAATAACAAAGCTCATTTGCATCGGAGTATAAACGCAGAAGCAAAGGCAAATGAGCATCACACAAGTGATATGACACATAAATAATGCAAAGTAGAGAACACACATGTCATATATCACAATCACGTAGATATCACTATCACATAGATATAAAAGTATGCATGAAAGTAGACACACGAATGCATAAGTAATAGTGTATCACACAAATAAAACTCCAAATATATATAATAAGCTAATACTATATAACTAGCTCCCCCTAAATGTCGCTCCCCCTGAGTCTACATACTCGAACCCTTCTCCCCCTTTGGTGTCAAACACCAAAACCTAAGGGTCGGTCGGTGGGGCTGCAGCGGACGAGCCAGGCGCTGAAGTACGTGGAGAAAGATGAAATTGGGTGCCATCATCATCTGACCCGGAGCTCTGAACTGACTGACCCTCTGTGGCAGGAAGTGTCTCTAAAGCGGTCTGGGTCTGAGCTGGGACAGGTGCTGCCTGTGATGCTGCTAGGACGTCTGTCGTAGGATCTGATGAGGCGATAGATGAGGGGAGCCTCTGAGTAGTCACTGCGACTGGGGCTACTGTAGAAGGACCGGCAGTATGCATATGAGGAGGTGTAGGCATGCCGGTCAACTCGCTGAAGGATGCTCCAAGACTTCTAGAGATTGACGTGTCAGGCACGAATAGCGAGGGTGACTGCTCAGGTGAGAAGCCTGTGTGATATGGAGTGAACTGTGGGGCAACCACTGGTGAGGACAACCACTAGGACACCTAAACTATGGGTGAAGCAAATGGAGCTAGAGGCTGTCCCTAACTCTGAAGCCCACTGGGCTGTACTGCTGGAGTCATCGAAGTGGTGGCAGGCGGAGCAAGCTGGGGCGAAAGCTATGGCTATGGAGCCCCAAGTGCTGTGACGACATGCTGCATAAATCCCATGAGCTGCTGCTGCATAAGTAACTGCTGGTGCTGAAGGAGCTGCTGCTGCCGCTGGAACTCATCCTGACGAGCCTGAAACTATGCAAAGTTGGCAGCTGTCTCCTGAGCCTATCGAGCCTGCTCCCGCTGCATCCGCTCAAGAATGGCAATCAATGCGGGGTTCGTCTACGGTGCGGGTGGGGCTGAGCTAGAACTGCCGGCCTCTACATCATGTCTGTGTGGAGGCATCTGAGGAATCGGCTGATAGTCATCATCTGAATATCACTGGACTCGGTCATCCCCTGCTGTGCCTCAAGCGGCTCCTCCTCGGTAGCGGCTATGCCTCTAATGATCTCGTCCTACTGAGCTGCTGACTCGGGAACATCTGGACGACGACTGGGCTGAGCGGGTGCCTGTGGAGTGCTGTGTCTGATCCTCTATGCCATGTTATATGCTAGAAACTCTGTGGTGGCACCTATGTACTCTACAACCATCTCAGGGGTCCGAACCTGCACTGACTGAAGCATCAGGAAAGTGATCCAATGTGCATACAGAAGCTGCCTATGACCCTTGAAGCCCTCAGCAATAGTATCCTCCATCTCTGACAGAAGGAGGTCCCAAATGTCGAACACGGTCTGCTGCATCAGGGCATTGAGGAGCTAGAGCTGTAAGCGAGTCAGACCCTCCCTGTATCCCAACATGGGAAGCAGTGTCCTCTTGATAATGGCCTCTAGCACTTGCGCTGTAGGAGTCAGGTCACTGGGGTTCCTACTCGACCCCTCACCAAAAGGCTCCTTGAAACAATGTCGCACCAGATCTGTAGAGGGTACCATCCCTCCAAGAGGACGCCTGGGAGGCTCCTGCTGTCCATAGCATACCTCATGCAATTTGACAGGCTGATCCTGTAGCCTCAGTATCTCCCGGGCCCTGAAACTCATCACCCTGTAATCTCTGCCGTTGAATGCAAAGTGAATGAAGTTGTGATGCGGATCAACATAGAGTGAAGCATAAAATTGCCAGACCCAAGATGGTACATATACTCCTGTCCGGCCAATTAGATCTGTGAGCCCCGGCAAATATGACAAGTAGGGGCGGATATGCTCTCCGGCTGCTGCCACAATAGACTCTAAACTGCAGACTCTCTGAGATCTAAACACTGCCCCACTGTTCAGATATGCGTTGTAGAAGTCTTCCTAGAGCGGTGTATAGAACCCCTCTGCTGCTCTCTCATCCCTCCTCGGAGGGAACCACGCATCGAACTCAACAAACCTCAGCTGGCAAACCTGTCTGGTTATGGCGGCCCTCAAGTCAAGGTGTACCACTGGAGGCGGATCCTGTGGTCTGGGCGGAGGGCGTGAACCCCTACGCTGTGTAGCTGGCCTCGCTGGAACTGTAGCACTGGTACGACCAGAGTGGCGAAGCTGGGGTGCCGGCTAGGTCTCATCGGCCTGCTGGCCCTCCTGAGTCTCCTGAGCTGGCTGAGGCTCTACTGGTGGGGGTTGCTACTGGGGCTCCCCTGAGGTCGAGGCTCCTCAAGAGCCAGTCAACATCCTACCATCATGATAGTCCCAGGTGGACCACCATGACGACGCTCAGCCTCCTCAACTGCTGCCCTCTGAGCTGGTGTGAGCTGTGGATCTACTATGACAACACCACTGTGAGCGCCTCCTCTCTCGGCACACTCTGCGGCCTCTGCAACAGCTACTGCTCTCGCTGTCTCTGCGTTGAGGTACTTGCGCTTCTTGGATGTCACCTGCTTCGTTGCCTTGCCTTTCGATCCTGCAGGCTAGTGAGGCGGGGGCCTCCGATCATCATCTCCCAGACCACCACCAACGTTCTTGGTGCGAGCCATCTGATCTGTCAAGAAGATGAACTACCGCTGACAACAATCAACTGTCAAACTGACACTTCCAAGGCTTGGCCTCGATCTATACTCGCGAGCTTGGCTCCGAGTTGTCTGACAACTGCCACAAGAACCTCAATGGCACCGACTCGCTGCACGATAGAATAGATGGATATACAAATAAATACAATATATCTAATAGATGCGAAAACCTAGGAAGCAAGCAATGTAGGTACAAAGTTGAGACGACGGGCAAGCTACCTGACGATCAGCGATCCGGGAAAAGAAAAGACGTCGCGCGGGAAACCTCAGAACCAGCTAGGGTTAGGGTAGATCGAAAGCCCTGAATGATTTGAAATCAGTGCATTGCAATTTGATCTAGGTCACAAGCAAATCAAGATTGGAACAATGGTCTGACCTTACCAATCGAGGAGGTAGGGCTAGGGCTTGAATGGCGCTTGTTGGAGCTGCACGCTAATTGGAGGCGCCGGACTCATGGGCTTGACTCCAGCGATGCTGACTCGCGAGAGGCGCGCGGTGGCTTGGGCGCGCGGCTGCGGTGGCGTGGTGGCTTGGGCGTGGGAGGCGTGGAGGAGCTGCGCGGGACAGCACGACGATTGCGGTGGTGTGCAGTCACGGGAGGCGCGGAGGCGCGCGGCTACGGTTGACTGGCGGCGCGCGGAGCAGGACGGCGGCGTTGGCACGGGAGGCACGTAGTGAGCTGGCGGCGGCTCGGGCTAGGGCAAGGCGACTATGGAGATTAGGGTTAGGCGCTGCTGGCTGAGATCGAAGATACGGATGGTTAAAAGGAGATCCCACGCATAACGGAGAAGGAAACAGGGAAAGAGTTCAGAAACCGCACGTTCTCTATTGACCGGACGCTCCGGTGGTAGCGACCGGACGCTACCACCCAGCGTCCGGTCAATTCCAAAGAGGTCCAATTCCTCTGGAATCGCGACCGGACGCGTCCAGTGGTCCATGACCGGACGCAGGCAGGGTCCGGTCAGCTCAGCCTGATTCTCCTTCAAACGACCGGACGTTGGATCCCGCAGCGTCCGGTCACTCCTTCAGCAGCAGTTCACCTCTTGTGAACTGACCGGACGCTGGACAGCAGCGTCCGGTGCAGCGTCCGGTGCACCTTTTCTAGCAAATCTTCAAAGTTCCTTCGCGCTGCCTATTCCTAATCAAGTCCCAACTTGAATAAGATCCAAATAAACACCAATTGAGACTAATATGAGTGACCTCTCTCAAACCCTCATATTTTTCAAAATATTTTGCCTTAGGCTATAATTCTTTTTAAGAAAATAGGCAATAAGAGGACAAATGGAACAAAACGACAAAACAACATCCATATATATGCAATACTATGTAAGTAAATCTAGTTGCTTGTCAAGTTTGATCCAAGGTTAAGCTTCTTCACACGTTTTTCGGCGGTTATCTTAACCATGTTAGACAAGCCCTATATGCATTGCCAAAAATTAAACATGTTGTATATTACAATGAATGCAAGGGACAACACAAGCTCAATTTTTAGTGAAGTTGCTAAAGTCAAGTACATTGAGCTCATTTCACAATCTACAAAATGTAGCCCCATCTAGCGGTTTAGTGAAGATATCCACTAATTGATCTTCGGTTCTTACACCTTCTAATGACATATCATTTTTAGCAACATGATCTCTTAGAAAGTGATGGCGGATATCTATGTGCTTGGTGCGAGAGTGTTGAACTGGATTATTTGTAAGTTTTACCGCACTTTCATTGTCGCACAAAAGAGGTACCTTTTCTAGAACTACACCATAGTCTAGCAAAGTTTGTTTCATGTATAAAATTTGTGCACAACAAGCACCCACGGCAATGTATTCCGCTTCGGCGGTGGACAAAGCCACACTATTTTGTTTCTTGGAGGACCAAGACACAAGTGATCTACCAAGCAAATGGCACCCTTCGGATGTGCTTTTTCTATCAACTTTACATCCGGCATAATCCGAATCGGAATAGCCAATTAATTCAAATAAAGCTCCTTTAGGATACAAAAGGCTAATGCTTGGTGTGTGCTTAAGATACCTAAGGATTCTTTTTACGGCAATTAAATGTGTTTCCTTAGGACTAGCTTAAAATCTAGCACACATACACACACTAAACATGATGTCGGGCCTAGATGCGGTCAAATATAACAAACTACCAATCATTGAATGGTAGAGAGTTTGATCAATCGGGTTACCTCCCTCATCTAGGTCGAGATGTCCATTGATAGGCATTGGTGTCTTGATTGGCTTACATTCATCCATCTTGAATATCTTGAGAAGATCTTTTGTGTACTTCTCTTGAGAGATGAAGATGCCATCTTTCATTTGCTTGACTTGAAAACCAAGAAAGAATGTAAGCTCACCAATCATTGACATCTCGAACTCCTTCGACATCAATTCACCAAATTCTTTGCATGAGTCTTCATTTGATGATCCAAAGATGATATCATCAACATATACTTGACAAATGAAGATATGCCCATCAAGCTTCTTGGTGAATAGTGTGGTGTCGACCTTCCTAATGGTGAAGCCCTTCTCAATGAGAAAGTCCCGAAGGCGCTCATACCAAGCTCTTGGCGCTTGCTTAAGTCCATATAGTGCCTTGGACAACCTATAAACATAATTAGGATATCTAGGGTCTTCAAATCCAAGAGGTTGATCAACATAGACTAGTTCATTAATAAAGCCATTTAAAAAAGCACTTTTCACATCTATTTGATATAGTTTCATTTTATGATGTGATGCATATGCAAGTAGGATATGGATAGCTTTTAATCTTGTAACCGGTGCAAAGGTCTCTCAAAAATCCAAACCTTCAACTTGAGAGAACCCCTTTGCAACTAGTCTTACCTTGTTCCTCACAACAACACCTTGATCATCTTGCTTGTTACGGAACACCCACTTTGTTCCAATGACTCTTGCACCTTTTGGTCGCTCTTCAAGAGTCCAAACTTTATTGCGAGTGAAGTTGTTCAACTCTTCATGCATGGCATTGATCCAATCCGGATCTTTGAGAGCTTCTTCTACCTTGGTAGGCTCATAGCAAGAGACAAAAGAGTGATAAGCAATAAATAAAGCAAGTTTTTTAGATCGGGTCATTACACCCTTTGATGGACTCCCTATGATGAGATCTTGTGGATGATCTTGTAGGAGATGTGTATTTCTTCTATTGATCACTTGAGGAGGAGGTTGTGGAGCATCAACATCTTGTGCTTGTACCACCATTTGCTTATGGGATATATGAGTATCTTCATTTTCTACTCTTCCACCTTTTTCACCATCTTATGGCACACTTGATGAAGAAGGTTGATCAATAATTTGTACATCATCTTTTGGCTTGATGTCTCCCACCAGAATATTTTTCATAGCCTCCCTCAATGGTTCATCACCTACATCATCAAGATTCTCATGTGCTCCTTGGGAGCCGTTAGATTCATCGAATTCCACATCATATGTTTCTTCAACTAAGCCGGTGGCATGATTAAATACTCTATATGCTTTGGACTTCAATGAGTAACCAACAAGAAAACCAATATCACAACATCTTTAGAACTTCCCTAGGTGTTGCCGCTTCTTGTAGATGTAGCATTTGCAACTAAACACCCTAAAGAAGGAGACGTTCGGCTTCTTTCCATTGAGCAACTCATAAGGTATCTTACCAAGGAACTTTTGAAGGAATAGGCGGTTTGATGCATAGCATGCGGTGTTGATTGCTTCCACCCATAGAGCTTCGGGGTGTTGTACTCATCTAGCATTGTCCTTGCAAGAGTGATCAAAGTCCGGTTCTTCCTCTCAACTACACCATTTTGTTGAGGAGTATAAGTTGCGGAGACTTCATGCTTGATCCCAACTTCATCACAATAGGCTTCAATGTTTGTGTTGTCAAATTCTTTCCTATTGTCACTTCTAATCTTCTTGAGCTTCACTTCAAATTCATTTTAAGCTCTCTTGGCAAACTTTTTGAAGCAAGATGCAACTTTGGATTTGTCATGAAGGAAGAACACCCATGTATACCTTGAATAGTCATCCACAATCACAAGACAATAGAGATTTCCTCCCAAACTCTTGTATGTTGTTGGTCCAAATAAATCCATGTGTAGAAGTTCTAGCACTCTTGTGGTTGACATAAAAGCTTTAGTTGGATGAGTGTTTGCAACTTGCTTGCTGGCTTGACATGCACTACAAAGCTTGTCCTTCTCAAACTTCACATCCTTCAACCATCTCATCAAATCATTCTTCATAAGCTTCTTGAGTGAGCTCATCCCAACATGAGCAAGTCTTCTATGCCATAGCCACCCAAGTGTTATTTTGGTGAATAGGCAAGTCTTCAAATTAGCATCTTCGGAGGTGAAGTCAACTAGATATAAGTTGTTGTATCTAAATCCATTGAATATCACTTGATTATCATCTACCTTGGATACAACAACCTCTTTCTCGGTGAACAAGCATTGGAAGCCAAGATCACACAATTGTCCAACGGATAGCAAGTTAAAGCTCAATGAAGCAACATAGAGCACATTGGAGATGGAGTGATCATTTGATATTGCCACTTTGCCTAATCCTTTAACCTTCCCCTTTGAATTATCTCCAAATATTATTTTCTCTTGTCCATCTACCTCTTCATCTAGTGAGGTGAATATACGAGGATCACCGGTCATATGTTGAGTGCAACCACTATCAATAACCCAATGACTTCCACCGGTCTTGTAGTTCACCTACACACAAGAGATTCAAGCTTTAGGGATCCAAACTTGTTGAGGGCCCTCCATCTTCTCAACAAGTGACTTAGCCACCCAAATCTTCTTAGGCCTACTCTTGTTAGGGGTCCTAAGAACATGACTTTCATCTTTCCACTAGAATCTTTTCTAAGCATGTAGTGAGCATTGAAAGCAAATGATCTAGCATGCTTGGGCAAGGGTTGTGGCGGTGGAGTTTGACACTCATGAGCAAAGTGGCCTTCTTGTCCACACTCAAAACATCTCTTTGGTTTTGGCTTTGGCTTTGATTGTTATTATTGAGCTTGAGCCTTCTTCTTCTCTACACTTGCCACATATCCAATGCCACTTTTATCCATCTTCATGACGGTGTTCATAAGTAGCTCACTTTGAAGGTGCTTGCCTCTAGCAAACTTGCTCAACCTAATCTTGAGATGCTCTTTCTCCAACTTGAGCTTCATATTTTCTTCCTTTAGAGCATCATCTTTCTTCTCTTCCTTGAGCTTCTTGTTTTCTTCTTTGAGCTTCTCATTCTCAAGGATCAACTCTTTGTTATGATCAAGAGTTTCTAGCACAATGATGTTGTGGCTTTTCATCTCTTCTAGATCTTTCATGAGCTTCTCATTATCACTCTTGAGCTTGATATACTCATCATAGTCATTGCACTCAACCACTTGCTTGCCTTTGCTACTAGATCCATGCTCAATACTCTCATCAATTAAATCATCACATGAAGTAGCTATATCAATCTTGACAACATGGTTAGTAGCATCATGTGGCTCATTTGGTAAAAATTCTTGAGCAATAACAAGAGTATCATGATTGATCTTAAGAGTTGTATACTCATCTTTTAACTTGTTGTGACTAGTGATGAGCTCATTGTGCACCCACTCAAGTTTATCATGTTTATCCTTAAGCTCTTTCTTAGAAGATTTGAGCTCCTTGAGTTTGGATGATATAGCATCATTAGTTTCTCTAATCTCATCATTAGCCTTTTCCAATGTATCACACTTAGCTAAGAGTGAATCATTTTTAGCATCAAGTTTTTCATTTGTAGCTCTACTCTTTCTAATGATCTTAGTGTATTTTCTTAGTATTTTGACAAGATCATCATATGTAGGTGAATCATTATCGCTATCGCTATCATCATCACTAGCTTGCTCATCATCACTACTATCATCACTCTTAGTTACCTTGCGTTCACCCTTGGCCATAAGGCATAGGTGTGTAGAGGATGATGACGATGGTGACGGTGAAGATGCAAGATCAATAGCAATGACGGCCACCTTCTCATTGTCACTATCATCATTGGATGATCCACTTGATGAATCAATGTCCGTGAGCCAATCACTGACAATGTAGGCCTTTCCACTCTTCTTCTTCTTGTAGAAGTCTCTTTTTTTGCCATCTCTCTTCTTGTATGGCTTGTTTTTTTTCTTCTCATCTTCATCTTCATTGCTTGAGTCATCTTTCTTGCCCTTGTTCTTGTTCTTGAACTTGTCTTTCTTAGGCTTTGTGCATTGATGAGCTAGATGGCCAAGTTCGCCACAATTGTAGCAATCCATCTCGGAGATTGGCTTTCTTCTTGAGCTAGTGAAGAACTTCTTCTTCTTGCCGTCAAACTTGATGCCACTCTTGTTTGGCTTCTTTAGCATCTTGGTGGTCTTCTTCACCATGAGAGCAAGACTTTCTTCATCACCTTCATCACTTGAGCTCTCATACTCAAGTCTTGCTTTACCCTTATCTTGGCTAGCTTTGAATGCTAAGTCCTTCTCTTTCTTCTTTGTAGAGGATGAGCCATCTTGTGGTGTGATGTGCATGTACATCTCATGAGCATTGATCTTTCCCAAGATTTGTGTCGGTGTAGCGGCGGAAAGATCACCTTGATGTAACACGGTCACAATATGCCCATATTTGTCAATGGGGAGGACACTCAAGATCTTTCTCACAACGTCGGATGGTGACATTTGAGTAAGTCCAAGCCCATTGACTTCCTCTACAAGAACATTTAAACGAGAATATATCTCATTAGCACTTTCTTTGGGAAGCATCTGAAAAGAATTTAGCCTTTTAATCACAAGATGATAGCGTTCCTCACGCTCACTCTTGGTTCCCTCATGGAGCGCACAAACGTCTGACCATAGTACATGGACGTCTTTGTGGTTCCTTACACGGTTAAACACATCTTTGCAAAGGCCTATAAAGATGGTGTTTCGAGCCTTTGCATTCCATTTTTCATAGTTAACCTCATCGCCTTGTAGGTTAGTAGTATCCCAAGGTTTTGGGAAGCCTTGAGAGGCGGCTCTAAGAATACCAACGTCTAGAGCTTCTAAGTACCCCTTCATGCGGATTTTCCAATATGGAAAGTCATCTCCCTCAAAGATAGGAGGAGGTCCATCCCCGTGAGACATCTTGCTCAAAGCGATTAAGCTTAAAACGTGAGCACGAGGCTCCGATACCAATTGAAAGGATCAAGATGCCCAAGAGGGGGGGTGAATTGGGCTAATTCTAAATTTTCTTGCAATAATCAAATCCTATGGATAGTCCAATTAACCCCTTGTGCCTAGAAAAGTGTTTCTATCAAAACTAACGCACAACGGACTTGCAACCTATGTTTCAAACTTACTCTAGCATGCAATTCTATGGATGTAAAAACAAGTATTGAATTGCTCAAAGTAAATACTCAAAGTAGATGCTCAAAGTAAATAGAGAGAGAGAAGAACACGGCGATATTTTGCTGAGGTATCGGAGAGTCGCCACTCCCCACTAGTCCTCGTTGGAGCACCCGCGCAAGGGTGTAGCTCCCCCTTGATCCACGCAAGGATCAAGTGCTCTCTACGGGTTGATTCTTCGACACTCTATCACGGTGAATCACCCAAAGCCGCTCACAACTTGAGTTGGGTCACCTACAAGCTCCGTCGGGTGATCACCAAGCTCCCAATCACCACCAAGCCATCTAGATGATGACGATCACCAAGAGTAACAAGCACGAACTCTCACTTGACCACGCGAAGCCTAATGAGAAGATGGATGCACACTTTGCTACTCTTGATTCACTAATGAGGCTACTCTCTTGGATTCTCAATTCTCAATCACCTCATTAGGACCTTGCTCTTCTTGGCACTCACAAACGTGTTTCTCAGCTGTTGGAATGAGCAAAAGTAACTCCACACATGAGTGGAGCTTCTATTTATAAGGCAGCCTGAAAAACGAACCGTTATGAGATTCTGCGGGGTGACCGGACGCTCCGGTCAGTTCAACCAGTGAACCAGCAAAAATGAGTTGACCGGACGCTGGCAGGGTCCGGTCACCACTGACCGGACGTGTCCGATCGCATGAAACCCTCATTGGATGCTTACTGGATTCGACCGGACGTTGAACCCTCAGGGTCCAGTCAGTACTGACCGAACGCGTCCGGTCACAGATTTCCTTCTCTGGAACCTTACTGGAGGCGACCGGATGCTGCCTCTCAGCGTCCGGTCACTTGACCTCTTCAGCGTCCGGTCGCACCGAACGCTGTCTCTTGATCAAATGAACTGACCGGACCCTGTGGCCAGCGTCCGGTCGCACCGGAGCCAGCGTCTGGTCAGCATTTGACCCTCCATTCACTTCCAACTCTCGAACATATGTGAATGAAGTTTGCTCCAAAGGATCTTAGGCATTCATAGGAGCTACCTAGAGCTAGTTTTAACAAATGTGCACCACATCTAACTCGCTAGACTCAACTAGGTCAAGCTACCCGTTCATACCCCCTTAATAGTACGACCAAAGGAAAAATAAAGTCCTAAACTACTCTAAGTGTCTCTCCAACTCCAATCGACACTTAGAACTAGTCATCCTTAACCTTGTCGTCCATCCTTTGAAACCGAAACGATTTCCATCGTAGGGGCATGACCACCTCGATTGCCCAATCGATATCTATTACCATGACCTAACTTAATTGCCTCTGCAAAACACACGTTAGTCATAGTAATATTGTATTGTCATTAATCACCGAAATCCAACTAGAGGCCTAGATGCTTTCAACAGAGAATGCCAGAAACTTATCGCCACTTGATCCACCATGCTTGGATTCTATAAAACGTCTGCATCAATATCTCTATCTCTCTGTAGCATCAATCCCAGATATCGAAAGGTATCATTCTTATGCACTATCTAAACTCACATCTTCCTCCTCCTGTACAACTCCGTCAAAGTCACATCTTATATATTCGGTTTTAGTTCTACTCAATCTAAAACTTTTAGATTCAAGAATCTACCGTCATAACTCTAATTTCCTATTTACTTCCACTTGTCTTTCGTCCACTAACACTACATCATCAGCGAATAACATACGCCAAGAGATATCCCCTTATATGTTCCTGATAACCTTATCCATTACCAAGAGTCCAAGACAAAGAGATACAGCCTTAAAACTAATACTTAATGAAGTTCAATTTTAATCAGGAAGTAATCTGTCTTACGTCTTAGAGCATGGCTAATAAGCGAGCCGACTGTAGGCTGAGAGATTGTGCCATGACACATATAGTAAGTAATACAACTTGCACATATAACAAGCTAGTTGGGGGCTTGGCTCTATCAAACATGCATGTATTTAATGCTCTATCAAACAGCTGGAAGAAAAACGTCAAGGCTTATCACCCGCTACCGGCTAGGAACGTGCGGTGTCGGGCTATTCAGCCGAACGGAGAGTAGAGCGCCGGCCCGCTTTCTCTCTGTTTTTCTCTCTGCCGCGTCATATGTTTTCCTACGTGGCCTGAATTCAGCCGGCTGAGTCATCCTTATAATACTTGCTCTTACCATCGTTTGTTACAAGTCACAACATTGTACCTGTTCTTGACGACGGTCTCGTACTTTACTTTGATAGGACTTTATCTTTGTCCAAAAACCACCACTTTCCTTGTTCTGCTCTCTAAATCGAATTAAAAAAAAACAGTTCCATGACGAACTACCAGGCGAAACTGACACGAGCGAGCCAACAATAATTTGGAAGGCAGGAAATAATAGGTCATATCAAGAGAGGATAAAAAAAACATAGTAAGCACCCAGATCTCCTGGGATCTCCTTCTTCCCAAAATCAAATCCAGCACGCACATGACACAGACTTGGTACCCACCAACAACCAAACCAAATCCAGATTCGAGATCGAGTGCAAAACAAAGGCCACCAACCATATATATATAAATAAATAAAAAGTCGAGCACAAAATCGACGACGGTCAATATGATCTGGGCGACGTGAGGCGGGAAGACGACTACAGTGCTAACGAGGCGTAGACGAGGCTAGCGTGGATCTGCGGGGAGGTACTGAAGCAGGGCAGTAACGTCGGGCGGGAGAGGCCTCTGGACGGTGTTCCCACTGCCGGCACGCTTGCCCCCGAGGCTGACGTCCCCACGGCCGGCGCACTTGAACCCGAGGCCAGCGTCCTTGTGCCCGGCGCGCTCGAATCCGACGCCGGCGTACCCATGCCCGGCGGGGTTGACCCCGAGGCCGGTGTCCCCGGCTCCCTGTGGCCGGCGGCGCCCCAACGCTGGCACGCTCGCAGCTCGCACCCGCAGCCTGCGAGCCCGTGGGGAGGTGGAAGAAGACAGAAAGGGCGCGAGCGAGGCGGGGGAGAAGAAACAAATGAGTGGCTAGGGCTTTCTGAGAAATACTATGGGAAGAGGAAAAGCTTGGCCATCCGATGTAGATCAACTGCCGAGGGAGCTTGCGGCTCAGCTGGGCCTGCGGGTTTAGAAGGCCCAAAGGGGATTTCCCAGCCCAGGCCCAGATTACGTTTTAACTTGTGCTCTCGGTCTTCAGCTGGGCCGAAATAAGTCACGGGCTAAACAAGCTATCTTTTTTAGTGCATTTTTCAAATAGCTCTCATTTTTAATTAATGTACTGTTTAAATTTTAAGTATATTATCATGAATCAGGCCGATCTTAATTTCCACGAAACAATAAATGGAAACATTAAGAAGATTGCGTGGTGCTGCTCACTTGAAAGCGTTACAAGGATAGGACGGAGCAAGAATTGAGAGAGGAGCATGAAAGAGCGGTGATGTGATCAAGCCTGATGATGCTAAGCTTTTCACGTGCTAGGTGAGTTTTCTAAGAACAAAAAACGTAAATATAGATTTGGTAAAAAAATTATTATTAGGTATAGATATGCACACGGATGTTGTAGCTCTACGTTTCATATGTGAATCAGATTCATGACCCGTGTTCATTAAGTTAGAGCAACTCGTGTCTAATAATGTAACGATACGCTGATCGAGACGTATTAGGAACCTGCTTTTTTGGGCTCTGTTCACGTGCCCTTAAACCCAGCTTGATCCGCTTCTTTTTTTCATCCGGAACAGTGTTTTCCTCTCATAGATTCCTCCAAAATTTCTCCAAGCGAACGAGGCCTTTAATAGTTAAACTGCCCTTGCATCTTTGTACTGAGGATCTATTTTTTTACTTCTCAAACTGCCATCGCATCTTATACATCTTGTATGTGATATGATATGAACTTTATAACTCGTGCTCGTACGAGTTAGAACAACTCGTGTCTAGCGACAACATAGAGTCTGATTCCAAAACATATTGGGTCCCGTTGCAACGCAATAAATTATAAAAGCAAAAAATATAAGTAGACATGTACCACTCACGTTATCGTTTTGCGTGAATGTTTAGTAGTTTTTTTTTGTTGCAACGTACGGGCATAGTTGTAATATAAAGAGACAAAATTTAAGGAATTTTTTGGACTGGCCTCCCTAGCTTCTTATATAGACCGGTGGAGATTGGGTAAAACATTGCTTCCGAATACAAGAAGAATCGAACGCTACAGAGATGGGAATTAAAAAACTGGAGTTTAGGTACAGTGCGTTTGGAAAATACAACAGAGAAGGAAAAAGAAATATGCCAGAAAAATTGACACAAGCGAGACTTTGCGTTGCTGTCGTCCGCCTTCCATGGTTGACTCCGTGTCGACACAAGGTAACGAGCATGGCTATCCATAATCCAGCCTGCACATGACACGGACCTGGTACCCAGCAAACGATGCAAGGCCGCGTTTAGTTGCCGGCCGAAGTTAGCGCCGCTGGAAAGAGAGGTCACTGTAGTGCACTGTAGCATTCGTTTTTATTTGATAATAATTGTCCAATCATTGACTAATTATGCTCAAAATGTTCGTCTCTCAAAGTATAACCAAACCGTGCAATTAATTTTTGATTTCGTCAACATTTAGTACTCCATGCATGTACCGCAAGTTTGATGTGACGGAAAATCTTCTTTTTGCATAGTGTCAAAGTTTGAATTTTGGTGGAACTAAACATGGCCCAAACCAAATCAAGATTTCAGATTTAGATCGAGTCCAAAACAAAATCACATACCAAATTGATCAAAATCACATAGGAGTACGAAATAGAGGGGCCACAAAACATATATAAACAAAAAAGCCAGAGCACAAAATTGACACCGACCTGGGAGCCTGGTAGCGATATGGTCGCAGGGGAGAGGATACGGCGTGGCGCCGTGTAGCTGCTCGGAGAAGGGCCGCGTAGAAACCTGCGGCGTGGCACGAAGAACAGGCGCGAGGCAGCATGAGAACTCGGTGTTAGGATGGCTCAAGGAGTCGACTCCACGGTTGCAGAAATCCGGAGAGGGCGCGAGGGGCTCTTCCGTGCTCTAGTGTGGCGGTGCTCCTCGGTCCTCTCTATGTCTTGGGTTGGGGTCGCGGACAGAGGTGGGGGGAAGCAAGAAATGCTAGCGGCGGGGCGTGTGGTAGCTGGCCGGGAGGCTGTTGGGGAGCGAAGGCGGTGCTGCTCCTCGTTGCGGTGGCGGAGAGCGCCGGGAGGCCGTTGGGGAGGGGGCGGCACTCGGCGCATACGGGGGCAGTTTAACAGGGCTGGCCTCGCCGAGCCTAGGATGGTGGAGAATCGAGCGGAGGAACTGCTCTGTTCGACAAAATTGCATATCCATGACTCCAAACAACGCCTTGCAAATGTACGACTTTAAACACCGTCTTCGTAAAAATAACCTCAAAACATTGGTTTCTTTATTTTCATGACATTATATGTATGAAGTCTTTTTTCTCATATAAATACATGTATTTATTCCCCGAAGTGAGGTCATTTAGATGACATTAAGTTGGTTTTCCTGGGCTGGCCGCCTGTGCCGCCGGGTGGCTGGCTTGCCGCTGCCTTAGGGCCCGTTTGGCACGGCTTTGGCTCGTGAAAAAAACAGCTCTGGCTCGGGCTCATATGGAAAAGTAGTTTTTTCTGACTCTGGCTTATTTGTACGAAAACGTTTGGCAAAACGGCTTCTCCTAGTTGTAAAGAAGATGTCAAATGTCCAAAATACCCTTATATTTTTTTTCTCTATTTTCTTTTTCCTTTTTTCTCTTCATTTTTCTTTCTTTTTTTATTTTTCTTTCCTTCTCCCCTTCTTTTCTTCTCCTTATCCGAACGGCCACACTCCTTATCCTGTCACCCACTCCCTCCCTCCCCTCCTCTCTCTCTCTCTCTCTCTCTCTCTCTCTCTCTCTCGGGCGTAGCAGGAGGCTAGCGGGGGAGCTCGAGGCCGGCGGTGGGGCGGAGCAGGGAAGGGCCGGCAGTGGGGCGGAGCTGGAGCTTGAGGCCGGCGGGGCGGAGCAGGGAGCTAGCAGTGGGGCGGAGCTCGAGGTCGGCGGAGCGGTGCAGGGAGATCGAAGCCGTGCGGGGCAGAGCTCGAGGCCGCGCGTGGCGGCGGCCGTCGGCGCGCGGCGTCGGGGAGGAGAGCAAGCCGGGGACAAGGATGGAAAGTGTGGAGGAGGAGCTGGAATAAGCCACTTTTTTGGCTTCTGGCGGGCGGAGGAACTGTCTCACCGTATTTTGTGGGGCTTTTGCTGGCTCTCGGTCGCAAGCCATTTTGGGCTCGAGCGTTTGGCACGGCTTCATCAAAAGCCGCTCTAGAAGCTGCTCGATGAGCCGTGCCAAAGGGCCCCTTAGCTCTGTGATCTGGAGCAGTATCAAAAATTCAAAAACCACAAGTAGAGCACTACACACGCTATAGATTTCCTCTCTGCTAGGACTCTAGGAGCTAGCCCTCGCCCCAGCAAGCAAATAAGCAATGCACAGGACCATAATTTAGCACCATGAATGCTCCTCCTCTAACAAAAATGAGCCATATGCAATTACATGTAATAGATAACACCATGAATTTAGCACAAACGAATACATCTCATAAATCCATTAATTTAGCATAAAAACTTCATCTCACAAAACCATAATTTTATTCCAAACAAGATCTAAGTCATATGAAATAAAACATGAGTTTATACCTCATCAAAGCTAAAAAAATTCAACCAATATGTAGCTTCGCAGTAGGCATCCTCATAGGACTACTGGTGTCGTTTTGTGAAGAGGTGCCCTCTCCTAACAAGAACGCAAGCTTGGTGCACATAAATACATTACGACAATTAGATGCATGAAAAGAATTAGTATATGGTAAATGTGTTAGTATTCCTTACCTTCTAGTGATCCTTCCTGAACTATCTCGTAGTATTTCTTTTCTAGTTGGCCTCTGTGGGGTACTAAGTTCTGCTAGCGTAGCTTTTGTAACATTCTTAGTAGGTTGTGACCTCAATCTCCACCTCAAGTACCTCAATCTCCACGACACTCCCGGGGCTACGCTTCATTACCTCGGCCTTCCACCTAAACAACAGCTCAAAACTCTCTTCTCATTTGTCATAAACCTCGGCAAGAGCTCTTTCTTTACCCAGCCATATAGTGTCATATGCAATTGTGACCTTGTGATCTGTCTACAACTTTGAAGGGTCGAGATGGCGGACTAGAGGGGGGGGTGAATAGTCTTTTCTAAAATTAATTGCGTCGGCTAACCGAAACAAGTGCGGAATTATAACTATCGGTCTAGCCAAGACTACACCCCTCTATCTATGTTCTCTAGCACCTTTCAAAGATACTAATCAAGCAACAAAGGTGCCGGGCTAGCTAGAGCTCTCCTAACCAATTCTAGAAGCAAGGTCACACAAACCTATGCCACTAGTACTTTAAGCAACAAGGGAGCTCCTATACATGCTATTAAGCAAAAGCACAAAGCCAACTAAGCTCACTAGCAATGCTCAATAACAAGGCAACCAATGCCGAATTAGAGAACGCAAATACTTAGCTACACAAACTAAGCAATGTGACTAACAAGGTTACACAAACCAAATTAGCCACGCAAGGGAGCTACTTCTATGCTACACAAGCAAGAAGATAATTAGCAAGCTACACAAGCTAACTAATTACTAAAGCAACAACACAAGCTCAATGTATATGAAAGTAATTGCAAGCTTGTGTAACAGGGATGCAAACCAACGGGAAGAACAAAGTTGACACGATGATTTTTCTCCCGAGGTTCACGTGTTTGCCAACACGCTAGTCCCCATTGTGTCGACCGCTCACTTGGTGGTTCGGCGGCTAATTGGCATCACCCGCCAAGCCCGCACGTCGGGCGCCGCAAGAACCTACCCCGGAAGTGAGGGTAGCTCAATGACATGCTTTACTAAAGTTGCTCTTCGCGGCTCCCGCGGGGCGAGCACAATACCCCTCACAAAGCACTTCTCCGGAGCGCCGCACAAGCTTCTTGCGGGCTTCGACGGAGACCACCACCAAGCCATCTAGGAGGTGGCAACCTCCAAGAGTAACAAGCCCCACCGGCTTGCAACTCGATCACCTAGTGCCACTCGATGCAATCTCACAATGCAACGCACTAGAATCACACTCACTCGCAATCGATTCGCACTCTTGCAAGCACAAGTGAGTTAGAGGGCATCCAAGCAGTCCTACACAAGCCACATAGGTGTGAGAGTGCTAAGCAAGCAGCCCAAGGCCGGCCACCACTTCTATTTATAACCCCATGGGCTAAACTAGCCGTTACCCCTTCACTGGGCAAGATTCGGGACGACCGGACGCGCAGGTCATAACGACCGGACGCTGAAACCCGGCGTCCGGTCACTAACAGAGAGGTTCCAGCGATGTTTTTCAATGACCTTTCGGCGCTAAAACGGCTATAACTCTTAGCTCCGAACTCTGATTTCGATGATCTTGGACATTTTGGAAAGCTTACTCAGAGGGCTACACATCCCACATGCATACTTGATCCAAATCACAATGGATCAAAGCAGTATTCCAATCCAAGGACCATCCTATAGTTCGGAGTACACCAAAAAACCTTTTTCTCTTCTCTAAGTTGATTCACAATAACTCTAACTTCTTCTCCTTTGCAAATGTGCCAACACTACCAAGTATACACCACCATGTGTATGTGTATTAGCTTTTCACAAACATTTTCCAAAGGATTAGCCACTCAACTTGCCACGCCACTCGATCCTAGCAATGATGCAAAGTTAGATCATTCAAGTGGCACTAGATAACCGATATGCAAATAAGTTTGCCCCTCTTGATAGTACGGCCATCTATCCTAAACCCGGTCATCAACTTCTCTACACACCTATGACCGGTGAAATCAAATGCCCTAGGTTATACCTTTGCCTTGCGCATTTCATTCCATCTCCTCCAATATCGATGCAACACATGCACCAACATGATCAAGAATGATATGATCCACTTCATATCATCACGTGATCATATTGGTTCATCGATCTTGACTTCACTTGCTCTTCACCGTTGCCATCGTCCATCGGCGCCAAGTCTTGCTCAAGCTTCATCGCCACGCGGTCCATCACTCCAAAGCCTTTAACTTGCCCTTCACGCTTGCAACCGGTCCATCAAGCCAAGTCTTGTCTTGATCTTCTCCACCTTGATCACATGACTCAATGTCATGTCTCATGTGCATTTAAGCTCCTTCATCATCACATGTTGTGAGCTTTGCAACATCTCTAAGCCATTTTCACCTTCATGGCATATGTTGCTCACACACATGTACCTGTGGACTAATCACCTGTGTATCTCACATAAACACAATTAGTCCACCTAGGTTGTCACTCAATTACCAAAACCAAACAAGGACCTTTCAATCTCCCCCTTTTTGGTAATTGATGACAACTCTACAAAGATATGGAAATTAAGCTCTTTTGGGTTCATGTTGCTTGCCCATGCAATTTTACCATGTGAAAATGATTTTGGACAAGTACCACAAACCCGAAATGGTAGTATTAGCTCCCCCTACATATGTGCTAGAGTGTTTGACTTTAAGTTCGCACATATGCATAGATTAAAAATGTGGGAGAGTAAATACTACAGAATGATGCTAAGGTGTATAGAATAAACCTTTGAAGCGTGTACCAATCGGAGTTGCACCTTTAAGTTCATCCTTAGCACCATGGTTAGCTAGATATCACTTGGCAATAAAAACACTAGATACCTTGTGAGATCAATATTAAAAGCGAGGTACTAGCATTACTTGAAAAGCATACCAAGTATCTAGCTATCATCTTGTGCATGCTAGTTATCAAATCATCATTCAAGTTCTACAACTAGCATACACCACACAAGCATGCATATTGAATTTAAAAGTTTATGCAATGCAAGCAAGCATATGAATATGCACATATCAAATGCAATCACTCAAAGTTCATGAGCTTGCCCCCCCTACTTGTGTGCTTCTCATTGTCCAAGAATTTTGATCCTTCTCTTTTCTCCAATGTTGCTCCATCTTTGTCCATGTTCATGTCCAACCTCCTAAGCTTTCATATCTTCTCTTGCCTTACACAATTTATCTCTCCCCCCTCTAGAGGCTTTTATATCTTTGTACAATCTCTCTCCCTTTGTCATCAATTTCCATAAAAGGTGTGCTTCTCATTGATGCAAAGGTATGTATATTGGGGTAGATGGTTGAGGCTTGAATCTTGCATTTTTGATGGACATCTTTCATGATTGTTGGAATGACACCACTTGAGGATACCACTTGTAACTTATACCACTTGTATCTTGTGTAGGGCTTCTTGAGATACCACACATAGGATCTTTGATCTTGATATCAATTTGTGTGACACCTCCCCCTATGTGATAGCATGGGTCATCCATTTGATACACTTGAGCTCTTGTAGTTGAGGGATGCATTCTTCATTTGATGATCACTTAAAGTTGAGGATCACTTTGCTATGTTGGAGTAGAAGGTAGTCACATAGATTCCAATTCATTACTCCAATAGCAATGTGAAGTCCAATTATAAGCTTGGTGAAGACCAATAGATACCATGTTGAATTTCATTCTTCACCCATATGAAATGAATACCACTTATGATCAAGTGCACTTTCTTGTTGTGGTTGACTTGCTTTATCTTTTGATCTTTGCTTGCATGAGAGTATCAATTTGAGAATACCACTTGAAATATCATGATTAGCTCTCTTTTGGGTGTTGCTTGCTTTTCTTGATCAACCCTTTTGATTGCTTCAACTAAGCATCTCAAATGTTCCTCGGATCACCACTTCTATGTTAGCCTTCCAAGTATCACACTTGGTT
Organism: Miscanthus floridulus; assembly: GCF_019320115.1. NCBI lineage: Eukaryota > Viridiplantae > Streptophyta > Magnoliopsida > Poales > Poaceae > Miscanthus > Miscanthus floridulus. Next base: position 7,441,558 of record NC_089596.1, read on the forward strand.
TACCTACACATAGGCGGCAAGCCCGTACACTAGGGAGAAGTGACCTCTCTCCAAGAACCATCCTTAACACTCACTTGAAATAACTTGATGAGTAACCTTGATTCCTTCTTTAAGTCCTTTTCTTTCTTCTTGTTTAAGTCCTTTTGTTTCTACCAAATGATATCCAATAGTCACTAGAACTTAAACTTCAACTTTATCTTGAGTTTGATCTTGATCTTCCAATTTGAGTACCAAATATATGCAAAGTACACTCCACAATCAAATGGCCTTGTACTCATATCTTGTCATGCTTCTAGATCATCTCAAAACCAAACTTAGGTACCTCAAACACTTGTAAACATGTTTCCAACTTGAGGACCTTTCAATCAAGGTGACTCTAGATCAATCCAACATTTGTCATTTTTCTGACAGATTTTGTACCCCTCAAAGAAATAGGCATATCTCCCAAAGTACAAATCCAAATACCACTAAATTTGGTGGAGATGTTCTTTACTAAGTTATCTAGCAGCTATAAAAATTTGAGCTTCATTTGACTTCTAGATTGCTGCCATATATCAATTCTTCCACCACTGCTACATGCTGAAAACAGCTGCACTATAGCTAACAAGATCTACTCCAAAACTGAAGCATTTCTTATCCAATTCCCATGAAACTTATACATAATCTTATACCAAAAGTCTAGAGCATGTATACTAATTTTCATGCCAATCCAATAAGTTTTCATTACTCAAACATGGCTAAGATCACAGCTAGCTCAGATTCTCAATTATAGAACAGATTTCAACACTTGATCTATACTTCATCAAATATGAATCAAACTTGATACTAACTTGTTTGAATACTTCCATAAGACATATATCCATTCAAACCACTTACGAAAAGTCATCCTATGAACTTATCCAACACAAATCAATCCAAACTTGACTACTAATCAATTATCCATTCAATCAACTTATAGCAAGCAACTTTGCATATTTATCCAATTCAATCAACTTATATGCACCCAAATGAAATGATCAACAAGAGATATACCTTTGTTAACTCATAATCATCCAACTATCAAGCTTCAACTCAATTATTTGCAAGTCATCAAATAATATCCAATGAATCACCAACAACTTGAATTATAGCACTTGTATGTTGATAGCGCTTGGACTTTACTCAATTTTCTCTTGGCATTGGGTTAGGATATGCACTAAGCTTCATAACTTGATTCAACATATGATGAACAATGTGAGATCAATTGAATCAAGTCTCCAATGCCAATGGTACCTACAATCAATTATCCACTTTTTGATGGTACCCAAACAAGTTTGGGTCCTCTCAAGTTAGGAGCAACATACTTAGGTAATGCCTTAGTATGAGTAGCGGGATGCTTTGCAATAGCAACCATAGAGGTACCATTACCATTCTTTCTAAGCACATTATTATCAACAATTGAAATAGTCTTAGAAATATCACCTAGGGGACATGAATGTGCCATGTGTCCCCTTTCTCGGCATGAGTAGCACTTTCTTTTTGTTTGAGCCTTCTCTTCTTTGCTCATGTGGTGCTTCTCATTGTCTTGCCTCTCATGGATTGCTTGAGCCTTCTTCTCAAGCTTGGTAGGACACTTAGAGGCTGAAAGCATCTAGGCCCCTAGTTGGGTTTCGGTGATTAATGACAATATAAGATTACTATGACTAACGTGTGTTTTGCAGAGGCAATTAAGTTAGGTCATGGTAATGGAGATCGATTGGGCAATCAAAGTTGTCATGCCCCTACGATGGAAATCGTTTTGATTTTCAAAGGATGGACGACAAGGTTAAGGATGACTAGTTCTAAGTGTCGATTGGAGTTAGAGAGACACTTAGAGTAGTTCAGGACTTTGTTTTTCCTTTGGCCGTACTATTAAGGGGGGTATGGATGGGTAGCTTGACCTAGTTGAGTCTAGTGAGTTAGGTGTGGTGCACACTTGTTAAAACTAGCTCTAGGTAGCTCCTATGAATGCCTAAGATCCTTTGGAGCAAACTTCATTCACATATGTTCGAGAGTTGAAAGTGAATGGAGGGTCAAATGCTGACCGGACGCTGGCTCCGGTGTGACCGGATGCTGGCCGCAGGGTTCGGTCAGTTCATTTGATCAGCAGACTGCGTTCGGTGTGACCGGACGCTGGAGAGGTCAAGTGACCGGACGCTAAGAGGCAGCGTCCGGTCGACTCCAGTAAGGTTCCAGAGAAGGGAATCTATGACCGGACGCGTCTGGTCAGTACTGACCGGACCCTGAGGGTTCAGCGTCCGGTCGAGTCTAGTAAGCATCCAGTGAGGGTTTCATGCGACCGGACGCGTCCGGTCAGTGGTGACCAGACCATGCCAGCGTCCGGTCATTACATTTTCACTGGTCCGAGGGTTGAACTGACCGAAGCGTCCGATCAACTTGACCGGAGCGTCCGGTCACCCCGCAGAAGCTCATAACGGTTCATTTTTCTGGCTGCCTTATAAATAGAAGCTCCACTCGTGTGTGGAGTCACTTTTGCTCATTCCAACAGCTGAGAAACACGTTTGTGAGTGCCAAGAAGAGCAAGGTCCTAGTGAGGTGATTGAGATTTGAGAATCCAAGAGAGTAGCCTCATTAGTGAATCAAGAGTAGCAAAGTGTGCATCCATCTTCTCATTAGGCTTCGCGTGGTCAAGTGAGAGTTCGTGCTTATTACTCTTGGTGATCGCCATCACCTAGATAGCTTGGTGGTGATTGGGAGCTTGGTGATCACCCGACGGAGCTTATGGGTGACCCAACTCAAGTTGTGAGCGGCTTTGGGTGATTCGCCGCGACGGAGTGTCGAAGAATCAATCCGTAGAGAGCACTTGATCCTTGCACGGATCAAGGGGGAGCTACACCCTTGCGTGGGTGCTCTAACGAGGACTAGTGGGGAGTGGCGACTCTTCGATACCTCGGCAAAACATCACCGTGTTCCTCTCTCTCTTTTTACTTTGAGCATTTACTTTGAGTATTTACTTTGAGCAATTCAATACTTATTTTTACATCCATAGAATTGCATGCTAGAGTAAGTTTGGAACATAGGTTGTAAGTCCATTGTGCGTTAGTTTTGATAGAAACACTTTTCTAGGCACAAGGGGTTAATTGGGCTATCCGTAGGATTTGATTATTGCAAGAAAATTTAGAATTAGCCCAATTCACCCCCCTCTTGGGCATCTTGATCATTTCAATTGGTATCGGAACCTCGTGCTCACGTTTTAAGCTTAATCGCTTTGAGCAAGATGTCTCACAGGGATGGACCTCCTCCTATCTTTGAGGGAGATGATTTTCCATATTGGAAAATCCGCATGGAGGCGTACTTAGAAGCTCTAGATGTTGGTATTCTTAGAGCCGCCTCTCAAGGCTTCCCAAAACCTCGAGATGCTACTAACCTACAAGGCGATGAGGTTAACTATGAAAAATGGAATGCAAAGGCTCGAAACACCATCTTTAGAGGCCTTTGCAAAGATGTGTTTAACCGTGTAAGGAACCACAAAGACGCCCATGCACTATGGTCAGACGTTTGTGCGCTCCATGAGGGAACCAAAAGTGAGCGTGAGGAACGCTATCATTTTGTGATTAAAAAGCTAAATTCTTTTGAGATGCTTCCTAAAGAAAGTGCTAATGAGATGTATTCTCGTTTAAATGTTCTTATAGAGGAAGTCAATGGGCTTGGACTTACTCAAATGTCACCATCCGACGTTGTGAGAAAGATCTTGAGTGTCCTCCCCATTGACAAATATGGGCACATTGTGACCATGCTACATCAAGGTGATCTTTCCGCCGCTACACCGACACAAATCTTGGGAAAGATCAATGCTCATGAGATATACATGCACATCACGCCACAAGATGGCTCATCCTCTACAAAGAAGAAAGAGAAGGACTTAGCATTCAAAGCTAGCCAAGATAAGGGCAAAGCAAGACTTGAGTATGAGAGCTCAAGTGATGAAGATGATGAAGAAAGTCTTGCTCTCATGGTGAAGAAGACCGCCAAGATGCTAAAGAAGCTAAACAAGAGTGGCATCAAGTTTGACGGTAAGAAGAAGAAGTTCTTCACTAGCTCAAGAAGAAAGCCAATCTCCGAGATGGATTGCTACAATTGTGGTGAACTTGGCCATCTAGCTCATCAATGTACAAAGCCCAAGAAAGACAAGTTCAAAAACAAGAACAAGGGCAAGAAAGATGACTCAAGCAATGAAGATGAAGATGAGAAGAAAAAGAACAAGCCATACAAGAAGAGAGATGGCAAAAAGAGGGACTTCTACAAGAAGAAGAAGGGTGGAAAGGCCTACATTGTCGGTGATTGGCTCACGGACATTGATTCATCAAGTGGATCATCCGATGATGATAGTGACAATGAGAAGGTGGCCGCCATTGCTATTGATCTTGCACCTTCACTGCCACCATCGCCATCATCCTCTACACACCTATGCCTTATGGCCAAGGGTGAATGCAAGGTAACTAAGAGTGATGATAGTAGTGATGATGAGCAAGCTAGTGATGATGATAGCGATAGCGATGATGATTCACCTACATATGATGATCTTGTCAAAATACTAAGAAAATACACTAAGATCATTAGAAAGAGTAGAGCTACAAATGAAAAACTTGATGCTAAAAATAATTCACTCTTAGCTAAGTGTGATACATTGGAAAAGGCTAATGATGAGCTTAGAGAAACTAATGATGCTACATCATCCAAACTCAAGGAGCTCAAATCTTCTAAGAAAGAGCTTAAGAATAAACATGATAAACTTGAGTGGGTGCACAATGAGCTCATCACTAGTCACAACAAGCTAAAAGATGAATATACTACTCTTAAGATCAATCATGATACACTTGTTATTGCTCAAGAATTCTTACCAAATGAGCCACATGATGCTACTAACCATGTTGTCAAGATTGATATAGCCACATCATGTGATGATTTGATCGATGAGAGCATTGAGCATGGATCTAGTAGCAAAGGCAAGCAAGTGGTTGAGTGTAATGACTATGATGAGTATGTCAAGCTCAAGAGTGATAATGAGAAGCTCATGAAAGATATTGAAGAGATGAAAAGTCACAACACCATTGTGCTAGAAACTCTTGATCATGACAAAGAGTTGATCCTTGAGAATGAGAAGCTCAAAGAAGAAAACAAGAAACTCAAGGAAGAGAAGAACAATGATGTTCTCAAGGAAGAGAACAAGAAGCTCAAGATGGAGAAAGAGCATCTCAAGGTGGGATTGAGCAAGTTCGCTAGAGGCAAGCATCTCCAAAGTGAGCTACTCATGAACACCGTCATGAAGATGGATAGAAGTGGCATTGGATATATGGCAAGTGTAGAGAAGAAGAAGGCTCAAGCTCAACAACAACAATTAAAGCCAAAGCCAAAGCCAAAGAGATGTTTTGAGTGTGGACAAGAAGGCCACTTTGCTCATGAGTGTCAAACTTCACCGCCACAACCCTTGCCCAAGCATGCTAGACCCTTTGCTTTCAATGCTCACTACATGCTTAGAAAAGATTCTAGTGGAAAGATGAAAGTCATGTTCTTAGGACGCCCTAACAAGAATAGGCCTAAGAAGATTTGGGTGGCTAAGTCACTTGTTGAGAAGGTGAAGGGCCCTCAACAAGTTTGGATCCCTAAAGCTTGAATCTCTTGTGTGTAGGTGAACTACAAGACCGGTGGAAGTCATTGGGTGATTGATAGTGGTTGCACTCAACATATGACCGGTGATCCTCGTATGTTCACCTCACTAGATGAAGAGGTAGATGGACAAGAGAAAATAACATTTGGAGATAATTCAAAGGGCAAGGTTAAAGGATTGGGCAAAGTGGCAATATCAAATGATCATTCCATCTCTAATGTGCTCTATGTTGCTTCATTGAGCTTCAACTTGCTATCCGTTGGGCAATTGTGTGATCTTGGCTTCCAATGCTTGTTCACCGAGAAGGAGGTTGTTGTATCCAAGGTAGATGACAATCAAGTGATATTCAATGGATTTAGATACAACAACTTATATCTAGTTGACTTCACCTCCGAAGATGCAAATTTGAAGACTTGCCTATTCACCAAAACAACACTTGGGTGGCTATGGCATAGAAGACTTGCTCATGTTGGGATAAGCTCACTTAAGAAGCTTATGAAGAATGATTTGGTGAGAGAGTTGAAGGATGTGAAGTTTGAGAAGGACAAGCTTTGTAGTGCATGTCAAGCCGGCAAGCAAGTTGTAAATACTCATCCAACCAAAGCTTTCATGTCAACCACAAGAGTGCTAGAACTCCTTCACATGGATTTATTTGGACCAACAACATACAAGAGTTTGGGAGGGAATCTCTATTGTCTTGTGATTATGGATGACTATTCAAGGTATACATGGGTATTCTTCCTTCCTGACAAATCTGAAGTTGCATCTTGCTTCAAGAAGTTTGCCAAGAGAGCTCAAAATGAATTTGAAGTGAAGCTCAAAAAGATTAAAAGTGACAATGGAAAAGAATTTGACAACACAAACATTGAAGCCTATTGTGATGAAGTTGGGATCAAGCATGAAGTCTCCGCAACTTATACTCCTCAATAAAATGGTGTAGTTGAGAGGAAGAACCGAACTTTGATCACTCTTGCAAGGACAATGCTAGATGAGTACAACACCCCCAAAGCTCTATGGGTGGAAGCAATCAACACCGCATGCTATGCATTCAACCGCCTATTCCTTCAAAATTTCCTTGGCAAGACACCTTATGAGTTGCTCAATGGGAAGAAGCCGGATGTCTCCTTCTTTAGGGTGTTTGGTTGCAAATGCTACATCTACAAGAAGCGGCAACACCTAGGGAAGTTCCAAAGACGTTGTGATATTGGTTTTCTTGTTGGTTACTCATCGAAGTCCAAAGCATATAGAGTATTTAATCATGCTTGGTTGAAGAAACATATGATGTGGAATTTGATGAATCTAACGGCTCCCAAGGAGCACATGAGAATCTTGATGATGTAGGTGATGAACCATTGAGGGAGGCCATGAAGAATATTCCGGTGGGAGACATCAAGCCAAAAGATGATGAAGATGATATACAAGTCATTAACCAACCTTCTTCATTAAGTGTGCTACAAGATGGTGAAAAAGATGGGAGAGTAGAAAATGAAGATACTTATATCTCCCATGAGCAAATGGTGGTACAAGCACAAGATGTTGATGCTCCACAACCTCCTCCTCAAGTGGTCAATAGAAGAAATACACCTCTCCTACAAGATCATCCACAAGATCTCATCATAGGGAGTCCATCAAAGGGTGTAATGACTCGATCTCAAAAACTTGCTTCATTTATTGCTTATCACTCTTTTGTCTCTTGCTATGAGCCTACCAAGGTAGAAGAAGCTCTTAAAGATCCGGATTGGATCAATACCATGCATGAAGAGTTGAACAACTTCACTCGCAATGAAGTTTGGACTCTTGAAGAGCGACCAAAAGGTGCAAGAGTCATTGGAACAAAGTGGGTGTTCCGTAACAAGCAAGATGATCAAGGTGTTGTTGTGAGGAACAAGGCAAGACTAGTTGCAAAGGGGTTCTCTCAAGTTGAAGGTTTGGATTTTGGAGAGACCTTTGCACCGGTTGCAAGATTAGAAGCCATTCGTATCCTTCTTGCATATGCATCATATCATGAAATGAAACTATATCAAATGGATGTGAAAAGTGTATTTTTAAATGGCTTTATTAATGAACTAGTCTATGTTGATCAACCTCCCAGGTTTGAAGACCCTAGATATCCTAATCATGTTTATAGGTTGTCCAAGGCACTATATGGGCTTAAGCAAGCCCCAAGAGCTTGGTATGAGCGCCTTCGGGACTTCCTCATTGAGAAGGGCTTCACCATTGGGAAGGTCGACACCACACTATTCACCAAGAAGCTTGATGGGCATATCTTCATTTGTCAAGTATATGTTGATGATATCATCTTTGGATCATCAAATGAAGACTCATGCAAAGAGTTTGGTGAATTGATGTCGAAGGAGTTCGAGATGTCAATGATTGGTGAACTTACATTCTTTCTTGGTTTTCAAGTCAAGCAAATGAAAGAAGGCATCTTCATCTCTCAAGAGAAATATACAAAAGATCTTCTCAAGAGATTCAAGATGGATGAGTGTAAGCCAATCAAGACACCAATGCCTACCAATGGACATCTCGACCTAGATGAGGGAGGTAACCCGGTTGATCAAACTCTCTACCGTTCTATGATTGGTAGCTTGTTATATTTAACCGCATCTAGGCCCAACATCATGTTTAGTGTGTGTATGTGTGCTAGATTTCAAGCTAGTCCTAAGGAAACATATTTAATTACCGTAAAAAGAATCCTTAGGTATCTCAAGCACACACCAAGCATTGGCCTTTGGTATCCCAAAGGAGCTTTATTTGAATTAATTGGCTATTCCGATTCGGATTACGCCGGGTGCAAATTTGATAGAAAGAGCACATCCGGAGGGTGCCATTTGCTTGGTAGATCACTTGTGTCTTGGTCCTCCAAGAAACAAAATAGTGTGGCTTTGTCCACCGCCGAAGCGGAATACATTGCCGCGGGTGCTTGTTGTGCACAAATTTTATACATGAAACAAACTTTGCTAGACTATAGTGTAGTTCTAGAAAAAGTACCTCTTTTGTGCGACAATGAAAGTGCGGTAAAACTTGCAAATAATCCGGTTCAACACTCTCGCACCAAGCATATAGATATCCGCCATCACTTTCTAAGAGATCATGTTGCCAAAAATGATATATCACTAGTAGGTGTAAGAACCGAAGATCAATTAGCGGATATCTTCACTAAACCACTAGATGAGGCTACATTTTGTAGATTGCGAAATGAGCTCAATGTACTTGATTTTAGTAACTTCACTAAAAATTGAGCTTGTGTTGTCCCTTGCATTCATTGTAATATACAACATGTTTAATTTTTGGCAATGCATATAGGGCTTGTCTAGCATGGTTAAGATAACCGCCGAAAAGCGTGTGAAGAAGCTTAACCTTGGATCAAACTTGACAAGCAACTAGATTTACTTACAAGTATTGCATATGCATGAATGTTGTTTTATTGTTTTGTTCCATTTGCCCTCTTCTTGCCTATTTTCTTAAAAGGAATTATAGGCTAAGGCAAAATATTTTGAAAAATATGAGGGTTTGAGAGAGGTCACTCACATCAGTCCCAATTGGTGTTTATTTGGATCTTATTCAAGTTGGGACTTGATTGGGAACAGGCAGCGTGAAGGATTTTTGAAGATTTGCTGGAAAAGGTGCATCGGACGCTGCTGTCCAGCGTCCGATCAGTTCATAGGAGGTGAACTGCTGCTGAAGGAGTGACCGGACGCTGCGTTTGTGCGCCCGGTCAGGAAGGGATCCAACATCCGGTCGATTGAAGGAAAAACAGGCTGTACTGACCAGACCCTGCCTGCGTCCGGTCATGGACCACCGGACGCGTCCGGTCGTGATTCCAGAGGAATTGGACCTCTCTGGAATCGACCGGACGCTGGGTGGTAGTGTCTGGTCGCTACCACTGGAGTGTCTGGTCAGTGGATCTCGTGCGGCATCAGGACTCTTCTTCCGTTTCCTTCTCTGTCGCGTTTGGGATCCTCATTTAACCGCAGCCGTCGCGTCTTTTTCCTTGACCTAACCACGCCGCCGCAGCTTCTGTGCCCGAGTCTCCTATGCCGCCGCAGCTCGCCGTGACCTCCCGTGCCAGCGCCGCCATCAGCCGCGCACCACCATCGTCCGCCCCTGCTCCGTGCCCTCGCTAGCCGCGCACGCCAGCAAGCCTCCTCGCGCGCTCACCTGACCCGTGCGCCTCCCATGACTCAGTGCCGCCGTCGGCTTCCTAGGCATCGAGGGCCATTCAAGGCCATTGATCCAAGCCCTAGCCCTACCTCCTCGATTGGTAAGGCCAGACCATTGTTCAAATCTTGATTTGCTTGTGACCTAGATCAAATTGCAATGCACTGATTTCAAATCATTCAGGGCCTTCGATCTACCCTAACCCTAGTCGGTTCCGAGGTTCCCCGCACGACGTCTTTCCTTTTCTAGATCGCTGCTCGTCAGGTAGCTTGCCCATCGTGTCACATTGCTTGCTTCCTAGGTCTTTCGCATCTATTAGATATAATGTATTTATTTGTATATCCATCTATTCTATCGTGCAGCGGGTCGGTGCCGTTGAGGTTCTTGTGGCAGTTGGCAGACAACTCAGAGCCAAGCTCACGAGTAAGGATCGAGGCCAAGCCTCAGGAGTGTCAGTTTGACAGTTGATCTTCATCAGCGGTAGTTCACCCTCTTGTCAGATCAGATGGCTCGCACCAAGAACGTTGGTGGTGGTCCGGGTGATGACAATCGGAGGCCCCCGCCTCGCCAGCCTGCAGGACCGAAAGGCAAAGCAACAAAGCAGATGACATCCAAGAAGCGCAAGTACCCCGACGTAGAGACAACGAGAGCAGCTACAGTCGCTGAGGCCGCAGAGCATGCCGAGAGAGGTGGTGCCCGCAGTGGAGTCGTCATAGCAGATCAGCTGGCACTAGATGCACAGGGCAGACTGAGGGAGATTGAGCGACTTCATGGTAGTCCACCTAGGACTATCATGATGGCAGGTCATCGTCTAGCTATTGAGGAGCCTCAGCGTCAGGGGGAGTCTCAGCAGGAGCCACAGTAGGAGCCCCCATCAGCAGAGCCCCAGCCAGCTCAGGACACTCAGGAGGGAAAGTAGGCCGAGGAGACCGAGTTGGCACCCCAGCTTCACCATTCTGGTCGTACCAGTGCTACAGTCCAGCGAGGCTAGCTACACAGCGCAGGGGTTCACACCCCCCACTCAGACCACAGGGTTCGCCTCCAGTGGTACACCTTGACTTGAGGGCCGCCACAGCCAGACAGGTTCGCCAGCTGAGGTTTGTTGAGTTCGATGTGTGGTTCCCTCCGAGGAGGGATGAGCGAGCAGCTGAGGGTTTCTACACACCGCTCCAGGAGGACTTCCACAACGCATATCTGAACAATGGGGCAGTGTTCAGATCTCAGAGAGTCTGCAGTTTAGAGTCTATTATGACAGCAGCCGGAGAGCACATCTGCCCCTACTTGTCATATTTGCCGGGGCTCGTAGATCTAATTGGCCGGACAGGAGTATATGTACCATCTTGGGTCTGGTAGTTTTATGCTTCACTCTACGTTGATCCGCATCACAACTTCATTCACTTTGCATTCAATGGCAGAGATTACAGGGTGATGAGTTTCAGGGCCCGGGAGATACTGAGGCTACAGGATCAGCCTGTCAAGTTGCATGAGGTATGCTATGGACAGCAGGAGCCTCCTAGGCGTCCTCATGGAGGATTGGTGCCCCCTACAGATCTGGTGCGACATTGCTTCAAGGAGCCCTTTGGTGAGGGGTCGAGCAGGAACCCCAGTGACCTGACTCCTACAGCTCGTGTGCTTGAGGCCATTATCAGAAGGACACTACTTCCTAGGTTGGGATATAGAGAGGGTCTGACTCGCCTATAGCTCTGGCTCCTGAATGCCCTGATGCAGCAGACCGTGTTCGACATTTGGGACCTCCTTCTATCAGAGATGGAGGATACTATTGCTGAGGGCTTCAAGGGTCGTAGATAGCTTCCTTATGCACATTGGGTCACATTCTTGATGCTCAAGTCTGTGCAGGTCAGGACCCCTGAGATGGTTGCAGAGTACAAGGCTGCCACCACAGAGTTTCCCGCATATAACATGGCACAGAGGATCAGGCACATCACTCCACAGGCACCTGCTTAGCCCAGTCATCGTCCAGATGTTCTCGAGTCAGCAGCTCAGCAGGACGAGATCATTAGAGGCATAGCCACTACAGAGGAGGAGCAGCTTGAGGCCCAACAGGGGATGACCGAGTCCAGTGATAGCTTAGATGATGACTATCTGCCGATTCCTCAGATGCCTCCACGCAGACATGATGCAGAGGCCGGTAGTTCCAGCTCAGCTCCACCAGCACCGCAGACGGACCCTACATTGATTGCCATTCTTGAGCGGATGCAGCAGGATCATGCACGACAGGCATAGGAGACCGCTGCCAACTTCGCATAGTTTCAGGCTCGTCAGGATGAGTTCCAGAGGCAGCAGCAGCTTCTCCAGCAGCAGCAGCAGATGCATCAGCAGCAGTTACTCATGCAGCAGCAGCTTATGGGATTTATGCAGCATATAGTGACAGCACTTGGGGCCCCACAGCCACAGCCTTCGCCCTAGCTTGCTCAGCCTACCACCACTTCGATGACTCCAGCTATACAGCCCAGTGGGCTTCAGAGTCAGGGACAACCTCCAGCTCCATTTGCTTCACCCATAGTTTAGGTGTCCCAGTGGTTGTCCTCACCAGTGGTTTTCCCGCAGTTCACTCCATATCACACGGGCTTCTCACCGGAGCAGTCACCCTTGCTATTCGTGCCTGACACGTTAGTCTCCAGGAGTCTTAGAGCATCCTTCAGCGAGTTGACCGGCATGCCTACTCTGCCACATATGCATACTGCCGGTCCTTCTACAGCAGCCCCAGTTGTAGTGACTACTCAGAGGCTCCCGTCGTCTGTCGCCTCTTTAGATCCTACGACAGACGTACTAGCAGCTTCCCAGGCAGCACCTGCCCCAGCTCAGACCTAGACCGCTTCAGCGACACTTCCTGCTACAGAGGGTCAGTCAGTTCAGAGCTCAGGGTCAGATGATGATGGCGCTCAGTTTCATCTTGCTCCACGTACTTCAGCGCCCGGCTCGTCCGCTGCAGCCCCGCCGACCGACCCTTAGGTTTTGGTGTTTGACGCCAAAGGGGGAGAGGGTTCGAGTATGTAGACTCAGGGGGAGCGTGATTTAGGGGGAGCTAGTTTTATAGTATTAGCTTATTATATACATTTGGAGTTTTATTTGTATGATACACTATTACTTATACATTCGTGTGTTTACTTTCATGCATTCTATTATATATATGTGATAGTGCTATCTACGTGATTGTGATATATGACATGTGTACTCTCTACTTTGCATTATTTATATGTCATATCACTTGTGTAATGCTCATTTGCTTTTGCTTCCGCGTTTATACTCCGATGCAAATGAGCTTTGTTATTTGTACTCATGCTTAATTCATATCCTTTGAGTACATTGTGTTGGCTTGGATCATATAAGCTTGACTAACACTTTTGTTCTTATTAACAAAAGCTTATATGAACCAAACCCGTCAAAAACCTCACTCTTTCACATACTCGAGGTGGTATTGTCATCAATCACCAAAAAGGGGGAGATTGAAAGCATCTAGGCCCCTAGTTGGGTTTCGGTGATTAATGACAATATAAGATTACTATGACTAACGTGTGTTTTGCAGAGGCAATTAAGTTAGGTCATGGTAATGGAGATCGATTGGGCAATCAAAGTTGTCATGCCCCTACGATGGAAATCGTTTCGGTTTTCAAAGGATGGATGACAAGGTTAACGATGACTAGTTCTAAGTGTCGATTGGAGTTGGAGAGACACTTAGAGTAGTTCAGTACTTTGTTTTTCCTTTGGCCGTACTATTAAGGGGGGTATGGATGGATAGCTTGACCTAGTTGAGTCTAGTGAGTTAGGTGTGGTGCACACTTGTTAAAACTAGCTCTAGGTAGCTCCTATGAATGCCTAAGATCCTTTGGAGCAAACTTCATTCACATATGTTCGAGAGTTGGAAGTGAATGGAGGGTCAAATGCTGACCGGACGCTGGCTCCGGTGCGACCAGACGCTGGCCGCAGGGTTCGGTCAGTTCATTTGATCAGCAGACTGCGTTTGGTGCGACCGGACGCTGGAGAGGTCAAGTGACCGGACGCTGAGAGGCAGCGTCCGGTCGACTCCAGTAAGGTTCCAGAGAAGGGAATCTATGACCGGACGCGTCCGGTCAGTACTGACCGGACCCTGAGGGTTCAGCGTCCGGTCGAGTCCAGTAAGCATCTAGTGAGGGTTTCATGCGACCGGACGCGTTCGGTCAGTGGTGACCGGACCCTGCCAGCGTCCGGTCATTACATTTTCACTAGTCCACGGGTTGAACTGACCGGAGCATCCGGTCAACTTGACCGGAGCGTCCGGTCACCCCGCAGAAGCTCATAACAGTTCGTTTTTTAGGCTGCCTTATAAATAGAAGCTCCACTCATGTGTGGAGTCACTTTTGCTCATTCCAACAGCTGAGAAACACGTTTGTGAGTGCCAAGAAGAGCAAGGTCCTAGTGAGGTGATTGAGATTTAAGAATCCAAGAGAGTAGCCTCATTAGTGAATCAAGAGTAGCAAAGTGTGCATCCATCTTCTCATTAGGCTTCGCGTGGTCAAGTGAGAGTTCGTACTTGTTACTCTTGGTGATCGCCATCACCTAGACGGCTTGGTGGTGATTGGGAGCTTGGTGATCACCCGGCGGAGCTTGTGGGTGACCCAACTCAAGTTGTGAGCGGCTTTGGGTGATTCGCCGCGACGGAGTGTCGAAGAATCAACCCGTAGAGAGCACTTGATCCTTGTGCGGATCATGGGGGAGCTACACCCTTGCGCGGGTGCTCCAACGAGGACTAGTGGGGAGTGGCGACTCTCCGATACCTCGGCAAAACATCACCGCATTCCTCTCTCTCTTTTTACTTTGAGCATTTACTTTGAGCAATTCAATACTTGTTTTTACATCCATAGAATTGCATGCTAGAGTAAGTTTGGAACATAGGTTGTAAGTCTGTTGTGCGTTAGTTTTGATAGAAACACTTTTCTAGGCATAAGGGGTTAATTGGGCTATCCGTAGGATTTGATTATTGCAAGAAAATTTAGAATTAGCCCAATTCACCCCCCCTCTTGGGCATCTTGATCCTTTCAGAGGCAAAGTGTCCCATATTTTCACAATTGAAGCACTTGATGTGAGCATCGACTTTCTTCTCATCTTCATTCTTGCTCATCATCTTGGCATCTTGAGTTTGCATTGGATGCCTTGCCTTTCCACCCCTTCTTGTTTTCTTCTTCTTTATCATCAAGTCACCACCATCTTCATGGTTGATCTTGATTTGAACTTGGGGTGTCTTCTCTTGCTCAACTTATGGCTTTGGTTGAGACTTCACTTGTTGCTTCACCAATTGCTTGGTTGGGCACATTGAGGTAAGATGACCCCAAGTGCGGCACTTGAAGCACTTCACATGCCTTAGCCTCTCTTCTTCTTTCTTCAACTTGAGCTTTTCTTCATTGGGGCAACCATTTGTAAGATGTCCCACTTCATGGCACTTGAAGCACATGAAATGAGAGAGCTTCTCTTGTTCTTGCTTCTTCATCTCTCTTTCATATCTTCTCTTGCCCCATCTTTTGCCCTTGATCTTGCTCTTGTTGAAGCCAATGCCACTTATGTCATTGCGGCTTTCTTGATGATTGACTTTGCTAGTCTTGAAGCCGACTCCACTCTTGTCACCAAAGTTTCTTTGAGTTTTCAACATATGCTCAAAGGTGACTTGAGAGTTGTAGCACCTCTCTAACTTATTGCTCAATTTCTTCACTTCATTTTTGAGCTCATTGTTCTCCTTCAAAAGGTTAGTCTCACAAGACATGGAAGTAGAACAAGCATCTATTTGTGAAGAGCATGTCATATCTAATAAATCATCACAAGAGGTGGATACATGCTTCTTTCGTACATCACAATGGTTAGTAACAATATGTGATTGATAATGTGACCCATGTGATGAGTTCTCATTATTTTTAAGTTTCTTTGTAAACACTTTAATGAGAGAAGTATGTTGTTCTAATAATTCATCATGAGATGCAAGTAGTGTCTCATGATTCAATTTAAGCTCATCAAGTGAAGATTTATATGCATCAAGTAATTTTTTATGTTCTTCACAAGAGTTCTTTAGAAATGAGTTTTCATTTTCTAATTTCAATGTTTTAGCTTTCTCATTTTCTAAAGACATGGTCATGCTAGCAAGTCTACTAACAAGCTCATCATATGAATCAACATGATCAACCACATCATCATTTGATACCTTGGTGTCACCTTGTGACATGAGACAATGTGGTGTAGTGGATGGGCTTGTAGTAGCATCATCATGGCTTGAGCATGAACCATCATTACCATCAAGTGTGCATGGGGTAGCATCGTCACTTGCAACACTTGTGGCATCATCATCAACCTTGTCAAGTGAACTTGTAGTTGATCGATCATCATTATCATCACATGACCATAAGGTGGAGCAATCTTCCACAATCACCAAATTGTGGTTATGCTCAACACACTCATGCGCCTCCTTCTTAGGCTCATCCTCCTTCTTGAATTTGCCATCATCCCATGTGGAGGAATCACCGAAGGTTTCCTTCATGGACTCCCATATCTCACGAGCGGTCCCCTTGTAGTTTACTTGCTTCATCAAATCAAAATGTAAAGCATCCAATAGAAAACAACAAGCATGTGCATCAAATTCATAGAGGACTCTTTGAGCTTTGGTTAGAGTTCTATGATCCAAGACATGGGTGAGACCACTAGTGACAACCCACCAAAATTTAGGTCCCTTTGCACGAAAATGATCAAGCATGTGATTTTTCCAAAGTGCAAAGTTTGTGCCATAAAAAATGTGTGCCTCACAAACATCTAGCCCATTAGACGCCATCCTCTCGGATCAGTGAAGACCACAAATGAGAGACCAGGCTCCGATACCACTTGAAGGGTCGAGATGGCGGACTAGAGGGGGGGGTGAATAGTCTTTTCTAAAATTAATTGCGTCGACTAATCGAAACAAGTGCGGAATTATAACTATCGGTCTAGCCAAGACTACACCCCTCTATCTATGTTCTCTAGCACCTTTCAAAGATACTAATCAAGCAACAAAGGTGCCGGGCTAGCTAGAGCTCTCCTAACCAATTCTAGAAGCAAGGTCACACAAATCTATGCCACTAGTACTTTAAGCAACAAGAGAGCTCCTATACATGCTATTAAGCAAAAGCACAAAGCTAACTAAGCTCACTAGCAATGCTCAATAATAAGGCAACCAATGCCGAATTAGAGAACGCAAATACTTAGCTACACAAACTAAGCAATGTGACTAACAAGGTTACACAAACCAAATTAGCCACGCAAGGGAGCTACTTCTATGCTACACAAGCAAGAAGATAATTAGCAAGCTACACAAGCTAACTAATTACTAAAGCAACAACACAAGCTCAATGTATATGAAAGTAATTGCAAGCTTGTGTAACAGGGATGCAAACCAACGGGAAGAACAAAGTAGACACGATGATTTTTCTCCCGAGGTTCACGTGTTTACCAACACGCTAGTCCCCATTGTGTCGATCGCTCACTTGGTGGTTCGGCGGCTAATTGGCATCACCCGCCAAGCCCGCACGTCGGATGCCGCAAGAACCTACCCCGGAAGTGAGGGTAGCTCAATGACACGCTTTACTAAAGTTGCTCTTCACGGCTCCCGCGGGGCGAGCACAATACCCCTCACAAAGCACTTCTCCGGAGCGTCGCACAAGCTTCTTGCGGGCTTCGACGGAGACCACCACCAAGCCATCTAGGAGGTGGCAACCTCCAAGAGTAACAAGCCCCACCGGCTTGCAACTCGATCACCTAGTGCCACTCGATGCAATCTCACAATGCAACGCACTAGAATCACACTCACTCGCAATCGATTCGCACTCTTGCAAGCACAAGTGAGTTAGAGGGCATCCAAGCACTCCTACACAAGTCACATAGGCGTGAGAGTGCTAAGCAAGCAGCCCAAAGCCGGCCACCACTTCTATTTATAGCCCCATGGGCTAAACTAGCCGTTACCCCTTTACTGGGCAAGATTCGGGACGACCGGACGCGCAGGTCATAACGACCGGACGCTGAAACCCGGCGTCCAATCACTAACAGAGAGGTTCCAGTGATGTTTTTCAGCGACTGGACGCGTCCGGTCATCACTGACCGGACTCTCCCAGCGTCCGGTCGCTTCTGGACACGCTAAAAGCACTGACCGGACGCTGGAACCCAGCGTCCGGTCGTTTTTCGCGCAGCGTCCGGTCACAGACCTTTCGGCGCTAAAACGGCTATAACTCTTAGCTCCGAACTCTGATTTCGATGATCTTGGACATTTTGGAAAGCTTACTCAGAGGGCTACATATCCCACATGCATACTTGATCCAAATCACAATGGATCAAAGCAGTATTCCAATCCAAGGACCATCCTATAGTTCGGAGTACACCAAAAAACCTTTTTCTCTTCTCTAAGTTGATTCACAACAACTCTAACTTCTTCTCCTTTGCAAATGTGCCAACACCACCAAGTATACACCACCATGTGTATGTGTGTTAGCTTTTCACAAACATTTTCCAAAGGATTAGCCACTCAACTTGCCACGCTACTCGATCCTAGCAATGATGCAAAGTTAGATCATTCAAGTGGCACTAGATGACCGATATGTAAACAAGTTTGCCCCTCTTGATAGTACGGCCATCTATCCTAAACTCGGTCATCAACTTCTCTACACACCTATGACCGGTGAAATGAAATGCCCTAGGTTATACCTTTGCCTTGCGCATTTCATTTCATCTCCTCCAATATCGATGCAACACATGCACCAACATGATCAAGAATGATATGATCCACTTCATATCATCACGTGATCATATTGGTTCATCGATCTTGACTTCACTTGCTCTTCACCGTTGCCATCGTCCATCGGCGCCAAGTCTTGCTCAAGCTTCACCGCCACGCGGTCCATCACTCCAAAGCCTTTGACTTGCCCTTCACGCTTGCAACCGGTCCATCAAGCCAAGTCTTGTCTTGATCTTCTCCACCTTGATCACATGACTTAATGTCATGTCTCATGTGCATTTAAGCTCCTTCATCATCACATGTTGTGAGCTTTGCAACATCTCCAAGCCATTTTCACCTTTATGGCATATGTTGCTCACACACATGTACCTGTGGACTAATCACCTGTGTATCTCACATAAATACAATTAGTCCACCTAGGTTGTCACTCAATTACCAAAACCAAACAAGGACCTTTCAAACTTCTTTTGCAATTCCTTAACACCAATATTTATATCATCTCTAAGGATACTCACAGCCTTGCTAGCTACCCACTTCTGAGACAGAGTTTTAGTTATTCTCCTCATGGTAGACGCACATGTATGGTGATCCACCAAAATCGTTACCTGCAAACACAAAATCAATGAGATTCATATTAATTTAGAGGAAAAGTCTGTGAAACTAACAAAAGAGTGAAAATAGCTAGAAAAGGCCTATTTGAAACATTGGCTAGCAAACTGAAATGACCTATTTGAATGAAACTGTTAGCTAGAAAAGGCATTAGCTAAAAGTAGAATTAATGAAAACAAATAAATTTATTCACCTCTACGGTGCTTTGGCCTTTATGTTTGGTGCCATTTATTCTCCAAGGGCAATGACCACCGGACCTGCAATAAGCCCTGTATCTCGTCTTACATGACTTATCAGTTCCTAAATCGAACCCCTTATTGATGGCAAATTGTCGCACTACCATCTTGAACTCCTCCATTGTTGGGTATATTGTACCAATATCCATTGGAGGTTATTCTTATCATATGAAATCACCATCTCACTTGGTACAGCATCACTTATAGGAATGGTGGCACCCTCATTATCAACACCCTGCTCATCAGCAACATCATGTTCATTCATTTGACCTTCATCAACGTGTGTCTCTTCTCTCAAGTCTAATAGATCACACATCTGATTTTCACTCAAAAGTACGATTCGACCTTCGTCATCGCGTGTCTCCACTATTTATAAGCTACCCCAATCAACTCTTGCCGTATTTTCCACAGTCTCTACTTCGGACCTAACATAAATAATTAACGGCGCAAATAAGAAAATAATTAAAGAGCGTACTGAACAGAAATAATAACTCAAATAATTAATGGCACAAAATAATTAACATAAATAATTAACGACACAAATAATTAACAACTATTACTATCAGTACAATTGCGATTCTTCTGAACACAAACAAGAACATAAATAATTAAGAGCATCACTTGAACGACAACTCAACTACAGGAAGATTATATTCTACTGCCGGAGGAGGAGTGGGCACCAATGACTTCGCCAAGGCAATCGTAGTGGACATGGCGTCAGGCTCGGCCAGGCCACAAGCAGGAGCGACCTGGTCGTCCATGTCGGTCATGGCTAGCCCTCCTACCGGCGTGGCCAGGCCTCCAGCCAGCGTGGACAGTCCTCCATCCGGCGCGGCCATGCCCTGGGCGATCGGCGCTGCCATGCCCTCGGCGACCGGCGTGGCCAGGACATGGGCGCCCGCATTCGGGCCGGCGGCGGCCACGGCCACGTCGGACGACTGGCCATCAGATCCAGTGGTTTCCATGGCGGTTAGGGCGTCGGGAGGAAACGACGAAGGAGATGAGACGGCGACCGGCGCGGCCAGGACTTGGGCGGCTGAGGTGGTTGCCGGCGGCGGCGACGGCCACATCCAGGACTTGGGCGGTCACGTCAGGCTGCTAGGGCGTTTTTTGACTAAACGTTACCTTGATGCCTAAACGACACAATTGTAAAAAGACATAGTTTTTTAAAAGCCCATTTTTTATCGTTACCTTGATGCCTCCACTTATTTAACTTATGAAAAGATGCGACACATGGTAAGGTGGTGTGGTGGCACTTGTGAGCTCTCAGGGCTTTGAAAAAATTATTAAGATGAAAAGGAGTATATAAATTGAACCAGAAATCGTCATAAATATATGCTATTCAAAGAATGCCACCAAAGTGTGTCTCGAAAACCACATGGACGGTGTTTGTCACCTCGTCCCATGCTATCTTTTGTCGCCAGGAAATACATGGTTCTTTGTGGAATTCAAATTACTCTACATGCAATGGTAGCTTAATAACCGTTGTAAATTTGTGTGTGATTAGGTGAAGTTCTTCCTCCTGCCCACTACTGCTACCAGTTCATTGTACAACTGTCAACTGGGGTACATTGTCCCACAACCACCCCGGAGATTAACCTTTTTACACTTAACTCTGTCGTTAAATCCTAACCCCCATATCATCGTCATCATCACTGCTAACTAGTACGGGCAGTTTTACAGAAAGGCCCCTGAGCGAGAGGGGTTTCCAGCGAAGGCCAACACATTTCCGGACGGGACTGTTTTGACTAAACGTACGAGCTGTTATAGACAAAATGGGCTTTTATAGACACATTGTTTCCAAAACCAGTACGAGCTGTTTTGACTAAACGTTTTTTCCATCTAGACAAACTGGCTGAGAAAAACGTCTCTACTATAAAAGCTATGATTAAAGTTGTTTCTGCTAAAGCTGAAACTCTAACAAATGTACCCTCGGTATAATATCTACACCCGAGTAGCGCGTGCTGTTCAACTCCTCCTATCGGGACGCCGAGTACAGCAAGTCCTCCAACATCCGTACAAAACACAGATTCTGTATAATATTATTGTGGACGTTAGCTTGTGAACATCACACTTATCATGTTACTATACAACGATTTGAGACTGGAAGGGGACGTATCAAGCTTGGTTTAATTGGCAGTCTAGTGTTCAGACCTTGATAACTACACCTTATACATACGGAAACAACAGTGGTAGCTGTTCTATAAACCAAAAGACAAATCATCAAGTTCCATCTAAAAAATTGCAAATCACTGTGAAGCTGATCTATTATTCAAGAGACTAGAGTGCTACATGGAACCTATACTGGAAGATCAGATCGGAATTGTTGCACACCATTCAGAGACTTTAACAAGCCCAATCACTGAAGGAAAATAATAATGATTGTATGCATATGAATTCACGTGTCCACGGAGCTCACGCGTCCGCGTGAGGTTAAGTCAAAAAATCATGGTCCCGATGCAACGCACGGGCATGTTTGCTAGTAAAGGTAAAGAAGTAAAAGAAAAAAACAAAACATACTATATATAACATCTGACACATACTGTGTGAAATAGTGAGATAATCAAAGAACATCCCATTTATTGTAATAGAACATTAAAGAATACATAATAGAACACCACCTATATGTTACTCGAATATCACATGTATATCATGGAGTATAAGAAATAAAAGAGAAAAATGAAAATAAATAATAAATAATTAATGATAGTAAAATAAATAAGATGAAAAGAAGGAAATAAAAAATGAATAATAAATGCTATGAAATATAAAAAATAAATGAATAAGTTAATAAACCTTTGAGCAAAACATTAGTTGAAACAAAAGGGAAAACAGAAAAAAAAATCCATGCAATAGAGGAAAATAAAAGAGAACATCACATGGATATTACTTGAACAATCTAAGATGTACCACAGAACATGTTGTAAGTACTACGTGAATACTTGAAGATAGTCATGGAACATCCTACTTATAACATGAACATTTAGAAACCATCATAGAACATCACATGGATACTACATGAACATATAACAAGACATATGAGAGCACGGAAATAATAAACCAAAAAACATGTAATAGAGGAAAGTTTAAAATGACATTACATGGATATTAGTTGAAAAACTTAAAATATACCATAGAACTTCTCAGGAGCACTATACAAATACCTAAATATGATAATAGAACATCTCATTTATACTATGAGAACATCCAAAAACATATAGTAGAACACCACATGTATCATCCACGAACATTATATGTAGTTCATGTAAGTGTAGAAAATAAAAATGTAAGACATAAAAAAACCAAAAACTAATTAAATTATAGTTAAATAAAAAAATAAAAAGAAAATAAAAATAATAAAAATCCAAAGAACATCGAAATAAAAAAAAGTAGAAGAAAGGAAAAATATGATTATACTTATGTTAAAAAAAATAAACATATACTACATGAACATTATATTTATCACATGAAGTAAAACATGAAACTAAAAAACAAACTAAATAGAGTAAAATAAAAAACAAAGGAAATGAAAATAAGAAAATCTATGCGAAAGAGAAAAGAAAAGAGAAAGAAAAAATAGAAGAAAAGAAAAAAAGATATAGTATCAATAAACAAAAGTAAACAATAGAATATAACATATATAATATTTAAACATCATATGTATCTCATGAAATATAAAAAATCAAAAGTAAAACATGAAAATGATGAACAAAGGAAAACAATTAAGTAGAGTAAATTAATGTATATTTAAAAATGAAAACAAGAAAATCTATAGAAAACATGAAAAAGGGAAAACAGAAGAAAATAAAGGTAAATGAAAAAATATAACATAATAACAAAAAACAAAACAAACAAAATAATTAACTAGAGCGGAGAAAAAACAAATGAAATATGTGTCAGTACGGAGCGCGGGTCACAATTATCAGCCCACGGCGCTCGTAGGCGCTGCTACCATTGCGCTCTCATTCTCCGAACGAAAGCCGAAAAAAACCCAGCCAACTCCATACACGCGCTCGGACACGCCCATGGCCTACTCTATCTCCGCCACGCTACTTGGAAGGCATCGCAGCCGTTCGAGCCAGAACTATCTTGAGGCCGTCAACGCACTAGGCCGGTGCCAAGATGAGGCCCAAACAACATCAGCAGCGACCGTGCGCTGGTCGGGATTTTTTTAAACATTTTTTTAAAACTATTTTTAAATATGACACTATTTATTCTTTTTTTAAAACTAACTTTTTTGGCCGCGCCTATTCGTATGGCGCGGCGAAATCACGTTGCCACGCCATGCATGGGGGCACGGTAGGAGCGATGACGTGGCAGCGACCAGGGCCGCTGAACGCTGACGTGGCCGGGGCTGCCGTGCCGCAGATTTGGGCGCGGCACTGACGCGCCATGGAGGCTGGCGCGGCAATGCTCCCGCCGGCCACAACACTTCACGTGATCGACCGCTCTCTGCAGCGCGCTTCCCCTGTTTTGTTCAGCCACGCACGCGTGCGTCAGGCAACAAAGGGCACCCAAGATTCGCCGATGCGTCGGTTGGGTCGGTAATGCAGTAATGCCTGCCGCCGCCCTGCCTTGCCGGTCGGCCCAGTACACAGCACTTCCCCCCCTCTTCTCTCTCTCCGGGTCACGCCTCATGGAGGCACGTGCAGTGCGTGTGTTACTCGTTATTTTTACTAGAATCCGTCATTAGAATTACGTATATTATGACTACTGTTAGGACGACACCCGTACCATGCATAAACCTAAATAAAATCTATAATTAAGTTATACATGATCCAATAAGCATGAAATTTTTACTACAGTTTAAGCATACAATAACTAGCCCACCATAAAAATTTCACCACAATTGACCATAGAAACTGCAGCTATGAATTATTCCATTTAATTATAAAAAAACATAGACCTAAAGCTATAACAAAAACTTTGTACTAAAACATATAATATTATATGTTCACTGTGTATCTCTACTCATGTAGAGTCCAACAAAATTGGATTTTTTATTTTATAATTTTTTTATGATTTACTATGATTTTTTTAAAGATTCAGCTGAAATAAATAAAAAAGAAAAAGACAAAACCGTCTTCAAAACTATTTATAATCGGATCAGGGAGGTAAGATAAACAGTTTTAAAAACTGAGGAAGGTGCTTTGCCCGGTTTTAAAGTTTAGGATGGGAAAATTGACTTTCGGCCGCGACGGGAGCGATCGGAGCAGGCTAGACAAGACATCTAGAAGCTTCCACCAGCAAGCCCAACACAGCCCAGTATAAAACAAGGGGCCCAATAAGACAGCGGTGAAACGTCGTTTCCGGAGACGAAAACAAACGCCCCCAAATAGGCCCAGAGCAGCCCCACGTGTCACCTTATCCACACGGCCTTATATAAACAGACTCACCGCAAAGGCTTCTGTCGCTGCTGGAGAAAATCACAAGTCAGTCAAAAAAAGAAAAAGGAATCCCTCCTACGCGGAGGCGAAGAGATTCGTCGCCTCAGTCGCCTCCCCCTGCTCAGATCCGCGGCGGAGCCTCGCCGGCGGCCCCACGCCCCTCGGCGGCGCCGATCCAGGATGCCTTCGCGCGTGCGGGGCTGCTGCTGCTGCTCGCACCTGCGCGGCCTCCCCCGCGACGACGCGCTCTCGTCCCCCTCCGCCTGCGCGCACCGCCTCAAGCCTTGGTCTTGGCGTCCCCATTCCCCCACCTCGTCCTCTTAACGCTTTGCCTCCGCCCGCCCCTCCCCTGATCTACCTGTCTCTACCCTTCCCTCCTCCCTTCTACCTCTCCCTGTTGCTGCTCCTGCTGCGACTTCTATCCTTGTTCGCGCCTGTTATTTCGACTTGTCTGTCGCGTTCGGTACTGACTTCTGCTGGATCGGATTGGTTTTGATCGGTTGCTCGCTTTTGAGGCGGATCTACACTGATACGGGTCAGGTAGCAACCTGGATCGCGTGCCTCTTATAGTCTTATTATGGTTTAGTAATGTATATGTAGCAAATATAATAGTATTAGCCTACAACAAGCTTAATTCGTGCCTTTTAGGAGTTAGGATCGGCTTATGCTATGCTTGGAGTTCACGTTTACGAATGCAACTTGGGCACTTAGCATTAGCATCTAAATCTGGATGTGTGTGGTATGTCTATGAGGAGGAATAACAGCTACATCTGCTCCTGTCCATGTTTCTGTAGCATCAGCTGCGCGGAGTGGTGGTTCGTTTGCAGTGTTGCTGTATCACTCTGCAAGTGCTAAGCTAGTCACTTTATGGACGGTGGTTCCTGTGGTCTCGAGGGAGCGCCAGTAGTGACATCTGGCGGTAACTCTCCTTCCAGCGCTGGTATTCCGCTTCTGCCAGAGAAGCACTGCGCCTCATTTGATGAAACCTGTGGCGCCGCGGGGGGCAGTACTGGTCCTGAAGGAGTGCCAGTAGTGACATCTGCTGATAACTCTCCGGCCCATGCTGGTATTCCACTTCCCTGCGATTCAGTTGATGAAACCTGTGAGTCCGCGGCAGGCGGCACTGCTCCATTGGAGGCTCAGATATGTAGGGGTTTCTCCAAGTCGATCAGCTTGGATGTGAAGAAAGGCCTCCAGAAGTGTGCGACGTTCCCACTCTCATCTGGTCAGGCTCAGCAGGAGGATGGTTCATGCTGCCATGCAGATGATGGGCTCACGGTTGCTCCTGTTTACGAGCACTCTGTGTCCTTACCTGTGAGTACCTCATGTTAAATTGTTTTACCATTCGTCCGAAACGATTGCTATTGTACTTAAGTTCTATTGCTAAGTCGTACCTGCTCTATGTGTACTTGAATGACATATCTTGGTTGTGACCATATGATCAAAGTTAGGGAACCTTCACAACAGGCTGGATAACTGGATCCCAACTAGGGTTTTTAGTGTTCACTAGCTGCCTTGAGTAATCAAATTTTAGTTTATATTGGCTTCCCAGTTTGTTGCCATGATTCACTCATACTCATGTAAAATTAGCAACCACCTTTTGAAATGCAATAATAATTTGAACTAATTTAAAGACATCTTGGTTTTATTCTGTGTCAACTGAGTGTTTGGTGGCTAAAGCTCAAGACAATCTCGCCATATATTTATTTCTTTCTTTATTGATTTTTTTAAAAAGGGAGCTCAATTGTAATTGTTTCAAGTTGTACGTCGCCTGGCATTCCTTGTGCAAATGTAATTAACTGTTTCTTCTTGCTTTTGCTATAATTGGCATGCATGTGAATTGAAGGCTCGGACGTTTTCGTTTGCACCACTCTTGTAACTGGTAACCGAAGAAATGTTTAACATGCAGGGTGATAAATACATGTGTGAACTAAATCTATTGATCTGCTTGTTTATGTAACGGTACTTTGAAACTGTATTATACCGGTTAAATTGTCTTGGTATGCTTCTTTACTGATCTCTTATCCATGCATTCTGGACAATAGTTGGCAATTTGGCATCACAAACAGCTCATATCGCATTTTTCATTCACGTGAACCAACCAGTTTATTGTCCTAGACATGGTGGACAGTCACTATTTGCTCACTTAAATTCTATTGCTAAGTTGTACCTGCAGTATGTGTAGTTGAATGGGACCTTTTGGCTGTGACCATTATATGATCTGACTTTCAGAATCTGACAACAGGCTGGATTCCAACTAGTGCTTTTTAGTGTTAGTTAGCTGCTTTAAGTAATCAAATTTGATTTATGATTGCTTTCCTGTCTGTAGCCATGATTCACTCATACCTGTACAAAATTAGCTGCGTCCTTTCAGAATGCAATAATACTTTGAACTAATTTTAAGATACATGGTTTTGTTCTGTGTTAACTGAGTGTTTGGAAAGCTGAAGAGATATAGGTCCAGCAGCTGGCCATATTAGCAAGTGGCAGCCATGCCATGCCAGAGCGTCCCAGACTCCCAGAGTCCCAGTGCATCTTTCTGTCTTTATTGATTGCCATTTTTTAAAAGAAAATGGGAGGCTATAATCTTGTAATTGGCAAGTGGTAACTGAAGAAAGGTATAACAAGCCTGGCGATAAATATGTGCGTGAACTAAATCTGTTGATTTGCTTATTTACGTATGGTACTGCGAAACCGTATTTACTGCTTAAAGTGTATTTGTCTGTATTTACCGCTTAAAGTGTATTTGTTTGCTTTTGTATCGAACATTGATCTGCTATCCATGCATGCTGGACAATAGTTGGCAATGTGGCAGCAAAAACAACTAGTGGTTATTTTTCATTGATGTAAACCAACTGGTTTATGCTCCTTGATGTGTTGGACATTCACTATTTGCTCTCTGAAGCTTTGTTTGATAATTGACGAGACATTAAGGCTTTTGTGGTCATTTATGTTGCCTAACAGAAAATTATTGACCGCCTTTTTCATTTTAATGTGTCAACAGCCAACTTTGAAGCTCATCCCTGCTATGAAAGGAGGCCGTGAAAAGAATGGAATAGCATCACCAACAGAAAATCGCCATGTCAAATGGGCTCCTGATGTGTATGACCCCCCTGTGACATCGGTATGCCATTCAGTGACTAACAGCTATCAGCGTCGGTCAAAACACCGCAAGAAGGAGAAGACCAAACAGAAGAAGAAACAGAAGGGGAAGTCAAAGAAGAACCAACAAAATTCTACCCAGAATTCATCTGTACCGCAGGTTTCTGATCTCGGGTATGTTTGCTAGCATATTTTTATACCTATTTTGTCTGTGTGAGTTGCGCATCTGCATGTGATATTCTGTTGATTTACACACATTGAACTTGTTAGGTTGAAAGGTGTTAGCACCACTGGTGGCCAGTCTTCAGTAGACGATCTCAGCAAACATGAGGCCGGGATCATGGATTACAGCATGGGCAGTCAGGAAGCCAAATGTGGAAGCAGCTTCCTGCTCGAGTCTGTTGCTAAAATGCATTTCTCGATCGCTGAAGCTTCCTGAGAGGCGCCCGGTTTCTGCAGATGCACCCTCAGTTCTGTAAATGTGATGGATGTATATAAATAAATCCAGCATGCTGTTTTTGTTGTTGTCGTGTGCGTTTGAGGTGTTTGAGAGCTTGGCCTAGTGATTTGGAGAAATAATTTTTGGACAGACTCTGTTATGTATGTTTTGGACGACAGACATATCTATCTTCAATCCATGGCTTTGCAGTTGTTGCCTAATATTAACCATGATTTGTTGGTTGTAGTTGTAGAGCCGTAGATGGTTATGGATACTCATCGCATACTAGTTGAGTAGATAATATGACGTCTGATCCGGCAGGTAAGTGTCTGAATCAGGACTCATCAAGACAGATACTGGGTGTACCCTCCCAGCTTTCATCTCTATCAGTTAAGCATTAGGCCTCGACTCTTCTGAAAACTGATGGATGTTCTGAACACAAGTTATACACCACAAGATATTTTTGATTAGTTGAAGTTTTATGTGTCATTTTCAACAGTAGTGAAGCCTTGTTCAAACTTCAGCCTCAGCATCCTTCATCCAGGTTTTAAGAAAGCACAAGGCAGACAGTATCATAGGGCATTCTGGATACTAGAATTCCATCATCAGAAAGTTGCTGGTCATGGCAAGCATGACCAAGATATAGCAGAACTTCGACGAACACGCACGCGGAAGGGGGTAGATTGATTGATTCATCACTGCAGTGGCCAGTGGGTGCAGTTTACATAGCTCCAGGCCACCTTTACATTAGTCCTCATCTGAACTGATGATGCGCATGCTCAGGCAGCGGCAGTTCACTGCTGGCCATTCTCAGTTTGCACGGCCCTGGATCACGTCAAGGCCAACCTCGGCAGAATCGGTGGCCTGGAGCTCCACCTGGATGCCGTCCAGCTCCCGCTTGAACCTCTCCTTGGAGCTGGCGTAGATCATCTTGCTCCTCACGCGCGCCGTATCAGGGGACCTTCACAAACACACATTGCAATTTCAGCCATGAACGCCAAGCACATCACAAGCCAGCCTGGACAGACAGCAGTGAGGAATGACACATACCAGGCGATGAAGAAGATCTTGCTCTTCTGGCAGTTCTCCTCGGTGACGAAGTTGTAGTCGAAGATGGCGTACCTGCACTCGTTGGCGGGGAGGCTGGCGGCGAAGTCGTCGTAGTTGAGCACGGGCTCGCCCACCTGCTCCACCACCACCATCTTCTTCTTCTCGTCGATCTTGTAGATGATGAAGCGGTGCGTCCTCTTGGCCTTGAGCTCCAGGAACCGGCGCTTGCAGTCGTCATCGACAGCCATCCCTGACGCCGCGTTTGCCTGCAGGGAAAGGAAAGGAAAAGAAGACAAGATTCAGAGTTTGCAGAGTAGCATCCTGAACTTGCAGAGTAAACGATCGCTTGCTATTTGCTGCGGTGTAGACTCTATCTACTTTCTGTATCATTAGGCGTGTGTGATGTGGTTGTAAAAGGCTAAAAGTAGTTCCATAAGGTCGTTGGGACCAGACCAGACTAGAACAGACCAGCGGGACGGTGCAGAAACGGAACAGCTGCAGTTTAACAGGGACATGATATCTTCCTCCGTGTGAAGTTGGTTGGGTTGCCTGGCTGTACCTATCATCTCATCTGAGCTCAACACAACTAATGCAATGCAAAAGACTGGCAGGACAACGGCTGCTGAACAAACCGAACTCGTGATAGCCGATAAGGTGTAGTACTCGGCGGATCTGGCTGACTGAATGTCAGCTGGCAGAAGGTGGACATGTCCACCGCACCATAATGATCGGTGCGAGTTCACACCGGTCGGCATGAAACAATGATCATGACTGTGAAGACTGAAGAGCATCAAACCGGATCGGTAAACAATGTGATGAACGGAACCTCTGGCATTTCCTCTTGGGTTGGGTACATGCTCTTGGATGTGTCTTGCATAAGCATGCCAGACTGCATATATAAACTCTAGGAGCATTGACAATAGGATGCATCTCGCTTGTATGTAAACTGTAAAAGAAAAGAAAACAACAAAGCTATTGCTACTACATCTGATCTGATGTGATCACCGGACGTGTGAATCAGCTAGCTCTTGGTCTTGGATATGCATATGACGCGCTTAATTCTTGCTCACCCTTTTTGTGTGTGTGTGGTGTAAATGAAAAGAGAAAAATGTTGCTGTACTAGTTAAGCTGACGAAATCCGAGGCTGGATTAGTAGCGAGTACCGTAGGTGCCTTGATGCTACCATTTGCTTATCTATGCTTGTGACTCTAAATCGAGGGTAAATTAGATCAACTCAAGTAAACGAGGCTCTAACTAACGGGCAATGTGCTGTGCCGTGACTGAAGGAGATTTGAAGAGTCGATCGCACGCAGAATCCGTGGATCGGACAAACGAAGATGCAGATCGCGTAGCCGATGAACTAACAGGAGTACAGAGCAGCGAGGTGAGGAGGTGCCGTGCGTGCTTACCATCTGTGCGGGCAGGGCAGGAGACGCCTCGCAGCGGGGAGGAGACGGGATCGGCGGCGGGCGTCGAGGCAGGATCCTCCTCGGCGCGGTCTGCTTGGGTGGTGGTGGTGGGCTGGTGCTGGTGGCGCAGCAATGGTGGTGGAGGTGGTGGTATTTGTGTGGGAGAGTCGCGTGGGCTGGACGCGCCGCCCTCTCCCTAGTCCCTACTATCTTCCGCGGCATCTTTTTGGTCGGGGGCTGCGCGCGGCGGGGCAGGCACCCAATGGGGCCCCACCCGTCAGCTACCTCTCTCTGCACCCGCCGCAGGCCCACAGGAAGATGCCCTGCCCTACTACTTCTAGGCAGCCACCCGTGTACGCGGTGGGCCCACCGGGATCACATCACGTCATGTCATGTACTCATGTTGGAGCGGCCCAACCACTCGATTACAGTAGGAAGGCGACTCGTTGGGCCGGGGCCCCCGTCTTCGTAATCTTGCTGGTCCGTCCGTTTAATTGGCAGTAAGATTGCCTTGGACCAAGACCCCAGTGCGCGACGCAGGCCCAACGGCCGGGCCGTCGGAAATTGGGCCACAGCTCCAGTCTCAAGCGTCCACTCATCAATAAAGAGTGTGGTTCCCCTAAAAAAAATCAATAAAGAGTGTGGTTTTCCTAAAAAAAAGTGTGTGGTTTCCTAAAAAAAATCAATAAAGAGTGTGGTGATTTCTAAAAAAAAAGAAAAACTAAAAAAGTACAGCTTCAGAGGCTGAGGCTCAAACTAGGTGAGTGCCTATACAAACGTTACAAGTAAGCCCAAAACAAGTAAGGCAACTGAGAACGAGCGGTTGGCATGCGGTGCAGGTGTGCAGGCTGCCCACCAGCGTTCGAATTCCAGGTTCAGAGGTGGTGTTTTCACAGGGATTTATTCCCATAATAATATTTCAGTGAAGCCTTGAAACTGCGACGTTCCCGTCACCTACAGAACCTTCTGGTTTCTGGTGATCTCTGAAGAACACAGTCTTTATATCTGTGTATAGTTGTAGGTCTATTTGTGTACAAGTGAGGTGTTCGTGTGTGTAGTGTGATTCCATTTTTAGTAGAGGATTCATGCACGCATGATGTACTACACCTAAGGAACCTACGAGGTGTGTAAAAAAAAAGTCAGGAATTCCATTTTTAGTAGAGGATTCATGCACGCATGATGTACTACACCCAAGGAACCTACGAGGTGTAAAAAAAAAAGTCAGGAATTCCATTTTTAGTAGAGGATTCATGCACTCATGATGTACTACACCCAAGGAACCTACGATCGAAAATGCTCGTTCAGCGTCGTCCGTCCTTTCCGACGAGGCGCGTGTGTACTCCGCTGGCTCCCGCCGTGACACTTGGCTAGTACTCTTGCTAAGAGTATGAGTAATATATATTGTACTTATATTAAAAAAAATCACCAAATCTTTTTCTCCCTTTGTCTTCATCTGGACAAACCAGGCAGCAGCGGGAGCGCACCTCTTGCCAGCGCCTCCTCTGTCCTTTTCGCTTCTTCCTCCCCGCCACAGCGCCTTGCGGCTCCTCGCGCCGGCACCTCTTCGTCCCTGCCGCTTCCTCCGCCCCATCCTAGCGCCGTGCCCCGAGCTCGTCGCTGGATCTCGCCACTTTCTGTCCATCTTCTCCACCACGGGCTACAACAATCCTACTGCTAGGACTATAGTACAGTGAGGGGCGGCTGGGAGATGGCGCTCCTTGTGGAGCCCCTCTGGGCGGTGGCTGTCCTTGGCCTCCCTGCTCAGCTGGGCCTCACCGTTGCGACTCCAGTGCCTCTGCGTAGGGTGGCCTCCATCCGCTCCCTGTCCTCCTCGCCGATATATACCGCAGTTCCCCACTAGGTAGGCTGTGGCCGCGCGGTGAACGCTGTGTTTTTATGTTTCAGGCGTTTTCGACTTTTGTTTCAAATGTTTTATATGGATGTTGCAAAAGTAGATCTGGATGTTTGCATATGTTTTAGTGTTTCAGACGTTTCAGACATTTGTTTCAAGTGTTTCATATGGATGTTACAAAAGTAGATTAGGATATCGCATATGTTGGAATGACAAAATACGCATGTTGCAAGCGTATGTTTCAAGTATTTCGGACGTATGTTGCAAATGTTTTTTCTGGATGTTTAAAAAAAGATCTTGGTGTTGCACATGTTGCAAATGGCTATACATGCATGTTTCAAGTGTTTCATCTGTCTTAGACGTATGTTATAAATATTTTATCTGGATGCTTCAAAAGTAGATCGGGCGTTGCACATGCTGCAATAGCGCCGGTGGTCGGCGGAGAGCAACCTGCCTTAGTTGCCTGCTGCTGCTGGGGGTGATGTCATGGGTCATTGTGTGTGGGCGCCAGTGGCCGTCAGACGCCTCCGCGGCGTGCATCCGCAGGCGGGGGCAGGTGACGAGGGCCCACCGGGATCACATCACGTCATGTCATGTACTCATGTTGGAGCGGCCCAACCACTCGATTACAGTAGGAAGGCGACTCGTTGGGCCGGGGCCCCGTCTTCGTAATCTTGCTGGTCCGTCCGTTTAATTGGCAGTAAGATTGCCTTGGACCAAGACCCCAGTGCGCGACGCAGGCCCAACGGCCGGGCCGTCGGAAATTGGGCCACAGCTCCAGTCTCAAGCGTCCACTCATCAATAAAGAGTGTGGTTCCCCTAAAAAAATCAATAAAGAGTGTGGTTTTCCTAAAAAAAAAGTGTGTGGTTTCCTAAAAAAAATCAATAAAGAGTGTGGTGATTTCTAAAAAAAAGAAAAACTAAAAAAGTACAGCTTCAGAGGCTGAGGCTCAAACTAGGTGAGTGCCTATACAAACGTTACAAGTAAGCCCAAAACAAGTAAGGCAACTGAGAACGAGCGGTTGGCATGCGGTGCAGGTGTGCAGGCTGCCCACCAGCGTTCGAATTCCAGGTTCAGAGGTGGTGTTTTCACAGGGATTTATTCCCATAATAATATTTCAGTGAAGCCTTGAAACTGCGACGTTCCCGTCACCTACAGAACCTTCTGGTTTCTGGTGATCTCTGAAGAACACAGTCTTTATATCTGTGTATAGTTGTAGGTCTGTTTGTGTACAAGTGAGGTGTTCGTGTGTGTGGTGTGATTCCATTTTTAGTAGAGGATTCATGCACGCATGATGTACTACACCTAAGGAACCTACGAGGTGTGTAAAAAAAAAGTCAGGAATTCCATTTTTAGTAGAGGATTCATGCACGCATGATGTACTACACCCAAGGAACCTACGAGGTGTAAAAAAAAAAAAGTCAGGAATTCCATTTTTAGTAGAGGATTCATGCACTCATGATGTACTACACCCAAGGAACCTACGATCGAAAATGCTCGTTCAGCGTCGTCCGTCCTTTCCGACGAGGCGCGTGTGTACTCCGCTGGCTCCCGCCGTGACACTTGGCTAGTACTCTTGCTAAGAGTATGAGTAATATATATTGTACTTATATTAAAAAAAATCACCAAATCTTTTTCTCCCTTTGTCTTCATCTGGACAAACCAGGCAGCAGCGGGAGCGCACCTCTTGCCAGCGCCTCCTCTGTCCTTTCCGCTTCTTCCTCCCCACCACAGCGCCTTGCGGCTCCTCGCGCCGGCACCTCTTCGTCCCTGCCGCTTCCTCCGCCCCATCCTAGCGCCGTGCCCCGAGCTCGTCGCTGGATCTCGCCACTTTCTGTCCATCTTCTCCACCACGGGCTACAACAATCCTACTGCTAGGACTATAGTACAGTGAGGGGCGGCTGGGAGATGGCGCTCCTTGTGGAGCCCCTCTGGGCGGTGGCTGTCCTTGGCCTCCCTGCTCAGCTGGGCCTCACCGTTGCGACTCCAGTGCCTCTGCGTAGGGTGGCCTCCATCCGCTCCCTGTCCTCCTCGCCGATATATACCGCAGTTCCCCACTAGGTAGGCTGTGGCCGCGCGGTGAACGCTGTGTTTTTATGTTTCAGGCGTTTTCGACTTTTGTTTCAAATGTTTTATATGGATGTTGCAAAAGTAGATCTGGATGTTTGCATATGTTTTAGTGTTTCAGACGTTTCAGACATTTGTTTCAAGTGTTTCATATGGATGTTACAAAAGTAGATTAGGATATCGCATATGTTGGAATGACAAAATACGCATGTTGCAAGCGTATGTTTCAAGTATTTCGGACGTATGTTGCAAATGTTTTTTCTGGATGTTTAAAAAAAGATCTTGGTGTTGCACATGTTGCAAATGGCTATACATGCATGTTTCAAGTGTTTCATCTGTCTTAGACGTATGTTGTAAATATTTTATCTGGATGCTTCAAAAGTAGATCAGGCGTTGCACATGCTGCAATAGCGCCGGTGGTCGGCGGAGAGCAACCTGCCTTAGTTGCCTGCTGCTGCTGGGGGTGATGTCATGGGTCATTGTGTGTGGGCGCCAGTGGCCGTCAGACGCCTCCGCGGCGTGCATCCGCAGGCGGGAGCAGGTGACGAGACCTAGGTGGGGCCTGGGGATGGGCGCGCGACGCGAGATGGGTTGTTGGGGCGTGGCGCAACGTCTGAACGCGGGGGCGCTAACATTGGATGGGATGCGGACTCGGGTCGTGGGATGTGGTGCGAGATAATGTGCGGGAGCTACGTCTGAACACGCCGTCTGTCCGGACGTTCGGGTGCTAGCCCTTCCTATCAGCAATATCATGCATCATCTTAACACGCCCACACAAGCATGCTTATAGATGTACAAAACAGCAAAGCTTAATTCGACCAAATAAGTAGCAATCGTCTCATCATGTATCCCTACGAGATCGGATCTCCAAGAGATCACGTGAAATTAGATTTCAAATTTCATGATTTAGCCCTTCTCTAAAATAAAATATCCTTAAGGAATAGAGTAATAATGCAACAACATTTCTAGATTTCCCATTATCTATTTTTGAAATGGCCACGTCATCCTTAGATTGGATCTTTCCTATGGGATGAACTGTGAGCACACAGCTTGCAGTGTCGAGGCCGTAGAAGAATGGATGGGCCCTGACACTGCGACCACTGATGCGCTTCTTGTGGTCCTTCTCGATAAGGCGGGCGATGAGGTCGTGCAGCGTCATCTCTGCTCAGCGACAAGCTCCAACTGTTTTGGCGAGGATGTAGTAGTATGTAGAAGGTCTCCTCTAAAATGACATGTGTCGATACCGGCGAATCTACCCAAAATATTATTGGGCTCATCGTAATCTTCATTATATGATATAATTTTTTTTCTTGAGATTGAACAAGATTTTGCTAAGGAGTTTACAAATTCTATGAGGATTGATGGACCCCGATAAAACCCACTAAATTCTATCAGGCCTCACCGGTCTACGCTCCCGACGAGGATCTCTGGCACCACGCACCGCTAGAGAACAGACTTTAGAACGATGTTCTAATATTAGCCTCTGTATTTTTTTTTTGTCCTCGGGATTAAAGGACTCTTTAGTCCCAGTTGGTAATACCAACCGGGACTAAAAGTTCCTGCCCAACGGTCGTCCGCGGGGCAGGGATCTTTAGTCCCGGCTGGTATTACCAACCGAGACTAAAGGTTTATCTTTAGTCCCTGTTAAGCTTTTAGTCCCGGTTTGGGTGATGCCCTGGGAATAAATATTAATATTTAGTCCCGGTTTGACTCCCTAACCGGGACTAATTATCTCGGCCTATACATCAGCTCATTTCTTCCTCCCTGAGCTCGAGCCATTTCATTCAAACTCACTGTCTCTGTTCTTCAGCTTGCTGTTGTTCTTGCTCTCTCCCCCTCCATTGGTGTTGCTCTTCGATTTTGGAGGTAACAAACTTAATCCTCTTATGTTTTATCAGTAGCTTATCTCATTTTGTGATGTAGATGCATATGTAACTTTATATGTTGGACTTTATTATG
Source organism: Miscanthus floridulus (assembly GCF_019320115.1). NCBI lineage: Eukaryota > Viridiplantae > Streptophyta > Magnoliopsida > Poales > Poaceae > Miscanthus > Miscanthus floridulus. The sequence goes on from NC_089596.1 coordinate 7,478,214, forward strand.
ATTTTATATGTCATTTTTAGCTCAAAATCACATGATGATTTGCATATATGAACAAAAGTTAAATTAGTTCATCAAAATCACGCCTCGCTCGTCCTCGCTGGAGCACGCGCCATCCTCGTCCCCGGCGGCTTACGTGATCTTAGAATTAATTTTTCCATGAAATAAAAAACATAGAAAATAGTTAGAAAATTATAGAAAATCCATACTAGTTGAACTTGAGGACCGTGTTCAGCTCGGCGAGCATGTTCTCTGCCGAGCGGTAACGGACGTCAAGGAAGAGTTTTGATTCTACGAGTGAGAGCGGCAACGGTCGTGGAAGACCGTGTTCCCTTTCTCGTAGAATCGGAGCTCTTCCTTGGCCAAGTATGGTGCCGTCCGGTGGAGAAATGCTCGCCGAGATGATCACGTAAGCAAGGTCAACTAGTACGGATGGTTATTTATTGAAACATGTTTTTGAGCTATAATTTGATGGATATTTGATAACTTCAGACCTATAAATGTCATCTACAAATGTTACTATCCTCGGCAACCTAAACGTCCGCGAGATCGCCGATATCGAGCAGGTCACTTAGAATTATTTTTTCCATAAAATGAAATACTTAGAAATCATGTCTTTTATTTTTTAGAATTAAATTTTCCATGAAATGAAAAACTTAGAAAACAGTTAGAAAATTATAGAAAATCCGTACTAGTTGAACTTGCGGACCGTGTTCATCTCGGCGAGCATGTTCTCTGCCGAGCGGTAACGGACGTCAAGGAGGAGCTTTGATTCTATGAGGGAGAGCGACAACGGTCGTGGAAGACCGTGTTGCCTTCCTCGTAGAATCGGAGCTCTTCCTTGGCCAAGTACGGTGCCGTCCGGTGGAGAAATGCTCGCCGAGATGATCACGTAAGCAAGGTCAACTAGTACGAATGGTTATTTATTGAAACATGTTTTTGAGCTATGTGATTTCTATGTCATTTTTAGCTCAAAATCACATGATGATTTACAATAGTAAAATTACTTGATAGTTTCGTATTTTACTATTATACATAGTACATATTTCATGGTTTAGTTAGATAAATAAATAATTTTAGTTTTGTTTAAATATATTATTTTAGAAAATGTGAAATTTACACTAGTTTGCAAAAATAAGTATAGAAAGTAGATGATAACTGGTACCGGATCCTCGGCCTCTCGTTCGGTTGCGAAACGACTGAGGCCAGAACTCCCTCTCATTATCTACGGCAAGTGTAAGCAGAAGATTGTGATGGAGTAATGAGTCAAGAGACAGGGACCCAACAAGGGTCGTGTTTTCTACAAGTGCCTGGATCGCGATGTGAGTTTCTTACGCATTTGATTATTATGGCTAATTGACCTGCTTTTCTTGAATATTTTTGACTAAATATTTTTTGGCTTTAATTTCAGTGGGAGGGCAATGGATGCGATGGTTGGTATTGGGAGGAAAATTATGCTACATATGTGCAGAATTCGGGTGCGCTTGAGGTAGCGGCTGCTGATGATGAGGCAGTGAGCCAGCAGGAGAAGCTTAATGATATTCAACAGAAGAATGATTTATCTGTTTTAGTTGCGTACGGTCACGAAATAATTATGTTACTGAAGTGCATTGTAGTTTTAGTTTGTTTAGTGATAGTTGGGATTGCTTACGTTGTAGCCAGGCTTAGTTAATTAATCAACCGTGTGTGTGTCATCTATGTTGTGTAATAAAATACTTAATTATGTTCAAGGTTTTCATAATTTGTCGTGTAATGCAGATTATGTCACGCCATTGGATGTACAATACCGATCGCCGCTCCCAAGACTTTATTTAGGCGTGCACTATTTCTTAGGTGTGGCCGAGGCAAATAAGCGGGATGGTTTCATGTGCTGTCCATGTGCCATATGTAAGAATTTAAAGGAATATTCAAGCTCAATGAGTCTTCATTCACATTTGCTTAAGTCAGGTTTCATGTCAAACTATATATGTTGGACTAAGCATGGAGAAAGCGGGGTCATGATGGAAGAAGGTGAAGGAGAAGATTTAGACATTGATGACATTATTGCTCAGTGTGGTGCCTTTGATGATACTACAATGGGGGAAGATGAAGAAGAGGTAGCGGCAGAAGATGATCTCGATGATGCTCTTGGCGATGCCATTCGTGATGCACAACAAGAATGCGAAAGTGAAAAAGAGAAAGTTAAGTTCGAGCGCATGCTTGAGGATCATAGGAAGTTGCTATACCCGACGGCGAAGAGGGGCAAAAAAAAGCTGGGTACAACACTGGAATTGCTACAGTGGAAGGCAAAGAATGGTGTATCCGACAAGGCATTTGGGAATTTATTGAACCTCATAAAGAAGATGCTTCCGAAGCCAAATGAATTGTCCACCACTACGTACGAAGCAAAAAAGGTTGTCTATCCTTTGGGATTAAAAATCCAGAAGATACATGCATGTCCTAATGACTGCATCCTCTACCATGGCAATGAATACGAGAATTTGGATGAATGCCCGGTATGTAAAGCAGCGCGGTATAAGATCAGGCTTCAGGCGCGATGATCCTGGTGACATCGAGGGTGAACAACGTCCTAGAAAGAAAATCCCTGCCAAGGTTATGTGGTATGCTCCTATAATACCACGCTTAAAACGTTTGTTCAGAAATAAAGACCATGCAAAGTTGTTGCGGTGGCATAAAGAAGACCGTAAGGTAGACAATATGCTGAGACACCCAGCTGATGGGTCCCAGTGGAGAGCGATAGATAGGGAATTTCTAGAGTTTGCAAATGAGGCTAGAAACTTAAGGTTCGCCTTAAGTACAGATGGTATGAATCCTTTTGGGAAGCAGAGCACTAGTCATAGCACTTGGCCAGTTACTCTATGTATGTACAACCTTCCTCCATGGTTATGCATGAAGCGGAAGTTCATTATGATGCCGATCCTGATCCAAGGTCTGAGGCAACCTGGCAACGACATTGATGTCTATCTGAAGCCATTAGTTGAAGAACTTCTAGTTTTATGTAACAAACCAGGTGTACGTGTCTGGGATGAGTACAAACAAGAACACTTTGACCTATGAGCAATGCTGTTCATAACAATCAACGATTGGCCTGCTTTAAGTAATCTTTCAGGTCAGACAAACAAAGGATATAATACATGCACACATTGTTTTGATGACCTTGACAGTATATATTTGAAAAGATGTCGAAAGGTCGTGTACCTTGGCCATCGTCGATTCTTTCCTTTGAATCACCAAGTAAGAAAGAAAGGTAAGCATTTTAAAGGTAAGCCAGACCATTGGAAGAAGCCTCATAACCGAACCGGAGAAGATGTACTCGCAATGGTCAAGGATGTGAAAGTAGTATTTTGAAAGGGACAAGGCAGCGAATCTGTTCCCAAAGATGCTAAGGGACACACACCCATGTGTAAGAAGAAGTCCATCTTCTAGGAGCTACCCTATTGGCAAGTCCTAGAGGTCCACAACGCAATCGACATGATGCACCTGACAAAGAATCTTTGTGTGAACCTGTTAGGATTTATAGGTGTGTACAGGAAGCCAAAGGATTCACTTAAAGCACACCAGGACTTGCAGGGCATGAAAGAACGAGACAACCTTCATCCAGAGAAGACAGATGATGGACGTCATTACTTAAGTCCTGCTAGCTACGCGCTTAGCAAAGAAGAGAGGGAAAGCATGTTCGAATGTCTAAGCAGCATCAAGGTCCCATCGGGATTCTCCTCCAATATAAAGGGTATAATAAATGTGCCAGAGAAGAAATTTCTAAACTTAAAGTCCCATAACTGCCACGTGCTTATGATGCAATTGCTTCCAGTTGCTTTAAGAGGAATTCTACCTCCACATGTACGTCTAGCCACCGTGAAGCTATGTGCATTCCTCAATGCAATTTCTTAGAAGGCAATCAATCCAGTGGAACTAGCTACCCTACAGAATGATGTGGTTCAATGTCTTGTCAGCTTTGAGTTGGTGTTCCCTCCATCCTTCTTTAATATCATGACACACCTCCTAGTTTATTTGGTGAAGGAGATTAGTATTCTTGGACCTATGTTCTTACATAACATGTTCCCCTTCGAGAGGTTTATGGGAGTCTTGAAGAAATATGTGAAAGTCCATTCTAAGCCTGAAGGAAGCATCTCCTAGGGCTATGGAACAGAGGAGGTCATTAAGTTCTGTGTTGACTTTATTCCTGACCTTGCACCGATTGGCGTTCCCGAATCGCGACACGAGGGGAGACTCAGTGGTAAAGGAACTTTAGGGAAGAAAACATATATTGGCATGAAAGACGATTATTTCAATAAAGCACACTACACAGTTCTTCAGAACTCATCATTGGTGCATCCGTACATCGAGATACATAAGGAGTTCTTACGATCCAAGTTTCCAGGGAAGACTGAAGCTTGAATTAGGCATCAACACATGGAAAGTTTAGTGGTTGGTTGCAAAAAGAATGTCAAGGCGATGACAATATTGATGAGCAACTATATTTGTTGGCTAGGCAACCATCATGGCATATCCTCACGTACCAAGGGTATGAGATAAATGGGAATACATTTTACATAGTTGCCCAAGATAAAAGGAGCACCAATCAAAATAGTGGTGTTCGCATAGATGGCACAGATCCAAATGGGAATATACAAACATATTATGGCCACATAGAAGATATATGGGAACTAGACTACGGACCTAATTTTAAAGTCCCTTTATTCTGGTGCCAATGGGTGAAGCTGACCGGAGGAGGGGTAACAGTCGACAAAGAGTATTGTCAGGGACCTAATACCAGGGTACCCTAGAAGGTGGAACCAATAACCGCCGAACATTAAAAACTTCTGGACGGATAAGGGCACCGTAGCGTCTCTTGCTCGAATGACAGGAGTTTGGTTCCGCCTCGCCCGATGCCTTTGAGGTGGCTCTGCCTCGCCTGGGGGCTCAGGGCTAGTCTCTGTCTCGCCCAACGCCTTTGAGGTGGCTCTACCTCAACCGAGGGCTGAGGGATAGATTTCGCCTCGCCCGACCCCAGAGGGGCAGGGTCGATCTCGCCCAAGAGATAGGGATTGGTCTTCGTTTCATCCAACGGCCAAGAACGAGCCTTGCCCTGCTCGATATCTAAAGACTGGTTTCATCTTACCTGACAACTTCTCCCCGTTCCCTCAAGATGATGGGTATAGGGCAAGACAAGACGTTCGGGTCAACCATGGCTCCAAGGACCATACCCTACGCCCTGGCAGGAAAAGTACTGGCAGGGAACGACGGGACAGGTGCTTTAGACCCTTCCGAGCACCGTAGAGCCCGAAAGGTATTACAGGTGCATACTCCTCGCCCTGTAGAGTTGTAGGCGCCGCCTTCAGCTCTGGGACACAGAACCTGACGAAGATATACGACAACCGCTATGCTCCAGAAAAGGATTTGCTATCTCCACGAATGACGGATATTCCGTCACCATGCTATGGACCCAAGGGAGCGGCGCCCACTTCCCGCCCCCTTAGGTCCACCAAGTCAGAAGACCTTGGCCACGGCATTACTCCGGACCCCGACCCCGCGTCCCTCCGATGAAGACTCATAGGAACCAGAAGGCGTGCAGAGCAAGGCTGGGGGAGGCTAATAAGTCAAAACCACTATACTACAGCCCATACCCTGCGCAGGGCAGCGTTCTGTAATCAACTTGACATTCTACAGAGACATCGATAGTATTGTAGGTGCTTATCTTCCTTCGCACTCATCAGAATGAAGAACCAGGCCGGGTAGACATGAGCCGCAAGACTAAGTATAGTACGCATCCTAAAGCCCTCACCCTTGTAAAGCCAGCCCCTTCATCTATAAAAGGGGAGGCGCTTCCTCCATCAAAGGGGGGGGGGGACTTTTGACCGAACAATACAAGACACACACACACACACAGTCAAGCTACTACCAAGCTCTTGACCTCCCTTCAACCCTTCTATCAGAGACTTGGGACCAGTCCCTCTCTCGATCATTTGTACCCCCTACTATGAACCGTTCACGGTGCTAATAACCCAAACAGCAACAAACTGGACGTAGGGACATTCGACCCGAACCAGTATAAATCTTGTGTCCTTTAGCGCACCATCTGAGCCTAACGCGTATTACTATAAATTTACTTGCCGGTGCTTGTACGAAACACCGACAGTTGGCACGCCAGGTAGGGGCCTTGCGCGTTCCAAATCAGGCCTCGGATGGCCACCCACGCAATCAGCTAGGCCCTGGGCGCACATGTGCGTTTGGGCGACCTAGATTTTATCGTCACACTAGGAGGAGAACTGGCGCTGACCCACACAGCCGCACAATCTCTGCCTTCCATCAACCTTAGCCGTCTGAGGCTTAAGGGCCCGCGGGGCGACTCCCTTGGACCCCAGTTATCCAGGGAGCCCCCGTGCAGCATCACCCTTTTTCCGGAAGGCCCCGTACAAAGCGCCCTGACAACATTTCCGTTCAGTCTCCGCAACGCCGCGGTGACCGCTAGCCACCTTCTGGCACTACGCATGCTTCAGCCACCTATGGACAGCGAGTTCGTGGGGGTAATCGAACATGATCTGGAGACACTCTATGGGCTCCTCGCGGAGGAACCAGAGTCGTCCTCCAGTTCTAACTCCAGCAAGGGGAGCCATCACCCTTCCTGGGAATGCTTCATGACGCAAACCCCCGAGGGGCATGTCTGTGGGGGATATACCCCCGGGTACCACAAGATGGTACATGGGCCGCACCATCCGAGGTGGCCCGACCCGTGAGATCAAGACGTGCACGGCGCTGCTTGGCGTGCACCGCAAGACATTGTAATAGTACCAAATATGATACTTTACTTGTAACCTTGTCCCTTCGGAGTATATAAGGAGGGGCAAGGGTCCCCTAGAGGACAGATCCATAGAGGTTAATCTGTACACACCTCAATACAATACACCAAAGACACAGGACGTAGGGTATTACGTTGACCAGACGGCCCGAACCTGTCTAAATCGCTGTCTCTGCGCCTTGTGTCACCATCTGGCTCCTGATTACACGCACCGTCTACCGACAATCTACCACCACGGGCACCCCCCTCGGTGGACTGCCGACCTTATTTCGTCGACAGTGGCGCACCAGGTAGGGGGTGTGCGCTTGATCCATGGCGAGCCAGATGGACCTCAAATCAACAACGCGTTCTCATCGTCAATCTCGTGGAGATCCATCCCGGTCCACGACGACGATTCATCGCTGCTACACTAGCCCCTGCGACAGCAGATCCGATCTCGGAACCACCTCCGAGGTCGTCTTCACCAACAACTCGCCGTCGCTGCTCTCGTCAGCCCTCGTCGACGACTAGCCGCCGCTGCTCTGGTTGGCCCTCATCGACGACTCGCCGCCGATGCTCTCATCAGCCCTCGTCGACGACTCACCGCCGCTGCTCTCGTCAGCCCTCGTCGACGACTAGCCGCCGCTGCTCTGGTTGGCCCTCGTCAACAACTCGCCGCCGATGCTCTCGTCAGCCCTCGTCGACGACTAGCCGCCGCTGCTCTGGTTGGCCCTCGTCGACAACTCGCCGCCGATGCTCTTGTCAGCCCTCGTCGACGACTAGCCGCCGCTGCTCTGGTTGGCCCTCGTCGACGACTCGCCGTTGCTGCTCTCGTCAGCCTTCGCCGACATCCTTCGCCGACGTCTCTCGCCGTCGACTCGTCATCACCGCCCGGCGGCCTTCGCTGACATCGTTCGCCGACGTCCCTCGCCGTCGACTCGTCGTCACCGCTCGGCGGCCTTCGCCGACATCCTTCGCCGACGTCTCTCGCCGTCGACTCATCATCACCGCTCGGCGGCCTTCGCTGACATCGTTCACCGACGTCCCTCGCCGTTGACTCGTCGTCACCGCTCGGCGGCCTTCGCCGATATCCTTCGCCGACGTCCCTCGCCGTCGATTCGTCGTCACCGCTCGACGGCCTTCGCCGATGTCCCTCGCCGTCGACTCGTCGTCACCGCTCGACGGCCTTCGCCGATGTCCCTCGCCGTCGACTCATCGTCACCGCTCGATGGCCTCCGCCGAGCTCCGACCACCTCGACCACCAGACCACATCGACCACGTCCCGAGCAGCTCCGCCGAACTCCGACCACAGACCACGTCGACCACGTCCTGAGCGGCTCCGCCGAGCTCCGACCACCTCGATCACCAGACCACGTCGCAATGAAGATCGCCGCGAAGAACGGCGCTACGACAACCGCGACCATCGTCGTGACAACAAGTCGGAAAGCTCGAGGACCGGACAACTTTATCACCGCCGACCAGATTTCTATCAAGATAAGTAAACTTCTAATATTTATATTTAACACAATTTTCATTACGACGTTTCTCCACAACGTCCTCGTCATGATTATTCTTCAAATAACGTTTGTCCATGTATACCATCTTAAATATAACATACATCTATACTTAATGCAAATCCTCGACCAGTCATGTTGACGCTCGATGCCTCCAGAGGCGGCCCTGTCTCTGGCTCCTCCCTACACGTGCACGAGCGTCTGCCCTCTGCGTTATGGGTGGTCGGCAGCGGCTCCTTAGCGACGCTTAGTTCTTCCTACACGTGCACGGGCTCTGCGCCCCGCGTTATGGTTAACGGGCTAGCTAGGGCTGGAGGCTCAGCTACATACTAACTGGTCGGACGATTCATATTAAGTATAAACACAAACTTCATATTAACACTGATGTTTACAAAGCACCAACTGCTTTATCACATCATGCTCATTTGCAAATGACTGCTGAGCGTCATACGCTATTTCTTCACTGCTGATTTTTTCTCCATAATTTATTATTATGTACATCATGTACTACCATTCTACATATTTATATTGCAGTAATTTCGAGCTATGCTCGGGGACTTCGTCGCTCGCTTCTTGACCTACGCCCGGGGGCTGCCTCGATCACTCTCCGACCACGGCTCGGGAACTTCGTCGCTCGCTCCTCGACCTGTGCTCGAGGACTGCCTCGATCACTCTCCGACCACGGCTCGGGGACTTCGTCGCTCACTCCTCGACCTGTGCTCGGGGACTGCGTCGATCACTCTCCGACCATGGCTCGGGGACTTCGTCGCTCGCTCCTCGACCTGTGCTCGGGGACTGCCTCGACCACTCTCCGACCACGGCTCGGGGACTTCGTTGCTCGCTCCTCGACCTGTGCTCGGGGACTGCGTCGATCACTCTCCGACCACGGCTCGGGGACTTCGTCGCTCGCTCCTCGACCTGTGCTCGGGGACTGCCTCGACCACTCTCCGACCACGGCTCGGGGACTTCGTCGCTCGCTCCTCGACCTGTGCTCGGGGACTGCCTCGACCACTCTCCGACCACAGCTCGGGGACTTTGCGTTTCAACTACATGCGACTGGCGACTCGCATACAGTTGGGATATTCTTTCTCGTTTAGACCTTGCTACAAGGCTCATACCTCGCCTTCCAGCAAGCTCGGGGACTACATCGGTACGATGCACCTGCCGGTACATCTCATATCGCCTGTACGACGATTGAGTATAAACAACTTAACTGGGAATTCTTTTTCGACCCTGGCACCACGTGCCTACGTCACCTACTACCAGGCTCGGGGACTAAGTGGGCACACTTCACCTTGCGGTGAATGTGCTTGTTTTTCGACCACTACGCCTTTGATGATCAAGGATGCTACGCTTCAAGACGCACTTACATTTCTTTTCAGAAATACAAGTGGGCACACTTCCCGGGACGGAAATCTTTTTCTTTCTTCTTAAGAGCACCATACATTCTTCGGACAACCTACTTCTCCGGCGACAACGGTGGTCGGAGATGTCAAGAACTCAAGCCTCACTGTTCGGAGAAGGTTGAAACGGCGTGTCGCATCAGAATACATGGCGCTCGGGGACTAGCTGTGGGGGATATACCCCCGGGTACCACAAGATGGTACATGGGCCGCACCATCCGAGGTGGCCCGACCCGTGAGATCAAGACGTGCACGGCGCTGCTTGGCGTGCACCGCAAGACATTGTAATAGTACCAAATATGATACTTTACTTGTAACCTTGTCCCTTCGGAGTATATAAGGAGGGGCAAGGGTCCCCTAGAGGACAGATCCATAGAGGTTAATCTGTACACACCTCAATACAATACACCAAAGACACAGGACGTAGGGTATTACGTTGACCAGACGGCCCGAACCTGTCTAAATCGCTGTCTCTGCGCCTTGTGTCACCATCTGGCTCCTGATTACACGCACCGTCTACCGACAATCTACCACCACGGGCACCCCCCTCGGTGGACTGCCGACCTTATTTCGTCGACAATGTCCAAAGTGTCTCTAGAGAGGAGACAACCCCAATAGGCAACCCCAACGCCAGGATTGAGGCAGAGACGGCGGCTCCATCCCATGTAAGGATGGAGCAACTAAGAGCACGAAAGCTGGAGATCGATGATGCCGGACAACAGCTTGTCCAGGAGTACCGAAACATCGAGGAGGAGATCAAGCATCGCGGAGACAGTGGGCACGCACGCGCCTCGGCCCATGATGTGCATCGAAGGATCCTCACCGATGATGGGACTCTCCCTCACTTCGCTCGGGCAAGCCAGAACATCGCCGCCGCGACGGCCTTGCTTCACGGCCTCCCAAAGGCCACAACGTCTGAGGATCGCCGGGCCCATAGGGAGATTCGCATGTTGCTTGAGCATGCGGCGGCGCAGCAGGCGGAAAGTTCGTTGTCTCGACGATGCGAACCCGACACCAGCCAGCGCACTCCCTCAGTGCGTCCCACCAGGGATGCGTCCGTTCACCAAACACCGCCAGGCGGTGAGCAGCCCTCCGCCGTCCCAGTACTTCAACGCCTCGACCATGGCCGCGACGTACGCAGCATCATCGATGCTTGGAAACGTGCCCATGGCGACGATGGAGAAGCAGCATGCCACGGCTACCATCCCCGACGTGGTGGATGCTACGACAGCAACGAGGACCGAAGCCCGAGCCCCAGCCTACCAGGTCCTCAGGCCTTCGGTCGGCACATCCTCAACGCTACGTTCCCCCTAAGGTATCGACCGCCTACCAACATCCCTAAATATTCTGGCGAAACAAATCCCGGGCTTTGGCTCGAAGACTATCAGCTTGCATGTCAGGCTGGTGGTGCGAGTGATGACGATTTCATTATTCACAATCTCCCACTGTTCTTGGCCGATTCGACATGAGCATGGCTAGAGCACCTACCATCCAATGTCATTTAGAGTTGGGCGGATCTGACGGAGATCTTTGTGGGCAACTTCCAGGGCATGTACAGATGCCTTGGGAACCCATGGGACCTCAAGAACTACCGCCAGAAGGCCGATGAAACCCTCCGCGGGTACATCTGGCGCTTCTCTCGGCAGTGCAACGAGCTCCCTAACGTCGCTGACGCCGACGTGATAGGTGCCTTCTTATCCGGGACAACCTACGAATCCCTAGTCCACAAGTTAGGACGCAGGGGCCCGTGGACTACCAAAGAACTCCTGGACATCGCCGCCAGTCATGCCTCTAGAGAGGAGGCGGTCGGAGCCATCTTCGATCGCTCCAACGGAAGGACGAGGTGGGACGAGGACGCCGGCGAAGACGCCTCCAACCATCCCGCCAAAAAGAAAAACAAGAAGCAACGGCGTGACAACTCGCTCGTGGCCGCTGCTGACCGCAAAGGTGGCCGGAAGCCTGCAGAGGGCACTCTGAACCACTTCGAGAAAATGCTCGAGGGGCCATGCCCAAACCACGCCTTCCCGGCCAAGCATCTATACAAGGATTGCGGCCTCATGCGCAAATACTTGTCCGAGGGCCTTAACAAAGGGGAGCAGGGGAAGGAGCCTGTTCCCGCCGTAGACGACGCAGAGGAGAAGGACGACGCCTTCCCAACTCCAACCGGTGCCCTCATGATCATCGGAGGATCAACGGCCTACGACTCCAAGCGCCGCCAGAAGGTCACGCGCCGCGTGGTCTATACAGCCGGACCGGCCATGCCAGCCTTCCTCTGGTGGTCAGAATCTGCCATAACCTTCGACCGAACTGACCATCCGGATGCCGTCCCACATCCGAGAATGTACCCGCTTGTCGTCGATCCGATCGTCGGTCCAAAGCGGCTCACAAAAGTACTAATGGACGGAGGCAGCGGCCTCAACATCATGTACGCCAAGACGCTCGACGAGATGGGCATCAACCGAACGAACCTCCATCCCATCCGAACACCTTTCCATGGCGTCGTGCCTGGTAGGCAAGCCGTGCCACTAGGGCAGATCGATCTACCCGTCACTTTCGGGGATCGGTCCAATTACCGGACTGAGACCCTCACCTTCGACGTAGTGGGGTTCCTGGGGACTTTCCACGCCATCCTGGGATGACCATGCTACGCGAAGTTCATGGCCGTCCCCAATTACACGTACCTTAAGCTAAAGATGCCGGGCCCCCACGGGGTCATCACCATCGGCACCTCCTTCCAGCGCGCTTACGAGTGTGAAGTCGAATGCTGCGGACACACATCCGCAGTCATCGCCTCCGAAGAGCTGGTCACCCTCAGGGAGGAGGTCGTTGAAGAGGCACCCGACACGAAGAGGTCGTCCGGGTCATTCAAATCAGCGGAAGGACCCAAGGAGGTCCTCTTGGACCCCAGCAACTCTGAGGGCAAAAAAGTCCGTATCGGGACCGCGCTCTCCTCCAAATAGGAAAGCGCGCTCGTCGACTTCCTTCGCGATAACAAAGACATCTTTGCGTGGAAACCCTCGGATATGCCGGGCATCCCGAGGGAGGTCGCCGAGCATACCTTAAAAATTCACTCGGGCTCCAAGCCGGTGAAGCAACGCCTGCGCCGCTTCGACGAGGAGAAACACAGGGCCATCGGCGAGGAGATAGCCAAACTGCTGGCCGCAGGATTCGTTAAGGAAGTATACCACCCAGAGTGGTTAGCAAATCCCGTTCTTGTGCGAAAAAAGAGCAGGAAATGGAGAATGTGTGTCGATTACACCGGCCTCAACAAAGCGTGTCCAAAGGATCCGTTTCCTTTGCCATGAATAGACCAAATAGTCGATTCCACCTCAGGGTGCGGAACCCTTGCTTCCTTGACGCATACTCCGGCTACCACCAAATCACGATGAAAGAGTCCGACCAACTCGTGACATCTTTTATCACCCCATCCGGATCGTTTTGCGACATTTCAATGCCGTTCGGTCTGAAGAATGCTAGGGCGACTTACCAGCGTTGTATGCTCAATTGCTTCGGAGACCTCATCGGGCGAACCGTTGAGGCCTATGTCGATGACATCGTAGTCAAGTCCAAGCGCGCTAACCACCTTGTCACCGACCTTAAACAAACCTTTGTGAAACTCCGGGCAAACAGCATCAAACTCAATCCTGAAAAATGCGTTTTCGGGGTCTCGAGGGGCATGCTGCTTGGCTTTATCGTCTCCGAGCGTGGCATCGAAGCCAACCCAGAGAAGATATCAGCCATCACAAGGATGGGCCCGATCCAAATCATAAAGGGGGTTCAACGGATCATAGGGTGCCTGGCCGCCCTCAGCCGATTCATTTTGCGCCTCGGCGAACGAGGACTCCCCCTTTATCGACTCCTGAAGAAATCTGACCGCTTCGAGTGGACATCCGAGGCTCAGGAGGCGCTTGACATGGTTAAGCAATTTTTAACTAAACCTCCCATCCTAGTTCCTCCATGCAATGGAGAATCCCTCCTACTATATATATCGGCCACCACCCAAGTGGTCAGCTCTGCCTTGGTAGTAGAGCAAGAGGAAGAGGGGCACACCTTCAAGGTGCAGCGCCCTGTGTATTTCATTAGCGAGGTGTTATCCGACTCCAAAGCCTGCTACTCCCAAATCCAGAAACTCCTCTACACCGTCCTCATCACCAAGAGGAAGCTCCACCACTATTTTGAATAACACCCCATAACAGTAGTGACATCGTTCCCCCTCGGCGAGGTCGTCCGTAGCCATGACGCTACGGGAAGAACTACAAAGTGGGTGCTCCAACTGATGGATCAGGGCATTTCTTATGCCCCCCAAACAACAATCAAATCTTAGGTACTGTCTGACTTCATCGTGGAGTGGACCGAGGTCCAGATGCCACCAGTAGTTGTCGATCAAGAGTACTGGACAATGTACTTCGATGGATCGCTAATGAAGAAGGGCGCCGAAGCAGGACTAGTTTTCGTATCCCCCCTTGGGGTCCACATGAGGTACATGGTTCGGCTCCATTTCCCCTCATCAAACAATACTGTAGAATACGAAGCACTCATCAACGGCCTACGAATCGCCATCGAGCTGGGCATTCAACGCCTCGACGTTAGGGGTGACTCTCAGCTGATCGTCAACTAGGTCATGAAGGAGTCAAGCTGCCACGACGCCTGTCAGTGTTTTGGACCGGGGGATCCTCAACCAACCAGTGAATTTGTGCTGCGTGTTCCCAATCCCGGATGGTGATGCAAAGAGACACAAAGCTTATATTGGTTCAGGCAATTGGTGCCCTACGTCCAGTCTGAGGGATCAATCTTGTATTCCTCGCACCAAAATGCTTGTAGTAGGGGGTTACAAGCCAGGTGAGAGAGGGAACTAGTCCTAGGTCTCGGCGGGGAGTGATGTGGCTGCTTGAGACGTTGCTCTCAGGCGGCAGGGAAGTGTGCGTGTTACAGGGTGTTGTTCTTCATGTGTCCCTCTCTCCCCTGAAATGGCCCAAGTCCTGTCCTTTTATAGTCTGAAGGGAGGGCAAGGGTAGTACATGTGCTAACTATACAGCGTCGTGCGAACAGAGGCGGTGTGTTCGAGCCCTGTAGCCTGTTCCTGTGGTGGTGTGGTCATCGGAGTGGTCCATTGTTGGAGCGCTGGGGCGACGTGCTGGTCACATCCGATCCTGTGCGTCATGGGAGCTCCAGGGCTGCCTCTAAGCGGGCGCGGCGGTCAGCGTGCGGGTCACTGTGGATTGACTACGCATGAGGTCGAGGCTCGGTTGGTGCCGAGGCCAAACCGCGGTGGGGGGTCTCAGCAGACGTGAATCCTGAGATAGCCGAGACCCTGGCGTAGAGTGCCAAGGCCTAGAGGGAGCGGTCGATCTGGTACACTGGTTCGGAGGCAACGATGACCTGGGCCAGGCTTTCCATACCGCGTTGTCTTCGGGGCGGGGATTGTGGGGCACAGTGTAGTGCGGGCGCTGATCATGGGCACAGTGCCATAATACAGTGGCTGGTAATCCCTGCCGTGCCCTGTCTCAGCTGGTATGGTGCTGATGCGACTTCTTGTCCCGTTGGCCACTCCGCGGTGTCGAGCCGTTGTCCGGCTAAGATTGCGGGAGTGGTTGACGCATTAATGGGATGTGACATGCTGTCGGGAAGACCGGTCGAGGCGGGAGTGACGGGTTGTTGACAAGCCAGCCTCGAGCGATACGGAGGATAGCTATCTCATCCGAGGCTGTACGTATGGGGCCTCGGGTGAGACAGAGATTGGGCTCCCTGCCGAGACCTCTCGCGAGAGGCCTCGCACGAGGTGGAGATTCCGTCAGGGTGTCGAGACCTCCTGTGCGAGGCCTCAGGTAAGGCGGAGAGCCGGTGGGCTTGGTCGGGGCTAGTGGTGAACCCATGGCTTACCTTCTAGCTTTGTAGTTGCTGGGATTTAAGTGACTCTTTTGGTGTACGCTCGGGATACCCCGTTTTATGGTACCCAACAGTAGCCCCGAGCCTTAGGGGGAGTGCGAGCACTCTCCCTAAGGGTTTGTCGAGATTTGGCTTGCAGCCGCTCCTATAGAGATTGTGTCTCGCTTCTTGAGGTTTCGGTGGGTGCGCGCGAGCGCACCCACCGGGTGTAGCCCCCGAGGCCCTGGAGGAGTGGATGTTACTCCTCCAGGGGCTTTTCTGTGTTTTGAGTGAGGAGTTTTTATCGTATTTTCCAAGCCCACAAGTGTGAGTTCAGGTCGTGGGGTTTCGGCAAGGTCGTAGGGAGAGCCCCCGAGCCTTTGCACGAAGCAAGAGGGTGGTCAGGGGTGCCCCTGATTTTTTGTGCGGCCCTCATGCTTCCTTTTCGCTTGGAAGGAGGGGTGGAGTGTGCCATGCTACCCTCGGTGGGCACGAGCGGTGGCACTCCCGGTGAGCTATTATCGGGTAAGTCCGAGTGGAGGCCCATGCCCTGTTCGCTAGGGGACGGCTAGTGGTCTAGAGACGCGCTCCAAGAGTACTAGAGGGCTTCTCTAGTGGGTGTCGGGGCTGTTCGCTAGGCCCCGGTGGCTCGGTGCCTCCCTATGGTGGGATCCCATTCGGAGACCTCCCTGCCGGTCTCGGACACGACTTAGGACGCTCTGAGCGATTGTTTGCTCAGGCCTTGGCCATATGTGGGCTCGCCCATAGTCGTCCCTAACTCTGTTGCCCTCAGGGGGCCTAGCCTTCAAACCCCTGGACCGTAACAGGCTCGGTGCCCTTTATCGTTTTTGTAACGACACTTCTAGCGTGGGCTTAGGTCATTTGTCTTTGTCTTGGGTGCAGGAGGAGCCCCCGAGCCTCCGCCCGGAGCGAGAGGGCAGTCAGGGGTCCCCTGGCTTTTTTGTTCGACCCTCTCATATCCTTTTCGTTCGGACAGATTCAGGTGCGAGCCCGAGCCACTGGGTCTCGGCAAGGTTGCAGGAAGAGCCCCCTAGCCTCTGCATGGAGCGAGAGGGCCGTCGGGAGTTCCCCTGGCTTTTTATACGCCCCTTGCGCGTGAGGGTTTGTCTGCTGAGGCCCCTTTGGGTGCGAGCCTGGGTCATAGGGTCTCGGCATATCTGCAAGAAGGGCTCCCTAGCCTCTGCACGAAGCGAGAGGGCCGTCAGGAGCTCCCCTAACTTTTTGTATGACCCTCGCACTTCCTTTTCGCTCGGAAGGAGGGGTTGTTTTGCCAAGCCCCCTCGAGTGCGAGCCAGGGTCGCTAGGTCTCGGTAAGGTTGCAGGAAGAGCCCCCTAGCCTCTACACGGAGCAAGAGGTCCGTCAGGGGCTCCCCTGGCTTTTTGTATGACCCTCACGCTTCCTTTTCGCTCGGAAGGAGGGGTGGAATGTGCCAGGCTACCCTCGGTGGGCACGAGCGTTGGCACTTCCGGTGAGCTGTTATCGGGTAAGTCCGAGTGGAGGCCCGTGCCTCATTCGCTAGGGGATGGCTAGTGGTCCAGAGACGCACTCCAAGAGTACTGGAGGGTTCCTCTAGTGGGTGCCGAGGCCATTCGCTGGGCCTCGGTGGCTCAGCGCCTCCCTACGGTGGGATCCCATTCAGAGACCTCCCTGCCAGTCTCGGACACGACTTAGGGCATCCCAAGCGTTTCGCTTGCTTAGGCCTCGGCCCCGTATGGGCTCGCCCATGGTCATCCCTGACTCTGTTGTCCTGGGGTGGCTGTCGAAACCCCTAGGGGCCCAGCCTTCGAACCCCTAGACTGTAATAGGCTCAGAGCCTGGTTCCTTCATCTGAAAGGAATAGGCAGGGGGAATATCTTCCCCATCGGCTCGGCAACGGCTGGCGCGCCTTTTGAGGCGATTTTCTAGGGAGACAGAACAACGCCTGCTGCTGCAGTAGTCGGGCACGACGTGGTGGATGGGACATAACTGTTCCCGCAATTAATGAGAAAAAGGTGGGCACGTGGGCGATAAAATCGGATCAGGGTTAACCGCGTCGTATCCAGGGGAAACTTCCCCAATTTTATCACCCGTCCGTTTCGCCTTCTCCCTACATAAATATGTAGAGAGCCTCGCCCCTCCTCACCTTACCTTGCCTACGTTAGCTCTGCCCCCATCGAGCTGTCGCTAGAGCAGCGGATGCCGGGAAGAAGATGGGAGAAGAGCGAGCCAGGGAGAGAGCGAGAAAGAGAGAGAGAGAGAAAAAAAAACTCACCGCCGCATTCAATCCCTCCACCGCATTCATGGCCGGCGACATTGTTGTCATCGAGGCAGACCCTTGGGACCCATCTGACGTCACCGTGGAGATGCTTCAGTCGCTCATCGACGGTGGACTCCTTTGTCCAGTGATGGACCCCAACAGGCCGGAGTGGATCGCTCCGTCGGGCGAGCCAGAGCTGAGGCCTCGCGACGGTTACATCATGAGCTTCATCTCCTTTCATGAGCGCGACCTCGGTGTCCTAGAGGATCGGTTCATGCGGGCGCTCCTGCACTACTATGGCGTGGAGCTCCACAACTTCAACCCCAACTCCATCGCACAGGCGGCCATCTTCGTTGCCGTCTACGAGGGGTACTTGGGGATTGCTCCCCATTGGGAGTTGTGGCTCCATCTCTTTCGGGCGGGGCATACCACTAAGCCGATGGGCACGTCGGGCACGAGGAAAGCGACGAGGACCGACGGCTGCACTCTCCAAGTGTGCCAGGACCGCCAGCACCTCTACATCCTGGCCCAGCTCGCGTCATCCAATCGCCGATGGTACACGAGCTGGTTCTACCTTCGCAACGATGATGGAGGACTTCCCCCCTACACTGGGCGGATTGTGGGGAGCTGCCCAGAGAGGTGGAAGTACAACGTCCCAAGGGAGGATCAGCCCAAGCTGCAGCCACTTCTAGAGGGGCTAGAGAGGCTACGGGGCCATGGCCTTACCACGGCTGTGGTCGTGGTTGCCTTCCACCACCGGAGGGTGCTGCCGCTGATGGCTCGGCGGCGGCGCCTATTCAAGATGAGGCCGGGTGAGACCAATGAGGGCATCTGGATGTCCTCCTCCGCCCTTTCCGACGAGGAAATTCTTTGTCGGGTGGAGGAGATGGTGGAGGCAAAGCTGAGGGGCGGCAACCTGACCCCCATCGCGATGCGCCCGTCGCGGGGGTTCCTCTCGCTGGTAAGTCATGTGCCGCTGTAGCCCCTGAGCCTCCTCCATTTCTCCTTACTTCTCGTTCCCTTATGCGCGTTTGCCGTTCCTGCAGGGGATGAGGGACGTGCGCATCTCTCCACAGCCTGTTCCCGAGGACGTGAGGCGGCGGGCGATCAACCGGGCGCACACTGAGGCGCAAAAAAGCGGAAAGATGCCAAGGCGGTGAAGCGCACGAAGAAGATCCTCACGCGCGAGGAGCTGGACAAGCGCCGCCGTCAACAAAGGAAGGATGGCCTCCCGTTGGAGGAATCCCCATCGTCGTCGCTGTCGACGGATGCCTCGGACGGGGATGATGAGGGCGAGATTGGGCGGGGTCCCCTGGACCATCTCCCTGACATAGGGGAGACGGTGCTCAGGGCATCGGCTAGTAGCCCGGCGCTCTCAGGAGGAGGAGGAGAAGCAGACCCGGGGTCGGCAATTGCCCGCTCCAAGGCCAAGGCCGACATGCCCAAGGCATGGGCGTTGGGAAAATGCGCCGTTAGCCTAGTGGACTCGGCGGCGGTGGTGGAGCAAGTGGCGGCGGAGGTGACGCAACTACCCCCGCAGAGGACCGAGGGGGCGCCGAGGTCCGTTGAGGACCAACCGGCGCCGATGGACACGAAGGCCATGCCTCTGCCGCCACCACCGCCTTTGCGGACAAGGGTCGCCGTGGCAAAGCGGTTGCTGCCTCGCTCGAGGTAGGTGTATTTTTGGTGGGGTTACAGTGCCTTCCGTTTGTTCTTTTGTCTTGTGCTGACCCTGTGATCGTCTTGTCTTTAGCCGGAAGCGGCATGCGGAGGTGCCTACCTTGGCGCCCCTTAAAGCGCTCAAGGTTAACCCCAGCTCCACCGCCCACTGGGTGGCGGAGGCGCAAGCCGCCTTACAACGTGGCACATCGTCGGCGAGGGCCAACCCGAAGGAGCCGGCCACCCAAGGAGGGGCTGCCGAGGCGGCCCTGACACAGGAGGGGGAGGGAGCGCCTCCGCCCCGCGATGGCGAGGCCCGTGGGTCGGATGCGGCCAAGGTTCCCTTGGCCACCGAGACCACTGGGACCGAGGTCCCCGGGGTTTCACAGGCCGGGGCGACGGAGGCTGTGGCGCCCAGGACCATCGAGGCTGCTGCGGCGGGCACCGGAGTCCTCGCGACCGCTGAGGCCACGATGGCGGAGGCCGGAGCCCCCGAGACCACCGAGGCCACGATGGCGGAGGCCGGAGCCCCCGGGACCACCGAGGCCATGATGGCAGAGGCCGGAGCCCCCGGGACCACCGACGCTGACATGATCGTGGCGGGGCTGCCGGCCCAGGAAGTGGAGATGAAGGCGGCGGAGGCCTTGGCGGCACCCTTGGTTCAAGGCCCGCCGCCATTGCGGGAGAGCGCCCGGGAGGTGGAAGTTCTTCCGATCTCCTCCGACGATACTTCCTGGGCGCAGGAGATGGCCGGCGCCGAGGTGGCTGGTGTCGTGGAACAGCCGGTTCCAACCCCGGGCGAGGGAAGCTCAGCCCTCACGCGGGTGCGACCCGAGCCCTGCGGGTGGAACCACCCGCGTGTCCTGTGGCAAAGCCGGGATGATCCTAAGGCAGAGCCTCTATTTGCCCTCGAGGACGCGGCCGAGGGCGGTCACTGGGACATGTTCGAGCAGTACCGCCAACTGGCAGAGCGGTCTCTACGGACGGCGCTGTCCGTGGTGGCCAACGATTTGCCTGGAGTCGCCCAGGTTCATGCTTTCTTTTCCCATGCGGTGGTCTTTTTCCGAGTTTTCTTTGTAGGGATTGACCCCTGTTCTGCTTCCCCTAGGAGCTCGAGACCTGATCTCTTGGGAAGTCGGTCTTCCTCCACCGAGAGAGGGATGTCTGGGACCAGCTTCAGTGGTAGAAGGGCCTTCTTGCAGGCGCCAACAAGCTCCTGTTGGCGCGGAGCGCAGAGGTGGAGGACCTCCACCTTCATTGTGCCGACGCGAAGGTCGAGGTAGCCACGGTCTAGGAGCAGCTCGCCCCTCTGGCGGTGTGGGTCAAGGAGTTGGAGGAG
Source organism: Miscanthus floridulus (assembly GCF_019320115.1). Taxonomy (NCBI): domain Eukaryota; kingdom Viridiplantae; phylum Streptophyta; class Magnoliopsida; order Poales; family Poaceae; genus Miscanthus; species Miscanthus floridulus. The sequence goes on from NC_089596.1 coordinate 7,499,027, forward strand.
GAGCTCACCCGTGCGGCCAGTGATCGGGATGCCTTCAGGTCTCGAGCCGTAGAAGCTACAGCCTTGGCCACGGCTCTTGCTGGGTAGCTAGGGGCGGAACAGAATGTGCGCCAGCTGACGAAAGGCGCTTTGGATGAGGCCCTTGCAGCGGCTGAGGCCTCACAAACCGAGGCTATGGTTTGGAGGGGAAAGGCCGAGGGTGAGTCCTAGTCCCTTCGTTTTATTCACTTTTTCTTATGTTCGTTCCCTAACTTCCTCGTGTGACGCAGAGCTAGGGAGTGAAGCTTCCAGGGTGGCTGAGGCTTCTTGGGTCGAGGCTCAGTGCCTGAAGGAGAAAGCTAAGGCCTTTCGGGTCGAGGCCCGACACTGGGAGCTTAGGGCCAAGGGTGAGTTCCATAGGCTTCCGTCCCTACTCAGCTTGTTTTTTCTCTCGCTCAACCCCATTTTGTTTTCTGTGGTGCAGAGTCGGAGGCGGAGGTCACCCGGGCGGCCGAGGCTTTCGTCATGGTGCAGACGGTGCTTGAGACCAAGATCAAGGAGCACAACGCGCTAAAGGGTGCCGCCCGTGCCGCCTACGAGGCCCTAGTGGTCGAGGGGGTTCAGTCAGGTAGCTCCCTTGGGAGCCGTTTGATTGCACTGAGCGGTCAAGTGCGTGAGCGGCTCCGAGGGGCGCTGCATACGGGCGTCAAACGCGCACTGGCTGTCATCGCCTCGCACTACGTCGGTGTTGACCTCCAAGCCATCAGCGATGGCTATGTCTTGCCTGATGATGACGATGATGTCGATGAGGTGGTGACGAAGCTATTGGAGGCGGCGGAAGGCCCAGGCACAGCGCTGGCAACGTTGTTTGAAGAGGAGGTGGTCCCTCCCCCACCATCTGCCGATGCCGGGGGTCCTGAGCCTTGACCTAGGCCCAAGTGGCCATGTAAATAGGATAGGAATTAACTATGTATCATAACGTTTGTCGACGTGGAGGCCTTTCTTTTGAAGTACTCGTGTTTCTTTAATCGTTCGTCTTGTATTTCCGAGCCTCTGCCCTCTTGCTGTCTCTGATCTGATTTCTTTGCAAAAAACCTCCTTGGAGCCTAAGCCGTCCCCTGGGCGAAAGGTGGTGAGGGAGCGCCGTAGCCCGGAGGCTTAGGCCGTCTTGCGACTCTACCGGCCTTCTGGTCCTGAGATAGGCTTTTGGACCTTGGGTTTTCCGTAACAGATTCGTCAGAGCGTGCTAGAGGGTTTGGCGTAGGAATTTTGTCGAAAAACGACTAAAGAATGGTGCGTGGGACTTAGGGGGAATCCCCCATCTAGCCCTCGAGGGAGATTTGGTTCTGCGGAGGTAGAGCCGAGTTTCCCTTATAGTGTCATCATATTGCCGAGACCCAAGATGGGTTCGGTGGGGTTCTCGAAAAGTTAGAACAACTAAAGAACGCTTTTCAATTGTATTCCGAGAAACAATATATACAATGCTTGGAATTTTAACGGTAAAAGCGACGTAGCTATTCTATATTCCAAGCGTTGCTGAAGATTTCGTCCTTTTCGTTGGCTAGCTTGTAGGTCCCGGGCTTCAGCACTTGGGCGATGATGTACGGTCCTTCCCATGGCGGGGTCAGCTTGTGGCGACCCTTGTTGCTCTGCGCCAGCCTCAACACCAGGTCGCCTACCTTCAAGTCACGCCTCCGGATGCGCCGGGCCTGATAGCATCGTAGGGTTTGCTGGTATTTAGCCGAGTGTAGCAGCGCAACGTCTCGGGCTTCCTCCAGTTGGTCGAGGGCGTCCTCTCGGGTGGTGCGGTTACTTTGTTCGTTATAGGCCTGTAGCCTTGGGGAGCCATATTCCAAGTTAGTGGGGAGGATGGCCTCGGCCCCATAGACTAGGAAGAAAGACGTGAACCCTGTGGCTCGGCTTGGAGTGTTCCTTAGGCTCTAGATGACCGATGGGAGTTCGGCAAGCCATTTCTTGCCAAACTTCTTCAACCGGTTGTAAATTCTTGGCTTGAGGCCTTGTAGGATCATGCCGTTGGCACGCTCTACTTGGCCGTTGGTCCTTGGGTGTCTTATGGCCGACCAGGCCACACGGATGTGGTGGTCATCGTAGAACGTCAAGAATTTTTTGCCGGTGAACTATGTCCTGTTGTCGGTGATGATTGTGTTAGGAACCCCAAACCTGTGGATAATGTCAGTGAAGAACAGCACTGCTTGCTCGGATTTGATTCGATTGATTGGATGAGCCTCGATCCATTTGGAGAACTTGTTGATTGATACCAGTAGATGGGTGTAGCCCTCGGGGGCCTTTTGCAGAGGCCCGACCATGTCGAGCCCCTATACGGTGAACGGCCACATGATGGGGATGGTTTGGAGGGCCAGGGCTAGGAGATGTGTCTGTCGAGCATAGTACTGGCATCCTTCACAGGAGCGTACTAGCTTGGTGGCGTCGGTGACCGCCGTCGGCCAGTAGAACCCTTGGCAGAAAGCATTTCCTACGAGCGTCCGAGGCGCCGCATGGTGCCCGCAGGCCCCTGCGTGCAAGTCCCAAAGCAGGGCTCGGCCTGCCTCGGCGGTGATGCATCGTTGGAGGACACCGGAGGGACTTCGCCTGTACAATTCGTCATTGTAGAGGACGTAAGTCTTGGCTCGGCGTGCAAGCCATCGGGCTTCGGTCCTGTCACTAGGAAGCTCCCCCGATCAAGCCAATCAAGGAACGGGATTCGCCAATCCGCTTCTTGGTCGGTCTGGGGAGGCTCGGTGTTGACTTCCATGACCTCGGGCTTGGTCGAGAGAGTCTCGGCAGCAAAGGGGGCATCGAGCCCCGTCGTGGGTTCGACAGGTGGGCCCTCCTCTGCTACCAAGGTGTAGTCAATGGAAGGTTTGTGGAGGTCCCTGGCAAAGATGTTCGGGGGGACCGGAGCCTGTGCCAAGGCCATCTTTGCTAGTTCATCGGTGGCCTCGTTGTACTTCTGCACGATGTGGTTTAGTTCGAGACCGTCGAACTTGTCTTCTAGGCGACGTACCAACTCACAGTAAGCCTCCATTTTGGGGTCGAGGCAGTTTGACTCCTTCATGACTTGATCGACGATGAGCTACGAGTCGCCCCGGACGTCGAGACGCCATACCCCAAGTTCGATGGCGACTTGCAAGCCATTGACGAGGGCCTCGTACTCGGCCACGTTGTTGGAGGCGGCGAAGTGGAGCCACACCATGTAGCGCATGTGTACTCCGAGGGGCGAGATGAAGAGGAGACCCGCGCCTGCCCCGGTCTTCATCAGAGACCCATCGAAGTACATGGTCCAGCATTCTGTCTGGACTTGAGCCGGTGGTAATTGGGTGTTGGTCCACTTAGCCACAAAATCGGCCAAGACCTAAGACTTAATCGCTTTCCGAGGCGCAAAAGTCAAGGCTTCCCCCATAAGCTTGACAGCCCACTTGGCTATCCTGCCAGAGGCTTCCTAGTTATGGACTATCTCTCCCAAGGGGAAGGATGATACCACGGTCACTGGGTGGGACTTGAAGTAGTGACGCAGCTTGCGCTGGGCTAGGACTACGGCGTAGACCAACTTCTGGATGTGGGGGTAGTGTGTTTTGGTCTCGGAGAGCACTTCGCTGATGAAGTAAATAGGTCGTTGGGTGGGTAGAGCATGCCCCTCTTCCTGCCTTTCTACTACTATGACAGCGCTGACCACTTGGGTCGTTGCGGCGACGTAGAGTAAGAGGGCCTCGCCCTGGCCGGGGGTACCAGGACAGGAGGATTAGTGAGCAGTGCTTTAAGCTTGGCGAGGGCTTCTTTGGCCTCGGGGGTCTAGAAAAAGCGTTTGGATTTTCTCAAGAGGCGATACAGAGGCAAGCCCTTTTCGCCGAGGCGCGAGATGAAGCGGCTCAGGGCCGCAAGACATCCCATGACCCTCTGTACTCCCTTGAGGTCTCTGATTGGTCCCATGCTGGTTATGGCCGAGACCTTCTCTAGGTTGGCTTTGATGCCGCGCTCCGAGACTATGAATCCCAAGAGCAGGCCTCGGGGGACCCCGAACACACACTTCTCGGGATTGAGCTTGATGCCCTTCTCTCTAAGGCATTTGAAGGCTATCTTCAAGTCGTTGACGAGATCTTCGGCCTTTCTGGACTTGACCACGATGTCGTCCACATAGGCCTCGATGGTTCACCCAATGTGGTTGCCAAAGACCTAGGTCATGCACCGCTAGTACGTGGCCCCCGCGTTTCTGAGGCCGAAAGGCATAGTCACGTAGCAGTACATGCCAAATGGGGTGATGAAAGAAGTCACAAGCTGGTTGGTCTCTTTCATCTTGATTTGATGGTAACTAGAATACGCATCAAGGAAAGACAGGGTCTCGCACCCCGCAGTGGAGTCAACGATCTAATCGATTCGGGGTAATGGGAAGGGAACTTTTGGACAGGCTTTATTCAAACCGGTGTAGTCTACACACATCCTCCATTTCCCATTTTTCTTCCTAACTAACACGGGGTTAGCCAACCACTCTAGGTGGGACACTTCCTTGATGAACCTGGCCGCCAAGAGTTTCTGCACCTCCTCGCCGATGGCCCTACGCTTTTCCTCGTCGAATCGGCGCAGGCGTTGCTTCACCGGTCTAGAGCCGGTTCGGATGTCCAAGGCATGCTCGGCGACCTCCCTCGGTATGCCCGACATGTCCAAGGGACTCCATGCAAACATGTTGGCATTCGCACGGAGGAAGTCAATGAGCATGGCCTCCTATTTGATGTCGAGGGTGGCGCGGATCCTTAGTGCCCGGTCGTCGGGGCAGGCGGGGTCGACCGGGACGAGCTTGATGGCCTCCGCGGGCTCGAACGCCCCCGCACGATGCTTGGAGTCAGGCACCTCGCCACTGAGTTGGTCAAGGTTGGCGATGGGGGTCTCGGCTTCCGCAAGAGCCTCGGCGTACTCGATGCACTCGACGTCGCAGTCGTATGCATGTTCGTACGTGGACTCAATCGTGATGATACCGCTGGGGCCTGGCATCTTGAGCTTGAGGTAGGTATAGTTGGGGACAACCATGAACTTGGCGTAGCACGGCCGTCCCAGGATGGCGTGGTAGGTTCCCCTGAACCCGACCACCTCAAAGGTAAGGACCTCCTTGCGGTAGTTGGAGGGGGTGCCGAAGCAGACGGGAAGGTCGATGCGCCCGAGGGGTCACGTGCGTTTCCCTGGCACGATGCCGTGGAAAGGTGCGGCGTCGCCTTGGAGCCTCGACCGGTCTATCTCCAAGAGCTCTAGGGTGTTGGCGTAGAGGATATTGAGGCCGCTGCCTCCGTCCATCAACACCTTGGTGAGTCGGGTGTTGCCGATGATTGGGTCGACAACAAGTGGGTACTGCCCGGGATTCGGAACATGGTTGGGGTGGTCATCTCGATCAAAGGTGATCACCTCCCAAGACCAGTCAAGGTACTGGGGAGTGGCCACCTTGACCGAGAAGACCTCTCGGTGTTCCCTCTTTCGCTACCGTGCCGTAAGGCACGCCGAGGGTCCGCCGAAGATCATGAAGGCATTGTGTACCTCGGGGAACCCGTCGTCCTTGTCATCGTCTCGGTCGCCAGCGCCCTTCTGCTTGGTGTCATCATCGGGGAGCCCAAGCCTGGCATAGTAACGTCGTAGCATGGAGCAATCCTCGAGGGCGTGCTTTACCAGACCTTGGTGGTAAGGGCAGGGTTTCTTAAGCATGTCGTCGAAAGGTCTGGGGCCCCTGGGGCCTCGGGGTTTCTTATGTTCTGCGGCCGTGACCAGATCAGCCTCGAGGACAGCCCGCTTCCCCTGGCGATCCTTCTTCTTTCTTTTGGGGAGGCAGGGAACCGAGGCCTTGTGGGCCTCATCCCTCCGCTTCCCCTTGGCGTCGTTCTCGGGGAAGATGGCCCCTACAGCCTCTTCGCCTGAGGCGAAGTTGGTGGCGATGTCGAGGAGCGTGGCAGCCGAGCGCGGCACATTCTAGCCTAATTCTCGGACCAAGTCTCGATAGGTGGTGCCAGAGAGAAAAGCCTGGACGATCTCTGAATCACCGACGCTGGGCAACTCGGTGCACTGTTTAGAGAAGCACCGGATGAAGTCTCGGAGAGACTCGTCTGGTTTCTGGCGACAGCTCTTAAGGTCCTAGGAGTTTCCAGGGCGCACATATGTGCCCTGGAAATTCCTGACGAAGATCCTAACCAAGTCACGCCAGTCGTGGATCTGAGAGGGAGGAAGGTGCTCGAGCTAGGCTCGCGCCGAATTTGACAAGAGCAAGGGGAGGTTGCGGATGATGAGCAGGTCATCGTCCGCGCCGCCTAGCTGACAAGCCAGGCGGTAATCGGCGAGCCAAAGCTCGGGGTTGGTCTCGCTGCTATACTTTGTGAGGTTGGCTGGCTAGCGAAACCGGGCTAGAAACTGAGCGTTGTGGATGGCTTTGCTAAAGACTCGAGGGCCGGGCGGGTCGGGAGAAGGACTACGGTCCTCCTCGCTGTCGTAGCGGCCGCCCTGATGTGGATGGTAGCCTTGGGCAGGCCCTTCACTGTCGTGGCATCGTCGTCGGCCGACCACCTCATGGTCACCCTGCGCCTCGCGTTGGTTATCAAGGCGGTCATGGACCAGGGGGACCCTATTGATTGCCGGCACCCGAGCGGGCTCGGGACGAATCGAGGCCTCCCTATCCTGCCGATGTGGTGCTGAGGGGAGGTCTGAGACGGCTCCACGCCACCGGGAGGCGGAACTCTTGGCCTGCTGCACCACGGCGGTCTCGAGGAGATCCTAGAGCTCACCGCGAACCCGTCGTCCTTCCGTGGTGGAGGGCTCGGGCATCGCGCGCACTAGCATCGCCGCAGCCACGACATTCTGGCTAGCACGATTAAAGATTGGGGGACGATCGTCCCCTTCATCGTCGTTGATGCGGTGGTGCACGTCGCGAGCTCGTCGCCGGGCTCCTCTGCCGTCACCATGGCCTTGCTCCTCCTACTCGAGAGTGCTTCAGAGCTGTTGCAGAAGGAGTCGATCTTGCTTGACCTTGGCTTGAAGCTCGCGAAGTTGCTCTAGGTCCGGGCGTCGAAATTGTCTGATCACAAGGTTCTCGTTCCGTGCTGCCGGTGGGACAATGCGTGAAGGCGTGGCATCGCCTGTTCCCTGATGAAGCGGTGTGCGGTTGCCTACCCCCTCATCCTCGTCGCCCGTGCTTGGCTTCCCAAGTCCGATGTGGAAGCACTCACGAGTGGGATCGTAAGTATCTTCATCGTCGGAATCGGAGTAGCCAATGCAATAGTCACTTGCGGCCAAGAAGTGGCGCATGGTTTCGCGGTCGTGGAGGTCGGAGACATCCGCTCTGGCCCATGCCTCATCCTCCTCTGAGTAGTCGGCGTGGGTGTGGGTCGACGCGGTGGTGTCGAAGTTGAGAGCGAAGCGCTGGCGGCGCTCTGAGAGATCCGTGTGAGTGGAAGCGTAGGCGTAAGCATAAGAGGCGGCGGCATTTCTCAACCCGAAGGGGTATAGAGAAGGTGTCATCACCAGGCTCTGCTCCGCCGGAGTTGGTTCCTCAAAGAGTGGTGGAGCGAAGCTTGATGTCGGGGCGTCGCCGGGTGCCACCGGCGTTTTTTCCTTATCCAGGCTTAGGCTAGACAGGTCCCCAATCGGGGACCTTGCTCCAACAGCTGGTCGTAGGATACCGGCGGAGAGTGGCGAGTCGCCCTGGGTTCGCGTAGCATCGAGGTGATCCTGCTCGCGTCGTGCCCGGCGAGCGCAGCGAGAGCGGCCGCCCGGGCGCCGCCTGCGCCTGGACTGTCGGTGCGCGATGTCGTCGTCGACAGGCGGGGTTCGGGGTGTGAGGAGTACCATGTCATACTCGTGCCCTAGAGACATGAACTCTAGGTTCCCAAACCAGACCACCGTGCCGAGACGTAGTGGGTGTACGGGGTCTGCCATCCAGAAGTTGTTGGGATGACAAAGCTGACACGCAGAGGCCCCTACCTAGCGCGCCAACTATCGGTGTTTTGGACCGGGGGATCCTCAACCAACCAGTGAATTTATGCTGCGTGTTCCCAATCCTGGATAGTGATGCAAAGAGACACAAGGCTTATACTAGTTTAGGCAATTGGTGCCCTACGTCCAGTCTGAGGGATCGATCTTGTATTCCTCGCACCGAAGTGCTTGTAGTAGGGGGTTACAAGCCAGGTGAGAGAGGGAACTAGTCCTAGGTCTCGGCGAGGAGTGATGTGGCTGCTTGAGACGTTGCTCTCAGGTGGTAGGGAAGTGTGCGTGTTACAGGGTGTTGTTCTTCGTGTGTCCCTCTCTCCCCTGAAATGGCCCAAGTCCTTTCCTTTTATAGTCTGAAGGGAGGACAAGGGTAGTACATGTGCTAACTATACGGCGTCGTGCGAACAGAGGCGGCGTGTCCGAGCCCTATAGCCTGTTCCTATGGCGGTGTGGTCATCGGAGTGGTCCGTCCTTGGAGCGCTGGGGCGACGTGCTGGTCACATCCGATCCTGTGCGTCATGGGAGCTCCAAGGCTGCCTTAGAGCAAGTGCGGCGGTCAGCATGCGGGTCGCTGTGGATTGACTACGTGTGAGGTCGAGGCTCGGTTGGTGCCGAGGCCAAACCGCGGTGGGGGGTCTCGGCAGACGTGAATCCCGAGATAGCCAAGACCCTGGCATAGAGTGCTGAGGCCCGGAGGGAGCGGTCGATCTGGTACACTGGTTCGGAGGCGATGATGACCCAGGCCAGGCTTTCCATACCGCGTTGTCTTCGGGGCGGGGATTGCGGGACACAGTGTAGTGCGGGCGCTGATTGTGGGCACAACGCCAGAATACAGTGGCCGGTAATCCCCGCCATGCCCTGTCTCAGCCGGTATGGCGCTGATGCGACTTCTTGTCCTGTCGGCCACTCCGCGGTGTCGAGCCGTCATCCGGCTGAGATTGCGGGAGTGGTTGACGCATTAATGGGATGTGACATGCTGTTGGGAAGACCGATCAAGGCGGGAGCGACGGGTTGTTGACAAGCCAGCCTCGAGCGATATGGAGGATAGCTATCTCATTCGAGGCTGTACGTATGGGGCCTCGGGCGAGACGGAGATTGGGCTCCCTCTCGCGAGAGGCCTCGCGTGAGGCGGAGATTCCATCAGGGTGTCAAGACCTCCAGTGTGAGGCCTCAGGCGAGGCGGAGAGCCGGTGGGCTTGGTCAGGGCTGGTGGTGAACCCATGGCTTACCTTCTAGCTTTGTAGTTGCTGGGATTTAAGTGAATCTTTTGGTGTACGCTCAGGGTACCCCGTTTTATGGTACCCAACAACGCTAGGATGGAGGCATACTGTCAAGAAGTCCGATGACTAGAGGACAGATTCGACGGCCTCGAACTCAATCACATCCCAAGGCGCCTCAACGAAGCAGCCGACACGCTCGTGAAAGCAGCGTCCGACCGAGAGCCAGTCCCGATAGGCGTCTTTACCAGCGATCAACACAAACCCTCGGTACGCTACACAGGGTCAGAACAAGCCGACGATGGCCCATCTAGTCTGACCCCAGGGGCCGATCTGCCAACTGCTCCGCCCGACCCCGAGGTTATGGAGCTTGAAGAGAACCCAGTAGCGGAGTCCAACCCTCCCGATGACTGGAGAATGCTTTACCTTGACTACCTCCTCCACGACATACTACCAGCAGACAAGACGGAAGCCCGACGGCTCGCGCGACATGCCAAATCCTTCGTTCTTGTAGAGGGCGAACTGTACAAACGGAGTCACGTCGGTATTCTACAACTCTGTATCCCTGGTGAATAGGGGAAGCTCCTACTGGGCGACATCCATGGTGGAATCTGCGGTCATCATGCCGCACCAAGAACCTTGGTGGGAAATGCATTCCGATAAGGCTTTTACTGGCCCACCGCGGTAGCCGTTGCCGAGTAAATTGTACGCACCTACGAAGGGTGTCAGTACTACGCTCGGCAAACACACCTCCCGGCCCAGGCACTCTAGATGATCCCCCATCATGTGGCCCTTCATGGTTTGGGGGCTTGACCTGTTTGGGCCACTCAAAAAGGCGCTCGGGGGCTTCACCCACCTGCTTGTCACCATAGACAAGTTTACAAAATGGATTGAAGCTCGACCAATATCCACGATCAAATCTGAGCAGGCTGTGCTATTCTTCCTCGACATCATCCATTGCTTTGGAGTACCGAATTCCATCATCACAGACAATGGCACGCAGTTCACTGGCAGGAAATTCGTTCGATTCTGTGATGAACAAGACATCCGGATCGATTGGGCAGCCGTCGCACACCCCCAGATGAATGGGCAGGTCGAGCGCGCAAACGGCATGCACCTCCAAGGCCTCAAACCCAGAATTTTCAACCAGTTGAACAAGTTCAGCGCGCGCTGGCTCGCTGAGCTCTCAGCTGTGCTCTGGAGCCTAAGGACAACTCCTAGCCGAGCCACTGGCTACACACCCTTCTTCATGGTCTACGGTTCCGAGGCCGTTCTCCTAATGGACCTTGACTATGGAGCACCAAGAATCAGAGCATATGATGAATAGGGGGCCGAGGCATCCCACCAAGACACCATGGACCAGCTAGATGAAGCCCGCGACATCGCCCTCCTCCGTTCAGCTAAGTATCAGTAGGCGTTGTGACGGTACCATAGCCATCGGGTATGGGGTCGAGCCTTCAACGTCAGGGACCTCATCCTCCGCCTTGTGCAGAGCAACAAGGACCGCCACAAACTCTCCCCGCCCTGGGAAGGGCCCTACGTCGTCGTGGAAGTACTTCGCTTGGGCGCCTACAGGTTGAAAACCATCAATGGCGAGGTCTTCACCAACGCCTGGAACATTGAGCAGCTACGTCATTTTTACCCTTAAAATAAGCGTACACTCTTCCTTATTAGTTTTTGTCATTACAAAACCTCGATCCTTAGTGACTTCCGACCCCTGCAAATCGTGAGGGGCCAGACCTCACTCGGGGGCTGACATGAGTAATACAAGTATTACGCTTGCAAAAAACCTCCCGTGTTATATTTGCAAACATTCACGAAGTTTTCCATTCTTCTCATAAACAAGTCCTAAGGGCTAAGATTTTGGGAACAAATTCTGAATACAACTAGTAGGACTGCAGGAGACCCATGCCCCAGCGGCTGCAACCTCTTTGCTCACCAGCTCAATAAGAATTAGTTCACCCACGTTCCTAGTTTCTTACGACTTAGACCATGAGAAGGGTCGAAGGACACTAAAACCGTTTCTACAAAAAAGAGAGAAAGTTAAAAAATTGCTTGCCATAGGCAAAAGATGAAGATTTGTTCATTTTTTGCACAAATTCGCCACTTACAAAGTGATTTCATTACAAAAAGGACTAATATACTTGTAAATTCAGAGGACTGTTTACTCGGGGGCTCCCCCACAAAATTATTCAATTACAGTCTCTGCTTAGCTTTACTACAAGTACTGCTGTGGTCGCCGCGCCACGCTCTCCATCGGCGACGCCCGGGGCGTGTACACGGGCCAGCTCGTCTACTGCGGCCGCCGTGCCACGCTCTCCATTGGCGACGCCCGGGGCGTGTACATGGGCCAGCTCGTCTACTGCGGCCACCACGCCATGCTCTCATCGGCGACATCCCGCCGCTTCGCAGGATCCTCAAAGGCACCGTTATCTACAACGCCTCCACCAGGGCGTCCGGGGACTACGCCATCATCGCCAGCCACAACCCTGACAACGGCGTTAGGGCAGGAAACGCCTCCCACCAAAGGAAGAACACAACAAATGACGGCGAGGTCAACAACGTACGGCGCCCACCAGCGCTCCTTCTCCATCGGCAGCAGCAACTCCTCAGCAAGGGCGGCACGCACCATCTCATCTATGTTGGATGACCTCTGGCTCGACATCACACTCTAGATTCACGAGTGGATTTGTGAGTTTTTTCTCTCTCTGGCATTACTCTTCCTCACTCAGGAACCGCCGCGACGCACGGACGCGTTTGGCGGAAAGGAAGAAGAAGAAGAGGTAGCAGCTCAGAGGCAGAAGAAGAGGTGGGATGAGAACTCCCCTCCCCCTCCCTATTTAAGGAGGAGCCACTGCAGCTAAGGAAAGGCGAAAGGTTGGACGAAAAACCCTCTCCCTTCCCCTCCTTAAATACGGAATCAATGTTGATAGACACCTGAGGGGACGTGCCGAAACTGACGGGACGTGCCCCGGTCGATGAGGCGTCCCCCCCGGTCAAACTGGACACTGCCTGGGTATGGCCCGCCACTGACCCGCTTCGGACGCGACAATTAAGGTGCCCACATGGGCAGACGACCCTTCGCCTCCCCATGTAGGACCACGGAATGACCCGACGATAGGACCTCTGTAAAGGGGAGCCCAACAGATCTCCTGGGTCGACCATGCAGCCCAGGAGAGACGACGAACGAACGCCCAAAGAAAGATAAGCATCTCTGCCTTCTTACTTTACACGTTAAAATTCATTACCGAGCTTCCGACCCTGTCAAACGACGGGGACACGAACATCACTCGGGGGCTGCCGAGCGTGTCTACCAGTCTAGATATCCTCCTCACCTGACCCCTCCGTATGCTTGAAACCATGGCATAAAACTTTGAGTAAGACTGGATGAACTAGCAGACCCTACGCCCCGATAGCTACGGTGTTTCTGTTCACCAGAAAAATCATACTCAACGCCCCCCCGTGTCTCTAGATTCGACGTATGCCTTCTCAGGAAGGGTTCGGAGGGGTCTGCCTACAGAATCTCCCCCAAAGGAGAAGCTATCAGGTTGCCCAAGTCAATCAAATGGTTCGGATCGCCACCGAGATACGAAAATAAAGAATAGCGATTCTTATGCAGGTTACTCCAACCTCATCGCAAACATCAGGGCCCGAACCCCACACGGACACATCTGGTAGGAGCTGTCCGTCACTCATAACGCCAAGGTAACATTACCAACCCCGCCTTTATTTCAATTAAATTATACATTCAAACATTACATATGCAAAACATTGCATCCCAACGCTTCATGTCGCATCACGAAACGGCCGTCGCCTCATTCGATATAGGTGGCAGCAGGCCGAGGTTCGAAGGCTGGCCCGCGATGGGCCTGAGGCCACCTCGTGCCAAACAAGAGCCAGGGAGAAGTGATCGAGACGAGCCCCAGCGGCCCTGCCCGACCCCGCTCAGAAATGAACAGGGACATCTCAACCTTTTCTCGTTCGATTCTAACCCCGAGCCAAACCCACAGAATCTCCATCGAGGAGAGGCCATTGGGCTGCCTGAGCCTATCAAACGGCTCGGGCATCTGCCGGGAGGCAGGTTAAGAAGTTGTGGAGTGCCACCAGATGGCTCTGCCGACCCCATCAGCAAATGATGGACCCGGATTCCACACGAACGTACCCGTTAGCGAGCTCGTTGAGCGCGATACTCGAGCCATCGAGGCAAGTGTCATTTACTCAGCCCCTCCGATTGCGAAAATCGAGGATAGGGTAGCACACAAATTACGGCCGACCCCTATCAGACCCTGACAAGGCCCGGGGGCTCAAGCCGATCAATACAGGGACATAGGTTCGAAGGCCCTACCTTGCCGAGCCCATAGAGTCCCCGTTTGGGGAATTCTGTTGGAAGACAGAGCGGGGAATATCGCAATGCCATCCAAGGACTTCGCCGACCCTGTCACCAGAACCACGGAATGGGATTCCGTCTGAACGTTTCGGTCTCCAGTAACCCTCGACCCCAGCAAATGCAGGGGGTCGGACCTTACTCGGGGGCTGGTTAAGGTACGGCTACCTCCCTTTCCTTTTTTTGAAACAATCTCCTCGCATCAATACCAGCGGCAAGATTCGGGGGAACCGATTGGTAAGATCGCAAAAAATCAAACAAAATGAAATTACGAAGCAAAATCACGAAACTGCGTCCAGATTCAAAAATACCGACGCTTGTTCACATATTACATATAAGTTGTTCTCAAAATTATTCGACTAACTACTCCCGCGAAGGGAGAACCATCTCTTTCAGATTATTCGCCAGGTTTTTTGCAAGGGGAGCAACCATCTTCTCCATTGCCTCCAGCTCATCATCCTCATAGGTGGACGAGAAACCTTCGCTCATCACCTTCAGGTTGATTTCCTTCTCGTAATGAGCATGGGCGACGGTGAAGGCCTGGGTGATCCCGGCGTGAAAAGCACTCTCCTCAAGCTGGCCCACCCGAGCCGTGATACCTACGGCACGAGCTGCGAGCGGGCTGGTCTCCACCGGCTCCACCACCTTCAGGGCATCAAGGACCACCCCGACTGCAGCTTGCAGAAGATCATGCTCGTCGCTCTCAGTCTAAAAGGTCCTCCGTATATGGGCAAGCTCCTTTTCTAGCTTGACAGAGACGTTTTCGGTGCTCAACCTTCTGCTCACCGCGTCACCAAGATCCGCTCGGAGAGAACGGACCACCTCGACATCCTCGTCCACCTTCTACTGAAGGGCCGTGGCCCTACTCTTGGCCTTCCGCCGGAGGTCCCGCTCCATCTCCAGCTCCTTTAGGACCTCGCCGGCCTTCTAATTAGCCGCGGCATTCCTCTGTAGCAGCTCATCTCGCTCCTTTTGGAGCCTGGCGATCTCCTCCCCATCCAGCTTTGACCTCGCCGATAAATCCTCAAACATCCCGTGGGCCTCCTCCACGTCCTGATGCGCCTGGGCCTCCCGCTCCTGGGTGGCAGCAAGCTGTGCGGCCATGTCTGCTCGTAGCCAGGCCTCCTCGGAAAGGCGATCCCACTCCACCTTCTGCTCACGGAGGAATCGAGATTTATTCCGGCTACGAGCAACAAGAATCTAAAGAGGAAGAAGACTGGTATCAGAAATGCGAAAACACAAAAACATGCGAAGAAAGAAGAAAACCAAGCGAATACCTAGGTAGTAGGAACAACGATTTCACGCAGGGCTCCTCTGGCCTGGTCTAGGGCATCCAACATGGTCGAGATTCCGATGTCAAGACCCTCCCGCTCCATGCTCTCGGCATGATCATCGAGCGAGAAAAGAGCCGACGTCGGATCCTGGGCGGCCATCCACTGGAGCGGCGGCTCCCCCCACACAGGGGAGCGGCTTCCTCCCAACAAAGGGGCTAGGGGCGGCTCCCTCCTGACCCTATGCAGCACCACCGCCACGCTCGAGGCCCCTCCGACTGGACCCTCCTCCATCTAGGCCGCTTCGAGCGCCACGGGCGGATCCACCTGGGCCCCCGGTGGCACGGATTGCACTACGCCCTCGAGCGCCACCACGGCTGCGCTCGGCTGATCCTGGCTTGGCGTGGTCACAACCACCTCAACCGGCGGTATGCGGCCCTCGGCCGGCTGTACCACGTCCGCCATGGAGGAAGCTGCCTGCTCGGTAACCTCCGCGGGCGTGGGCGCCACCACAGACGCCGTCGGGTCGGCCAACGCGGCTCCAACATCGGCACCACTCCTGCCCGAAACAGGGGTGACACCAGGCGACGCCATCTATCCCACTTGAATGGCGAGGCTCTTCTTGGGGTGACCTGTCCACAAGAACCTACACAAAGGTAACAGCCATTAGGTCAAAATAGAAATGGAAAAAGGATGAAAACAGGGGAATCAGCAGCTTACGCTGACGCCCTCGGCCGGCGGAAGCGTTTTGGGGACGGATCCCTAGATTCCTGCCTCGACTCATCTGGGCGGGACCGTTTCGAGCCTGCCCCCTGCCCCGAGGCAGTGGGGCTCATCCCCCTCACCTCGTCATGGGGCGTGGCACCAGAGCCGCTCCCCTCCATCATCTCATGGGGCACGGCACCAGAGCCACTCCCCTCCACCATCGCCTTGGGGTTGGTGGCAGCAAGCCCGCCTTCCCCCATCCACTGATCCTTGGCTAGCACGCCGTGCGAAGCGGCGGACTCTCCGGCCTCCACCGACTCACTTCCATCCGCATGGAACGGGAAGGGTTCTTGCACGGACGGGTGGGCACTTGTCAGCGTGTCCTCATCCTCCAGGACGCCCGAATCCACGTCGACGACTACCTCATCGTCGTCATCATCATCGTCGTTGTCGTCGTCACTGCTCACGTCCTCTCCCCGATCCCATGCCTCCTGCTTCAGTCGTTTCGCCTTCTTCATCTGCTCCCTTGCTTTCTTGTCCCGCTTGGCCACGAGTCGATTCGCCGCCACCACGGCCTTGTCCTTCGGTAGTGGAACCGGACTATCTTTGAAGACTAGCCCCCTCGGCTGGTCCCAACATCGCAAAAGCAAGTATAAAAAAATGGAGATTCAGGAAAAAGAAAGAGCACAGGAGAAGAGGGCTTACGAATTCGAAGAACCCAGGTTCCGGCCGCATTGGGGGATGTCCGAGCACCGGATACACAATGTCAAGGACGCTACCTTTGGAATCCTTCGTCGGCTCTGTCGCATCCTTAATGCGCTGCGCCACTTCCGAAAAAGGAGCGCCTCGTCAACAAGCACCGTCCCCTCGAACGACATTCCGGGCATCATCCGATGCAGGGGAAGCACGCGCGCCATCAGCGGTGCCACCCTCCTCGCATGATAGGCACCGATAATCCCCGTCCCCTTTATGCCCCGATCCTTCAGGGCTTGGAGGGTGGAAAGAAGGTCGGAGAGGTGTTTCTTGTCTTTGGACTGGACGCTCTAGCCCCATGACTCTGGAGCCTCTTCAATAAGGCGTCCAGTGTACCTCGGTAGGGTGGAACTCACATCATCCCTAACATAAAACCACTACGAGTGCCATCCCTTATTGGATGTCGCTAGACGCATGTATGGGTAACCCCTCGACTGGGTATGGCGCAGATGAATGCTGGCACATCCCATTGGCGCGTTCACATCTTTCCCCCTAATCTTCCTCTTCGACAAACTAATGGTAAAGAAATACCGCCACAGATCAAAATGGGGATCGATCCCTAGGAAACCCTTGCACAGGGCAACAAACGCCGCCATATGTTGAACCCTGTTGGGAGTTAGATGTTGTAGCTCCACCTCATAATAATCCAGCAGCCCCCAAATGAATCTATGCGCGGGTACCACAAATCCCCGCTCATGGAAGATGGCGAAAGAAACGACATACCCTTCGGGCGGCACTGGCTCACCCTCGTCGCCAGGTAGTAGCCACTCCTGGACGGCGGACAGCAGGCGGAGAAGGCCACAGTGGACGAGGCCCTCCAAACGCCGTGAGGTGATGCTAGATCTGCCCCACAACTCCATTAAAGCAATAGGGGAGAAAGGTGGGCGCGAGCTCAACGGTGGCTACAGGGCAGGCACAAGCTTGACGGTGGCTGCAACACGGATGCAAGCCAGCTGACGGTGGCGGCGTGGGCGCAGGGGGCTAGGGCGATTGGCGGCGGATGTTTCAAGACGCAAAGGCAAGGGTGCAAAATACGGAACCTCGGGGGCGAACCCTATGGTTTTATAGGGGCGATGGACGCGAGAAGGGCAACCGTCCGCCTCGATCTCTGGGCCTACCACGTGCACCGCCGCATCACGGCGCGGGACACGCGCCCGCAGTCCCTATCATCTCCCACCAAAAATCGCGGTGGACGGTTCACCTTCCCCAAGCGAATCCGGACTCTCTACCCATCTGGGAAACGCAGGTCACGAAGATTTTTCTCTCTTTGGCCCACCTAAGGCCCAAAAGCTCGGCGACCAGCCCAACTGGGGACGGGTCCACGAACGATCCAAAATCAAGGGCGCAAGCGTTACTGAGGTCTTGATCCACAGTCAAGCCCCGGCTAGGTCAGCCCTGAATGAGATCCCCGCAAACGGGATACCACGACCCCCTCAAAAAATATCCAGTTGACGAAAAACTAAGTCCTTCAGCCTTACCCGCAAAGGGTCCAAAAACACCCTCCAGGCGATCCTATCCGAATCACCTGGAGGCTCGGGGGCTACACCTATCGGGTGCGCTCACGCGCACCCTCTGGCAAAGTAACTCTGACGAAATCAAAAACACCCTCCAGGCGGTTCTATCTGAATCACCTGGAGGCTCGGGGGCTACTATCGAGGACCTAATACCGGGGTACCCCAGAAGGTGGAACCAATAACCACCGAACGTTAAAAACTTCTGGATGGATAAGGGTGCCGTAGCGTCTCTTGCTCAAATGACAAGAGTTTGGTTCCGCCTCGCTCGACGCCTTTGAGGTGGCTCTGCCTCGCCCGGGGGCTCAGGGCTAGTCTCCGTCTCGCCCGACGCCTTTGAGGTGGCTCTGCCTCGCCCGAGGGCTGAGGGATAGATTCCGCCTTGCCCGACCCTAGAGGGGCAGGGTCGGTCTCACCTGAGGGCTAAGGGATAGATTCTGCCTCGCTCAACCCCGGAGGGGCAGGGTCGGTCTCACCCAAGAGATAGGGATTAGTCTTCGTTTCACCCGACGGCCAGGAACGAGCCTCGCCCTGCTTGATATCTTAAGACTGGTTTCATCTTACCTGACAACTTCTCCCCATTCCCTCAAGATGATGGGTACAGGGCAAGACAAGACGTTCGGGTCAACCATGGCTCCAAGGACCATACCCTGCGCCCTGGCAGGAAAAGTATTGCCAGGGAACGATGGGACAGGTGCTTTAGACCCTTCCGGGCGCCGTAGAGCCTGAAAGGTATTATAGGTGCATACTCCTCGCCCTATAGAGTTGTAAGCGCCGCCTTCAGCCCTGGGACATGGAACCCGATGAAGATATACGACAACCGCTACGCTCTAGAAAAGGATTTGCTATCTCCACGAACGACAGATATTCCATCACCATGCTATGGACCCAAGGGAGCGGCGCTCGCTTCCCGCCCCCTTAGGTCCACCAAGTCAGAAGACCTTGGCCACGACATTACTCTGGACCCCGACCCTGCGTCCCTCCGACGAAGACTCACAGGAACCAGAAGGCGTGCGGAGCAAGGCTGGGGGAGGCTAATAAGTCAAAACCACTATACTACAGCCCATACCCTGCGCAGGGCAGCGTTCTGTAATCAACCTGACATTCTATAGAGATATCGACAGTATTGTAGGCGCTTATCTTCCTTCGCACTCATCGGAATGAAGAACCAGGCCGGGTAGACGTGAGCCGCAAGACTAAGTAGAGTACGCATCCTAAAGCCCTCACCCTTGTAAAGCCAGCCCCTTCATCTATAAAAGGGGATGCGCTTCCTCCATCAAAGGGGGACTTTTGACCGAACAATACAAGACACACACACACACACAGTCAAGCTGCTACCAAGCTCTTGACCTCCCTTCAACCCTTCCATTAGAGACTTGGGACCAGTCCCTCTCTCGATCGTTTGTACCCCCTACTACGAACCGTTCACGGTGCTAATAACACGAACAGCAACAAACTGGACGTAGGGACATTTGGCCCGAACCAGTATAAATCTTGTGTCCTTTAGCGCACCATCCGAGCCTAACACGCATTACTATAAATTTACTTGCCGGTGCTTGTACGAAACACCGACAAGTATGGAATGACAACAATGGACCTCAACAATATTGGGTACAAAGACGAACCATTCGTCCTTGCTGCCGATGTGAGTCAGATGTTCTATGTGAAAGACATATATACAAAACCAAAGAGGGGAAAAACAAAGACATCAACTCAATGATCAATGAGCCAAAGCGCCACATAGTTCTTTCTGGGAAAATAAATATAGTGGGAATTGAAGACAAGTCAGACATGTCAGAAGATTATGAAAGAAATGTTCGAATTCCACCCTTCATAGTGAAGAAAGATCCAAGCATCATGTTAAATGATGAAGACACTCCATGGTTACAACAAGATCATAACCAAGGGTCATACGTCAAGAAGAAATTCACTGTTGTGCCTGCATGATACAAGTCAAATTTGGTCAAATGAAAAAACAATATTTTGACTCTAGTATTATGAACTCTAAATGACTTCAAATTGAAAAGTTTTGAATACCAAGTTTGTTAAAATCATCAAGATCTACAATTGTTGTTTTGGTCAACTTTCCATTTGAGATAGTTTGGAAGGTTCAAATTTGTGTTTTTTAAATTTCGACACTTACAAACTAGTTTTCAGAACCCTAGATTGTCTCAAATTGAAAAGTTTTGAATACCAAGTTTGTTCAGCTCATCAAGATCTACTATCCTTATATAACAATTGTAGATCTTGCTGAGATGATCAAACTTGGTATTCAGAGATTTTTCATCTGAGGTCATTTAGTATCTCATTTGAGCAAGTTTGACCAAGTCAAATTTGGTCAAATGAAAAAACAACACTTTGACTCTAGTATTATGAACTCTAAATGACTTCAAATTGAAAAGTTTTGAATACCAAGTTTGTTAAAATCATCAAGATCTACAATTGTTGTTTTGGTTAACTTTCCATTTGAGATAGTTTGGATGGTTCAAATTTGTGATTTTTAAATTTCGACGCTTACAAACTAGTTTTCGGAACCCTAGATTGTCTCAAATTGAAAAGTTTTGAATACCAAGTTTGTTCAGCTCGTCAAGATCTACAATCCTTATATATGCCATTTTTTCATTTGAGAAAGTTTGAACAAAATGTAGTTCAAATTTCACAAGTGTGTGACATAGTTTTAGAAAGTCTATATGAGATTCAAGAATTTGTGACTAGTGTTTGATAAAACTTTCTCAAATGGGAAAATGAGCTATGTAACAATTGTAAATCTTGCTGAGATGATCAAACTTGGTATTCAGAGATTTTTCATCTGAGGTCATTTAGTGTCTCATTTGAGCAAGTTTGACCAAGTCAAATTTGGTTAAATGAAAAAACAACACTTTGACTCTAGTATTATGAACTCTAAATGACTTCAAATTGAAAAGTTTTGAATACCAAGTTTGTTAAAATCATCAAGATCTACAATTGTTGTTTTGGTCAACTTTCCATTTGAGATAGTTTGGACGGTTCAAATTTATGATTTTTAAATTTCTACGCCTACAAACTAGTTTTCGGAACCCTAGATTGTCTCAAATTGAAAAGTTTTAAATACCAAGTTTGTTCAGCTCATCAAGATCTACAATACTTATATATGCCATTTTTTCATTTGAGAAAGTTTGAACAAAATGTAGTTTAAATTTCACAAGTATATGACATAGTTTTAGAAAGTCTATGAGATTCAAGAATTTGTGACTAGTGTTTGATAAAACTTTCTCAAATGGGAAATGAGCTATGTAACAAATGAGATTCAAAAATAATTGACCCACAACTTATTTTTGTAGCAGGGTCTCCCCCCAGCCTAGCCCAATCATTCATTCCCCATCTCATCACAGCGTCGCGGGGGGCGAGACGACTTCATCCCCACGACGATCTACAACTACATCGGCCCCATTGCCTCCACAATGATCTCCAACTCCTACACCGGCCCCACCGCCTCCACAACGATCTCCAACGCCTCCACGCCGGACTCCAACACCGGCCTCATCGCCTCCACGCCGGTCTCCAACACCGCCCCCACCCCCTCCACAGCGACGCACTACAAAGACGTCTAAGGTCCCGATGGCAAAGAAGACCCAAAAAAAAGAGTTATTTCTCAAGAAATACTTCCTGAAAAGACTGATGAGCAAATAGCAGCTGAAGAAGACAAAAAAGTGAAATATTTTTTTATAGATGTCCAAAAGCAGAGACAAGCGAAGCTTAAGGAGAAGTCGTACTTTTACATACCACGAGATCAGCTGAGGCAGAAGGTCGAAGCTCACAAGAAAAAGATGCTTGAAGTTCATAAGCCTCCGTCACTATCAGACTATGATCGCTCCCTCGTGAAGTCACATGATGCACATAAGAAAAGGAAAAGAGCATCAGGGAAGGATGTCCCATAGCTCGGACAACAGAAGCAACCAATGCAAAATCTTGTTGTTGCTAATGAATATGGTTCCAACATAGAAGTCTATCGACCAGACAACTCTGGAGAAGTGTCGGTTCAAGACCTTAATGCTTTTTTTGAACAAACTAGTTTAACCTTGGATCAAGTGACGGGCAAAGCTCCAATCCAGAACCTGGAAGTTGATACCTGGAAGACTTATAAATTTGGCAAAAGTCTGTACAACCCTGCGGCTCTGAATGAATTGGGTACGCAAATGTACTTGCTCAACAAGTGGTACATGCAGGCGTGTGGCAGGGGTGAGCAGTGGATCTTTGTCAGATTTAGAGACCATCATTACTTCCGTGGCGATGACATCTTACATATTAGTTTTGAAGAATTGCATCAACTATACCACTTGGACGCTCTGGACAAATCAATCATTAGCTCCTTTTGTTTGTAAGTGATTCTTACTTTTATTTAATAAACTCACTTCCATGCGTACGTGTATATAATTATCCTCACATGTAACTTATATTTATATACAGATTCTAGATGTCAGAGCTCCAAAGAATACAAGACACCAGTGTTGGCTTCATTGATCTTTATATCGTATTCAAAACCGATATTATTGTCAAGGAGCACTGGGTATCTCAAGCACAGACGAATATCATGAAGTTCTTCGTGAAGCAGCACGACAAGACAACAATACTTTTTCCGTACAACTTTGAGTAAGTGTTAATAATAATGTAGTCTACACATTTTATGTAATATCAATACAACTTATATGCATGTACGTGTGTGTATAAACCAATGCAGGTTTCACTGGATACCCATTGTCATTGAGTTAAACTCAAGTCGGTTAGTAATCTTGGACTCATTGAGAAAAGAGCGAGCACTATACCAAGATATGATAGACATTATCCAGAGGTAATTTCGATCTCTCGCGCACAACTATTATTGAATAGACTTTACCATAATTTATTAACGATCGTACATTATTGGTCGCACAGGGTTTGAAAAGAGTTTATTCGGCAACACCGCAAGGATTGCAAGGCACCACTTAATGTAGTTGAAATACCAGTAAGTTGTACTATATATACTTCCTCACGTGTTTAATTACTATATCGTACTTTAATTTACGTGTGAGATGATGAGAATAATCTTTTTCTCGTACAGTGGTGTTTGCGGCAGCAACCAGGTAATAACTTGTGTGGATACTACGTTTGTGAATTCATCACTACACACATAAGAAAAACTCATGAAGATGTCCTCAGAGTACGTATATATTAATTTTTTATTTATTTTTAAATGAATATATATATATATATATGTATTAATACTTTTCCTTTTATTTCAAATGGAAGACTGAATGGTTGAAACGAAGGGTCATGCAAAAAGACCATCTGAAAGCAGTTCAAGAGTCAATAGCAGGATATCTTCTAGAAAAAGTGCTAAATCCCAACGGCGAGTTCTACTTTGATCCTAAGGAACTAATGATGTAAATTAAATGTTTATTGATATTGTTATTTTCGAGAACAAGATTATGAAAGTGTTGTATATATACATATATATCTATAATATATATAGTTTCATATTTTATTCGAATATAATAATGCTCGAGATGAGAATTAGATGTAATTATATGCGTGCGTGTATTTATATTAGCAGCGTAGAATACGTACATAAAAACATATTATATATTAATCAAATATATGTAACTGAACTGAAAACAAATTAAACAAAAAAAAAGAAAAAGAAAAGGAACCTTTAGTCCCGGTTGGGGTTACCAACCGGGACTAAAGGGTGCGGCCACGTTTGCTCGGCTGGAGAGCCTTTAGTCCCGGTTGGTAACACCAACCGGGACTAAAGGTCCCTCTTTAGTCCCGGCTCGATGACCCGGGACTGAAGATTTCACCTTTAGTTCCGGGATCGTTGTCCCAGCGCAGTAACCGGAACTAAAGGCCGTTACCGTTCGGGACAACAAGTCCATGCTGTAGTAGTGACGTAGTCTCCTCAACAAGTTTGACTTCCTGGAAGCAACGTGGAGGCGTTCGTTATTTTGGACTAACGGATCGGACTTTTATTTCTTTCGAAAATTCTCTAAACTAGATTTTGATTATATAACACAATTACTACTTTTTTGAAGTTACTCTAACCTTCGACTGCTAAACACACATTACTACATATATATATAAATGGTTCTTTAGAGGTGCCTTTGCTTTCTCTCTCTTTCTATACTAGAAGCAGTTGGCAATGGGACGTGCATGTGGCTTTAGAAATCACAACTATCTCTATAAATGGCCGCCATATTAAAGGATCATCTCTAGAAAATACCATCTCAGAGGCGATTTTCTTAAATGACCGCATCTAAAACATAGTTGTCATGTTACAAAATTAACAGTCTTTTCATATGAAGTTAAATAAAGACTAACTTTATATCGTAACTATAGAGCTTGACGAGATCTAAACTTTTTATTGATCACTTTTAAATTTGAGAAATGCTTTTAAATTCAATTCTTTTGATCTTCTAAATAACCTCAAATGGAGACACATATATTTTTATATGTATCAAACATCAGCTATGAATTCTCATATTTCTCACTTGGGCGTATATTGCATTCTGCTTGATCTGGATCGGCTAATAATTAGTCTTCTCGATCCACGCGTGTGTGGTGCGGTGGTTTGTTAACTCATGATAGCTTGGTGTACGCCTTAATCTAATTTTGGAATGTCAATTAGGTGCACCGATTTTGCATGTCATCATGTGATCGGCCCAGAGCCAGAGTCCAGACACAGTTGAAGATCGCAAGAACCTGGCGTAATCTTGTGGATATTACTACGTACGTTATAGTTAATTAAGGTGTTCCATGCTCCTCCCATGTGCGAAAGCACCTTTGGAACTTCTTGTGTGAATCTGCGATCTGCTTGTTTCTAGGGTCAGCAATGCATTATGCAAGCAACCTTGTGCTTGCATCTATGCAATGCGCAATACCGTTGAAGATTAGCAGGATATATATTCCAAGCAAGCAGGGCACCTAGCTAGAGAGTAGAGAATTAAGAATGCGTTTTCATTCCACGCTTCAGGGAGTGACATATTGAGAATCCATATACAAAGAGTGACATATCATCAACAAACAAACTGCATCCTGGTATAGATGGTTAAACGGGCAGCCCGTGACATATTGAGAATCCATATACAAAGAGTGACATATCAACAACAAACACACCGCATCCTGGTATAGCTGGCTAAATGGGCAGCCCGACCCTAGCACAGTATGACGTGACACTATGAAACACTGTGCCTTAACCATGCCATTTCACCGTGCCCAAGTCTCAGCCCAGGCACACATCACTAGAGCCTCTTAGCCATGCCAACCCAGACCCGATGTGTGAGGCCGTGCACGAGTCGTCATTGCAGTTGCGTACCCACACAGTTGTCACTGTGGTCGCTCCACTGTTGTTGCCGCCGCCACTGCAGGGGCAGAGCTTGGTTAAGGCCAAGTAGCCCCCCACCCAATGCGGCTTCCCTTTGCTAAATAGTTTTTACTGTTCATGTGTGATTAGAACTCAATTATAGAGATCAGCCCCTTTTGATACTTCGATCAAGCATCCCCACTGGCCACTGCGCCGTTGTGCCTTGTCTCGTGGTGTTGCCGCCGTTGCCATCATGACGCGTGATGAGCCAAGGGGCTACGTGAGGTGGACAAGGTGGGGTTGCGCGCCCGTGCGAGGAGGGGCTGGCAGACAATAGACATGAGTATGGAGGAGTCGCGAGGCAAAGGCCGCGCGAATGACTGATGGAATCGGGAGTAGGGAGGGATCGAGGGAAAGAGGTGCGGGTGAATTAGACGCTCGACGGGAGGTGTCTATTAGGAGCTAGGGTTTGAGAGATTTTCTGTTCATATAGTCCATATGCATCTAACAGTTTTAGCATATCTGAGGTCATCCAACGGTAGGGAATGATCGTGCCGGCATAGTGCCTGACCCGTAATCATGTCGTGCCCGTGCCAGCATTGTGACCCAAACACGGTCCTACACCTGTGCCCATATATGCCAGCACTGACTTACGAGTGTCATGCCGGACTAGGGTAGTGCTTTTTAGGACTGTGTCTAGGGCCGCCCATGGGGCCAGCCCATCTGAACATCTATAACCCTAAGTAGCCATAAGCCATTGGTAGCCTAGAATAGGGTTTACCGAGACAATTAACTAGCCGAGTTTAAAATTTTCTCATGTACTACCGCGCACGTAAATTTATATTTGGTCTCGATCTGCATGCCCTAATTAAATAGTTATCCTCCACATACATTGTTTGTTGGGAGAGCTAACTCCAGGTAAAGTTATTTCTTATGTCAACGCAACGATCAGAAGTTCAGAACTTACGGACTAGTATATCCAGCACAGATAGACCATGTGAATCTGCAGTCCTGCAGACCATGTGAAATCTGCTATCTGCTCTGCTGGTTTCTAGGGTCAGCATGCATGGAACCTTGTGCTTGCATCCATGCAAATGCAATGCCGTTGAAGATTTAGCAGGATATAGTATATATTTTAAGAATCCATTTCCATTCCACGCTTCAGGGAGTATCATATCCATAGTTAAATTAACCTAAGCTCTTCCGCCCTTGCCGCGCGCGCGTCTCTCATGCATGGCTCATCCGAATCCCCATGCAGCTAGCCCTAGCACAGCGTGTATAAAAGGGGAGGCTGCCATGCCCATTCCACAGCACCACAACCAGTCCACCACAAGAAGCAGAAGCTCCCAAGCTGCTAGGCTAGCTATCTCTAGCTGCTACTGTCAGCTAGCAGCAATGGCGAGACCCACTGCAGCAGCTGCCGGCTTACTTGCTTACGCCGTCCTGCTCTTAGCTTGTTCGCCGGCCAAAAGCGCAGCGATCTTATTCGACTTCCCATCCTTCCCATTCATAGCCATCTTTCCTAGCATCTTTCCTTTAGGTTACGTGCAGCCGCCGCCAGTGAGGATCTACAGCAGGCAGAACACTGGGCTGAACATGGCCGTTCGCGACGGCAAAGTTGTCCTCGTCACAGCCACCTCCGGGGACGCAAAACAGGTATGTAATGGCTACCTGATCGACAACTTATAGCTCTCGATATATAGGTTCATTAGCTACGTATGTACCTGTCTGTCAGTTAGTTGTCACCTCGATCTCTACGTATACGTACACACACATACTGCTTGTATTGACGACACTGCTTCATGCATGCTCGTATATATGTATGTATAGCTATGGTGGAAGATCCCTGCTCCGACGAGCGTTGGCTACGGTTACTGGCTGGTGAACGTCGCTACGAGACAGGCCATGACCAGCCCACCAGCATACGGTCCAATGCAGGTACGTATACCTAGCAGCTACGACCTAGCTGCTAGTAACATCATCCATATAATCTGCTGCTGCTGCTGAGTATTTCCCTTCTGCCCAATGCAAATGCAGGTACAACTGGCAGATTTCAACCCGTTCATCAATGGCAAGCAGTCGTTGTGGGTGCCGACCTCACCCCTGGACGGCGTCTTCTACCAGATAAAACCATACACGCAGTATTCAAAGGCCCTCAACGGCTTGGGGGGCTACGCATACGACGGGACGGTCATCGGGATCTATTCGGACACACCAGCATCCCCCAACACCTTATGGGTCACAAGCAGCGACTTCCCCTTCCGGTTCTATTAACCTTGAGCATAGCCATGTACGTACCTTGCTACTACCATTAGTATCGAGAGCTGTGATTGATCCATCTCATGGGTTTTATTTCTCCTTTTGCTTTTATACGCAGGAAGGACTCGCTGAACATCAAGGGCCCTCGCGAGCCATACGTGCTTGTTGCTGCGTGCACGATCAAGAATAAAGACACCTCTTTTCTTTTTTCAAAATGTGCTGCTTCCTTATGTCCATCTTACATGTTTTCAATAGAATAAACACGCCTATCTATCATACGATCAGGCGGATGTATTCCCTATGCTATGTCTTTCTCTCTTTACTTTTTCTTTTCAAGGATTTCATGTAACTCTCTAAGGAAATTCATTAGCACACGCCTATCATACAATCAGATTATGCAATCAAGTGGTTAAGGTCCAAGAGTTTTTAAGAGTATGACCATATACTAGAACTCCCTAATAAGGAAATTTGTTAGCACACGTTGTTAAAGCTGAACATACTAAACCCTAATACATTTTGTAAACCTCAATGGCACAACAAAAGGTTTGCTTAGCTCCAAGAACCATAGCTAAAGTAAGTATGTGCCTTTGCAAAGGTCAGAGTATGTGACCCAAGAGGGAGTGGTGGATTGGAGCACGAAAATTTTCTAGGGATCTAACTTGGATCTGCACTGATGGGAACAAAGATGCCCGATCTTCTGTCAAGTGGAGGTAATTCTCGATTTGGTGAAAACTTGACCATATACTAGAACTCTCTAAGGAAATTCGTTAGCACAAGTTGCTAAAAATGAACATAGTAAACCCTAATACATTTTGTAAACCTCAATGGCAGAACAAAAGGTTTGCTTAGTGTGGGGGTATTAACCCCTATACCCTTACGGCTAAGCTTGGGCTGGCCCGGATCGATGGGTTCAGTCCACCCGAAAGATGACGTGCGGCCCAGTTAACCTGATCGGAGTCCCGCACAAGGAATCAAGACGGATTTGGCAACCAAGCAGGATCCTGGTCGGTTAGAATAGGAATCCTTATCCGGCCAGATATGGCAGTTGTAACTGACTAGGATTAGTTTCCAGATCTGTAACCCTGCCCCCCGGACTATATAAGGCGGGCAGGGGACCCCTCTAAAAAATATCTCTCATTGACATACAGCAATACAAATCAGACGCAGGACGTAGGTATTACGCCTTCTTGGCGGCCGAACCTGGATAAAACCTCGTATCTGTCTTGCGTCACCGTCTTGTTTGGGGCTTGCGCATCTGTCTGCCGATAATCTACTACCTTGGGCATACCCCTAGGTAGACTGCCGACCATATTTCGTCGACAGTGGCGCGCCAGGTAGGGGGTGTGCGTACTGCTCGTCAAGCAAACAAGATGGTCATCGTCTCCGGCTCCATGGCTACGCCCAACGGCCTCACGTTCACCGTCGGCCAGATCACCTGGACCACCAGCCCCGACGTCTCCATCACCATGACCGCGGAGGAGGCGTGGATTCAACCCGCGCCGACGACTACTTCACCTGCATCGGCTACGGCTCCGACCACGGTGAACACGATTCCGACCACGGTGAACACGGCTCCGACCACGACGAACGTGGCTCCGACCACGATGGATCTGGCTCCGACCACGCTTACAGCCACGCCGACAACCCGTCGTCTGCTTCCCCGCTACAGAGGAAAGCAGATCGACGACACCGACTTGCTCGACTCCATCGATCGGGTCGGCACCAAACTCGCTGAAACCCTAGCTCTGGTAAGTACGATTCAAAGCCAACCTAATGAGCAGGTAACATCTCCCCACAACAGATCTATCCGACCAGCTCGGACCAGTCGTCCTGCACGACTCGGAACAGATCTTGTGGTCGTATCTACTCCTGAGGGGCGCTCCGCTCGTCGCCAGCCAGCCTTTGCGACGGGTCTCCGACTCTGCGAGTACGAAGCCTCGACGGAGAACCACCAGGTCCAGCCCTACGGCCTGCAAAACGCTGCCTCCAGCTACACGTACAACCTGCGACACCGCTCGGATCTGTGTCCTGTACACCGATCTCGGCCGAAGCCATGCAACATCGTCAACATGGTCCGGATCGAAGATTATCGGGAAGGATCCGTCCACACAGTCCGAGAAGGTGACTCCAGCTCCTCATCCGGCATCGCGTCCAACGCATCTGTCCACACCGAGCTTCAGCGTCACGAAGATGAAGGCGCCCAATACGATCTGGATCTACCAGACCACGCCCCGGGTTTCCCCCAATTTCCGTCTTTCCCGCCAAGACGAGGGGATTTGATCCATGTTGTCAGCAACGACGAGCCGCCAGCAGTTGGCGAAACAGAACAAGAAAAGACTGCACGCGAAGCACGCAATATTGACCGGTTTAATCGCCGGCAAATCGAAGCTGAAGCAGACCAGGAGGCACGACGCATAAGGGTCCAACCGCGCGACCTCAACAATGCTTTCGACAGGGTGGGGGATAAACAAGTCTTCAAGACCCCAAGCGCCAACGTAGCCGTCGCCATGGCGACGATGCAGCGGCTGCCCAACACTCCCGAGACTCAAGGAATCCGTGATGACATACAAGCTTATCTGACGGCTGCTATGGCTCAGACCGCAGAGATGAACCAAGCCCGGGCTCCATCCGTTTCTGTCGAATCAAGCCACAGCCGCCAATACTCAAGTCGCTCACAGCCACTCAACCTACGTGGCTCGCGCAATAACGACCCATCGGACAACCGTCAAGGCGGGAACGGTGGTCGCGATGGTGGTCGGGACGACAACCGCCGCCGGGAGGATAACCGCCACGACGTTCGAGGCGATAACCGCCGAGATAACCGCAACAATCGCCGTGATAACCGCGGTCGCAGCGCTAATCCAGGTGGCAATCGAGATCACCGCGATGGCAATAACGATCTCCGCCATTACCTCGGTGGACGTGATTTGCGTGCTCGCATCAACCAGAGAGCCGACGATCGCGCATCCCATGAAAGCTATCGCCGTATGGAGTACGACACCGTCCACGGTCCGCCGGGTCTGAAGCAGTTCACTCCACACCTGCGCCAAGTCATATGGCCCAAGAATTTCAAGCTCGAAAAGCTTCAGAAGTACGACGGCAAAGAAAACCCCGAATTATGGGTCATGCTCTATGAAACCGCGTGCCGGTCAGCCATGGCTGACGAGCACGTTATGTCTAACTACTTCCCAGTCGCCGTTGGTCATGCAGGTCACCAGTGGCTAGTTAGCTTGCCGGCAAACTCTTTTGACTCTTGGCAGGAACTCAAGCAGGCCTTCATCGACAATTTCATCGCTACTTGTGAACAACCCGGCAACAAGTACGATCTGCAACGGATCCGAGATCGGAAAGACGAACCACTGCGCGAGTACGTTCGGCGTTTCTCGGAGATGCGCATCAAGGTCCCATCAATATCCGACAACGAAGCAATCGAGGCTTTCGTCACCGGCCTCCGCTTCCACGACGCCCTGAGAGACAAGCTCCTCCGGAAAAGACCTGAGTCCGTCACAGCGCTCTTGGCCACCGCTAAGAAATACGCGGACGCCGACGACGCTAAAAAGATAATCGTCGAAGAAGAAGCAAGGGTCCCACGCTCCGACCACCCCCCACACCGCGATGATTACCGCGGCAACCGTGGTCGGAACGACAATTTTGACCGCCGCAACCAGCGCAACGACTCCCGCGACCACCGTGATCAACGTAATCAGCGGCGCAACCGCCGTGACGATTACAGAAGCAAGCGTGCTCGGGAAGATGATGGCGAGGTCAATACTGTGAAAAAGGGCGGGGGACGTCGTAACTACGAGGACGATTACGCCAAGGCATTGAAGGGCCCCTGCCAGCTCCATCCCAAGTCGAACCATACCATGGAGAATTGTCGCGTCCTCAAGACTATCTACACGCGCCAACAGGCTCCGGATACGTCCGACAAGCCTACTGACGCGAGGGAACAGCGCAACGAGGACAACGATGACGACGATGCAGACCCTCGTCATAAATACGTCAAGCCGACGGATCGCGTGCACACCATCATCGGCGGCAAGGTGTCCATTGAGACTAAACGAGAACGCAAGCTGCTCGCCCGCGCATGCTTGAACGTGGCAAAGAACGACAACCTTCTTACCGATCCACGGCTTCCTCCGTGGTCTCACCGTGAAATCTATTTCAGCAGGAAGGACCAATGGGCCGCCATACCCGAACCAGGGCGTTTTCCCCTGGTCCTCGATCCTTGTATCAACAAGGTTCAGTTCGACAGGGTACTGATCGACGGTGGCAGCTCCATTGATATACTGTTCAAGAACAGCCTGCCCGCTCTGAAAATAGCCCAGGCGGACCTGAAGCCATACGAGGCACAGTTCTGGGGCGTTCTCCCCGGACAGAGCTCCACACCTCTCGGGCAGATCACGCTACCTGTGCAGTTTGGGACTCCGGACCACTTCCGCACCGACTACGTTAACTTCGTGGTCGCTGATTTCGACGGCACCTACCATGCCATTCTTGGTCGACCGTCGCTCACCAAGTTCATGGCCATACCTCATTACAGGTATCTGGTGCTCAAGATGCCTACTGAGAAAGGAGTTTTGACCCTCAGGGGCAACGTATACGCAGCTTATACCTGCGAGGACGACAGCTTCAAAATAGCAGAGGCCCACGACCTCTCTATTCGCATGGCCGAGACCATGCTCAACGCTAAGAAGACCACGGCCGACCACTTGGAGATCCCAGAGCTCGAGGCTCCGCGCAAGAACATCAGGTGCAAGGAGCACAAGACGATCCAGCTGGTCGAGGGCGATCCCAGCAAAACGGCCCTCATCGGGGCCGACCTGGATCCCAAATAGGAAGACGCGCTCGTCAGGTTCTTGAGGGGCAACGTGGATGTGTTTGCATGGAAACCTTCCGACATGCCCGGTGTACCTCGGGACTTGATTGAGCACTCCTTGAATGTCAACAGCAAAGCCAAACCAATCAAGCAGAAGCTACGACGGTTCGCTCGTGACAAAAAGGAGGCGATTAGGGTAGAAGTTACACGGCTTTTGGCAGCCGGATTTATCAAAGAAGTGTATCATCCGGAATGGTTAGCCAACCCGGTTCTTGTACGCAAAAAGAATAATGAATGGAGAATGTGCGTTGATTACACTGATCTCAACAAACACTGCCCTAAGGACCCCTTTGGTTTGCCTCGCATAGACGAGGTCGTAGATTCAACCGCCGGTTGCGAGCTGCTTTCCTTTCTTGATTGCTACTCTGGTTATCACCAGATCGCTCTCAAAAAGGACGACCAGATCAAGACATCTTTCATCACGCCTTTCGGCGCCTACTGCTACACAACTATGTCGTTCGGGCTCAAAAACGCCGGTGCTACCTACCAACGCGCTATACAGGCCTGCCTCAACGATGAGATAAAAGACGGCCTCGTCGAGGCTTACGTCGACGATGTAGTTGTCAAAACCAAGGAAGCACATACCCTTGTTGACAATCTGGAACGCACCTTCGCAGCCCTTAATACGTTCCAATGGAAATTAAACCCAAAGAAGTGCATCTTTGGTGTCCCGTCTGGCATACTGCTCGGCAACGTCGTCAGTTACGACGGCATACGCCCTAACCCGGAGAAAGTCAAAGCTGTCTTAGACATGAAGCCTCCAAAAAAGGTGAAGGATGTCCAGAAGCTCACCGGCTGCATGGCTGCTCTAAGCCGTTTCATATCAAGATTAGGAGAAAAAGGACTACCGTTCTTCAAACTGCTCAAAGCGTCCGAGAAGTTCGAGTGGTCGGAGGAAGCAGACGCTGCCTTCATGCAGCTGAAGCAATACCTCACGTCACCTCCGGTACTTACTGCTCCCAGAGAAGACGAAACTCTCCTACTTTACATTGCGGCAACCGATCGGGTGGTTTCCACTACACTGGTGGTCGAGCGTGACGAGCCGGGCCACGCCTACAAGGTACAGCGGCCAATCTATTTCATTAGTGAGGTACTCAACGAATCCAAGACCAGGTACCCACAGATTCAGAAACTGCTCTACGCCATACTGATAACATCCCGAAAGTTGAGGCATTACTTCGACGGATATCGTGTGGTGGTCATGACCGAGTATCCTTTGGGGGACATCATTCGCAATAAGGATGCGAACGGGCGCATCGTCAAATGGGCAATGGAGCTATGCCCCTTTTCATTGGAATTTGCAAGCCGTACTACAATCAAGTCTCAGGCACTCGTCGATTTCATCGTCGAGTGGACAGACTTAAGCACGCCTGCTTCTCCGGGATCCGACGAATATTGGACGATGTATTTTGACGGTTCTCTCAACATTGACGGTGCGGGAGCAGGAATTCTTTTCATATCACCATCCAAGGAGCAGCTCCGGTACGTCCTCAGGATTTATTTCCCAGCATCTAATAATGCCGCCGAGTATGAAGCATGCTTGCATGGTCTACGCATTGCGGTTGAGCTTGGAGTTAAACGTCTCTATGTTTACGGAGATTCGGCTTTGGTCATCAACCAACTCAACAAGGACTGGGACACGACCAGTGAAAAGATGGACGCATATTGCAAATCGATAAGAAAGCTGGAAGGCAGGTTCTATGGCATCGAGTACATACACGTGGTCCGGGACAAGAACCAGGCAGCGGATGCGTTGTCAAAGTTAGGATCATCCCGAGCCAAAATCCCACATGGCGTATTCGTCCAAGACCTGCTCACGCCCTCCATTGAAGACGAAGATTCAACGACCGACAAAGTCTCAGACCAGCAATTAGTGGCTACGGTTCCGGCGCCGAGCACAACCAAGCCGCTTCCGACCACTCATGAGCCAGACTGGAGAACACCTTTCATCAAGTACTTAACAGACGGTAGCGGTTATATCGATCGAACAGAAAATGAACGCCTGATGCGTCGTAGTAAGCAGTATCTGCTCGTCGACGGCAAGTTATGGCGCAAAAACGCTAAGGAGGAAATCTTGATGAAGTGCATAACCCAGGAGGAAGACAAGCATCTCCTAGACCAAATTCACTCTGGCTCCTGCGGCAACCACGCGGCCTCAAGAACACTGGTCGGTAAGGCTTTCCGAGCAGGGTTCTATTGGCCGTCAGCAGTGGCCGACGCAGAGAAGCTAGTCCGCCGCTGTGAAGGCTGTCAGTTCTTCTCCAAGAGAATCCATGTACCGGCACATGAGATCCAGACGATTCCAGCCTCTTGGCCCTTCGCATGCTGGGGACTGGACATGATCGGGCCTTTCAAACCAGCTCCTGGGAAATTCACATGCGTCTTCGTGCTAATTGATAAGTTTTCTAAGTGGATAGAATACATGCCTCTGGTACAGGCATCCTCAGAGAAAGCCGTCACATTCCTCGACCAGGTCATCCACCGTTTCGGCGTCCCCAACAGCATCATTACTGATCTGGGTACTCAGTTCACCGGAAACGCTTTTTGGGACTTCTGCGATGAAAGGAGCATAGTTGTAAAATACGTCTCGGTGGCGCATCCTAGAGCTAATGGACAAGTCGAGCGGGCGAATGGCATGATCTTGGACGCATTGAAAAAGAGGATGTACAGAGAAAATGATAAAGCTCCTGGAAGATGGCTCAAGGAGTTACCAGCCGTTGTCTGGGGCCTCCGAACTCAGCCCAGTCGTAACACTGGCGTCTCACCGTACTTTATGGTTTACGGCGCCGAAGCAGTCCTCCCACCAGATATAGCTTTCCGATCAGCACGGGTAGAGAACTTCGACGAAGGCAAGGTCGACGAAGTACGGGAGCTAGAAGTCAACAGCGCAGAAGAGAAAAGGCTTGATTCTTGCGTACGCACGGCCAAGTACCTTGCTGTTTTGCGCAGGTACTACAACAAGAACGTTAAAGAACGTTTCTTCGTGGTCGGGGACTTAGTCTTGAAGTGGAAGACGAACCAGGCTGGTGTCCACAAACTCGCATCCCCATGGGAGGGACCTTTCATGATCAAGGAAGTCACACGTCCAACGTCTTACAGGTTAGCTCATCTAGACGGCACGGACGTACCGAACTCATGGCACATCGACAAGCTTAGACGTTTCTATGCTTAACTACTGA
Organism: Miscanthus floridulus; assembly: GCF_019320115.1. Taxonomy (NCBI): domain Eukaryota; kingdom Viridiplantae; phylum Streptophyta; class Magnoliopsida; order Poales; family Poaceae; genus Miscanthus; species Miscanthus floridulus. The sequence goes on from NC_089596.1 coordinate 7,534,450, forward strand.
GATATGAACTCTACTTGTATTTTCGATTTACTTTCCTAAAGCAACTATGATTTCTCCGACCACTCTAATGTGTCACTCCAAATTTTATGGTTATTCTAACTTAAGCCAGTACAAGCCGACCACCACTCCTTCTACGGTTTTCGGAGCAGGCCCTGTCTCCGGTTCCTCCCAACACGTGCACGGGATCCGCTCTCTACGTTGCGGGTGATCGGCAGGTCCCCCCTAGTTTGGCTTGTCTGCGTTCACGTGTGCACAGGTCATAGTACCTCATACTCCGACCACATGCCAGACTAGGGCCGCACAAACTTTTCAGGATGACGTGTCGAGCAAAATGGTACAACTAAACAGAACGTTAACACGTTCCCACTTAGTTACACCAATACAAAATTTCAAGCTTAAAGTACGTTTTGTATAAAACAAACAAGCTTATAATGATATACAGTTACGTTATTACAAGCTTGCCTGAAAAGGCTCAAGTTTACAATAACACAACTATGTCCTCCTTCTACAGCTTTAAGCCTATTACATTGGCTGGTCGGGGCGCATGGCATTTACTGCTCGCCGCCTCTGATACCCTACTCGAGTCTCGGGGACTCTGGAGCTAGTCAAGCTGAAGGGGATGGCCCCGCCGGTGCCTGGCTGGTCGAGACCGCAGGCTTCGTTGGTTGGCTTGTAGCTGATGGCATTTCCAGCTGGCTTGTCGATGGCATACCCTGCACAGGTGCTGTCCCACCTCCGCACAGGTTAATATCGCCAATTATCTTCGACGACAAGTCCAGCTGGGCCGTCCGAAGCTCTTCGGCCTGGTCTGGGTCTATCTCCTTCGGGTACCCAGCCTCCAAGCGTTTGAGATCGATCAGGGGGTAGTGAGCACGCACCATGCTTAGCACATGGGCACCTGTGTACTCACCCGCCTCCTTCACGAAGTCTTGGAACCATCCCCATGCTTGCTTGCATCTCTCGACCAGTCCGAGCTGAGGCGTCCTTAGCTCTTCCTCTGTGAGAGCCGGGTCGATAAGGTCGAGGACGGGAACAATGCCAGTTGCCATTTCTTGGCACCGCTTGCTCCACGTGTCCCGCTCCTCGGCGGCCTTAAGGCATTGTGCTTTCCAGTCGTCGCGCTCCTTGATCACGGCCTCAAGGTGCCTCTTGGCATTGACTTTCAAAACTGAAAACAGTACAAGACATCAAACATTATGACACGACAAGGCAATGTGGGCAATCGAACGGGAAAGGTGGTCTGGAGTGCTTACTTTTCAGGTCGTCCTTCATTTTGTTGGTATGGTCTTGGAGTTCCAACTGGCGGCGTGCCAGTTTCTCGTTGTCCTCCTTCAGGCGACCACATTCTGCAAGCGCGCGGCCGTTCTCCCCCTGGAGGCGGGTCACTTCAGCTTCTAAACCTGCATTACAGCTATTACTGTCAAGAACAAAACAACACAAGTCCAGCACTTGCTATGATACGGTGAACACTTACCTGTTTTCTCCTGCTCTTTGTTTTTGAGCTGACCGACCAGGTTTTGATTCTGTGCTTCTTGGTTCGTCCTCTCCTGGTCGGTGGCTTCAAGTTGGCGCCGTAGGCGTTCCACTTCAGCCGTCAGCTCCTTATTGGTCTTCATGATTACTTCTATCTGGTCGAAGCACCTTTTTCGGTACCTTGCAGTTTTCATCACGTCCTGCATACAGACAAGCTACGTCAGACAGTTCGACTACACAACAGGGTCAAGGACTAAAGCTAAAACATACCTGGACTTCAGTCACCAGGCGTTTGGCCGCCCGTTCAACTCTTAAGGTTTCCTCGACCTCTGGGATCTCCTCGTGCATGACCCATTCGTCGTTCCGATAGCGCGACACATATACATGTTGTCGTCTATCTTGGGGACGGCCAAGGACTTCTTCCACTTCATCCTCTTCAGCCTCCTGTTCGGGAGGCGGCAGTGGTCCGGAGTTTGCAGACTCCACGACCACCAGGGCTTTCCCACGAGCCGTCGCGTCGGCACCTTTATTCCGGTCAACTTCTGGCTGCTGCCCCTCGGCTAGATCCAGCTCCCGTGGCGCTGTGGTATCCGCCTCAGCAGCGTTTGTGCTTGGAGCACTTGTATTCTGCTCGGGGACTGGCGTCTGGTCGTCTGCCGGCCGAGTCCCAGGCGGAGTCCCTGCCATGGGCTCCTCCACGGCTGGTTGCTGAGCAGTTTGTCTCGCCGTTGTCGGAGAGGACGTTCCGCACCCAGTTAGCTGGTCGGGGCTTTCGGTGGACGCCGATCTAATACATTCAGAGACAAATTCAGAAGATAATAGCATCCAATGCAAAATGCAAAGCTTACATCAAAAGTACAGATACTTACAGTTTTGATTTGCGGAAGGATGTGAGGAAGGAACGTCTCCTCGACCGCCCCTGCTCCGCTTGCTCGGCAGTTTCCACCGGGACTTTTTCAACTTCCGGTACGGGCGTCGGAGCTTGATGCGGCATGTTCTCTTCGTTCGTGCTCTGTGTTGCAGTGGTCGGTGCTGTGACCACTGCTGGCACAGAGGAGCCACCCTGCTCTGACGGTCCCACCTGCCTTCTCCTTTTACGGGGGACGAGCCGGAAGATGTCTGCATCCTCTGCTTCGTCGTCCGATGGGGGGAAGATGGCTTGACGTCGTTTGCTGGCAGCCGGACGCTTGCCAGCGGCTCTGGTCGAGGCGTCCTCTACGGTCTCAAGTACCGCCCAGTGAACGCCGTCGGTTCTGGCGCTGGTCTGGGCGGTTGGCCCAGTAGCTTGCGGCCATTCTACACCGGGGGGAGGCGACACAAACACTCCTGCCCGGTCACGGCCATTACACTGAGACACAAAACGAAGGAAAAGACAGTTATTTCTCGATGCAACATGACTGTACAGTTAAAAGGAGGCGTCATTTACCTTTGGGGGAGGGCGAGCCAGCTTGAAGGCGTGTTCAATGGCGTTCAGTGCAATGTAATTGGGATCGGCCAGGTTGAACAGCTCTCCAATCCTGGCCTTGATCTCCATCTTGTCGAGCGGCTCCTTTCTGGTCCTCGTCGGATCAGCGCCTCCTTGGTACTCGAAGCCGGGGTGAATCCTTTTCTGGCAAGGCTGAATTCTTCGGCTGATGAAGTTGCCAACAACGCTCGGGCCATCAAGCCTTCCCCACGGGATCATCCCGAGCAGTTCGGCGATCTGCTCCAAGTTCTCGGGCCTCTCCGACCAGCTGCTTTTCTTCTCTGGAATCAAGCCTACATCGCACAGAGTGATGGTGTTCGGCTCTTCACGGATGTAGAACCACTTCTTGTACCACTCGTCCAATGAGGTGTTCCAGGGGCAGTGCAGGTATTGAGCCTTCATGCCGTCGCGCAGGTTCAGGTAAACGCCTCCGGCGATCTTCGAGCCACCGCTCCCTTTCTTCCGAAGACAGAATAGGTGGCGAAAGAGGTCGAAATGGGGCTGGAAGCCGCCATAAGCCTCGCAGAGATGGATGAAGGTGGAGACAAGAAGAATCGAGTTGGGATGCAGATTGCAAATCCCAATCTCGTAGTACAAACAGAGACCCTGAAGGAAAGGGTGCACTGGAATCCCAAAACCCCTTTTGAAGAAATCTTCAAAGACCACAATCTCACCTGGTTGTGGATCGGGGAAGCTTTCTCCTTCCGGTGCACGCCATCCCGCAAGTGCCTTGTTGTGGAGCACTCCCATGGCGACGAGGTCCTCGATGGTCTGCTCGTTGCTCCGCGACTTCCACCATTCCTTCGCCATGACCCCGCCTTTCTTCTGGGCGTCTCTCTTCGCCATTAGTTCGTCCTTACGAAGTGGGTCGGTGCGGGAGACCGAGGGGATTGGTGATGATTTTTGGGAAATAGGGTTCGGCAGGAGGAGGAAGAAGGTTGCGGCGGCGGATGACAATGGGGAATGGTATGAGTAACTTACCAGATCTGCATTATATAAAACAAAGATCACCGTCGTTTCGTCCGCCCGAGAATATTGGGAGTCGTGCGCACGCGCCGCAGACGGTTGTTCACATAACCTCGAAATCTGCGCCAATAAACGCGCTCCTTCGTTAACAGTGTACGCGCCTCTTCGTTGATGGTGTAAGGGGGCCCACACTGACACACCTCAATACAGGTGTCAACCGACTGTTTGCAAAAAAAAAAAAAAAAAAAAAAAAAAAAAAACAGAAAGAGAAGACAGAATGACGTACTATACCTATTTACTTTTTTGACCAGACGTGTCAGACTGGACTTGGCAGAGAATAGAGGGAAGTACACAAAATAATGGTACAAGCAGCGCAAGTGATCGGGGACTGCCCAGACCACTAATGTGCTCGGGGACTGCCCAGACCACTAAAGTGCTCGGGGACTGCCCAGACCACTAATGTGCTCGGGGATTGCACAGACCACTACTGTGCTTGGATGCTGCCCAGGCCACTTTTGTGCTCGGGGATCGCTCCGACCACGGCCGTGTTCGGGGTCTGCCCCGACCACTGCTTGCATAATGGTTCTCCTTGGCTACATGTGATCTGTACTCACATACAGTTAAGAGATTTTTCTTTAGACCTTGCTACAAGGCTCATACTTTGCCTTCCAGCAAGCTCGGGGACTAAGTGGGCACACTTCACCTTGCGGTGAATGTGTTTGTTTAAATTGACCCCTGTGTTTGAATGATTATGAGGATTATTGGTATGCTCGGGGACTGCCCCGACCACTGCTAGAATAGTGGTTCTCGTTGGCTACATGTGATTTGTACTCACATACAGTTAAGAGACTTTTCTTTTAGACCTTGCTACAAGGCTCATCCCTCGCCTTCCAGCAAGCTCGGGGACTACATCGGTACGATGCACCTGCCGGTGCATCTCGTATCGCCTGTACGACGATTGGGTTCTCAACATAACTGGGAATTCTTTTAGACCCTGGCACCACGTGCCTATGTCACCTACTACCAGGCTCGGGGACTAAGTGGGCACACTTCACCTTGCGGTGAATGTGTTTGTTTTTCGACCCCTACGCTTCTGATGATCAAAGATGCTACGCTTCAAGATGCACTTACATTTCTTATCAGAAATACAAGTGGGCACACTTCCTGGGACAGATATCTTTTTCTTTTTTCTTAAGAGCACCATACATTCTTCGGACAACCTACTTCTCCGGTGATGACGGTGGTCGGAGGCGTCAAGAATTCAAGCCTCGCTTGTCGGAGAAGGTTCAAAAGGCGTGTCGCAGCATAATACATGATGCTCGGGGACTAGCTGTGGGGGTATTAACCCCTATACCCTTACGGCTAAGCTTGGGCTGGCCCGGATCGATGGGTTCAGTCCACCCGAAAGATGACGTGCGGCCCAGTTAACCTGATCGGAGTCCCGCACAAGGAATCAAGACGGATTTGGCAACCAAGCAGGATCCTGGTCGGTTAGAATAGGAATCCTTATCCGGCCAGATATGGCAGTTGTAACTGACTAGGATTAGTTTCCAGATCTGTAACCCTGCCCCCCGGACTATATAAGGCGGGCAGGGGACCCCTCTAAAAAATATCTCTCATTGACATACAGCAATACAAATCAGACGCAGGACGTAGGTATTACGCCTTCTTGGCGGCCGAACCTGGATAAAACCTCGTATCTGTCTTGCGTCACCGTCTTGTTTGGGGCTTGCGCATCTGTCTGCCGATAATCTACTACCTTGGGCATACCCCTAGGTAGACTGCCGACCATATTTCGTCGACACTTAGCTCCAAAAACCATAGCTAAAGTAAGTATGGGCCTTGCAAAGGTCCGAGTATGTGACCCAAGAGAGAGGGGCAAATTGGACCACTAAATTTTTCTAACCTAGGGATCTAACTTGGTCTGCACTAATAGGAACGAAGGCACCGATCTTCCTGCAGATGGTGGTATAACTCTCAATTTGGTGAAAACTTGACACACACGATCCAACTTTCTCAATCCAAAGACTCGAACCATGCAAATCGTAGCACCACACCTTCTCTAGTTATCAATCATGCACTACCCAGTTGACCTCACAACGAAGGTTAATCCCTGCTTGTGAATCAAGGACACCAGCGAGAATAAGAAAGAACACAACTAAATTTACTAAAAAAGATTAATCTCACAAGTTGGGGTCTCAAAAGTTGCGGCCTCCAGGTTCTGACTTGGCCGGGGGTGGATATAGACACCATTGTCATCTCGCAGGATATACCTTCTTGCACCCTTCTCCCCTTTCTTCAGAGGTCTTCGTTACGGTCCCGTCTATTGAGTTCACCTTCGAGGTTTTCTCATTGTCGCCTGGGTTCCTCGCACTTAGCCTCCATCTGATTGAGCTGTCGTCCATTCCCACCATGGCTAGCGGCATCGAGGTCTCACTGGTTTCTTCGACCTCGATGTTTCCGAGGCTAGCTGCGTTGAAGATCGACCTCAATGTGTTTGAACAATCATTGAACACTTGCAATGAATTTTCTTTCCAACTGCTCTTCCAGAATTTATGCTGCAACCATATGCATAGTGCCCATGTTGTGCCCATAGTCTAATTTGCAGTTTCCACTAGATTTTTTTCATTGTGGCAGCTTGTTGTACGCTTGATTTAGGGCATGTTTAGATAAAGAGCTAATTGCTAGCTAACTAAAAATTAGCTAAAATTAGCTCTAGTGCATCCAAACAGGATACAGTCTTTGACTAATTGTTAGCCAACTATCTATAGCCAACCACCGCTAAATTGAGCTAATTTTTAACCAGAACTAGTGACTAGCCATGTGTATCAAACATGCTCTTAATTTGAAATGAAGGTCAACTAGCGCCGGCCGAGACGATCAGCTAGCAATGGCAAAACCCACTGCAGCTGCCGGCTTAGCATGCGCCACCGTGTTGCCCTTGTTTGCTGGGCAAAGCGTAGTAGCTATCTTGTTTCCATTCGGAGCCTTCTTTCCTGTAGGTTATGTGCCACCGACAGTGAGGATATTCATCAGTGACAAGCTCTCGTTGAATGTGGCCGTTCGCAACGGTGAAGTTGTCCTCGCCAGAGCCATCTACGACCACGGAGACAACACACAGGTAAGACCGCTAGCTCTCACAGTTCTCGATCGATCGATGGATATATACATATTATTTATGTAGATACATTATAAAATAGATGTAAAAAAATTAAAACGACTTATAATTTAAAACGGAGGGAGTACATCAAAAGCCATTGCGTGTGTGCAAAGACACAAGTTGCATTAATTGTTGCCCTGGAGATTGGTGCGCTTGCTGCTCGTCACTACCACTTTACTCCATAAAAGAATACAATTCTCGTATTTCGAGAAATCAAACAGTTTAAACTTAATTAAAATTATATAAAAATATACTAATGCTACTCATAAAAAAAGTCAGTATTATTGGATTAGTTATAGAATATATTTTCGTAATAAATTTAGTTGGAGACATAAATGTTAATACTATTTACTATAAACTTGATCAAAGTTGAACTAGTTTGACCGGCACGTTTCCCATAATTACATTCTTTTGAGGCTGGAGGAAGTATTTTTTATAGGGTCGAGATTGCAAACTAGGAGGGGGGAATTGTCCTTTCTAAAATTAATTACGCTGGCTAACCAAAACAAATGCGGAATTAAAACTATCGGTCTAGCCAAGACTACACCCCTCTATCTAAGTTATCAAGCACCTTAAAAAGATCATAAACAAGCAACTAAGGTATCAGGCTAGTTAGAGCTCACCTAACCAATTCTAGGAACAAGATCAAACAAACATACGCCTCTAGTACTTGAAGCACGGGAAAGATCCTACACAACTAGTATGCAAAAGCACAAAGTCTAAGCTCACTAGCAATGCTCAATAAAAAGACAACTAATGTTAAATTAAAGAGTGCAAATTACTTAGCTACACAAACTAAGCAATTTAACTAACAAGGTTACTAAAACAAATTAGTTACGCAAGGGAGCTACTTCTATACTACACAAATAAGAAGATAACTAGCAAAGTACACAAGCTAACTAATTATAAGAGCAAATACACAAGCACAATGTATATGAAGGTAAATACAAACTTGTGTAAAGGAGGTACAAATCAACGGGAAGATAAGGATGACACGGTGATTTTTATCCCGGGGTTCACGTGCTTGTCACACGCTAGTCCCCGTTGTATCGACCGTTCACTTGGTGGTTCGGCGGCTAATTGGCACCATACCAAGCCCACACGTTGGGTGCCGCAAGAACCTAGCCACAAGTGAGGGTAGCTCAATGACACGCTCTACTAGAGTTGCTCTTCGCGGCTCCCGCGGGGTGAACACAATAACTCTCACAATCACTTCTCCGGAGCACCGCGCAATCTTCTTTGCGTGCTTCGACAGAGACCACCACCAAGCCATCTAGGAGGTGGCAACCTCCAAGAGTAATAAGCACCACCGGCTTGCAACTCGATCATCTAATGCCACTCAATGCACTCTCATAATGCAATCACACTAGAATCGCACTCACACTCAATCGGATGATCACTATCAAACGTATGTGAGTTAGAGGGCTCCCAAGCACACCTACACAAGCCACCAAGGCTTAGGGTGCTCAACAACCAGCCCAAGGCTGAGCTCCACCTCTATTTATAGCCCCCAAGCAAAATAGAGCCGTTGGAGCAAAGTATTCCTTTTCTATGAGGGCACCGGACAGGGCGGTGCCCCTCCAACGGTCAAGTCCCAACGACTAATTTGAACTAGCTGTTGAGCCCCTGGCACTGGACATAGGGTGGCGGTGACCACCCAGGCCAACCCCACTGCACTCTCTGGAAAAAAATGATGCCACCACCTGATAGTCCAGTGACCATGGCGGTGCCCTCTTTAGCTCAAAACCAAAAACCACCAGATCAATCTTGTAGAGCATTTCATTAGCATTCCGAAAAGTCCTAGATCATCGAAACTAGAGTTCGGAGCTAAGAGTTATGCCCAAAATACGAAAGGATGACTGTGCTGATTTGGGCACGCTGCAGGGGGTGGCAGTACACCTTGCCTAAGGTGGTGGTGCACCGCTAGTGGGGTGGCGGTGCCACCGCCCTAGGGGGCGGTGCACACCAGAAATGGCGGTGCCACCCCCAAGCTGGGCTACGCGCTAGCTGCAAGTTTAGTTGCGTTTTTCGACCCTGGGACAACCCAAACTTGCTCTTGTCTTCTTCTTTTCCTCTCCATCTTGATCCAAATCAACTCCAACAACTTCTCCTTTGTAAATGTGCCAACACCACTATGTGTTCACCATCTTATGCATGTGTGTTAGCTTTTCACAAATGTTTTCCAAAGGATTAGTCACTCAATTTACCACGCCACTAGATCCTAGGCAACGATGCAAAGTTAGATTACTTAAGTGGCACTAGATAACCGATATGCAAATAAGTTTGCCCCTCTTAATAGTACGGCTATCTATCCTAACCCTGGTCATAAACTTCTTTACACACCTATGACCGGTGAAATGAAGTGCCCTATATGTTATACCTTTTCCTTGCGCATTCCATTTCATCTCCTCCATTATTGATGCAACACATGCACCAACCATATCACAAATGAAATGATCCACTTTATATCATCATGTGACCGTATTGGTTCATTGATCTTGACTTCACTTGCTCTTCACCGTTGCTTTGGTCCATCGGCGCCAAGTCGTCACTCAACTTGCCCTTCACACTTGCAACCGGTCCGTCGAGCCAAGTCTTGTCTTGATCTTCTCCACCTTAGTCACATGACTCCGTGTCATGTCTCATATGAAATGAGCTCCTTCATCACATGTATGAGCCTTGCAACAAATCCAAGCCATCTTCATAGTCATGGCATGAGTTGCTCACACAAGTGTACCTATGAACTAATTACCTGTATATCTCATATTTAAACACATTAGTCCACCTAGGTTGTTACTCAATTACCAAAACCAAACTAGGAACCTTTTAATTTTGAAGTAGTTAATTAAGTCCCATCCAAATTAATCCTCGTTGGCTTAATTCGTTTGACTTGACTTGGGGAAAATTCTGAATTCCATGACAACAACTAGTAGACGCGAAAATCCTTCGAATCCACTTCTCATTGGTTCCAGCCATCAGAAATTATGATTTTAACTCCGATCCAGTGCGATACTAAACGTTCTTGCAAAACAGTCCTCTAATTACGGACGGTGAGAACATTTTTTTCTCTTTTTTTTGCGCATGTAGAGCAGCGCGCCAAGCACACCTTTGGCCTGCAAGTTCATCAATGTTTGTGTTTCCAAGTTTCAAGCCTGCGTGTCCTCCCTCTCAAGTCCTAGGATGATGCTCCTCGTCCTCGTTTTGGTGCTGGTAGTGCTCCCACTTGCTGCTGCTGCTCTACTTCCGGCCAGCAGTTGAGTTCCCAATTCGAACCCCCACCTCCCCGCTTCTGTGTGTGTTCCAAGCATGGTTAACTGAATCTGTGTGGAGTTTGGTCCTATGTGGCCGACAGCTGGTCCCACTTCTTGTGAGGCGTGAATGATCCGCTCTGCGCAACGACCGCTAAAATCTTTGCCAATGCTTCTTCGGTCTGCGGCTCGTTGAATTTCCTCTTTCCCTCCTCTAGTTTTTTCAGCTTGTGGGCTTTTAAAAAAATCTCTTGTCCTCTTATTGAGGCTCTCATACTCTATGGTTTGCCCGGCCTCAGCTACTGTCCTTCCTTAGCAGCATATGCTATAGGGACTAGGTTGTGGAGGTACATGTTCCTCTTCGCTAGATGAGAGAACTTCTCACCATTGACCACAAATTCGTCGCTGGTACGGCCTTGGATGAACCGTTCTCACTGTTCTTGTGTGATGAACTTTTTCCTTTTCCCTTCTTGATGTACTTGTCATTGAGTTTCCACCTAAATTGATGATGGGATTTTGCACACGTACTCAACGCGTAGCCCTTGATCAGCTCTTCATTGGCGCCCGGTGGGTATGTCAACCTCCTCTTAATCTCTTCCCACACATGTTTCTTGAGACGGTTTGGGATGTCCTTCCATTCGCCGATGTTGATGTCCACCTTCTCCCGATTACTGCTCTACGAGCATTACTGAATTTAGAGACCACGAAAGCTGGCTTGATGGGCTCCGCTTCGTCCCTGACCTCGTGTACATACACCTTTGTATGCAGCTAGTGTCTACTGTGCTGGCTAGGTGTGGACCATTCTGTTAACGGGGCTGGGTGTTGTTCTTGTGTTTTAAAATTGAGAAATGCTATTAAATTTAGTTTTATTTTTGAAAATTTTCAAGAAACCTCATATGGAGATGGCATGCCTTGGTATGTATCAAATTTTCGCTATATAGTTCTCAGAATTATCACTAGGGTACATGTTGCATGTTGTTTTATTTGGATCTCGGCTAATAATCACATGGTTAGTCTTTTGGGTTCACATGTATGGTTTGTTGGGTCATTCATGAGAGACAAAATCGGTAGGCTGTCTGAAAGGATCAAGATGCTCAAGAGGGGGGTGAATTGGCTAATTCTAAATTTTCTTACAATAATTAAATCCTACTGTTAGCCCAATTAACTCCTTGTGCCTAGAAAAGTGTTTTTATTAATCTAACGCACAAAGGACTTGCAACCTATGTTCCAAACTTACTTTCGCATGGCAATTCTATGAATGTAAAAACAAATATTGAATTGCTCAAAGTAAATACTCAAAGTAAATGCTCAAAGTAAATAGAGAGAGAGGAACACGGCGATATTTTGCCGAGGTATCGGAGAGTCGCCACTCCCCACTAGTCCTCGTTGGAGCACCCGCGCAAGGGTGTAGCTCCCCTTGATCCGCGCAAGGATCAAGTGCTCTCTATGGGTTGATTTTTCGACACTCCATCGCGGTGAATCACCCACAACCGCTCACAACTTGAGTTGGGTCACCCTCAAGCTCCGCCGGGTGATCACCAAGCTCCCAATCACCACCAAGCCATCTAGGTGACGGCGATCACCAAGAGTAACAAGCATGAACTCTCACTTGACCACGCGAAGCCTAATGAGAACGGTGGATGCACACTTTGCTACTCTTGATTCACTAATGAGGCTACTCTCTTGGATTCTCAAATCTCAATCACCTCACTAGGACCTTGCTCTTCTTAGCACTCACAAACGTGTTTCTTAGCTATTGGAATGAGCAAAAGTGACTCCACACACGAGTGGAGCTTCTATTTATAAGGCAGCCTAAAAAACAAACTGTTATATGCCTCTGTGGGGTGACCGGACGCTCCGGTCATATTGACCGGACACTCCGGTCAGTTCAACCTGCACACCAGTGTTTAAGTGTTGACCGGACGCTGGCAGCGTCCGATCATCACTGACCGGACGCGTCCGGTCGCATTAAACCCTCACTAGAACCTTACTGTACTCGACCGGACGCTGAACCCTCAGGGTCCGATCAGTACTGATCGAACGCGTCTGGTCGCAGATATTCTCTTCTGAAACCTTACTGGAGTCGACCGGATGCTGGACCTCAGCATCCGGTCACTTGACCACTCCAGCATCTGGTCATGCCAGACACAATCTCCTTGGTCAAATGAACTGATCGGACCCTGTGGCCAGCGTCCGGTCACACCGGAACCAGCGTCCGGTCAGCATTTGACCCTCCATTCACTTCCAACTCTCGATCATATGTGAATGAAGTTTGCTCCAAAGGATCTTAGGCATATGTAGGAGCTACCTAGTGCTAGTTTTGACAAGTGTGCACCACACCTAACTCACTAGACTCATCTAGGTCAAGCTACCCGTCCATACCCCCTTAATAGTACGGCCAAAGGAAAAACAAAGTCCTAAACTACTCTAAGTGTCTCTCCAACTTCAATCGACACTTAGAACTAGTCATCCTTAACCTTGTCGTCCATCCTTTGAAAGCCAAAACGATTTCCATCATAGGGGCATGACCACCTCGATTGTCCAATTGATCTTCATTACCATGACCTAACTTAATTGCCTCTGTAAAACACGTTAGTCATAGTAATCTTGTATTGTCATTAATCACCGAAACCCAACTAGGGGCCTAGATGCTTTCAATCTCTCCATTTTTGGTGATTGATGACAATACCACCTCGAGTATGTGAAAGAGTGAGGTTTTTGACATGCTTGGTTCATATAAGCTTTTGTCAATAAGAACAAAATAGTTAGGCAAGCTTATATGACCCAAGCCAACACGATATACTCAAAAGATATGAAATAAGCATGAGTACAAGTGGTGAAGCTCATTTGCATCGGAGTAAAGTGCGGAAGCAAAAGCAAATGAGCATTTCACAAGTGATATGACATATAAAGGAATTCAAAGTAGAGAGCACACATGTCATATATCACAATCACGTAGATATCACTATCATATAGATATAATAGTATGCATGAAAGTAAACACACGAATGCATAATAGTAATAGTGTATCACACAAATAAAACTCCAAATGTATATAATAGACTAGTAGCTAACTAGGCTCCCCCTGAGTCAACATACTCGAACCCTCTCCCCCTTTGGCGTCAAACACCATAACCTAAGGGTCGGTCGGTAGGGCTGCAGCGGACGAGCCAGACAGTGAGGTATGAGGAGCAAGCTGGAACTAGGCTCCATCATCATCTGACCCTGAGCTCTGTACTGACTGACCCTCTATGGCTGGAAGCATCGCTAAAGCGGTCTAGGTTTGAGCTAGGGTAGGTATAGCCTATGATGCTGCTGGTACGTCTATCATAGGATCTGAAGATGCAACAGAAGAATGGAGCCTCTAAGTAGTCACGACAACGGGAGCTGCTGTAGAAGGACTAGCGGCATGCATATGTGGCGATGTGGGCATCCCTGTCAACTCACTAAAAGATGCTCCAAGACTCCTGGAGACTGACGTGTCAGGCACAAATAGCGAGGGTGACTGATCCGATGTGAAGCTCGTCTAAAATGGTGTGAACTGCGGGGCTACCACTGGCGAGGATAACCACTGGGACACCTATACTATGGGAGAAGCAAACGGAGCTAGAGGCTATCCCTGACTCTGAAGCCCACTAGGCTGTACTGCTGGAGTCGTCATAGTGGTAGTAGGCTGACCAATCTGGGGCGAAGGCTGTGGCTATGGGGCCCCAATGGCTGTCACTACATGCTGCATGAATCCCAAAAGCTACTGCTGCATGAGTAACTACTGCTGATGCATCTGCTGCTGCTGCTAGAGGAGGACCTGCTGCTGTCGCTGGAACTCGTCCTAACGAGCCTAAAACTGTGCAAAGTTGGCAGCGGTCTCCTGAGCCTGTCTAGCCTGATCCTGCTGCATCTGCTCAAGGATAGCAATCAAAGCGGGGTCCATCTGCGGTGCAGGTGGAGCGGAGCTAGAACTACCGGCCTCTACTTCTTATCTGCGTGGAGGCATCTGAGGAATAGGCAGGTAGTCATCATCCAAACTATCACTAGACTCGCTCCTCTCCTCCTGAGCCTCAAGCTGCTCCTCCTTAGTAGCTGCTATGCCTCTAATGATCTTGTCCTGCTGAGCTGCGGACTCTGGTATATCTGGACGACGGTGAGGCTGAGTGGGTGCCTATGGTGTGCTATGCCTGATCCTCTGTACCATGTTATAAGCTGGAAACTCTGTGGTGCCACCTCTGTACTCTGCAACCATCTCTGGTGTCCTAACTTGCACAGCCTTGAGAATAAGGAATGTGATCCAATGTGCATATGGAAGCTGCCTGCGACCCTTGAAGCCCTCAGCTATAGTATCCACCATCTCTGATAGAAGGATGTCCCAAATATCAAACACTGTCTACTGCATCAGGGCGTTGAGTAGCCAAAGCTGGAGGCGAGTCAAACCCTCTCTGTATCCTATCCTGGGAAGTAGTGTCCTCCTTATGATAGCCTCTAGCACTCTAACTATAGTAGCAAGGTCACTAGGGTTCCTCCTCGACCCCTCACCAAAGGGCTCCTTGAAGCAATGACGCACAAGATCTGTAGGGGGCACATACCACCATGAGGGCGCCTGGGAGGCTCTTGCTATCCATAACATACCTCATGTAACCTAACATGCTGCTCCTGTAACCTCAGTATCTCCCTGGCCCTCTGACTCATCATCCTGTAGTCTCTGCCTCTGAATGCAAAGTGTATAAAGTTATGATGCAGGTCAATGTAGAGCGAAGCATAGAACTGCCGAACCCAAGATGATACATACAATCCTGTCTAGCCAATCAAATCTGTCAGCCCCAGTAGATATGCAAGGTAGGGGCTAATGTGCTCTCCAGCTGCTACGACTATAGCCTCTATGCTGCAGACTCTCTGAGATCTAAAGACTGCTCCACTATTCAGATAGGCATTATAGAAATCTTCCTGCAGTGGCATGTAGAAACCCTCTGCTGCTCTCTCATCCCTCCTGGGTGGAAACCACACATCAAACTCCATGAAGCGAAGCTGCCGAACCTGCTTGGCCGTGGCGGCCCTCAAGTCAAGGTGGGTCACTAGAGGCGGACCCTATGGTCTAGGTGGTGGACGTGATCCCCTGCGCTGAGTAGCTAGCCTCGGTGAGACTAGAGCACGGGTATGACCAGAGTAGCATAGCTATGGTTAGGGTGCTTGCTTAGTCTCCTTGGCCTCCTAGCCCTCCTGAGTCTGCTATGACGGCTGTCCCTCCTGTGTCTCCTAAGCTGGCAGAGGCTCTACTGGTGGGGGTTGCTGCTGTGACTCCTGCTGTGACTCCCCCTGAGGCTAAGGATCCACAATGGGAAGATGTTGTCCTGCCATCATGATAGTCCCAGATGGACTACCATGAAGACGCTCAATATGCTCAAGTCTGCCCTACGCCTCTGGTGATAGATGATCTGCAATGACAACTCAACTGTGGGCACCTCCTCTCTTGGCACGCTCTGCGGCCTCAGCAACTACAGCTACGCTGGCTGTCTCTACATCAGGGTACTTGCGCTTCTTTGATGCAACCTGCTTCATCGCCTTGCTTTTAGGACCTATAGGCAAGCGAGGTGGAGGCCTCCGATCATCATCTCCTGGACCACCACCAACATTCTTGGTGTGAGCCATCTGATCTGACTAGAACCACTGCCGCTGACAAGATCAACTATCCACTGACACTTTCGAGGCTTGGCCTCGATCCGTACTCGCGAGCTTGGCTCCGAGTTGACTGACAACTGCCACACGATCTCAATGGCACCGACTCGCTGCACGATGGAATAGATAGATATACAAGTAAATACGATATATCTAATAGATGTGAAACCCTAAGAGAGCAAGCAATGTAGGTACGAAATTGAAACGACTGGCTTGCTACCTGATGAACCGACGATCTGAAGAAAAGGAGAGAAGCTTCACACGGGGGAACACCGGGATCGCTAGGGTTAGGGTTCGTGATGAATTGATGGCCCTGGTTGTAATTGAGGTCAAAGCTTTGAAACCGATCTAGATCAAAGCAAAGTGGATGCTAGGGCATGGCCTTACCGGCGCAGAGCAATGGATGAGAAATTTGCAATGCCTCTTGGTGGTGAGCTGGGTGGCACAGTTGAGGTGGCTTCTGTGATGTGGGCAGGTAGAGCACAGCGGCTACGCTGGTTAGGGCGCGGTGGTGCGGTGAGCATGGGCGTGGCATGGAGGTGGGCGTGCCGCAGACACGGGGAGGCTCGCGGTGGCGCACGAGCGGAGCTTGATGGCGCTGGTGCGGGGAAGTGCTATGCGGGCGTGGCGGCGGTGGAGGCACGACGGCGTGGCCAGAGGCGAGCGTGGGCAGCACTTCGGCGGCTAGGGCTTGCGGTGGCTTGGGACTAGAAAGGCTCGGCGATGTTGGCGGTTAGGGCAAACACACGCATGAGATTTGGATTAAATGAGGGTCCCTCAATGAGTCAGAAATGGAGATAGGGAAAGAGATCAGATGCCGCACGAAATCTACTGACTGGACGCTTTGGTGGTAGCGACCGGATGCTACCACCCAGCGTCCGGTCGATTCTAGAGAGGTCTAATTCCTTTGGAATCGTGACCGGACGTGTTCGGTGGACATCGACCGGACGCAGCCTGAGTCCAGTCAACTTAGCCTTCGTCTTCTTCACATGACCGGACGCCGAGACGTCTTCTAATCGGACGCTGGAAGACAGAGTCCGGTCACTCCTTCGCAGTGAGTTCACCTCCTATGAACTGATCGAACGCTGGACTGCAGAGTCTGGTGCAGCGTCCGGTCACTCTTTTCCAGCAAATCTTCAATGTTCCTTCGCGCTGTCTGTTCCCAATCAAGTACCAACTTGAATAAGACCCAAATAAACACCAATTAGGACTAATGTGAGTGACCTCTCTCAAACTCTCAAGTTTTTCAAAATATTTTGCCTTAGGCTATAATTCTTTTTATGAAAATAGGCAATAAAAAGGGCAACCGGAACAAAACAACAAAACAACATTCATGCATATGCAATACTTGTAAGTAAATCTAGTTACTTGTCAAGTTTGATCCAAGGTTAAGCTTCTTCACACGCTTTTCGGCGGTTATCTTAACCATGTTAGATAAGCCCTATATGCATTACCAAAAATTAAACATGTTATATATTACAATGAATGCAAGGGACAACACAAGCTCATCTTTTAGTGAAGTTACTAAAATCAAGTACATTGAGCTCATTCCGCAATCTACAAAATGTAGCCTCATCTAGCGGTTTAGTGAAGATATCCGCTAATTGATCTTCGGTTCTTACACCTTCTAGTGATATATCATTTTTAGCAACATGATCTCTTAGAAAGTGATGGCGGATATCTATGTGCTTGGTGCGAGAGTGTTGAACCAGATTGTTTGCAAGTTTTACCACACTTTTATTGTCGTACAAAAGAGGTACCTTTTCTAGAACTACACCATAGTCTAGCAAAGTTTGTTTCATGTATAATATTTGTGCACAACAAGCACCCGCGGAAATGTATTTCGCTTCGGTGGTGGACAAAGCCACACTATTTTGTTTCTTGGAGGACCAAGACACAAGTGATCTACCAAATAAATGAAACCCTCTGGATGTGTTTTTTTTCTATCAACTTTGCAACCGGCATAATTCGAATCAGAATAGCCAACTAATTCAAATATAGCTCCTTTGGGATACCATAGGCCAATGCTTGGTGTGTTCTTAAGATACCTAAGGATTCTTTTTACGGTAATTAAATGTGTTTCCTTAGGATTAGCTTGAAATCTAGCACACATACACACACTAAACATGATGTCGAGCCTAGATGCGGTTAAATATAACAAGCTACCAATCATGAAACGGTAGAGAGTTTGATCAACCGGGTTACCTCCCTCATCTAGGTCGAGATGTCCATTGGTAGGTATTGGTGTCTTAATTGGCTTACATTCATCCATCTTGAATCTTTTGAGAAGATCTTTTGTGTATTTCTCTTGAGAGATGAAGATGCCTTCTTTCATTTGCTTGACTTGAAAACCAAGAAAGAATGTAAGCTCACCAATCATTGACATCTTGAACTCCTTTGACATCAATTCACCAAATTCTTTACATGAGTCTTCATTTGATGATCCAAAGATGATATCATCAACATATAATTGACAAATGAAGATATGCCCATCAAGCTTCTTGATGAATATGTGGTGTCAACCTTTCCAATGGTGAAGCCCTTCTCAATGAGAAAATCCCGAAGGCGCTCATACCAAGCTCTTGGGGCTTGCTTAAGCCCATATAGTGCATTGGACAACCTATAAACATGATTAGAATATCTAGGGTCTTCAAACCCAGGAGGTTGATCAACATAGACTAGTTCATTAATAAAGCCATTTAAAAAAGCATTTTTCACATCCATTTGATATAGTTTCATTTCATGATGCGATGCATATGTAAGAAGGATACGAATAGCTTCTAGCCTTGCAACCGGTGCAAAGGTCTCTCCAAAATCCAAACCTTCAACTTGAGAGAACCCCTTTGCAACTAGTGTTGCCTTGTTCCTCACAACAACACCTTGATCATCTTGCTTGTTTTAGAACACCCACTTTGTTCCAATGACTCTTGCACCTTTTGGTCGCTCTTCAAGAGTCCAAACTTCATTATGAGTGAAGTTGTTCAACTCTTCATGCATGGCATTGATCCAATCCAGATCTTTAAGAGCTTCTTCTATCTTGGTAGGCTCATAGCAAGAGACAAAAGAGTGATGAGCAATAAATGATGCAAGTTTTTGAGATTGAGTCATTACACCCTTTGATGGATTCCCTATGATGAGATCTTGTGGATGATCTTGTAGAAAAGGTGTATTTCTTCTATTGACCACTTGAGGAGGAGGTTGTGGAGCATCAACATCTTGTGCTTGTACCACCATTTGCTTATGGGAGACATGAGTATCTTCATTTTCTACTCTCTCATCTTTTTCACCATCTTGTGGCACACTTGATGAAGAAGGTTGATCAATGACTTGTATATCATCTTTTGGCTTGATGTCTCCCACTGGAATATTCTTCATAGCCTCCCTCAATGATTCATCACCTACATCATCAAGATTCTCATGTGCTCCTTGGGAGCCGTTAGATTCATCAAATTCCACATCATATGTTTCTTCAACCAAGCTGGTGGCATGATTAAATACTCTATATGCTTTGGACTTTGATGAGTAACCAACAAGAAAACCAATATCACAATGTCTTTGGAACTTCCCTAGGTGTTGTCGCTTCTTGTAGATGTAGCATTTGCAACCAAACACCCTAAAGAAGGAGACGTCCTGCTTTTTCCCATTGAGCAACTCATAAGGTGTCTTGCCAAGGAACTTTTGAAGGAATAGGCGGTTGGATGCATAACATGCGGTGTTGATTGCTTCCGTCCATAGAGCTTTGGGAGTGTTGTACTCATCAAGAATTGTTCTTGCAAGAGTGATCAATGTCCGGTTCTTCCTCTCAACTACACCATTTTGTTGAGGAGTATAGGTTGCAGAGACTTCATGTTTGATTCCAAGTTCATCACAATAGGCTTCAATGTTTATGTTGTCAAACTCTTTGCCATTATCATGTCTAATCTTCTTGAGCTTTACTTCAAATTCATTTTGTGCTCTCTTGGCAAACTTCTTAAAGCAAGATGCAACTTTGGATTTGTCATAAAGAAAGAATACCCATGTATACCTTGAATAGTCATCAACAATCACAAGACAATATAGATTTCCTCCCAAACTCTTGTATGTTGTTGGTCCAAATAAATCCATGTGAAGGAGTTCTAGCACTCTTGTGGTTGACATGAAAGCTTTGGTTGGATGAGTATTTGCAACTTGCTTGCCGGCTTGACACGCACTACAAAGCTTGTCCTTTTCAAACTTCACATCCTTCAACCCTCTCACCAAATCATTCTTCATAAGCTTCTTGAGTGAGCTCATCCCAACATGAGCAAGTCTTCTATGTCATAGCCACCCAAGTGTTGTTTTGGTGAATAGGCAAGTCTTCAAATTTGCATCTTCGGAGGTGAAGTCCACTAGATATAAGTTG
This sequence comes from Miscanthus floridulus, assembly GCF_019320115.1. Classification (NCBI taxonomy): domain Eukaryota; kingdom Viridiplantae; phylum Streptophyta; class Magnoliopsida; order Poales; family Poaceae; genus Miscanthus; species Miscanthus floridulus. The sequence goes on from NC_089596.1 coordinate 7,554,810, forward strand.
TTGTATCTAAATCCATTGAATATCACTTGATAATCATCTACCTTAGATACAACAACCTCCTTTTCGGTGAACAGGCATTGGAAGACAAGATCACACAATTGTCCAACAGATAGCAAGTTGAAGCTTAATGAAGCAACATAAAGCACATTGGAGATGGAATGATCATTTGATATTGTCACTTTGCCCAATCCTTTAACCTTGCCCTTTGAGTTATCTCCAAATGTTATTCTCTCTTGTCCATCTACCTCTTCATCTAGTGAGGTGAACATACGAGGATCACCGGTCATATGTTGAGTGTAACCACTATCAATAACCCAATGACTTCCACCGGTCTTGTAGTTCACCTATACATAAGAGATTCAAGCTTTAGGAACCCAAACTTGTTGAGGGCCCTTCACCTTCTCAACAAGTGACTTAGCCACCCAAATCTTCTTAGGCCTATTCTTGTTAGGGGGTCCTAAGAATATGACTTTCATCTTTCAACTAGAATCCTTTCTAAGCATGTAGTGAGCATTGAAGGCAAAGGGTCTAGCATGCTTGGGCAAGGGTTGTGGTGGTGGAGTTTGGCACTCATGAGTAAAGTGGCCTTCTTGTCCATACTCAAAACATCTCTTTGGCTTTGGCTTTGGCTTTGATTGTTGTTGTTGAACTTGAGCCTTCTTCCTCTCTACACTTGCCACATATCCAATGCCACTTCTATCCATCTTCATGACGGTGTTCATGAGTAGCTCACTTTGGAGGTGCTTGCCTCTAGCAAACTTGCTCAACCCAATCTTGAGATGTTCTTTCTCTAACTTGAGCTTCTTATTTGGTAAAAATTCTTGAGCAATAACAAGAGTATCATAATTGATCTTTAGAGTTGTATGTTCATCTTTTAGCTTGTTGTGGCTAGTGATGAGCTCATTGTGCACCCACTCAAGTTTATTATGTTTATCTTTAAGCTCTTTCTTAGAAGATTTGAGCTCCTTGAGTTTGGATGATATAGCATCATTTGTTTCTTTAAGCTCAACATTAGCCTTTTCCAATGTATCGCATTTTGCTAAGAGTGAATCATTTTTAGCATCAAGCTTTTCATTTTTAGTTCTACTCTTTCTAATGATCTTGGTGTATTGTCTTAGTATTTTGATAAAATCATCATATGAAGGTGAATAATCATCATCGCTATCACTATCATCATCACTAGCTTGCTCATCATCACTACTATCATCATTATTAGTTACCTTGCGTTCACCCTTGGCCATAAGGCATAGGTGTGTAGAGGATGATGGCGATGGTGGCGGTGAAGATGAAAGATCAATAGCAATGGCGGCCACCTTCTCATTTTCACTATCATCATCGGATGATCCACTAGATGAATCAATATCCGTGAGCCAATCACTGACGATGTAGGCCTTTTCACTCTTCTTCTTCTTGTGGAAGTCCCTCTTGTTGCCATCTCTCTTCTTGTATGGCTTGTTCTTCTTCTTCTCATCTTCATCTTTGTTACTTGAGTCATCTTTCTTGCCCTTGTTCTTGTTCTTGAACTTGTCTTTCTTGGGCTTGGTGCATTAATGTGCTAGATGACCAAGTTCACCACAATTGAAGCAATCCATTTCAGAGATTGGCTTTCTTCTAGAGCTTGTGAAGAACTTCTTCTTCTTGCCATCAAACTTGATGCCACTCTTGTTTAGCTTCTTTAGCATTTTGGCGACTTTCTTCACCATGAGAGCAAGATCTTCATCTTCATCTTCTTCATCACTTGAGCTCTCATACTCAAGTCTTGCTTTGCCCTTATCTTGGCTAGCTTTGAATACTATGTCCTTCTCTTTCTTCTTGGTAGAGGATGAGCCATCTTGTGGTGTGATGTGCATGTATATCTCATGAGCATTGATCTTTCCCAAGATTTGTGTCGGTGTAGTGGTGGAAAGATCACCTTGGTGTAGCACGGTCACAATGTGCCCATATTTGTCAATGGGAAGGACACTTAAGATCTTTCTCACAACATCGGATGGTGACATTTGAGTAAGTCCAAGCCCATTGACTTCCTCTACAAGAACATTCAAACGTGAATACATCTCATTAGCACATTCTTTGGGAAGCATTTCAAAAGAATTTAGCTTTTTAATCACAAGATGATAGCGTTCCTCACGCTCACTCTTGGTTCCTTCATGGAGCACACAAACGTCCGACCATAGTGCATGGGTGTCTTTGTGGTTCCTTACGCGGTTGAACACATCTTTGCAAAGACCTCTAAAGATGGTGTTTCGAGCCTTTGCATTCCATTTTTCATAATTAACCTCATCGCCTTGTAAGTGTGTAGCATCCCGAGGTTTTGGGAAGCCTTGTGAGACGGCTCTAAGAATACCAATGTCTAGAGCTTCTAAGTACGCCTCCATGCGGATTTTCCAATATGGAAAGTCATCTCCCTCAAAGATAAGAGGAGGTCCATCCTCGTGAGACATCTTGCTCTAAGCGATTAAGCTTAAAAAACGTGAGCATGAGACTCTGATACCAATTGAAAGGATCAAGATGCCCAAGAGGGGGGGGGGGTGAATTGGGCTAATTCTAAATTTTCTTGCAATAATTAAATCCTACGGTTAGCCCAATTAACCCCTTGTCCCTAGAAAAGTGTTTCTATTAATCTAACACACAAAGGACTTGCAACCTATGTTCCAAACTTACTTTAGCATGGCAATTCTATGAATGTAAAAACAAGTATTGAATTGCTCAAAGTAAATACTCAAAGTAAATGCTCAAAGTAAATAGAGAGAGAGGAACGCGGCGATGTTTTGCCGAGGTATCGGAGAGTCACCACTCCCCACTAGTCCTCGTTGGAGCACCCACGTAGGGTGTAGCTCACCCTTGATCCGTGCAAGGATCAAGTGCTCTCTACGAGTTGATTCTTTGACACTCCGTCATGGTGAATCACCCACAACCGCTCACAACTTGAGTTGGGTCACCCACAAGCTCCGTCGGGTGATCACCAAGCTCCCAATCACCACTAAGCCATCTAGGTGATGGTGATCACCAAGAGTAACAAGCACGAACTATCACTTGACCACGCGAAGCCTAATGAGAACGGTGGATGCACACTTTGCTACTCTTGATTCACTAATGAGGCTACTCTCTTGGATTCTCAAATCTCAATCACCTCACTAGGACCTTGCTCTTCTTGGCACTCACAAACATGTTTCTCAACTGTTGGAATGAGCAAAAGTGACTCCACACATGAGTGGAGCTTCTATTTATAAGGCGGCTTGAAAAACAAACCGTTATGTGCCTCTACGGGGTGATCGGACACTCTAGTCATGTTGACTGGATGCTCCGGTCAGTTCAACCCGCACACTAGTGTTTAAGTGTTGACTGGATGCTGGCAGCGTCTGATCATCACTAATCGGACGCGTCCAATCGCATTAAACCCTCACTGGAACCTTACTGTACTCGACCGGATGCTAAACCCTCAGGGTCCGGTCAGTACTGACCAGACACGTCTGGTCGCAGATATTCTCTTCTAGAACCTTACTAGAGTCGATCGGACGCTGGACCTCAGCATCCGGTCACTTGACCACTCCAGCGTCCGGTCGTGCCAGACGCAATCTTCTTGGTCAAATGAACTGACCGGACCCTGCGGCCAGCGTCCGGTCGCACCGGAGCCAGCCTCCGGTCAGCATTTGACCCTCCATTCGCTTCAAACTCTCGATCATATGTGAATGAAGTTCGCTCTAAAGGATCTTAGGCATATGTAGGAGCTACCTAGTGCTAGTTTTGACAAGTGTGCACCACACCTAACTCACTAGACCCATCAAGGTCATGCTACCCGTCCATACCCCCCTTAATAGTACGGCCAAAGGAAAAACAAAGTCATAAACTACTCTAAGTGTCTCTTCAACTCCAATCGACACTCAGAACTAGTCATCCTTAACCTTGTCGTCCATCCTTTGAAAACCGAAACGATTTCCATCGTAGGGGCATGACCACCTCGATTGCCCAATTAATCTCCATTACCATGACCTAACTTAATTGCCTCTACAAAACACACGTTAGTCATAGTAATCTTGTATTGTCATTAATCACCAAAACCCAACTAGGGGCCTAGATGCTTTCACTGTCCTCAAGCACTATACCACATCCAATAATGCTATACCGACTGATGATCGGTCGCTATAATGCTATACCGGCTAATGATATAGCAACTGTGTGCCGGAAGCCAAAATGTGTCGATGGTGGCAGCAAGGAGATAAGATAAGCTTCCGCACAGAGAATGATGGGTGGGCAACTGAAAATAGTTCGTGCACGTGTGGCCTAGGCCAAAGGCACCAAAAGAAAAATGGGCTATACCGACTGATGGTTCGATCAACTCCAATATGTATTTTTACCAACCAATCCTCCGACGTCAATTCTAAATATATCTACCAACCGATGAAAAGTCGGTATAAGTGGAAATAGCGGTCGATGATCTGTTAGAAATTTGTACTGATCAATCGTTCGTCGTTATTGTTCTCCTTTAGCGACCGTTGTCTGACACTAATTTTTGTCTGTGGTATTACAAAGATGGTATTGTGGTTGACTGCGATGAACTGCTATCACACCGCACAGGGGAAGCCTGAACATTTTACTCCTGAGGAGGAGCGAAAGTTCTTGGCCGCCGATAACCTGTTTCGAGGCACCATGATTAGTGCACTTCATCCCAAGTATGAGAAAAACTACATATCTTGCACATTAGGCAAAGAATTATGGGATGCTCTTGAGGCAAAGTTTGGGGTTTCTGATGCTGGTAGTGAGCTGTACCTTATGGAGCAGCTGTATGACTATAAAATGGTTGAAAACCGTTCTGTGGTCGAACAGGCTCATGAGATACAGGTGCTGGCAAAGGAACTAGAATATTTCCCATGTTTGTTGCCCGATAAGTTTGTGGCCGGCGGTATAATCACTAAGTTGCCACCTTCTTGGAGGGATTTTGCTACTTCTCTAAAACACAAGAGATAAGAGTTTAGTGTGGCTGAGCTTATTGGATCTCTTGATGTTGAGAGCAAAAGACAACCGTGGAAAAGGAATTGAGTCTTCTGCTGCCAATATGGTGCAGAAGAAAAACTCATTTGCATCTCGTAATAAAAAGAAGAAGAACATGCAAGAGAACAACAATGCAAAGCATAAGTAGACCACACAGTTTAAGAAGAAAAACAACAGGAAAGGTGGAGGATGCTTTGTTTGCGAGAGTGATGAGCATTGGGCAAGTGCGTGCCCAGACCGTAAATACAAGCAAGAAAAGAAATCAGCAAATGTGGTCATTAGCGAGACTGGAGGAGGAACATCTGGGTATGGTAATTCTTTACCCTTTGTTCTTTCAATTTGTCTTTCACCTGAGTGGTGGATGGACAGTGGTGCTAATATTCATGTGTGTGCTGATGTTTCTTGGTGCTGATGGGAAACGGTTCGCATGCGCGTGTTCTTGGTGCTGGTACGGTCGTTCTGAAGTTTACTTCGGGAAAGACGGTGCTATTAAGGAACGTGCAGCATGTCCCCTCCATCAAGAAGAATCTTGTTAGCGCTTCTCAGATGTGTCGCGATGGCTTTAAAATTGTGCTTGAGTCCAATAAATGTGTTGTGTCGAGACATGGAACATTTGTTGGAAAAGGTTATGATTGCGGAGGCTTGTTCCGCTTATCTTTGCTTAGTGATGTGTGTAATAAAGTAGTGAACAATGTTATTGTTTCGGATGAGTCGAATATATGGCATTCACGACATTGTCACATTAATTTTGGCTGTCTCCCGTGGCTTGCAAATCTGAATTTAAAGAGCTTCTTCTACTTGGTAGGCTCATAGCAAGAGACAAAAGAGTGATGAGCAATAAATGATGCAAGTTTTTGAGATTGAGTCATTACACCCTTTGATGGATTCCCTATGATGAGATCTTGTGGATGATCTTGTAGAAAAGGTGTATTTCTTCTATTGACCACTTGAGGAGGAGGTTGTGGAGCATCAACATCTTGTGCTTGTACCACCATTTGCTTATGGGAGACATGAGTATCTTCATTTTCTACTCTCTCATCTTTTTCACCATCTTGTGGCACACTTGATGAAGAAGGTTGATCAATGACTTGTATATCATCTTTTGGCTTGATGTCTCCCACTGGAATATTCTTCATAGCCTCCCTCAATGATTCATCACCTACATCATCAAGATTCTCATGTGCTCCTTGGGAGCCGTTAGATTCATCAAATTCCACATCATATGTTTCTTCAACCAAGCTGGTGGCATGATTAAATACTCTATATGCTTTGGACTTTGATGAGTAACCAACAAGAAAACCAATATCACAATGTCTTTGGAACTTCCCTAGGTGTTGTCGCTTCTTGTAGATGTAGCATTTGCAACCAAACACCCTAAAGAAGGAGACGTCCTGCTTTTTCCCATTGAGCAACTCATAAGGTGTCTTGCCAAGGAACTTTTGAAGGAATAGGCGGTTGGATGCATAACATGCGGTGTTGATTGCTTCCGTCCATAGAGCTTTGGGAGTGTTGTACTCATCAAGAATTGTTCTTGCAAGAGTGATCAATGTCCGGTTCTTCCTCTCAACTACACCATTTTGTTGAGGAGTATAGGTTGCAGAGACTTCATGTTTGATTCCAAGTTCATCACAATAGGCTTCAATGTTTATGTTGTCAAACTCTTTGCCATTATCATGTCTAATCTTCTTGAGCTTTACTTCAAATTCATTTTGTGCTCTCTTGGCAAACTTCTTAAAGCAAGATGCAACTTTGGATTTGTCATAAAGAAAGAATACCCATGTATACCTTGAATAGTCATCAACAATCACAAGACAATATAGATTTCCTCCCAAACTCTTGTATGTTGTTGGTCCAAATAAATCCATGTGAAGGAGTTCTAGCACTCTTGTGGTTGACATGAAAGCTTTGGTTGGATGAGTATTTGCAACTTGCTTGCCGGCTTGACACGCACTACAAAGCTTGTCCTTTTCAAACTTCACATCCTTCAACCCTCTCACCAAATCATTCTTCATAAGCTTCTTGAGTGAGCTCATCCCAACATGAGCAAGTCTTCTATGTCATAGCCACCCAAGTGTTGTTTTGGTGAATAGGCAAGTCTTCAAATTTGCATCTTCGGAGGTGAAGTCCACTAGATATAAGTTGTTGTATCTAAATCCATTGAATATCACTTGATAATCATCTACCTTAGATACAACAACCTCCTTTTCGGTGAACAGGCATTGGAAGACAAGATCACACAATTGTCCAACAGATAGCAAGTTGAAGCTTAATGAAGCAACATAAAGCACATTGGAGATGGAATGATCATTTGATATTGTCACTTTGCCCAATCCTTTAACCTTGCCCTTTGAGTTATCTCCAAATGTTATTCTCTCTTGTCCATCTACCTCTTCATCTAGTGAGGTGAACATACGAGGATCACCGGTCATATGTTGAGTGTAACCACTATCAATAACCCAATGACTTCCACCGGTCTTGTAGTTCACCTATACATAAGAGATTCAAGCTTTAGGAACCCAAACTTGTTGAGGGCCCTTCACCTTCTCAACAAGTGACTTAGCCACCCAAATCTTCTTAGGCCTATTCTTGTTAGGGGGTCCTAAGAATATGACTTTCATCTTTCAACTAGAATCCTTTCTAAGCATGTAGTGAGCATTGAAGGCAAAGGGTCTAGCATGCTTGGGCAAGGGTTGTGGTGGTGGAGTTTGGCACTCATGAGTAAAGTGGCCTTCTTGTCCATACTCAAAACATCTCTTTGGCTTTGGCTTTGGCTTTGATTGTTGTTGTTGAACTTGAGCCTTCTTCCTCTCTACACTTGCCACATATCCAATGCCACTTCTATCCATCTTCATGACGGTGTTCATGAGTAGCTCACTTTGGAGGTGCTTGCCTCTAGCAAACTTGCTCAACCCAATCTTGAGATGTTCTTTCTCTAACTTGAGCTTCTTATTTGGTAAAAATTCTTGAGCAATAACAAGAGTATCATAATTGATCTTTAGAGTTGTATGTTCATCTTTTAGCTTGTTGTGGCTAGTGATGAGCTCATTGTGCACCCACTCAAGTTTATTATGTTTATCTTTAAGCTCTTTCTTAGAAGATTTGAGCTCCTTGAGTTTGGATGATATAGCATCATTTGTTTCTTTAAGCTCAACATTAGCCTTTTCCAATGTATCGCATTTTGCTAAGAGTGAATCATTTTTAGCATCAAGCTTTTCATTTTTAGTTCTACTCTTTCTAATGATCTTGGTGTATTGTCTTAGTATTTTGATAAAATCATCATATGAAGGTGAATAATCATCATCGCTATCACTATCATCATCACTAGCTTGCTCATCATCACTACTATCATCATTATTAGTTACCTTGCGTTCACCCTTGGCCATAAGGCATAGGTGTGTAGAGGATGATGGCGATGGTGGCGGTGAAGATGAAAGATCAATAGCAATGGCGGCCACCTTCTCATTTTCACTATCATCATCGGATGATCCACTAGATGAATCAATATCCGTGAGCCAATCACTGACGATGTAGGCCTTTTCACTCTTCTTCTTCTTGTGGAAGTCCCTCTTGTTGCCATCTCTCTTCTTGTATGGCTTGTTCTTCTTCTTCTCATCTTCATCTTTGTTACTTGAGTCATCTTTCTTGCCCTTGTTCTTGTTCTTGAACTTGTCTTTCTTGGGCTTGGTGCATTAATGTGCTAGATGACCAAGTTCACCACAATTGAAGCAATCCATTTCAGAGATTGGCTTTCTTCTAGAGCTTGTGAAGAACTTCTTCTTCTTGCCATCAAACTTGATGCCACTCTTGTTTAGCTTCTTTAGCATTTTGGCGACTTTCTTCACCATGAGAGCAAGATCTTCATCTTCATCTTCTTCATCACTTGAGCTCTCATACTCAAGTCTTGCTTTGCCCTTATCTTGGCTAGCTTTGAATACTATGTCCTTCTCTTTCTTCTTGGTAGAGGATGAGCCATCTTGTGGTGTGATGTGCATGTATATCTCATGAGCATTGATCTTTCCCAAGATTTGTGTCGGTGTAGTGGTGGAAAGATCACCTTGGTGTAGCACGGTCACAATGTGCCCATATTTGTCAATGGGAAGGACACTTAAGATCTTTCTCACAACATCGGATGGTGACATTTGAGTAAGTCCAAGCCCATTGACTTCCTCTACAAGAACATTCAAACGTGAATACATCTCATTAGCACATTCTTTGGGAAGCATTTCAAAAGAATTTAGCTTTTTAATCACAAGATGATAGCGTTCCTCACGCTCACTCTTGGTTCCTTCATGGAGCACACAAACGTCCGACCATAGTGCATGGGTGTCTTTGTGGTTCCTTACGCGGTTGAACACATCTTTGCAAAGACCTCTAAAGATGGTGTTTCGAGCCTTTGCATTCCATTTTTCATAATTAACCTCATCGCCTTGTAAGTGTGTAGCATCCCGAGGTTTTGGGAAGCCTTGTGAGACGGCTCTAAGAATACCAATGTCTAGAGCTTCTAAGTACGCCTCCATGCGGATTTTCCAATATGGAAAGTCATCTCCCTCAAAGATAAGAGGAGGTCCATCCTCGTGAGACATCTTGCTCTAAGCGATTAAGCTTAAAAAACGTGAGCATGAGACTCTGATACCAATTGAAAGGATCAAGATGCCCAAGAGGGGGGGGGGGTGAATTGGGCTAATTCTAAATTTTCTTGCAATAATTAAATCCTACGGTTAGCCCAATTAACCCCTTGTCCCTAGAAAAGTGTTTCTATTAATCTAACACACAAAGGACTTGCAACCTATGTTCCAAACTTACTTTAGCATGGCAATTCTATGAATGTAAAAACAAGTATTGAATTGCTCAAAGTAAATACTCAAAGTAAATGCTCAAAGTAAATAGAGAGAGAGGAACGCGGCGATGTTTTGCCGAGGTATCGGAGAGTCACCACTCCCCACTAGTCCTCGTTGGAGCACCCACGTAGGGTGTAGCTCACCCTTGATCCGTGCAAGGATCAAGTGCTCTCTACGAGTTGATTCTTTGACACTCCGTCATGGTGAATCACCCACAACCGCTCACAACTTGAGTTGGGTCACCCACAAGCTCCGTCGGGTGATCACCAAGCTCCCAATCACCACTAAGCCATCTAGGTGATGGTGATCACCAAGAGTAACAAGCACGAACTATCACTTGACCACGCGAAGCCTAATGAGAACGGTGGATGCACACTTTGCTACTCTTGATTCACTAATGAGGCTACTCTCTTGGATTCTCAAATCTCAATCACCTCACTAGGACCTTGCTCTTCTTGGCACTCACAAACATGTTTCTCAACTGTTGGAATGAGCAAAAGTGACTCCACACATGAGTGGAGCTTCTATTTATAAGGCGGCTTGAAAAACAAACCGTTATGTGCCTCTACGGGGTGATCGGACACTCTAGTCATGTTGACTGGATGCTCCGGTCAGTTCAACCCGCACACTAGTGTTTAAGTGTTGACTGGATGCTGGCAGCGTCTGATCATCACTAATCGGACGCGTCCAATCGCATTAAACCCTCACTGGAACCTTACTGTACTCGACCGGATGCTAAACCCTCAGGGTCCGGTCAGTACTGACCAGACACGTCTGGTCGCAGATATTCTCTTCTAGAACCTTACTAGAGTCGATCGGACGCTGGACCTCAGCATCCGGTCACTTGACCACTCCAGCGTCCGGTCGTGCCAGACGCAATCTTCTTGGTCAAATGAACTGACCGGACCCTGCGGCCAGCGTCCGGTCGCACCGGAGCCAGCCTCCGGTCAGCATTTGACCCTCCATTCGCTTCAAACTCTCGATCATATGTGAATGAAGTTCGCTCTAAAGGATCTTAGGCATATGTAGGAGCTACCTAGTGCTAGTTTTGACAAGTGTGCACCACACCTAACTCACTAGACCCATCAAGGTCATGCTACCCGTCCATACCCCCCTTAATAGTACGGCCAAAGGAAAAACAAAGTCATAAACTACTCTAAGTGTCTCTTCAACTCCAATCGACACTCAGAACTAGTCATCCTTAACCTTGTCGTCCATCCTTTGAAAACCGAAACGATTTCCATCGTAGGGGCATGACCACCTCGATTGCCCAATTAATCTCCATTACCATGACCTAACTTAATTGCCTCTACAAAACACACGTTAGTCATAGTAATCTTGTATTGTCATTAATCACCAAAACCCAACTAGGGGCCTAGATGCTTTCACTGTCCTCAAGCACTATACCACATCCAATAATGCTATACCGACTGATGATCGGTCGCTATAATGCTATACCGGCTAATGATATAGCAACTGTGTGCCGGAAGCCAAAATGTGTCGATGGTGGCAGCAAGGAGATAAGATAAGCTTCCGCACAGAGAATGATGGGTGGGCAACTGAAAATAGTTCGTGCACGTGTGGCCTAGGCCAAAGGCACCAAAAGAAAAATGGGCTATACCGACTGATGGTTCGATCAACTCCAATATGTATTTTTACCAACCAATCCTCCGACGTCAATTCTAAATATATCTACCAACCGATGAAAAGTCGGTATAAGTGGAAATAGCGGTCGATGATCTGTTAGAAATTTGTACTGATCAATCGTTCGTCGTTATTGTTCTCCTTTAGCGACCGTTGTCTGACACTAATTTTTGTCTGTGGTATTACAAAGATGGTATTGTGGTTGACTGCGATGAACTGCTATCACACCGCACAGGGGAAGCCTGAACATTTTACTCCTGAGGAGGAGCGAAAGTTCTTGGCCGCCGATAACCTGTTTCGAGGCACCATGATTAGTGCACTTCATCCCAAGTATGAGAAAAACTACATATCTTGCACATTAGGCAAAGAATTATGGGATGCTCTTGAGGCAAAGTTTGGGGTTTCTGATGCTGGTAGTGAGCTGTACCTTATGGAGCAGCTGTATGACTATAAAATGGTTGAAAACCGTTCTGTGGTCGAACAGGCTCATGAGATACAGGTGCTGGCAAAGGAACTAGAATATTTCCCATGTTTGTTGCCCGATAAGTTTGTGGCCGGCGGTATAATCACTAAGTTGCCACCTTCTTGGAGGGATTTTGCTACTTCTCTAAAACACAAGAGATAAGAGTTTAGTGTGGCTGAGCTTATTGGATCTCTTGATGTTGAGAGCAAAAGACAACCGTGGAAAAGGAATTGAGTCTTCTGCTGCCAATATGGTGCAGAAGAAAAACTCATTTGCATCTCGTAATAAAAAGAAGAAGAACATGCAAGAGAACAACAATGCAAAGCATAAGTAGACCACACAGTTTAAGAAGAAAAACAACAGGAAAGGTGGAGGATGCTTTGTTTGCGAGAGTGATGAGCATTGGGCAAGTGCGTGCCCAGACCGTAAATACAAGCAAGAAAAGAAATCAGCAAATGTGGTCATTAGCGAGACTGGAGGAGGAACATCTGGGTATGGTAATTCTTTACCCTTTGTTCTTTCAATTTGTCTTTCACCTGAGTGGTGGATGGACAGTGGTGCTAATATTCATGTGTGTGCTGATGTTTCTTGGTGCTGATGGGAAACGGTTCGCATGCGCGTGTTCTTGGTGCTGGTACGGTCGTTCTGAAGTTTACTTCGGGAAAGACGGTGCTATTAAGGAACGTGCAGCATGTCCCCTCCATCAAGAAGAATCTTGTTAGCGCTTCTCAGATGTGTCGCGATGGCTTTAAAATTGTGCTTGAGTCCAATAAATGTGTTGTGTCGAGACATGGAACATTTGTTGGAAAAGGTTATGATTGCGGAGGCTTGTTCCGCTTATCTTTGCTTAGTGATGTGTGTAATAAAGTAGTGAACAATGTTATTGTTTCGGATGAGTCGAATATATGGCATTCACGACATTGTCACATTAATTTTGGCTGTCTCCCGTGGCTTGCAAATCTGAATTTAATTCCAAAATTTAACTTAGTCAAAGATTCTAAGTGCCAGGTGTGTGTGCAATCAAAGCAACCGCGCAAGCCTCACAAGGCTGCGGAGGCGAGGAACTTGGCACCATTAGAACTCGTTCATTCTGATTTATGCGAAATGAATGGCGAATTGACTAAAGGCGGTAGACAATACTTCATGATATTTATAGATGATTGCACTAGATTTTGCTACGTGTATTTATTAAAAACAAAAGATGAAGCGTTGCATTATTTTAAGGTCTATAAAGCTGAGGTAGAAAATCAACCTGAGAAGAAAATCAAGCGTTTGCGGTCCGATCGCGGGGGAGAATATTTCTCAAATGAATTTTCTGAGTTTTGCGTGGTGCATGGAATTATTCATGAGAGGATGCCACCATACTCACCACAGTCCAATGGGATTGCAGAGAGAAAGAACCACACTCTAACTGATTTGGTTAATGCCATGTTGGAGACTGCGGGACTATCTAAGGAATGGTGGGGTGAGGCTATTTTGACAGCATGTCATGTCCTGAATAGAGTGCCCACAAAGAACAAAGAAATCACACCATTCGAGGAATGGGAGAAGAAGAGATTAAATCTCTCTTACCTACGAACTTAGGGTTGTTTGGCAAAAGTGAATGTGCCAATAAACAAAAAAGCGAAAGCTTGGACCAAAGACTGTTTATGGTGTCTTTCTTGGTTATGCTATTCACAGCGTGGGTTATAGATTTCTATTTATAAACTCTAGTATCCCTGAGATGGCTGTTGATACAATCATAGAATCTAGAGACGCTATATTTTTTTAGAATGAGTTTCCCATGAAAAATGCACCTAGCACAACTGGTCATGAATTTATAATTCCCCATGAGCATGAAAATTTTACTCCGATAGAACAAATTGAGAAACCCTATGTGCAAAATCCTAAGGAGGATGACACTACAGCCACCAGGAAAAGCAAGAGATAGAGGACTGCAAAGTCTTTTAGTGATGACTATATTGTGTACCTTGTGGATGACACACCAACGACCATTGAAGAGGCATATTCCTCTCATGATGTTGACTTATGGAAGGAAGTAGTACGGAGTGAGATGGATTCTGTTATGTCCAATGGAACTTGGGAAATTGTTGATTGTCTCTATGGGTGCAAGCCTATAGAGTGCAAATAGGTGTTTAAGAAAAAGCTTAGGCCTGATGGTACTATTGAGAGGTACAAGGTAAGGCTTGTGGCCAAGGGTTATACTCAAAAGGAAGGTGCGGATTTCTTTGATATTTATTCACTGGTTGCCCGATTGACCACAATTCGAGTTTTGCTTTCCCTGGCAGCCTCTTATGGTCTTATCGTTCATCAAATGGATGTTAAGACAGCTTTCCTAAACGAAGAGTTAGAGGAGGAGATCTATATGGATCAGCCAGATGGGTTTGTGGCAAATGGTCAAGAAGGCAAAGTGTGTAAATTATTAAAGTCATTATACGGACTAAAACAAGCTCCTAAGCAATGGCATGAGAAGTTCGACAGAACTTTAACATTTTCTGGCTTTGTTGTGAATGAAGCTGACAAATATGTGTACTATCGGTATGGTGGGGGTGAAGGAGTCATTTTGTGTTTATATGTTGATGACATACTAATCTTTGGATCCAGCCTCAAAGTGATCGAAGAGGTGAAGGGATTTTTAACTAATAATTTTGAGATGAAAGATTTGGGAGAGGCTGATGTTATTCTTAATATCAAGCTTCTAAGAGAAGGTGATGGTGGGGTAACTCTGTTACAAACCCACTATGTGGAAAATGTGCTGAGTCGCTTTGGGTTCAGTGACTGTGCACCTGCTCCTACACCTTATGGCCCTAGTGTGATATTAAGGAAAAATCAAAGAATAGCAAGGGATCAGTTGAGATATTCCCAGATCATTGGTTCGCTCATGTATCTTGCTAGTACAACAAGGCCAGACATCTCATTTGCAGTATGCAAGCTGAGCCGGTTTGTGTCAAACCCGGGAGATGATCACTGACGTGCTCTTGAGAGAGTAATGCGCTACTTAAAAGGGACCATGAGCTATGGTATTTGTTATACCGGACATCCAAAAGTGCTAGAAGGCTACTGTGATGTCAACTGGATTTCTGATGCTGATGAGCTTTATGCCACAAGTGGATATGTGTTTTCGCTTGGAGGTGGCGCTGTTTTCTGGAAGTCTTGCAAGCAGACTATCTTAACGAAGTCTACAATAGAAGCAGAACTCACATCATTAGACACTGTTGGATCTGAGGTTGAGTGGCTTCATGATCTCCTTATGGATTTACCGGTTGTTGAAAAACCCATACCGGCTATTTCTATGAACTGTGATAACCAGACTGTGATTACGAAGGTTAACAGTTCTAAGGATAACATGAAGTCCACAAGGCATGTTAAGAGACGACTAAAATCTGTCAGAAAATTGAGAAACTCCAGAGTAATAGCGTTGGACTATGTTCACACGTCTAACAATCTGACAGATCTGTTTACTAAGGGTCTGTCACGCAATGTGATAGAAAGTGCATCGAGAGAGATGGATTTGAGACCCACTTGAAATTTACTATAGTGGTAACCTGTTCTATGTGATCGGAGATCCCGTGAAGTAGGACGGTGAAACAAGCTAGTAGTAAATTGTAAGAAAAGATCCTTAGTAAGACTCATTTTTGATGCATATCTTTCCTTTTTGTAAGGCAGGCTGGCTTTTGTCTTAATGTGTTCCAAGTGGCTTATCAAAGCAAAGATGTTGTCCTACAGAATATCTTTTGAGGAACACACCTATATGAGTCAGACTGTTGGTCACAGTCTATGAGATTTGGGTGATCTCTAAATATTCATGAAAGGCACTGAAGTATGACTTATATGCTTCAAATAGAGGAGATGTCTTTTGTTGCCCAGTATCAGCTAAGAACTTTAGTGACATTCACCTCACATAAAACTGTCAATTCAAGGCTTAGTCCATTGTTCAGTTGTGACTGAGTGAAACTATTGTTCTAGATGGATGTTCAACTTAATAGTCTTCATCGAAACACTGGTATATAAAAGAAATGTGGTTCTAAGACTACTTTATTACAAACCCTAGAGTTTGGTGGGGATTGTTGGATATAATATGGGCTTGACCCATATAATATTTAATAATTAAATAAAACTCTATGATGCGTAGCATTAAGTGTTGTATGGTTTAATACCATACGTGATTTTGACTGAACGCTGATTCGGCTTATATGGTTGGAAATTATTCATCTAAATTGAGAAGCTGAGAAAAGGATAAAGGCGTGCCACACGCGCGCGCGCCGCCGCCGCCGCCGGCCGGGCCGTGGCCGTGGCGTCGCTCTTGGATCCGTCCTCTCCCTGAAACGTCAAGGCGTCTTCTTCCTGGTGATCCGTTCGTAGGACTGCACTGCGAGCATCTTTCTGCATCGACTGTGGTCCGCGACTTCGAGCAACGCACTATGTCGACTAGTGCGAATGGAGCCTCCGATGCTCTCGGCATGGGACCCTCCGCTGTGTATAGTCTAATCTCTGTGATTACTGTATTTTGTATTCTTACTGTATCAATCAGTATGTCATCTATGCATGTTGTAGCGTTCATAAGAAATATACACATGCACATACATGCTGTCACAAATCTGCTGCTGTTATATTTCTGGATTAAACTGATAATGAAAATGCCTAAATTCCTAACATGTCTATGTATAATCGTCTAATACATGTAACAAATTTTCTTTCCAATAGCTCATCCTCAATTATTATGCAACAGTCACGTGCGCTGAATGGTTACGCGTAGACACACATGTTGTGAATTCGTGGCAGGTGTCCATAGGCGCTCCACGAGGATAGTCTCCGATCCATTGGATTTTCCGCCATGATAACAGCTTGTTGTACGCTTGATAAATTGTAAGGTGAGCTAATTGCACCAGTTATATATGTCAACATGTACTCTGTCCTGACAGTTGAAGATCGATCGAATGGACCTGATCGTCCATGCAATACCGTTGCAGATTACTGTTACTACCAGGACGATACTCGATCTATTCTTAGTCTCTATATATGTGGTGCCCAAGAGCACCTTTCTCTATATCCAAGCAAAGGTTCCAAGCTATCCAGCTAACTAGCAATGGCAAGACACAGCGCAGCTGCCGGCTTAGCCGCCTGGGCCGCCGTCTTGCTCTTGTTTGCTGGCCAAAGCGTAGCGATCTTTCCATTCGCAAACTTCTTCCCTGTAGGCTATGTGCCACCGACGGTGAGGATATTCATCAGTGACAAGCAGCTCTCGTTGAACGTGGCCATTGGCAACGGTGAAGTTGTCCTCGCCACAGCCAACTACGATCACGGGGACAATACACAGGTAAGGATCTGCTAGCTCACAGCTCTCGATGGATCGACGGACAGTTGGACACGTTCGGCTAGCTGTAGATTTATGACTCCAATACGCATGCATGCACATATACTACATGTATATCTATGTACATTTGTGCTTTGACGCTGCTACGGACAGATATATATGGTGGAAGATCCCCCCTGTGCCGAGCCTTATAGATGGAGAGGGAGACAAGTATTGGCTGGTGAACGTCGCTACGGGACAGGCCATCACGAGCCCAACACAAAGCGGTCAGGTACGTATATATAGCTAGCTAGCTAGTACTACATATGTACAATACGTGTATATATACTAGGGGTATATAATTTGCCGTTGCTGAGTTTGGCTGGCAGAATTTTGGCTCAAACTGACCGAAAAACACTGTTCTGGCTGAATTATTGTGGGAGAAAAATACTGTTCCGGCTGAAAAAAGAAGTCAAACAAACCGAATATGGGGTAAGCCGAACGGGGCCTGTTTGACTGTCCAATAATAATGCTAATATATATACTGTATATATAAAACCTGCAGGTGCAACTGGCACAATTCACCCCTCTTTCCAGCACCGGCACGCAGCTGTGGGTGCCAAGCCCTCCTCGTCCTCAGGACGCTGGCTTCTACCAGATAAAACCATACATAGATGATTCCATGGCCCTCACTGCATTGGACGGCGACGTACACGACGGGACCAAAATCGGCATCAATTCTTCAACCCCAATAGCTTCCAACAACTTATGGATGACAGTCAATGTCTTAATCCCCGTCTTCATCCCCTAGACGTCCTAATTCTCCACAACCATGTACGTATATATGTACCATGTTTGTAGATCCCCTAGACGTCCTAACTCTCTGACTCTCTCTCTCTCTCTCTCTCTCTCTCTCTCTCTCTCAAATTTGTAGATACATCTATCTCATGGGTTTTAGTTCTGTTTTATTTGCTTTTATCCGCAGGAAGGACTCGCTGAACATAAGGGGCCTCGCGCGCTGTGTGCTTGTTGCTACATGATCAAGAATGAAAGACACTCCTTTACAAAATATATATGTTGCTTCTTTCCGAGCTTGTATCCACCTTACTTGTTTTCGACATATATAATATAATAAATAAAACACACGCGCCTATGATATATACGATAAGACAAATGTATTCTCTATGCTATGCCTTTTTTTTCCTTCAAAGGATTATATGTAACTGCATGCCTGATTAGCATGCAAGCGTATAACATCGATTCATGTCACACACAGCTAGGGGTTAGAACGCCCTGAGGCCGTTTACAGCCTAGATACACAATGGAGTAGACCAAAACGGCGAGGACGACCAACGGGTTGACGAGGCCAATTTGACGCTAGATAGTTCTTCGTCCGAGAAACCAACGAACACCTCTCGGGAAGACCCATCAGGAAGACACACAGTGGGGGTATCCTAAGATGAGTAAGACCACCTAGAACGCAACAAATCTCGTTGAGAGAGGCACTGTACAACATGAGGTTGGAAGAACTTGAGGTAGAAGATAAAAAGTAACATATGTGCTTTTGTCGATTGGGTAGATGGAGATCTCTCAATCGGTTGTGATCCTCTCATATAAATAGAGGGGGTGGTCTTATCCCAGTAGAAAACATATTCCACACGGAATCTACAAGCTCCCCATGAGATTGGATGAGTTTCTAAAGAAAAAACATGTTTTGAGGTTTGGACTACCAAAACTGGACACACATCTTTCAAAGAATAAGTGAGAAATGGATTCAGTTTCAGCACAGAACATACATGATGGATCGATCACTAACATCCCTCCTTTTTGCTAGATTATCTCTAGTTAGGAGTCTATTGTTAGACAATAACCATAAGAAAAATTGAACTCTAGGTGGGATTTTAAGTTTCCAATTGAATTAACAAAGACTAGGATAACCCCCTGTAACTAATTACTGTATAAGCGGATATTGAACTGCTTATGTTCCTATTGAGGTAAAACTCCACGTTATTTGGTCTTCCTCGTCAGAGAGGGAAATTCCTTCCACTAAGCTAACTCCCACAATAGATTCATGAGTCTATATATCTGGAACACTTCTAAAAGGTAGCCTCAAGTTTTGGCCATCCCACACCTTATCTAAAGTTCTACTTTGCTGCTCATTAATCAGATAAAGAGGCCAATATATAATGTTAGGCTGGTATTACCAAGCCAATGGTCTTGACAAAATCTGACCTTCTTTCCATTTCCTACAACCCACTTGATATCCATAATATGGTCTGCTTGCATTGCCCAAAGCACCCCTTTCCATAAGGGAGAGAAACCCACGTCTGGGCAACAAAGCACATTAGGATCTTTAGTTTTGCTTCATTTTTGTTTGAATTTTCCAGAGTTAAATGCTCCAATCTTTTATATCGTCCCACTCTAATTTCGTTGCATTGAACGGTTTAATCTGAATAAAATTTTCCTTCGTTAACATTCATCCAAAACAAGTGTTTAATTTGAAAGATGAAGCTCTGCTTATCTGAACAAACCTTTATACATTTGGGTATTATTAACATTGGTATATAAAAACAAACAAGTGAATACAGTATATACTAGTGTATTAGCAGCAGCAATGCTTGTGAAAAGAAAAACGAGACACACTTAGCAATAAGGATTAGTACATGCTTATTAGCGAAAACCTTAAAAACCACCTATAGCAATATTTTTAGTCCTCATCATCATCCTACAGGGCCAAGGAGACGCCTGATCATTCAGATTCAGAGAAAAGGCTCTCACGGTCACGGCTTGGCCATGTCCTCGGCGAACTCGGAGTCCTGAGCACGGCCATCGACCACCACGGAGACTGGCACCTCGTCGGCGTTGCTCATGTCGTGCTGCTGGACCACGAGCACCGACGACGTCACCCCGTGGCCAGACGACGCAAGCGCGTCGCCGGTGGGCCCGAGCTCCGGGTGCTCTGCCGGGCAGACGGCGAGCTGCGCCACCATGGCAGACGGCAGCCGGCCCCACCGTGGAGGAGGTGTAGGCCATCAGTGAGGAGGAAGCCTTCTCACTTCTCAGAGGACCTGATGTTTTTCATGGCAAACACTAGATCTACTTTTGCAACATATAAACAAAACACTTGCAACATACGTCTGAAAATAGATGAAACATACGTTTAAAACATACGTATATAGTCATAGCAACATATGCAACATCCATCTAAAATGCCTTGAAACATATGCTTGAAACATGCAACATCTAGATGAAACACTTAAAACATACATATGAAACACCCGAAACACTTAAAACACAGGCTTGCAACATATGTATATAGCCATTGCAACATATATATGCAACATCCTAGATCTACTTTTGCAACATCCAGATAATACATTTGAAATATGAGTCTGAAACACTTAAAACATGACGTTGCCGGCAGCCACAGCCTACCTGACGAGGAACTACGGTAGGCAACAAGCTCCGGGATCAAGGTGGACGTCAGGAACAACGGCCCAGGATACACCCGTGCGCAGCGCAGGTGCAGGCCTCTCCTTCGTGTCGTAGTCTCTTCAGCGCTGGCCGCGGGCGACAGTGCCGGTCCTAGGTTTTCGAGAGCCCTTAGGCGAACTCATCATGATGGGCCCTTAAGACCATATGTAAAATTACGTATAACATATAGGCGCTAATTTCATTTTCATAGCGAAAAAAATCCAATGATATATTTTTAAATTTAACAACATGCTTGATAATTTACCTGGCTCCGATGATCCATAGAGCCTGATCAGAGGGGTGAGACCATACGTGACTCTAGGTGTTCGGCAGATGGTTTTTTGCTGCTGATGCTGTTTTGTTATGAGAAAAAAATATTATACCGTGACTGATAAGCCGGGCTGATAAGTTCAAGCGAATAGGGCGGCGTCTGCTGGTCTGTCATCGCCTCGTCAGGCGTCGTCGTCGAGCCTGATGGCTGATGCCCTAATCTCACCGATCGTCGCGCAGTCTCCGGTCGTGGTCTAGGTCCGTCGGCCACGGTGCCTCGCGGAGTCATGGGAAACCAGGAGTCGAACCGAAGCCGCCTTATGGTTGGGTCATAGGGAGTATGGGGAGTCGCTTGGAGTCTGACGTCTGCCTTCTTGGGCCAGTCGTATGATGCTCAGGCTTCTTCTTGTTTTTTCCTCCCATTTGATTATTTTGCTAATATATTAAGAGTTTAAGACTATAGGGGCTGGGGTCCCTCGCTCTCCTAGGCCCTCGACGGTCGCACCCGGTGCACCTCCCCAGGGCCCGCACTCGCGGGAGACGATGTCCGGACCGTCCTCCTTCTCAACAGTTTACAGGCTTTTCTCCCTGCTTCTCTAGGCTGTTGTTTAGAGAGTCCTCTCTGTTTAGCTCTTGGCTAACTCCTCTGTAAGTTCTGTGTCTTGTACCCTTCCTTTTATTTAATATATTCGGTGCGGTGCTGGGGAGCGTTTGTGTTGGGTTCATAAACCTGGGGTCCCTCATGGACCTGCTTCCCAGCTAAAGCTCGGCCCAGCATACGACGTTGCGAACAACGCACAACTCCTGGGCCGGCCCAAATACCTAACGACAGGCCAAAAGGGCGATCCAATCTCCGACCAGAGGGCCTAGCCAGGAGGAACGGCGCCCGCTTCCGACTCCGTCCCGCCTCTCCGACCGGAAGGCCTTGCTTCTGACTCTGGCCCGCCTCTCCGACCGGAAGGCCTGGCCGAGGAGGAACAACGCTCGTTTCTGACTCCGGCCCGCCTCTCCGACCGGAAGGCCTCGCTTCTGACTCCGGCCCACCTCTTCATCAACACACTCATATAATAGTTGTCTCATAGGACCAACTCTTCTCTCTCCTCTCTTACAAAGTTTTTTCTATTCTTGTGCATAAGCTAGTAGGAAGCTTACATTTTCTCTTCTCTCTTCGTCCTTCTCTTCTACACCTTAATATTCAACCCACCTATAGCCTTCTTATTATATTTGCTCTTAGATACTTAGGGGGTGTTTGAATTCAGTGACTAAAATTTAGGAGGTGTCACGTAAAGGTGTCTCATGGGGTATTTGGATACTAATAAAAAAACAAATTACATAATCCGTCAGTACTCCATTAGAAGAATCTATTAAGCCTAATTAATCCGTCATTAGCACATGTTTACTGTAGCACCACATTGTCAAATCATAGACTAATTAGGCTTAAAAGATTCGTCTCGTAAATTAGTCACAAACTATGTAATTAGTCTATATTTAATACTTCATGCATGCGTCCAAACATTCGATGAGACAACGACTAAAGTTTAAGAGGAGGAACACACTGTTAGAGCCAACGACAGTATATAGAGGACAATGCTATTAATGCATAGCGTGTTTAATAATATTTGACGCTTAGTGTAGACTCTGTCTCCAGATAGGATGGTGCATCATTAATTGTTCTCTTGTAGGGGTGTCCGGTCAACAAGAAGAGGGTCATGAAGCTGAAATTCAAGCTCGCAATGTCCTGTTGAGAAAAGTAGATAGGGTATGCTCGTTGAAAGTTGCAAGCTTGACATCTCGACATTCAATGATTACGAGCATGCCTTCGCATCACCACTTTCGTCGGCCAAGTGATAGGCATTGAGGGAGTCGTTCCCTATGCGTGGTCGAGGGTGCCGTGGGGAGGCACGGTCACTTATATGGGCTAAATTACGACAGCTTTATTTATGATTTGGTCACAAACGTCCTGTTCGCTTGTTGGTTTCAGCCAGCCCAAACCAGCCAGCCAACAGTGTCTTCCTCTCACAACAAACTAGCACCAGCCAGCCCAAACCAGCCCACAAACCAACCAGCGAACAGGTCGAAAAGCTTAGGCATATAATTGTATATAAGTACCTAAACCTAGCTTCACCTGTTTTGGAATAGGACCTCAATGACCCCCCCCCCCCGGCTGAAGATTTACAGGAAGTCCTCTTTCACCCTATTATCCAAAAAAACCTAGTTGTCCCAACTCAGAATGAGGCCATAAACATCAACCTCCAATCTTTAGCTTTGGGGTAGGACCTCAATGAAGAACCTGTAGAGGAAGATCCAATGGAGGTCATAATCCACCCAGTGGGAGAACCAAACTGGCAGCTAGATAATGAAGTGGAAGAAGAACTCCTCCCACAGGAAGTTTAGGTTCTGCAAAAGCAGATGGAGCCAAAAATTCAAGCCCCCTTATTCAGCCCCAAGAGCAACTAGCACCTCCTCTCAACCTGGCTGAACCAGTTGATTTTCTTCACAACGAAATTTTAGAAAGCCTACTGATGGATGATGCTGAATCGGCGCTGCTACAGCAGAAAGAGCAAATGGTTAACCAACAGGATAATCTTCAGATTGGAATGGCAATGACTCAGGATTTCAGCCATGTCAACATCTCTATTTTTGCTACAAAAGCACCTAACACTCCAATTTGGGAGAAGCACTTTTCCCCCCCAAAAGGGAAAATGGTTATAGAGGTCCCACAAGACTGGGCTGCTTTTTTGTCGGCTATGTTGCTTTCTCCCTCTCACTTTTGCTGGGCAAAGGAACTCCTGAACAACAACTCGACTCAGCTCCTGAGAAAAGGCATAGAGATTATAACTCTTTCCGTCCCAAAAACTCACACCCCTGACTCAACTTTGGAATGCAACAAACTCAGCCTTTGGACCCCTTTGAGTGCTGAGGAAGAAGATCAACTCCTGGAGGACACAAGCTCAGAATCTCCACCACCAATAAAAAGAAACAAGAGACAGATTGGCAAAGAATGTCTAGTGGAGACTGAAGTAAGGAGAAGCACAAGAGTGAAGATAAGAAACAATGGTTTCAAAAATAGCATCTGCAATAAGAAGAACTGCCTTGGTTGCTCTCAGTCCCCACCAATCATTTCAACAGACATTCTGAAAAAGCTTGGTACAGAGATTTGTCAGATAGATCCCTCAGAGCTCATAGAAGAAAAACTGTAGTATCAGAAGAAGAAGCTAGATGTAGTGGGAAATAAACTTTGCAAAGATGCTAAAGAAAAGTCCAAGAAGCCAAATGAAGAAAATGAAGATTAAGCCTAAAGACTTCAAAACTTCTTTTGTCCAGCAGGGCCCTTTTTGACTGGTTGTTGTTTTGTTCTCAAATGCTTTCTTCTCGGATATGGTGCCTGGTGTTACTGATTTCCAGTACCCTGTCTGTCCTCTTTTCTGTTGTTCTGTGATCAATGGCTGAACACAAACTTTGGAAAGTGCTATGTTGGAATGTCATAGGACTGAATTCAGACAAAAAGTGGAATTCAATTAGAGATAAAATCAGTGAAAGTGGCTGTGACATCCTTTGCCTACAGGAGACAAAGAAAGAAATTCTTGATGAGACTTTTGTCAGACAGTTCTGCCCAGCAAATCTTGACAAATTCCTTTTCTTACCCTCAGAAGGTGCTTCAGGGGGCCTCCTCATAGCCTGGAGGGGGTCACAGTTTCAGTGGTGGACTCATTTTTTAAAATGAATATGCATTGTCAGTTGAATTCACTTCCAAGCACAATGAAGATACATTGGTCCTGACATCTATTTTTGCTCCCTGCACAGTAGAAGGGAAAATAAATTTTCTTCAGTGGTTTAGCAGCATTCAGATGCTGACAGTTCAATAGTTAATAGTGGGAGATTTTAACCTCATAAGAAAACCTGAAGACCGAAATAGAGGTGGTGGAAACATTCAAGAAATGCTCCTTTTTAATGAAGCAATTAGAAGCCTGGGGCTAGTAGAACTACCATTGCTAGGCTGGCACTACACTTGGTCAAACAAACAAACCTCCCCACTGCTTGAGAGATTAGATTGGTTGTTTACCTCATATTCCTGGACCCTTTCCTATCCGAATACATTGGTCAAGTCTCTGGTAATGGAAACTTTGGATCACTGGCCCTCCTTAATTGAAATATGCTCCAAAGTTCCAAAGACAAAAATCTTCAGGTTTGAGAACGGCTGGTTAGAACATGATAACTTTCTAGAGGTCATTCAACTAAGCTGGTCAGCTCCTACTAACCAGACTAACCCTACAAAAAAGATCACAACCAAGCTCAAGGCTCTCAGAGGAAAGCTCAAGACATGGTAGGCAAACTTTTACTCCCTAAACAGGAAGATCAAAGATATTAAGCTTTTGCTTTCTCTTTTTGAAACATTGGAACTCCTAAGAGATCTAAGTGTGGCTGAATGGAATTTCAAGAACTTGATCTATGACAAACTAATTCTTCTACTGAAGCAATAGAGAGCCTATTGGAAACAGAGGGGAAAGATTAGATGGATCAGAGAAGGAGATGCAGGCACCAGGTATTTTCATGCCAATGCCACAATAAGGCACAAAAAGAACACCATCTCTGCCTTGAGCAATGACCAAGATATTAGGCTAACAGATCATAACCAGAAAGCTCAGCTCATATGGGAAACTTTTAAAGCAAGAATAGGGATCTCATAGTTTGAACAGTGCACCTTTGATTTAGACCAATTATTGATCCACCATACTGACTTGGAAGAACTTAAAGCTCCCTTCACCATAGAAGAAATAGACTCCATAATTTCAGATCTACCAAATGACAAATCCCCTGATCCAGATGGATTCAACAATGAATTCATAAAGAAAGTTGGGAAATCATAAAGCCCGATTTCTATGAGCTAGTGCAAGCCTTTTTCAATGAGGAGGTCTGTCTAAGAAGTATTAATGGGTCTCACATCACTTTGATCCCAAAGGTTGATGGTGCATCAAGAGTTTCAGAGTTTAGGCCAATTTCTCTGCTCAACTCCTCAATGAAGACTATTACCAAGCTTCTAGCTAACAGGTTGTAGAAAATAATCATGAAGCTGATCCACAACAATTAATATGGGTTTATAAAATCCAGAACAATTCAGGATTGCTTGGCTTGGGCCCTAGAGTTTTTGCATGTATGTCACAAATCAAGGAGGCAACTTGTGATTTTGAAGCTAGATTTTGAAAAGGCATTTGACACCCTAGAGCATGAAGCTATCCTACAAATTCTAAGAGCTAAGGGATTTAGATCCAAATGGCTAAATTGGATCAAACTAATTTTAAATTCAGGAACTTCTTCAGTCCTCCTAAATGGGGTTCCTGGAAAAATCATTCATTGCAGAAGAGGGGTGAAACAAGGGGACCCTCTCTCACCTCTAATTTTTGTCCTTGTTGCTGATCTACTGCAATCTATCCTCAACAAAGCCAGAGAGATTGGTATAATCACTTTACCTCTCCCCCTACAACACACCAATGACTTTCCGGTGGTTCAATATGCAGATGACACTTTACTGGTTATGAAAGCCTCAGCAACTCAAATGGTCACACTTAAGAGCTTGTTGCATTCATTTGGGACTTCAACTGGTCTGAAAGTAAACTATGCAAAAACTTCAATGTGCCCAATTAACATCTCTGAGCAACAGCTAGATCATTTAGCAAGAACCTTCTACTGTACCAAAGGGAGCCTTCCCTTCACATATCTGCGTCTCCCTCTTGGTTTGACAAAACCCAGAATTGTTGACTTCTCACCCTTAGTATCTAAATGTTAAAGAAGACTTGTGGCAGCATCCTCCTTCCTCAGCCAGACTGGCCGTCTCGAATTAACAAACTCAGTAATCTCGGCCTTACCAACTTTTGCAATGTGTACCTTCAAGGTACACAACACGGTCCTAGACGAAATTGACAAATGCCGAAGACACTACCTTTGGAGAGGTGCACATTTGGACTCAAAGAAGCCAGCCAAAGCAGCTTGGGATCTGGTCAAGAAATCAAAAAGGGAGGGAGGTCTAGGTGTCTTGGACCTTAGAACTCACAATGAAGCTCTTCTATTAAAATTTTTCCACAAGTTTATCAACAAAGAAGACCTACCATGGGTGAACTTAGTATGGGAATCCTATCATTCAGAGGGCAGAGCAAACGACAACACAAAAAAAAGGTTCCTTCTGGTGGAGGGACATCGTAAAGCTTGGGAGGTCCTAATGGCTACAGGGGGGTGAATAGCCTATTAAAATTTTCTACAACAACACTTAACAAACCGGTTAGACAATTATGAGGCGAAGCAAGTGTTGCGCTAGCCTACTAAAATAGCAAGCCACCTACCACAATTCTAATTTATATAGTTTCTATCCACACAATAGCTATGACACTACACTAAGTTAGTGTGCTCTCAAAAGCTAACTAAAGAGCCACACTAACCAAACTAACAAGCTCTCACAACTAGCTACACTAAAGAGCTTGATAACTAGTTTGCGGTAATGTAATGAGAGTGAGCAATTTGTTTATACCACCGTGTCGAGGAAGGAGCCAATGAATCACAAGAATGAATACCAATGAAGACCAATCACCTCAGAATCAAATGATGAACACAATGATTTTTTACCGAGGTTCACTTGCTTGCCGGCAAGCTACTCCTCGTTGTAGTGATTCACTCACTTGGAGGTTCACGTGCTAATTGGCATCACACGCCAAACCCTCAATAGGGTGCCACACAACCAATACAAGATGAGGATCACATAAGCCACAAGCAATTCACTAGAGTACCTTTTGACTCTCCGTCGGGAAAAGGTCAAGAACCCCTCACAATCACCACGATCGGAGCCGGAGACAATCACCTCCCTCTACTCGACGATCCTCGCTGCTTCAAGCCATCTAGGTGGCGGCAACCACCAAGAGTAACAAGCAAATCCGATAGTGAAACACGAACACCAAGTGCCTCTAGATGCAAACACTCAAGCAATGCACTTGGATTCTCTCCCAATCTCACAAAGAGAATGAATCAATGATGGAGATGAGTGGGAGGGCTTTGGCTAAGCTCACAAGGTTGCTATGTCAATGCAAATGGCCAAGAGAGTGAGCTTGAGCTGGTCATGGGGCTTAAATAGAAGCCCCCACGAAATAGAGCCGTTGTACCCCTTCACTAGGCACAACACGGGGTGACCAGACGCTCCGGTCATGTTGACCGGACGCTGGACCTCAGCATCCGGTCACACGATGTGTGCCACATGTCCCCTCTCTTCAATTGTTGATCGCCCGATCTCAATGGTCTAGTGACGACCGGACACAGTAGCTCAAAGTGACCGAACGCTGAACCCCAGCATCCGGTCATTTCCAGTAAGTATCCAGAGACGACTTTTCACGACCGGACGTGTCCGATCATGCTCGATCGGACTCACCCAGCGTCTGGTCACTCGGCGACTCCTCTGTGCGTGACCATGTCAGTGTGACCGGACGCAGCAACTAGCGTCTGGTCGTTTCAGCGCCAGCGTCCGGTCGATGATCGATGCTGCACTTTTTCTACTGCTACTGACCGGACGCCCCGGTCCTTCAGAGACCAGCGTCTGGTCACTTACAGTGACCTCCATCTTTTTTCTATCTAGGGCACTGGTGAAGTTCCTAACCCTTGCTCAAATGTGCCAACCATCAAGTATATCACCTTGTGCACATGTGTTAGCATATTTTCACAAACATTTTCAAGGGTGTTAACACTCCACTAGATCATAAATGCATATGCAATGAATTAGAGTATCTAGTGGCACTTTGATAACAGCATTTCAATACAAGTTTCATCTCTCTTAATAGTACGGCTATCGATCCTAAATGTGATCACACTCACTAAGTGTCTCGATCACCAAAACAAAATGGCTCATACCATTTATACCTTTGCCTTGAGCCTTTTGTTTTTCTCTTTCTTCTTTTCAAGTCCAAGCGCTTGATCATCACCATGACATCACCATCATCATGATTTTCATTTGCTTCACCACATGGAATGTGCTACCTATCTCATGATCACTTGATAAACTAGGTTAGCACTTTAGGGTTTCATCAATTCACCAAAACCAAACTTGAGCTTTCAATCTCCCCCTTTTTGATAATTGATGACAACCCTTTCACAAAGATATGAATTGAAATTCAATTGAATCCATGTTGCGTGTCCAAGCATATTTACTATATGTAAAAGGATATGGACAAGTTTCATGAACCCTAAATGGTAGCAATTGCTCCCCCTACATATGTGCTAAGAGTTTGGATTGTAGCTTGCACATATGCTTAGATAGGAAATATAGGAGACAATATCTATCAAATGATGCTAAGGTATAAACGATGGACATTTGAAGCGTGATACCAATCGGAGTGCACCATTATACCATCCTTAGCACCATGGTTAGCTTGATACCACTTGGAAATAGTTGGAAATGAAATCACTAGATAACCTATGCATGCTAGATTTTCATTTCATCATTCAAACCTATAACTAGCATGCACCGCACAAGCATGAATATTGAAATTTAAAACTTGTGCCATGTAAGCAAACATATGAAATGCACATTCAAATGTATCATACAAGTTCATGAGCTTGCTCCCCCTACTTGTGTGCTCAAAATTTTAATTGATCATTTTCCTTTATCATATCTCTCCCCCTATATCAAATTCTCCCTCTTTGTTGTCTTTTCACTATCTTTGTACACTATTTCTCCCCCTTTGTCATCAATGACCACAAATGTTCAAAATATAGATAGGTTGATATTATCAATGTCAATCAATGGGATGAGGATTATTTTCCCAAATTTGGTCCAATCTAGATCATTTACCAAAGATATTTAACTCGGTTTGATCCAAGGACAAGCTTCTTCACATCTCCAAATAAGGGTTATCTTGTACCATGTTGAGTTAAACACTTAGAGCTCATTTTCTAGATTAAACACTAGGTTTACAAGCCCACAAACATGTCATATGCTACCATTAGATCAATCATAAGCATAGAAGCAATAGTGGTACCATACAATCATCAAATTCATTTGATTTTCATGAATGAGCCTATTAAATGTGAAAGATGTCTAGATGCACTAAACATGTTCTTAGTAAGGATGTATGCCATGCCAATCAACTTTTACCTTGGATTGCTCGAAGGAGAGGCATGACATATGAGTGGGGGGGTGCATCAACACATATTTGAGAAATCCAATATGTTCAACTCATTCCTTAGCTTGCAAAACCTTTTCTTATCCAATAGCTTAGTGAATATATTGGCAAGTTGATCTTCGGTGCCTACACTCTCAATACAAATGTCCTTTTTTGTTGATGATCTCTTATAAAATGGTGACGGACATCAATGTGTTTTGTTCTTGCATGTTGAACCGGATTGTTGGTTAACTTGATTGCACTCTCATTGTCACATAGCAATGGCACTTTCTTGAACTTGATTCCAAAGTCATTCAAAGTGGCCTTCATCCAAAGTACTTGTGCACAACAACTACCGGCGGATATGTATTCGGCTTCGGCGGTTGATAATGCAACACTATTTTGCTTCTTTAATGACCATGAAACAAGTGATCTTTCCAACAATTGACATATGCCCGAGGTGCTCTTTCTTTCAACTTTGCATCCCACATAATCCGAGTCAGAGTAACCAACTAGCTCAAACTTTGCTCCTTTGGGATACCACAAACCAACATTTGGTGTATGCTTCAAGTACCTCAATATTCTCTTTATAGCCTTCAAATGACTTTCTCTTGGTGAGGCTTAAAATCTTGCACACATGCATACACTAAACATGACATCCGGCCTTGATGCAGTCATATAGAGTAGGCTTCCAATCATAGACCGATATAATTTTTTATCCACCATATTGCCACTTGCATCACTATCTAAGTTGTCATTTGTTCCCATTGGTGTACTAATGGCTTTACTATCACTCATGACAAACTTCTTGATCATGTCCTTGATATACTTGCCTTGACTCACAAAAGTACCATTCTTCAATTGCTTGATTTGAAGACCAAGGAAGTAACTTAACTCTCCAATCATGGACATCTCAAACTTATTAGCCATCATCTTTCCAAATCTTCACAAAAATCTTGATTGGTTGATCCAAATATGATGTCATCAACATTGATTTGCAACACAAATAAATCTTTTCCAATCTTCTTGATGAAAAAAGAGTGGTGTCAACCTTGCCTATTATGAACCCTTTAGAGAGTAGGAAGTCCCTCAATCACCCATACCATGCTCTAGGTGCTTGCTTCAAGCCATACAATGTCTTCTTCAACTTGTACACATGGTCGGGCTTCTTGTCATCTTCAAAACTGAGAGGTTGCTCAACATATACTTCTTCATTGATGTAACCATTGAGAAATGCACTCTTAACATCTATTTGATAGAGCTTTATGTTGTGGGCACAAGCATAGGCTAGCAAGATCCTAATTGCCTCCAATCTAGCAACCGGGGCATATGTTTCTTCAAAGTCAAGACCTTCAACTTGTTTATGTCCTTGTGCTACCAATCTTGCTTTGTTTCTTACTACTATCCCATCTTGATCTTGCTTGTTTCTAAAGACCCATTTGGTTCCAATCACATTGTGTCCTTTTGGTCTCTCTACTAATTCCCATATTTGATTTCTTATAAAGTTATTCAATTCTTCATGTATAGCATTCACCCAATCAACATCCTTCAATGCTTTATCTATCTTCTTTGGTTCAATGGATGACACAAATGAGAAATACTCACAAAATGAAGCCAATCTTGATCTAGTTTGCACACTTCTAGAAATATCTCTAATTATAGTGTCAAACGGATGATCCATTGCAATATTTGTTGGTTGGAGTATTGGAACTTGATTGCTTGCACTTGCTTGATCATTGGGTTGAGATGATGTACTAGCCACTTGATCTTGTTCATTATCATGAGAGCCACTTGAACTAACTTGATTTGTATCATCTTGCACAATTGAGTTGGAGAGCACTTGCACTTGATCATCTTCATCATCATTCACTTGCATAGGCCTCAATTCACCAATATCCATGTTCTTCATGGCATTTGAAAGTTGAATGTCTCTAACATCTTCCAAGTTCTCATTCTCTACTTGTGAACCCTTGGTTTCATCAAATTCAACATCATGAACTTCCTCAAGAGTACCACTATCCAAATTCCAAACTCATCATATTTCTTGTCAAACTTGCCCAATCTAGTGCATTTTTTCAAGATATAACATTTGCAACCAAAGAACCGAAAATATGCAATGTTGGGCTTTCTACCATTCAAGAGCTCATATGGTGTCTTCTCTTTCAATGGGTGACAATAGAGGCGGTTGCTACAATAGCAAGCCGTGTTGATAGCTTCGGCCCAAAAAGATTGACTAACATTATACTCACTAAGCATAGACCTTGCCATATCAATGAGTGTTCTATTTTTCCTCTCAACAAGGCTATTTGATTGTGGAGTGTACTTGGCCGAGAATTGATGTCTAATTCCAAATTCATCACACAACTCATCAATTCTAGTGTTCTTGAACTCACTACCATTATCACTTCTAACTCTCTTGATGGTTGTTTCACACCCATTGTGAATGCCCTTGACAAATGATTTGAATGTTGCAAACACATCACTTTTGTCCACCAGAAAGAATACCCATGTGTATCTAGTATAATCATCCACTATCACAAAGCCATATTTGTTACCACCAATGCTAGTGTATTATGTTGGCCCAAACAAATTCATATGCAATAACTCAAATGCTTTACTAGTGCTCATCATGCTTTTCTTAGGATGGGTGTTTCCAACTTGTTTTTCAGCTTAACAAGAGCTACAAAGCTTATCCTTTTCAAACACAACATTTTTCAAGCCTCTAACCAAGTCATGCTTAACCAATCTATTCAATTGTTTCATTCCAACATGACCAAGCCTTCTATGCCATAACCAACGCATGCTAGACTTAGTGAACAAGTATATAGATAATCTAGCTTCACTAGTATTGAAATCAACCAAGTATAGATTCTCATATCTAAAGCATTTGAAGATCAAGTTAGAGCCATCTACACTTATGATCTCTACATCATCTACCCTAAATATGCATTTGAATCCAAGATCACACAATTGAGCCACGGATAGCAAATTGAAGTTCAAGCTCTCTACTAGCAACACATTGGAAATGCTCATATCATTGGATATTGATTTCTTTCCAAGCCCTTTGACCTTGCCTTTGCCATTATCACCAAATGTGATACTATCATAACCATTATTGCCATTGGTGTTTTGATTGAGTTGAACATTCTTGCATCACTGGTCATGTGTTGAGTGCATCCACTATCAAGAACCCAATTGTCAGGTTCATAAACCTAGGGTCCCTTGAGGACCGTCTTCCATGCCCGGGCTCAGCCTAGGAAAACAACATATATTTCATGGCTCGGCCCAAAAAACTAAAACACAGCGGGCCGGAAGAGAAGTCCAGTCGTTAATCGGAAGGTCTACCCTTAAGAACAGGCGCCTGCTCGTCAACTTCTTCGGCCCACCTCTCCGACCGGAGCACTCGCTTCAGGCACCAGCCGTCTCCAAGCAGTCTCTCCAAACGGAAGGATTGGCCCAAAACATTGCTTCCTACTCCGACCCTGTGACTCTGACCCCACGACCAGGGCTCATAGGAAGCCTACTCACTGCTCTTCGCCGACCAATGCACCGAGAGCTGACTAGAGTCATCCAACCGCCCCCCCCCCCCCCCCCCCCCCGTTCGGAAGGAACCAGAAGACGTGCGGAGAAAGGCAAGGCATGGATCATAAGTCAAAACCACTGTACCAGGGACCATACCCTACACGAAACAGTGCTCTGCAGCCACCCTGACACAAAGTATTGTAGGGGCCGCTAGAAACTCCCATATGGTAAGCCCCCCCCCCCCCGCGTGTCTCTAGACATCGATCACGGTATGGGCTCTAGGATTTGCCATACCGGGTGAACATAGCGTGGCTCGTCACATGCCATTAGGCATCCAGAAGTATTTGCAGGTACCGGCGTCCATCCTTCCTAAAGAAGATAGCTCGACCCCCCATGCACATCTGATATCCTACAACCACATTGAAAGTATTGGGGGGCTTCAACCATTATCCAGTTTTCATCACCGTAGGCAGCAAGGCTTAGAAATATCTGTACTCTCTCCTCTCACATGTAGAAGCCATCCCCTTTGTCTATAAAAGGGGATGCGCTCCCTCCAACCAAAGGAGATCGACTTCATAAAGCTTAGACTCACTAGATCGACATCAACCCCTTACAACCGTAGGACCACCAAGTTCCGACCGCAGCCCTTCTGGTCAGAGCCATCCGAACCTCTTGTATACCCCCTCATTTCTCCTTCTCGTTTGTAACCCCACTACAGACTTCGAGCACCTGGGCTCAGGAATAAAGTCACCGACCGACCCCGACTGGACGTAGGGCACGTTGCCTGAACTAGTATAAATCATGTGTCATTGAGTGCTAGGCCACCTTCGATCACAATGTACAACAAAACTACAAATATTTACTAGTTGGTCACTTTCTGCACCGATACCAATGCCTTCCTCCGGCTTTGTAATTGACCTATAAAAGAAGATCAATTCTTTTTAGGTACCTAAACTTGCTTGGGTCCTTGAAGGTTAGTCACTAAGCTCTTTGGTGCCCAAATGACTTTCTTCTTTGAGCCCATCCATGGTTTACCAATGAACTTAGCATTCACACCATTTGTACCCTTAGTAAGCACATAGAAAAAATCAAGCTTAATGGAGGATACATTAGCATGTGACTTCTTGTTCATGCACTTTTGCTCTACATGACCAACTTGCTTGCAACTAGTGCAAAACCAACCATTGTTCTTCACAAAACTAGTCTTGTGACTTGTGAGGAGCAAATGTTTCCTTGCCTTTCTTGAGGGTATAGCTCAACCCCTCTTTGTAGAGAGAAGCTCTTTGGCTACCCAAGCACATAAGCAAGCAGTCCTCAAAACCATAGGCCTTGGCCAAGGTGTGAGTGAGCTTATTGACCTCCTTCTTGAGGTTCTCATTCTTAACCATTAGTGAGGCATCACAAGTGAGACCATCACTACTAGATGAGGTGGAAATAGAAGTACTACAAAAAGGGTTAGTGGGAGCAGCAATGATAGGCATAGATAATGATTCTTTAATTATATCATAAGTTAAACCTACATTGCAAGTTTCAACATGCTTCTTTTTATTTTGTTCATCAAGCAAAGAGGAATGAGCCTTTTCAAGCTTTTTGTGAGCCTTGCCAAGCTTCTCATGGGCTTCCTCTAGCCTCTCATGAGTTGCTTTGAGCTCATCAAGGGCTTGCTTAAGGGCTTTTACCTCCTTATTCAAGCTCTTGCATTCCCTTCTTTTAATATCAAAGTGTTCTTTAGCATCTTCTAGTATGTCATATAATTCATCTTTAGTAGGTTCATCATCATCACTATCATTATCATTTTCATTATCATGTTCATCATCACTTCCATCATCATCACAAGTTTGTACCTTAGTGGCCTTAGCCATGAAGCATGATGGAGTGTCGAAGAGAGAAGGCTTATCATTGATAGCAATGCTTGCAAGGGCCTTCTTCTTGGTGGTCTTGTCATCATCACTATCATCATCATCATCACTTGAGGAAGCATCACTATCCCAAGTGACCACATATGAACCACCCTTCTTCTTCTTAAAGGTCATCTTGTCCTTCTTATCTTTCTTTTCGTTCTTGTCCTTCTTCTTGTTCTTCTTGTTGTCATCATCATTGTCACTATTGTATGGACATTGAGCAACAAGATGATCTTTGCTTCCACATTTGAAGCACCTTCTTGACACTTTCTTGTTCTTGGATGAAGATTTCTTTCTTCTAGCATGGTACCCTTTCTTTATCATGAACTTGCCAAATTTCTTGATAAAGAGAGCCATCTTCTCATCATCATCATCATCATCATCCCATGAGCCATCATCTTTACTTGATGTTTCTTGCTTAGCCTTGCCCTTGGATGATGTGGCCTTGAATGCCACGCTCTTCTTCTTTTCATCCTTCTTCTCATCTTTCTTCTCCTTCTTTTCTTCCTTCTCATCATCATCTCTATATGTATCATCGGTCATTATATCTCCCAACACTTGGTTTGGTGTCATGGTGTCCAAACCGCTCCTCACTAGAATAGTGACCAATGTGCCAAATCTTGAAGGCAAACATCTCAAGAACTTGTGGAAGAAGTCCTTGTCCTTCACCTCTTCTCCAAGTGCTTTGAGATCATTGACAAGCACTTGAAGCCAATGGAACATCTCCGGCACACTCTCATCCTCCTTCATCTTGAAGCTTGCAAACTTCTCTTTGAGAATGTATGCCTTTGCACCCTTCATGGCTTGAGTGCACTCAAATGATTCTTCCAAGCCTCATGAGCCATCTCAATATTCTTGATTTGCTCAAATATTCTTTCATCCAAAGCATCATGGATGGCACTAAGAGCAATGTCATTATTTTGGAGTAGTCTTTCTTCGGCGGTGGTGGGAGCCTCTTCATCTTCAATCTCAATCTTTGTCTCTACCACCTTCCAAACCTTCCTATTGATTGACTTGATATAAGTTGTCATCTTAGCCTTCCAATAGGGATAGTTGGAGCCATAATTGGGGTGGCTTCTTTATATTGTTGATTTGAGCCATTTTTACACCGTAGGTTGTTAAGCCTCAAATCACGGTGACCTCGGCTCTGATACCACTTGGAAGGTCCTAATGGCTAGAGGGGGGATGAATAGTCTATTAACAATTTCTACAACAACACTTAACAAATCGGTTAGACAATTATGAGGCGAAACAAGTGTTGCGCTAGCCTACTAAAATAGCAAGCCACCTACCACAATTCTAGTTTATATAGTTTCTATCCACACAATAGCTATGACACTACACTAAGTTAGTGTGCTCTCAAAAGCTAACTAAAGAGCCACACTAACCAAACTAACAAGCTCTCACAACTAGCTACACTAAAGAGCTTGATAACTAGTTTGCGGTAATGTAATGAGAGTGAGCAATTTATTTATACTATCATGTCGAGGAAGGAGCCAATTAATCACAAGAATGAATACCAATGAAGACCAATCACCTTGGAATCAAATGATGAATACAATGATTTTTTACCGAGGTTCACTTGCTTGCCGGCAAGCTACTCCTCGTTGTGGCGATTCACTCACTTAGAGGTTCACGTGCTAATTGGCATCACATGCCAAACCCTCAATAGGGTGCCACACAACCAATAAAAGATGAGGATCACACAAGCCATGAGCAATTCACTAGAGTACCTTTTGGCTCTCTACCGGGGAAAGGTCAAGAACCTCTCATAATCACCATGATCAGAGCCAGAGACAATCACCTCCCTCCGCTCGACGGTCCTCGCTGCTCCAAGCCATCTAGGTGGCGGCAACCACCAAGAGTAACAAGCGAATCCCGTAGCGAAACACGAACACCAAGTGCCTCTAGATGCAAACACTCAAGCAATGCACTTGGATTCTCTTTTAATCTCATAAAGATGATGAATCAATGATGGAGATGAGTGAGAGGGCTTTGGCTAAGCTCACAAGGTTGCTATGTCAATGCAAATGGCCAAGAGAGTGAGATTGAGCCGGCCATGGGGCTTAAATAAAAGCCCCCACGAAATAGAGCCGTTGTACCCCTTCACTGGGCACAACACGGGGTGACCGGACGCTCTGGTCATATTGACCGGACGCTTGACCTCAGCGTCCGGTCATGCGATGCGTGCCACGTGTCCCCTCTCTTCAAATATTGATCGCCTAATCTCAATGGTCCAGTGACGATCGGACGCAGCAGCTCAAAGTGACCGGACGTTGAACCCTAGCGTCCGGTTGTTTCTAGTAAGCATCCAGAGACGACTTTTCACGACCAGATGCGTCCGGTCATGCTCGACCAGACTCGCCCAGCGTCCGGTCACTCGACGACTCCTCTGTGCGTGACCATGTTAGTGTGATTGGACGCAGCCAACTAGCGTCTGGTCGTTTCAGCGCTAGCGTCCGGTCGATGACCGACGCTGCGCTTTTTCTGCTGCTACTAATCAGATGCCCCGGTCCTTCAGAGACCAGCGTCCGGTCACTTACAGTGACCTCTATTTTTTCTGTCTAGGGCGCCGGTGAAGTTTCTAACCTATAACACCCCAGGTGTTTATCACCAGTTAAGCAGTGGGTTTGAGCTCAAACATGACAGATTGAGT
Organism: Miscanthus floridulus; assembly: GCF_019320115.1. NCBI lineage: Eukaryota > Viridiplantae > Streptophyta > Magnoliopsida > Poales > Poaceae > Miscanthus > Miscanthus floridulus. The sequence continues at coordinate 7,592,994 of NC_089596.1, forward strand.
GACGATGAAGATGTCAAGGTCAAACCTTTGGAAATGAGCCCCAACCTAAACTCGGATATTGCACCCTTGCTTTACATATAGGCCCTTTTCAGGATATATGCTTGGCTGGTGTTATTGGAATATCTTCATGTGTCTCACATCAATATCCATCTATATTGATCACTGGAAAAGTTTTATGAAGTTTGGAATCAAAAAGTCATATGAAATGATAAGTTATATCCTTATTGGAATGATTTTACTGAGTGCTTGAATTGCACTATTAAGTGAATGGAAATGTAGGTCATCAATCAAACCTTGCAACCTTGCCCAAATGACTCTAGATGAACTCTACAATAAAAGTCATGAAAGGTTCATGTTGAGCAGAAGTCAAGAAAATGCCTCAATCGGTCAATAACTCTAATTTAAGCTTTACAGTGATGATACTTTAACCTATGTTGACCAACCACTTACAGTGCTTTCATGGAGTTGCACCTTAAATAAAAGTTGAAGATTGAGTAGAGTAGAACAAACTTTGTTTTTGGAACAAGAGCCAGATCAACTTGGAACTAAGTCAAACAGAGGCTCGAAGATTGAATCATCAGCTGTTTTTGGTACTTAGAATTTTTCTAAGTCTAGAATTCATCATCGTCGACGTTGGCATGTCGCGTTCTCATGTTTTCGTTAAGCAACTCGACTTGACCCCAAAATAAAGGTTGGAGCTAAGTTCGTGGAGAAGAGCATATAAAAAGATGGCACTCGTTGGACTTCATTTTGACCATCAATTTTGGACTTTTGTTCATCGCTGTTAATGCGCTGACACTATCACTTTGGAGCACAGTTAATCGCTAATCCATAGCCCTTATGGCAGTGCACCTTAAATAGAAATTGTAGAGCATTATGTGGGCTACAACTTTGCTTTTGGGCCCATGTCCAAATTTGGCCTGCAAACAGCCTAGAATCGTGCCCCACGCTGATCGCTTTGCTGCCCGCCACGTGCTCGGTAAAACACCCCAATGGGCAGCGTGTGTCCAGGGCGTGGCCGCCATGCACAGAGCGTGCCCGCCATTGCTACCGCATGCCCTGCTCGCTACCACGTGCGATGCACGTCCTTGCACCGATGCGCCCTCCAGACGTGGATGCCGAGCTTGTTCCCTCTCTCACTCGCACCCTCTCTGCCTCTTCCTCACCCTTGCTTACGTGGCCAGTCGTCATGGCCGCCCGTCGCCATGAATGGCCAGGCAGGGCTCGTTGCTACCGATGCCCTACTCCTCCGTGCATCCTCCTCGCTCAAGCCACCTTCCTAGGTCACGTGCAGGCCCGGGCCGTTCACGCCACTGCCACTCGGTCACCGGGCCGTGCCTCAGTGCTACCGCTGCGGCAAAGCCACCACCGTGCGCCCTAGCTTGCGTGGCCAGAGGGCCACGGGCTGTCGCGGGCCACGCTGTGGGTGTCCATAGGTGAGCCTCGCCGCCGCGCAGCCCCAGCACCGCCCCTCTATGGCCGCCGACGCCCCTCTCCAGCCGGCCAAATCGGCCACCAGCCGGCCCGCTGGCCTCCTCTGTTCTCAACTGCGACCAGGGACCTCACGCCAGAATTTGATGAAAGGGAGGGGTCTAACTGCGAAGTCTGTGACTCAAATGAATAGTGCCGATAAGGACCCATTTGTAGTAAATTTGCTGAATCTTTGGAAATTCATAGTAATTCATAGGAAATTCATAAAATAGCAAATGAGGACTTTTTGGAATCCTTATGAAATTCTCTATGCATTAGATCTATAATATGGCATGTTTTAGTTTCAATATTTTGCGGTAAAAATAGATTTGTGCAGTAAGGTTGTAATGCTAGTTGAAGTTGTTATTTTCCATAACTGTAGATCTAGGGCTCCAAATGAAGTGAAATTTTTGTGGCATGCTACTCATGTGATAGTTGACGTGTGATAAAAATTTCATGAGTATTGGATAAAGTATGGGTGAGTTATTGGTTTATCTTGCTCTCATATGATTTCTTGCTTTAGCAACTTGTCTTTTTCATAGAGGTTGCTATACATATTCAAATGGAGTGAAATTTGTACAGTAGACTATTGAGAGGATATGTGAGCTACTGTAATTTTTGTAGAATTTATTATATAATTTTGGTATATGTTCATTAAGTCACCTTGTTATCTAAAATAAATTAAGAAATGCATTAAAAGAATTTATTTGGTCATGAAAACTAGGTTTTCTGGTGTTCTTTAGTCATGTGTGACATGTTGGTAAAGTTGGTTTTGCCTAATTATGTGTTTGCAAGATAAGTTAATATTTATTTTCTTGCAAATGTGGTTTATGGATAGATCTGGGAACCTAGCAAAGTTCTTCATGATAATGTGCTTTATTGTGAAACTTGTTTATACAAAAGTTGTAGATAATTTATGTATCTAGCTGCTGTTAAAATTTGGTATCATTTGGCTGAGTAGTGTTGGAGTTACAACTGTTTAAAGTTAGAATACAGGATTTGTTGCTCTCTGTTTTGTATGAACCAGTTTCTGTAAAGGTATAATTTTGACCTACTTAACTTGGGAATCATGCTGTGATGGTTATATATGAAATGTAGATAATTTCATAAGATTTCCAAAATGTCTTCTTGCAAGTCATTTTGATTTGTGTAACTCTAGTTATAGCTAAATCTTGTAGCTGCTGTTTGCATGTCCAGAAATTGGCAGATTCTAATTATAGTGTTTGCTTGTATATTGTTAAGTGTGACTTATGCCTTGAATGATGACTGAGTTAGAGCACCTGAGATCTTGGGAAACTTGTGTCTTGCTTGGTGTTGTCGTCTTCTTTGCCATCTTAGCATGATAGATTGTGTGATGTTTAAGTTAAGCATCGCAAAGTACTTAAGTGTGTTAGTGTAAACTATGCTTGTCTTGCTTGCTATTTTGTGATGCGTCTCATGGTACTATTCTTCATATTTATGCACTTGTATATTGCATCTCATCTAGGTATGCTAGATGCACCACGTGAAGGATGCGATGTTGGAGCCAAACCCGAAGATTTGGTTTGGTGGATATATCCTGAAGATGGAAGGACTAAACAAGTGCCAGGACCGGAGATGTCACCAAGACGGTGCAAGCTAACTGAACTGACTTGTATCGGATTCCAGGCAAGCCCCGGAGCATTCTAAGTCTCCCATGTTTTTATAAATATCTTGAGTATCTTTTATTGTTGATGGTGCATTAAGTATAGGAATTGGTTGGAACCAATTATTGCATTATATCCTTACCTTGTCCAGATAAAATCCTATGAATCCTAATTAAGTGTAGGATCGAATGATGCTTAGCTATGCTTAGACCGGTAGAAGTCAGGTGATTTCCTGTCACCTGCGAGATGTAGGATGAGCTCTGGTCATGGTTGGCTATATTTGCTATCATGAAAAAGAACCATGTGTTAATAATGAAATGAGATTGGACGGGATGGTGGTAGTGCAGCAACAAGGCATGGAGGTCTTGGGTGTGAATCCATCCCCGTCTGTGTCGTTTAAGGACCGATACGCTGTACGTCCTCATGTCATGTTGAATGCAGCCTAACACTTAGCTGGCCGGATAAGTCGTTCCGACCGCGAAGCATAGTAGCTCGATTCAGGCCGGGGACGCGAGCAGGGGTCCGCAATCTGGATGGAAGTAAGGATGTGCAGGGAGCTATTGACGTAAGCCCAAGGGCGGGTTAAGTCATCGAGCACTCATGGCAGAGTGGTTCTCTGATTTTGCGGCACTGTTCGGACTCGCAACTCCTGAATTGTACCAACGGTGACTTGTTTGCGACCCTGACGGGGGAAGCAGGGTTGGTGTTTAGGAATACCCCTCCAGCTGGATAGGAATCGATTCGAATCGCCGTCTCTCCCGGATAGTGAGAACTTGACTGAGCAGCGGCAACGTAGATTCACTAAATTTAAAGATATGGTTAAATGATGATGATGATAATGACAATGAGCCATGAAATACCTGATATGGTTATTATTGCTTGCAACTTAATCAAGTGATTGATTAGTACAGGTGCTAATATAGATGGTAGGTAATGGCTAAAAGTCACTGCTAGTACAGGTGAATAATGCTAATGGTTACTCCAGCTTTTATGCAAAAAGGTTGTCCAGCCTGATCCACTAAATTAAGCTATGTATGATCCTTGGAGTCATTTGTTTTGGTTTCCGACGGGTAAGTCTGGCTGAGTATATTCGAGTACTCAGGGTTTATCCCACCTTGTTGCAGGTGAAGTTCTCGGCCTACTGCGGATGGTGGATAACCGCCGGTGGGCTCGATGATTCTATAGTTACTTCTTGTCTATATGCTTTTGTCGGATGATGTCACTTATGCTAGCAATATATTTGGAACTTATATTATTGTAATCATTTGAAAGCTATGTTGTTTTCACTAAGCGGTTTTGAAACCCAAACTTGTACTATTATTTGTGAACCCATTTGTAATATTATTTCCGCTGCAACCCTGTGTATGTGATGTGTATTTGCTTAATCACACGATCTTGGTTGTGATGTTGATTTACCGAGGTCTTTCGGGACACTCGACGGACTACCGGGTTTATATGAGTGAAAGTATGCGCGTGTCAACGTGTTAGCGGGGACAGCCGTACTTGATCTTGTATAAATTGGGCGGTTCTGTCACATAACCCTTGCTCAAATGTGCCAACCACCAAGTTTATCACCTTGTGCACATGTGTTAGCATATTTTCACAAACATTTTCAAGGGTGTTAACACTCCACTAGATCCTAAATGCATATGCAATGAGTTAGAGCATCTAGTGGCACTTTGATAACCGTATTTCAATACGAGTTTCACCCCTCTTAATAGTACGGCTATCGATCCTAAATGTGATCACACTCACTAAGTGTCTCGATCACCAAAACAAAATGGCTCATACCATTTATACCTTTGCCTTGAGCCTTTTATTTTTCTCTTTCTTCTTTTCAAGTCCAAGCGCTTGATCATCACCATGGTATCACCATCATCATGATTTTCATTTGCTTCACCGCATGGAATGTGCTACCTATCTCATGATCACTTGATAAACTAGGTTAGCATTTTAGGGTTTCATCAATTCACCAAAGCCAAACTAGAGCTTTCAAAGCTGACTGATAAGTACAAAGGCTTCTCCATGATAGAAATCAAAGATGGTAAAACCTGTTTACTTTGGGATGATTTATGGAATGGAGGGGGTACCAAAACTGCAATTCCCTGAACTCTACTCCTTTACAAAGAAGAAAAGCATCACTGTCCAGGAAGCAAAAGAACTAAACCATCTTCACACAATTTTCCATCTACCATTATCAGAGGAAGCATTTGCACAATATGAAAACCTATTAATTGGACAACCTGAACAACCTAGCGACAACTGACTCCAAAGACATTTGGAGATACATTTGGGGTTCTAATCACTTTTCTTCAAGAAAGGTTTACAAACATCTGAGAGGCCATATGCCTGAACACCCAATCTTTGGTTGGCTCTGGAAAAATTCATGCCAAAATAAACACAGATTCTTTTTCTGGCTCTTACTGAGAGACAGGTTAAGCACAAGAGGATTGCTGAAGAGAAGAAATATAGAGTTGCCCAACTATAATTGCGTCCTCTGTGACTGTGACACTGAGGAAACAGTTTTCCATCTGTTCATTGGCTGCAGATTCGCAACAGACTGCTGGAGAATACTTCAGTTAAATCTACAAATTCAGCTGGAACCATTTCAGATACTGGAGCATCTAAAGCAACAAATCAATGAGTTGTTCTTCATGGAAATTATAGTCTTAATAAGTTGGGCAATCTGGATGTGCAGAAACAACTTGATTTTCAACAACACTCCGGCATCGATCCAGGAGTGCAAGGCAATTTTCAAACATGAGTTTACTTCGCTACTTTGGCAGGCGAAGAAAAAATATTTCCCAAGGATTCAAGAATGGTTAGAGAGTCTAGCCTAAATTTCCCCTCCCCCTCTATTTTTTTTTGCTCTTCTTTCTTTCTTTCTGGGTGCCTTAATCTTTTCCCCTGTACCCCTCGAATTATTTACCTTGTACATTTTCTCTGGTTTTATTTATTTAATTTGCAGTAGGGGTGCAAACCCCTCCTGTTTTTCTCAAAAAAAAAATGTGCCATCTTGTGGGCATGAAACGTTCAGCTTCTCTACTGTGCAACAATCGTTGTTCTTAGGGAAGACCGAACGGTATGCTTTGTATGACAAACTCTAATCTCTTTTTAATGAAACACGAGACCGAGAGGCCCCCATTCATGAAAAATATTTAACAGTTCAATCCTCCCAACCTCGTAACCATAGAAATCATTCTACAATAGTAATAGTAAAGCTCATTTCACACCGTAAAATCAGGTTACACCCATTCAACCACCCCCGTGACAAAAAAAAAATTCTCACTAACAACTCCATATCTCAAATCACAATCTTTTCACACTTGGAAAAAGTCCACCCTACCGCACGAAAATATACGCATGCGTATGGTGGAAGGATATGGAGAGAAATACAGAGAAGGGCAAGGTTCCTAATGTAAATATATGAGACAAAGAAAGTATAAAAGTATGTGATTTGAAAATAGTCCGGAATTCTTAATACAAAATTGACTTCTATACTTTAGGAGTGAGATTTTGAAAACCGTTCAACTTTTTTAGCCACTTGGAAAACTCGTTGATTTACCAACTGATTTTTTAAGAACTATTGGAGATGCTCTTATAAACCCAATCCGCAACTATAAAGCTCATCCCACAACCGTAAAAATGAAGCTACATCACCTCAACCATCCTGGACCCATAAATCTCATCCTGTGATATAATCATAAATACTTTCTATTGTAATCATAAATATCGATAACAACAACTAAAATGCCTCTTGGAGAGGAATACATTGGTGATCTAAACTGTAAAACCCACTTATAGTTTTAAAATATAGAATAAAGTAGAAATTCGGTGTTCTATCAATGCTCAGGTCAAATAGTAATTCTTTGACTTTATCCACACTGTTTTATATTGGATAAAATCTTGTTAGTGACATTTTAGGGTCTAGATGTCATACTTACAGCTTCTAGCAAACTTTGGCTTTCTCATTATCCAAGCACATCTATTTATGAGTGTTGGCCAAACTTTGGTTTTGCTAACTCTAATTTAAGCATATACAGTATCTCTTATTTGACCATAATTTGGCTATACCTATATGAACAAAATTTTGGGTTGGCTTCTTAGAGTCATGAACCAAAGGTGCCCGTAAAAACTCACGGAGTATTAAGAAGATGGTGGACTACACCATCCAAGTAGCAACGTCCACGACTCACATGTATCATGTACGTGCACGTGAACGAAGAACAAACAAACTGTTTCAGACCGTAAGTGCGTATCTTCATCAACAAATTAAAGTGGTTCCTTTCAAAAGACCATATGTTGCTCATGTTTGCTCCTAGTCCAGGGGCCTATATATAATAGATAGAGCCCGTGGACATTATTAATTTGAATTGGGCCTCGAGAATGTTGGACCAGGCTGCATTGCTCCGTTTTGGAGCCCATTCATGAGGGGAAATTGCTATGGGCTTGCTAGTTCGCTCAAGAATCAAGATGCACAAGATCAACCAAGAGACGAGTTCCACTAAAAAAAACAAGAGACGAGTTATGTTAATTTCAATAAATTCTTATTTTTCTTTGTGTCATAACATGTTAAATTTTTTGTCCTTGTTTGACTATAGAAACAATTGTAAATTTTAGTTGTCTTTGTGCCAACACAAATCATATTCTGTCAAATTTCTGGTTTTGTCTAAGGGGTTTTTATTCTTAGAACCGAAAAATGCATATTGTGCCTGTAGAGATGGCAACGAACTAAAACAGCAATTTTAATATAAAATATATGCAATAATCGTCGTCTGAAACAAAAACTAAAATTCAGGCACCTGGATTTTAGCAAGTCCCATATTTTAGAGACGCTATCCAAATAATTTTCAGAAATAAGTAAACAATGTTGCTTTTTATTTTCTAGAAGTTACTAAACAACTCTTCTAGGAAATATTACTAAAATATCCTTTTCAGAAGTCGCCAATGGTTGGGGTAGACGCTGGTATGAGTTACTGTATATCTCATGACGTTGTGTTCACCTCTCCTAACATTGTATTCTATATTTGGCACTCTATAAACCACCTTGAATAAAAAAGTTGTCTTCTTCAAAGTTGTATATCTCATGGACCATGCATTACAACTTTGATATAGTGTATGTCTGCATCCGAGGTTATGATTAATATTGGGGTTCCTAAATTATAAAATGCCTGTTAATATCTCATTGAGATCCGTGATTGGGATATAAAGTTTACCTTATTCCGAATTCAAAATAAAATATGAACTTATTCGCTTAAGACAACCACCTCTAAAGGTAGCATTTCTAGAAGCAGAGAAATGCTTTCCTGAGCAGCAGTACCTGCTTTTGCACACATCGGCCTTTCAGACTTGCAGAAAGTATAACATGGGCCCGGCCCATGTATCCAGCACACAGTCACAGACTCACTACAGTGTCTCCATCCATCGATGACGTTTGCTCAAAAAAAAAAACATCGATGACGTACACAACAATATTTCCGAGAGCATGTCTCGCGCAAGAAAAAACAAAGTTTCAGATGAGCCAAGCATACATCGATAAACTAGGTTTTTTTTTATAATGCATGAATACATTAGTTACTGATCACTTTTAGTATGACTGCTAGTTTGATCAACTATGTCAGCTTGCTCGCTGCGCAGAGCAGACCTTTGTAATTAAACCAATGCAAGACAACGACGCTTATATATAAGTTATATGTTACACTCATAATGCATGCTCATGGCACCGTGTAATCATGATTCGTAATCAATTAATTCTCTTCTTTACACGAATAATCATGCTCCTAATCCCGCTTAAGATAATACTAGTACTAGTAGTATGACAGTCAGTCAGTCACAGGCTCACAGCAGGTAGCAATGCATGTAGTGATATAGTATCGCCGCCCTAGCTTGCTAGCGACCTCGAGGTCGAAAGGTACGCGGCGCCGATCCATGACCTCCATGGATCATCCATGGCAGGCCCTGGGGTAGGCCAGGAGGTGTGATGGCCGAGGGCTCAAGCGGAGGAGGGGTCCAAGTCCAGGTATATAAATCCACAGGTCATATAGTCTATTAGACATTAGCAAACTAATAAAAAGAGTGACATAGAACTGGCCAGACGGTCAAAAAGACAACATCAACATTTATTTCCTAGTTTTCTTTCCCCACGGCCCTCGGATAAAGAGGAGACGAGGAGTCACGCTGCACACAGCACACTTTGATCGTGAGTTCACGACATGCGCCTTACACACGCGGAGCTGGCGAGCCGTGCCACCGCGAAGAGCTATACTACCGGAGACACGGACATGGCGCACGAGGACGGCGACCAGGCATGGCTCCACGACGACGACATCTTGATTCTTGGCTTCTTACGAATTACGATCACTGATCAATTGTTTAGGCCTAAGGTATTTTTTTTCTTTTTATTTTTAATCTAAATTAATTATTTATATAGTATTTCAGACTTCTAATACTTTGTACCCATATAGTCATATTTTTCTTCTAATTTAGGTGTTAGAATTTTAGAATGTTACCTAAGAAACATTTGTTATGAGTGAGAAAAGAAAACGAATATATTGTTTTTTAATCTACATTGTTCCTCGATAATTATCATACATCTACAAATATATTGCTTAATCTACATTGTTTCTCGATAATTATCAGACATGTTAAATTAAAAATATGTTATTAAATTTGCTTTTATTTTGTAAATAAAATTAGTGCCTATATATTATAAGATTTTATATATAGTCAAGAGGGACCGTTACGATAAGATTGCCAGAGGGCCCTTAAAATCGTAGGACCGGCGCTGGCTGCTTCCATGGCAATCTATATTTTTGCAAGTTGGGCAAGTTGCCCCTGGGCTTTTGGTCTTGGAGGCAAGAAAAGCGACGACCAACCAACGCAACGATGGCTACTCCATTCCATCTCCCTGATTCCTGAAAACCATCAAGCTGGCAGCCGCACAAGTCGCTTTCCCGAATTGGGCCTCCACCTCCTGGATGCATGGCCATCATCATATATATCCTCCTTGCTCCTCCCACCCTTTGGCTCTCTGAAATTCCCTGAATAAATATGACCCCCCGATCTGACGTTAGCGCAACTTCAGCTTGCAATCATACATACATACATACAAACATATATACATCATCTCCTGTATAATCTTTACATAGATGCTTCTCTGCCCTTGACAACTGAAACTACTAGTGTAGCAAGTTAGGCACAAGCCGGCTTGGGTGTAGGTCCAGCAGGAGCTTAGCTGATAGAAACCCATTGATGAGAAGAACCATGAGCCCTACTGTTCAAGATGTGTCTGGATGGCCATCCATGTGCAATGCAAGCAAGATGAACAAAAGGAATAAAAGGAACACTGGGACGTGGAGAATGGAAAACCACAGAGACAGGGTGTTGTGCACGCTCTCAATGACCATGATTAAACACCAATAATGCAGGTGCTTATCCCGTCCCAGCATTATTGTCTTCTTTTAAATCATTAAAGAACAAAATTTCTGAACCAAGTTGTTCCACAATAGTACCTCACTAGGGACTGGAGTAGTAGTGGTGTCGTCAGGTACAACAGCATCCATCATCAGATTACTTTCCAACTTAAACACCTACTAACAGTTAAATAAATGGAGTACATACAAATATGCATCCTTACAAACAAGTACAAATTGTGCTTACATGAGGAGACAGGGGACAACCTTACATTACTCTTTTTCTATTTGAGATGAGAGAAAGTACTAGCGGGGCAATCATACAGGGAAGGTAGGAAGGAGGCAGGAAAACAACAAGGCAAGGAGGTGGTGACTGGTGAAGCAGATGTGGGAGAAGACGACATTTCCACCAAAATAAGTTACAACAGACCGGCTCATTCATGTATCTGTGTCAGCATCCAGTAATCCCCCTGAACCAAACAAAAGCTCAATCACTGCTCTCGCGATTTGCACCTCCCACCAAACATGCTCTCTTTTTCTCTCTCCTCTTTCTCAACATGTAGACAACGGATCCATGGCGGGAAGATTCATTCCAGTCTGTGCAAACTCGGATTTCAACCATCCCCGTGGCCATGCACACTCCAGGCAGCAGCATCTGTGGAAAGTCTTGCACTGCTTTGTTATAGATCGTGCTAGCTCTGAAATCCTACGATTTATTTACCTAAGCTCAATCACTGCTCTCGCGATTTGCACCTCCCACCAAACATGCTCTCTTTTTCTCTCTCCTCTTTCTCAACATGTAGACAACGGATCCATGGCGGGAAGATTCATTCCAGTCTGTGCAAACTCGGATTTCAACCATCCCCGTGGCCATGCACACTCCAGGCAGCAGCATCTGTGGAAAGTCTTGCACTGCTTTGTTATAGATCGTGGTAGCTCTGAAATCCTACGATTTATTTACCTTGACGGAGCAGGCAACTGTGGGAAGTGACAGCAGAATCTAGACAAACCAGTTTGGCCAGCAAGATAGTCATTGAGATTGCCCACTGTATTTAGAATTCTGGAGTGGCCATAATTTGGGGGTACATAATTTACAGGGTACGAAGGGCGGGCCTGGTGTAAGCGGTAGAGTCTTACCGCCTGTGACCGGAAGGTCCCGGGTTCGAGTCACGGTCTCCTCGCATTGCACAGGCGAGGGTAAGGCTTGCCACTAACACCCTTCCCCAGACCCCGCACAGAGCGAGAGCTCTCTACACTGAGTACGCCCTTCTATAATTTACAGGGTACATTGGATGGAGCTGACAGTTGCCTTCAAGCTTTGGATTCTTGGCAGACAGATCGACACCGAGTCTTAGTTGTAACATCCCATCAGTGTCTTCCTTACCCTATCGACAACACGGTTCCTGTTAGCGAGGCTGTTTGCCAAGGGGAACTCTTTGCTGTCATCCAGGAGGAATCTGTAGACCTCCCATTGACGCTCGGATGCTGCTTGTCTCCCAATTTCAGCCTGACATGACAAAAAAAAAGTAAATACTAACTCACAACGAACGAACTGGCTTGCTTTCTTCTAGGTTCAGTTAGATCCGAGAATTCTTACAGAGAAGATGCAGATCCCGAGTGCTTTCAAAGCAAGAGTGGCATCATAGAATACGCGTGGCCGTCCCTTCCCAGAGAGCTCAACCGGGTTGGCAACAAGGAGTTCTGTGTCAGGTCCACGACTGACAATCATAACCCTAAGAGGATGGAGCATCTCAGATCTCAGGCGTGACCGCAGAGCATCCTGTTTCTCAGGATCAACAACCTTTTTGCCATCTACTTGTTTAACGAAAAGATCAACCTCTCGGCAACCTTTACTGACTGACCCTTTCTTGTCTGATCTGAACCGCCCGTACAATATCTGAAACAGAGTACCAAAAAACGTAGTATAAGATAATACGCACAAGGCATTTGAACTTTATACAAGTACATTCATGCATAGAGCTCCAAATACCTGAATGTTGCAGTCCTTCATCGTCCTCAATATGTCATAAATGAGCCCCTTCTGATCAGCGCAGATAATTTGAACTAGCGTGTGTGCAGGGCTCAGGGAATTGTCAAAGTTGATAGTGGCGGTCTGAACCTTCTTCAACTCTGCGCTAAGCGAACTCGAGCAGATCTCGCTGTCAGCTAGTTCCACCCTGAACAGTTCCTCAGCAATTTTCGGTGGAAGAGAAGAGAATCCCTGCTGGAACCCTTCTGCTGATAGAACCTCGCAGCTTATGGAAGGACCCAAGGTAGCAATTAGCGTCGAGCAAGTCTCCTCTTGCCTTCCCTTTTTGTGCAGCAGTTCCCTTCAGAGAGAAAACATGACCAGTCATATTTCTGAATTACTGCGTGATGCTGCGATAAGCAGTGCCATAAAACTGAAGCTAATCCCTCAGGCAACAATAGATACAAAACGGTTGCGCCCTTACATGCCGTCGGTGATAAAGAAGAGGTCCACAACTCTTCCGTCTGGTGTGGTCGACACCTTCACTCTGTGGATTATAAGTTCTAAGTCTGATAGTATGTGCGTCACATCTGCAGATGACACGGCACAGTCAGTACTATTCCAATTTCATTCACAGAGCTGACATTAAAAGCCTTTTAACACTTGAGGCATGAAGAGACAGATAGATAGGTGGTCATAGTTACCATGCAGCAATCCTTTGCGGTCCGGCGACAAGAGCTTGAGGAGGTAGAACTGCAAGGGGCCTGGCTGGCTGATGTCCGGGTAGAACGGGATGGAGTAGGAGGAAGGACACACGGACATGAGCCGGTTCTTGAGGCTCGCCCACCGGATTTTGATGGACGAGGAGCGGGGCACCACCCAGAACACCACGAAGCACCAGTGGCCGTCCGTAGACACGTCTGCTAGAATCACACACAAAAAGGAATAGAATTTTAGACGACAGCAACAAAAGAGTTGCAGGCAGGTTCGCAGAATTCTGAACTGCAACAAGGACCGAAGGACAAGCATGTACTATTATCACAAGTGAAGAGCTGCAAATTGTCGGCATGTACGGCACGGTCAACATAGATAGCAAGTAATGAGCTGTAATGATTAAGGAGACGACATGAACTGTAGCAAGATTGGTGGCAACTTGGCAGTATAAAGAAAGGGATGGGAAATGGAAGGTTTTGTTAGATTGATCTCCTGACCGCCTTGGTCTCGCGCCCTGATCGGGGGCGCCCAACCCTACATGGTTGGTGGGCCCCCGTCGCACTGCGCTATATAGAGAGGTGGGGGCCGGCGGCTCAAGGTACGAGGTTCGCCGTGAGCCGCAAACCCCACCGACAAACCCTAGACCGATCTCGAGAGGGCGCGCAGCCAGCGACGGGAAGCTCCGCTGATCCTCGCCGTCGTCACTGCTACGCCCGACCGCACTGCATCGACGTCCGTGCAACCTCTACTCCACCCGTCGCTGCCCGTGTGCTGCCTCCATCACCGAACCCGCGATGGCCAGCACAACCGCGACATCATCTGGAGGCTCAGGTTCATCACCAGCCCCTCTCTCCCCTATCTCCCTCTCGGTGTAGTGTTCTAGGTCTAAATGTGCATGTGTTTCATGGATCTATGAGTTCATCCGCCTAGATCTACTCTAGTCAGTCCACAGAATGTTAACAATGGTACCAGAGCCTACTAGCACGTAGATCTAGAACGGGTACCGATTAGAAAGGAAAAGTTGATTAGATCCAGTGTGGATCTAAGCAGAAAAGGGGTCACCCGACGTTCGGTTGAACCCTAACTCGATCCGTCGGATCTGAGAAAAGAAGAAGGGCTCGGTTTTCATGCAAAGAACGAACCCTAAAACCCGAAAGTGATTCGGGGAAAAGAAAACAGTGGCCGTCTCAACCCTAACCCTAACCCTAATCGTCAAATCGGGCTAAAATCCGAACAAATGAATCAAAGAAAGGGGAAGAGGGTGGCTCGGTCACCTCGCCGTCGAGCACGCCGGCGCGCGGGGGAAAAGGAAAGGAAAGGAACCGATTTCAAATCGGAAAACCAAACCCTAACCCTAAAAAGGAAGCCTACCTGGGCTTCTACCCACCGCCGGCAGCATCGCCACCGCGCGGATAGGAGACCGCGGCGTCGCTCCCGAACGGCGCGCGGGACAGGGCCGAGATCCGCACTGCACCTCGCCAAGCGGTCACGGCAACAGGGCACCACCCTGCGGCCCCTCGACGGCGGCGTGCTCAGCCTCGGGCGAGCACGCACGCCGGCGAGAGGGCGCTAGACGGTGCCGCCCTTCTTCCCCCTCGGCCACTGAGGACGGCTGCTGCTGCGGGTCTCTCAGAGCTGCGCTGCGGGGTGAGAGAGAAGGAGAGGAAGTGAAATGAACCTAGGGTTCAGGGAGAGGGGCTGGCCGGGTGGTTTTGTTCGGGCGAAACGGCCGGACAGCCGTCCGATCCGATCCAGCGAACAGGATTTGCTGGACCAGCTTTAGGCCCAGGCGGGCAAACGAAATCCTGGCCCAGGCCCAGGTTGCGGCCTGGGCGCGGGGGAGAAAGCGCCGCGCGGCTGGGCGCGGGGGTGCGCTGAGCGCGCGGATGGGCCGCGGCTGCTGGGCCGTTTTCGCTGGCGCGCGCGCGCGTGGGCAGGCCGTGGGCCGCGCATGTGCTGGCTGGGCCGAAATGGTAAACTGAATAGAAAAGTCACAGTTTTTGTTTTTCTTATTTTCCAGAAAACAGTTTGATCAATTTGAATTGATTTTTTATGATAATTTTCTGTACAAAATTTATCCAACGATATTTTTTGTTCAGTAAATAGTAAATTTGCTTCTGGAAAATAGGAAAAAGATTATTAAATGCTAAAGTTTCCGCTGCGTATTTAAAGATGTAATTTTCATTATTAAATTCGAACCAACGGGAGAATTTAATTTTGAAAATGGATATGTTTTAAATTGATTATAATGTTGTTGTTATTCTGACCAACGTTGATTAATGACAATATTATAATGTTTTTTGTTATACATTAATTCTATTTCTGCCCAACGGTGATGTAGAATTAGTGTAGAAAATAATTGTATGTTTTAATTTTGACCAACGTTAAACTAAGGCATGCAATTATTGTTGTTATTTCTGTTCTCACCCTATTTGAATTATGTTTTCAGGAGGATACAACTTGATGAGTTGTATCAAAGAAATCCCCACTCTAAAAGGTGATAACTATATTGAGTGGAAGAAAAAGATAGACCTGGCCTTTATCCTCGCTGAGGTGGACTGGGTTGTCACCACACCGTGCCCTAAAGAACCTGAGGCACCGGTGAGGGAAACAGATGAGACTGATACTGCATGGCAGAACAGAGAGCGGAATTTTGCTCCCGTAAAGATGTCCTATGACCTTGAGCATAGGAAATAGGTCACTGCCAACAAGAAGTGTCTGGCAGTGATAAAGAACACGATTGAGCCTGCTATAGTGGGCTCAATTCCAGACTGTGACACGGTCACAGAGTACCTAGACAGAATAAAGAGTCAGTTCACTGGCTCTTCAAAGACATATGCAACCCAGCTGGTCAAGCAGCTGGTCACAGAAAGGTACTCTGGTGGCGGCAGTGGCATTAGAGAGCACATACTGAGAATGAGCAATCTGGCATCTAAGCTCAAACCAATGGATTTGGCACTCAAGGATGAGTTTCTTATTCATTTGATTTTTGCTTCTTTGCCCAAAGAATTTGACACATTTGTTGTTAATTACAACATACAGCCTGAAAAATGGGATTTGGAAAAGCTCATAGCCATGTGTGTGTAGGAGGAGGAAAGAATAAAAGTTTCACAAGGTGGTTCTGTCAACTACCTAAAAGATAAGAAAAAGAACTATAATAACAGTTCTTCCTCCAAATCATCTGGAAAAGGTCCCATGCAACAGTCTCAGAACCAGCAATTCCCAGTGGCTAAAGACCAGTGTCTCCACTGCAAGAAGACAGAACATTATAAAAAGAATTGTCCTGATTTCTTAAAGATGATTATGAAGAATAAAGGTGAGAACATTATTACGTTCGTAAATGAATCCTTGTATGTAAAGTTTTCAAAATCTACTTGGTGGATTGATTCATGTGCAACTATTCATGTTGCTAATTCATTACAGGGATTCCGTTCGATGAGAACTTTGCAAAGAAGCGAAAGTTTCATTAAAGTAGCAAATGGAGAACAAGCAGATGTTGAAGCCGTTGGTGATCTTCCGTTAGAGCTTGCTGATGGCTTCATAATTATTCTTAGAGATGTTCTTTATGTACCTTCTTTGCAAAGAAATTTGATTAGTGTTTCAAAGTTGGACCATGATGGTTATGATTGCCATTTTGGAAATGGCAAATGTCAGATATTGTTTAATAATAAATGTATTGGTCTTGCCTTCCGACAAGACGAGCTTTATTTGTTATCACTTCGTGAAAATGTTAATTCCGTATGTGATGTGAATGAAAATGTATTCTCATCGAACAATGGAAACAGAAAACGAAAGAGAGCTCAAGATGTGTTGTCGAAATTATGGCACTGTCGTTTAGGCCATATTTCGAGGGGGAGAATAGAAAGACTAGTTAAGAATGATATTCTTCCTCCATTAGAGCTCTCAGAGTTAGAACAATGTAGATATTGCATAAAAGGAAAGTATGTAAAGAAAATTAAGAAAGATGCCAAACGAAGCGCAGGAATTCTACAGATTATTCACACAGACATATGTGGTCCTTTTCCTGTGAAAAGTGTGGATGGTTATGATTCATTCATAACATTCACAGACGATTACTCTCGTTTTGGCTACATTTATCCAATTAAAGAAAGAACAGAAGCGTTGGATAAATTTAAAATATTTAAAGCAGAAGTTAAAAATCAGCATGATTTAAAGATTAAGATAGTCAGGTCTGACCGTGGAGGAGAGTACTACGGTCGGCATACCCCATATGGACAAGTTCCTGGACCTTTTGCAAGGTTCTTACAGGAGAATGGTATAGTCGCCCAGTATTCAACACCGGACGAACCTCAGCAGAATGGAGTAGCTGAAAGGCGTAACCGTACCCTGATGGATATGGTGCGTAGTATGATAAATTACTCCACTTTACCCACGAGTCTGTGGATGGAGGCGTTAAAAACCGCCATTCATATTCTCAATAGAGTACCAAGTAAGTCGGTGCCCAAAACACCGTATGAGTTGTGGACAGGTAGAGTACCCTCACTTAACCACTTGCGTGTGTGGGGGAGCCCTGCTGAGGCTAAAGTTTTTAACCCAAACATTGGAAAGCTAGATCCCAAAACAGTGAGTTGCCATTTCATTGGCTACCCAGAAAAGTCAAAAGGTTTTCGTTTCTACTGTCCTAACAGACATACAAAGTTTGTGGAAACGAGACACGCTGTCTTCCTAGAGGATGAAATGATTAGGGAAAGCATGGTAGCTCGAGAAATTGATCTTGAAGAGAAGCGGGTGTATGCACCCACTCCGATCATTCATGAGCCATTTTTCTCACTACCTGCTGTTGCTGCACCAACAGTACAAGACACTGTGGTGCCAGCACCTGTTGTTATCCCGCCTGTGGCAATAATGAATGATGATGAGGAACCTGTGGCTCAGGATCCTATAGAACCTATTGCCACACATGAGGGGGAGCAACAACAGCCTCAAACAGAAAATGTGCCAATTGAGGAGGCCCCTAGAAGGTCTCAAAGAGTTAGAAAATCAGTCATTCCTGCTGATTATGAAGTGTACAACACTGAAGAATTTCAAATAGAGGATGATCCCACCTCATTTGAAGAAGCCATGAAAAGTGACCATTCATCAAAGTGGCTTGAGGCCATGGAAGATGAGATGAGATCAATGAATGCAAATAAAGTTTGGGATTTGGAAATAATTCCTAAAGGAGCCAAAACAGTAGGCTGTAAATGGGTCTACAAAACAAAACTTGACTTTCAAGGGAATATAGAGAGATATAAAGCCCGACTTGTGGCAAAAGGCTTTACACAAAGAGAAGGGATTGATTACAATGAGACCTTTTCTCCAGTCTCATGTAAGGATTCCTTCAGAATCATAATGGCATTAGTGGCACATTACAATTTGGAATTACATCAGATGGATGTAAAGACGGCATTTCTCAACGGAGACTTAGAGGAAAATGTTTACATGGCACAACCGAAAGGTTTTGTCATGGAAGGAAAAGAACGTTTGGGATGCCGCCTAAAGAAATCTATTTATGGATTAAAACAAGCTTCAAGACAGTGGTACTTGAAGTTTGATCAGACAATAAAGAATTTTGGGTTTAAAGATAATGTTGAGGACAATTGTGTCTACGCAAAGTTTAAGAATGAGAAGTTTATCTTCCTTGTCCTGTATGTGGATGATATCTTACTTGCTAGTAGTGATGTCAGTCTACTACTGGAAACAAAGAAGTTTTTGTCCTCAAAATTTGATATGAAAGATCTTGGTGAAGCTTCGTTCGTTCTAGGGATCGAGATTC
Organism: Miscanthus floridulus; assembly: GCF_019320115.1. NCBI lineage: Eukaryota > Viridiplantae > Streptophyta > Magnoliopsida > Poales > Poaceae > Miscanthus > Miscanthus floridulus. Next base: position 7,611,960 of record NC_089596.1, read on the forward strand.
ACCGAGATAGAAGTAAAGGGGTATTAGGACTGTCACAAAAGGCATACATAGAAAAAGTCTTAAAGAAATTTAGTATGCACAAATGTAGTCCCTCACCTGCTCCCATAGTCAAGGGCGACAGATATGGGGATTTTCAATGCCCCAGGAACCAATATGAGATCGATCAAATGAAAGTGGTTCCATATGCTTCAGCTGTCGGAAGCTTGCAATATGCTCAAGTATGTACGCGCCCTGACTTGGCATTTGTTACCGGGTTACTTGGCAGATTCCAGAGCAATCCTGGAATAGAACACTGGAAATTGGTAAAGAAAGTCTTGCGTTATTTACAAGGAACGAAAGGCCTCATAATGACGTATAGAAGATCTGATTCACTCAATATAGTGGGATATTCAGATTCTGATTATGCGGGAGATAATAGAAAATCCACGTCTGGATATGTGTTTACTCTCGTAGGGGGAGCTATTTCATGGAAAAGTTCAAAACAAACCGTCACTACATCGTCCACAATGTATGCCGAGTTTGTAGCGTGTTATGAGGCAACGGGGCAGGTGAACTGGCTAAAGAAGTTCATACCCGGTTTGAAGGTGGTTGACGACATCAATAGACCACTGAAATTATACTGCGATAATAATCCAGCAGTACAGTATGCTCACAACAATAGGTCAAGTGGTGCTGCCAAACACATTGACATAAAGTATTATGTTGTGAAGGATAAAGTCCGAGATCAGATGATAAGTCTTGAGCATATAAGTACCGAAAAGATGCTCGCGGATCCGCTTACAAAAGGCTTACCACCCAACGTGTTCAGAGAACATGTAGCCGGCATGGGTTTAAGGGAAAGCCTATGATTCCTGGACCATAAAGGGCCCAAAAGTTAAAGTAACTGTTTCAGATCAGAGACGTGCATTGTAGCTGTCAAATCTATCGGCGATTGACCGAGACGATGAAACATGCTCTATGCATCATCTGTGAAGAAATGAGTAAGGTTTAAAGGATTGAAGTTTAAAGTTTAAAGATAAAAGTAATAGTGAGATCAAGGGGGAGAATGTTAGATTGGGCCTTGGTCTCGCGCCCTGATCGAGGGCGCCCAACTCTACATGGTTGGTGGACCCCCGTCGCACTGCGCTATATAGAGAGGTGGGGGCCGGCGGCTCAAGGTACAAGGTTCGCCGTGAGCCGCAAACCCCACCGACAAACCCTAGACCGATCTCGAGAGGGCGCGCAGCCAGCGACGGGAAGCTCCGCTGATCCTCGCCGTCGTCACTGCTACGCCCGACCGCACTGCATCGACGTCCGTGCAACCTCTACTCCACCCGTCGCTGCCCGTGTGCTGCCTCCATCACCGAACCCGCGATGGCCAGCACAACCGCGACATCATCTGGAGGCTCAGGTTCATCACCAGCCCCTCTCTCCCCTATCTCCCTCTCGGTGTAGTGTTCTAGGTCTAAATGTGCATGTGTTTCATGGATCTATGAGTTCATCCGCCTAGATCTACTCTAGTCGGTCCACAGAATGTTAACAGGTTTCCGTTCTAGAAACTAAAAAAGAGCAGACAGGTAACGATGAAACATAAAAAAGATGTCGCCGGTGAGCTGTACACCCAAATCAAATCACTGAAACAGAAATCTGGAAAGGAGGAGAAAAATGGAAGAAAAAAATAAAATCTTTGTCGACGCAACTCCACAACGAGCAGTCAGAAACAATCAAACGGAAGGTGAAAACGAAATCGAAATTGTAGTCCAGCACTCCAGCTACCCGGACTCTGAATCGCAGGCGAGACAAGGAATCGATTTTCGTGCAGAGATGGCCGCGTGCCTCGATTGATTGAACTGAATTTCATCGCAGAGAGGGAGGAAGAAGCCAGGGGGAACGGGAACGGGACGTACCGCCGCGGGCGATGCGGAGGCCGAACTCAAGGATGGTGTGGCAGAGGTCGCAGCCGAGGCCGGCCTGGTCGGGGCAGTTGACGGTGATGACGGTCTCCTCGCCCTCGGCGGCGGTCAGCTGCATGACGACGGCGTCGTCCCCTCCCACGGCGGCCGCCGCCATACCCATCCCGCCGCCCAGCACCATCCCCCCTGCCCCTCCTCCTCCTGGGCGCGCCGCCACCTCCCCCACCGGCATCACCACGCCGGACGCCGGCGAGATTCCGGATCCTACGCCTCTGTCCCTCCCTCCCTCCCTCCCTCCCTCTCTCTCTCTCTCTCTCTCTCTCTCTCTCTCTCTCTCTCTCTCTCTCTCTCTCACCTCCCTCTCTTCGCGGGTCCCGTCCGTGTCCGGTCCGGTCGGGTGGTGGTCCTCTGTCCTCTCCTCCTCCTCTCAACAAGAAAATTATATAACCTCGACGATTGTTCCGCGCGGCGGAGCTTAAATACTGGATTTTTCTGCAGGGTGGGGTAAAACTCGAGCACGATGGATGGTGATGGCGAGGGCGCCGCAGCGGCGGGCGGCGGCGGCTTCATACCTGCGGTGCGGGGGCTGAGTCAGCGCTGGGTCGGCCAGCCCCGGGTGGCCGCGTTGCGTGCGCCGCGCACGAGGGCCCACCTGTCATTGCCTGCGCGTGGGCACCGTAACGGCTACGTGTACTAGAGACAGCTGCGGCCACGCGGGTTTGTGGTTCTAGAGGGAGGGAATCCAACTCTTCTTTCCTCTCCTATGAAACACCTACGTCAACCCTCTTCTGTCCGGGCTTTTCAATTTCGATGTTAAAAGTTTTTCGTCCACTTTTGAAATGATCAAACTCATGAAAATTCGGCTGACATTTTGTCAAATTTTTTAGAGACTTAAACGTGAAGAATTAATTTTTCTAAAAATTATAGACCTAAACAAAATTTACCATAATTTATGACTATCATCTGTTGAGCACAAGAATATACACGTACCGTAAACAATAGGAAATATGAGCCTAGAATTATAAGACATTAATTTGGTTTTCTAAATACCTAGCTTTTGATATGCACCTAGATATATAATATGTCTATATACATGGTAAAAGCAATGAATCTAGAAAAAAACCAGAACATCTTATAATTTGGAACGGAGGTAGGTAAACTAAAAACAATTTTACTAGTTGCACCAAAACAGCTAATAGCAACTAATAGTTGCTATATATGAGCTATAGCTAGCTAGCTATTAGCAGCTAATGGATATAAACTAGATCTAATAAGTAATTATGTACGCGCCATGAATTATCCTATCTTTTATGGACTATATATATGTGTGCACTAGATAAATAAAACAATATGTTTGTTACTAGATCTTTCCTCAATTCCTCTTGAGGAACTGAATACTACACAGAGAATCACACACACACGTCTATGAGTGCACTATTCACTCAATCTATTTTCCTGAAAAAAGAAGAAAACAAGAGGAGGTCTCCGCAATTTTTTGCGGGTAGTAGCAACAGAAAAAGAAAATAAATTGGGTGGGGAACGTTGCGCATCAAATGGGTGTGGCTTCAGAAACGTGTCGTTTGTATGGTTAAATTTTTTTTCTTAATTACAATGATATATAAATCTTTTATGTATTCGAGAAAAAAAATAGGTGTTTGGCTTGGCCGCTAGCTACGTGGTGTTGTGGCTACCGTCCCGAGAGCCACACGTTTGCTTGGGCTTGGGCAGGTAGGTAGCGATCACATCACCATATATATCACCATCACCTGGAAGCTCAACACTAGCTGCCCATTTCCAACCAAATAGCTTTACGATGTGGTGCCTCACCGGCTAGCTCGAGAGACTTCAACAATTTCATTCCCTGATCGATATGTACGCGTGTACCTTATAACTCGACCGGCCATTTATTATGTCCTGATCTATATATACGGATCCGTTAGCTAACTAGGTTGATGCATGGACACATGTTCATTTATGAAACGTTGTCAAATTCAACTCCAAATCCAATAACTTTATTTAGGCCATGTTTAGATGCGCATGTATTCATCTCAATCCACATAAATTTCATTTCAATTCATTCCAACACATATGGATTGAGGTGGATACACATGCATCCAAACAAGCCTCACCGGATGTTCCATCCATCCCAAATTCCTAATCCCATACATATATGCATGTTCTTTCGTACTATGCATTTTCCATTATATTCCTGATCGACATGATATAGGTGTGTTTATGTCCTGGAGGATAAGATAGATATATGACAAAATAAATATCGTTGACCACTCCACGTACCTTTATTTTCTATTGCCTATTTAGGTATTCTTTTTCCCCTTTTGCGATGAACTACTCGTTCTGTCCTAAAAAAGGTGTTGCTATTTTTTGTGATGGTCGATCAAATTTCATTAAATTTAACTAGATTTGCAATATTTATATCTCTAAATAAGTTTATTATAAAAAATATATTCGTTGATTTATCTAGTGATACTAAATTATGCATTATAGATATTAATATTTTTATATATTTAGTTAAAGTTAAAGTTATTTAACTTCTCAAAAGTAAAAATGATATTCTCTATAGGACAGGGGGAGGACAGAGGGGGTAGTACTATGTTGTAAGCGCGTGATGCATGCATGTGTTTTCTTTGTCTGCATCATCAGCCGATCAATACAATGGAGTGTGCGATCCAGAATCCACCACGTGCTATAGCCTACCTAGCTGCATCATATATTACCGATCGAGACAGAGAGGCGCAGATGGATCAGAATTCAGACGGATTAAACTGACCGCTATGCATGCATACGTATGTAGTACGTGGTATGTGCTAGAGAGATCTGGTACGGTGGCATGCATGCACGCACGATGATGCATGCACACCCTACCCATGTTCAGTTCCAATAAAACTGCAGTCAAACTGACTCAAGGATCGGATTCATCATCATTATGATGCACCAGTGTACATATCAATTAAATATTTCTAGTCTTTTCACCATGTTTTTTCAGATTTCAGATGCTTCCGATCCCTACATAGCATATACATACGCAACTAATCTTGGCGACAAGGAACATGCATGTGTATTCAGTCTGCTTCTGCCGGTTCATCCTTCACGAGGTTTGCCACGAAACTGAAGGGGTTGATTCTTTGATAAAAGGATCATGACTATGCCAAACTTGATTAATACCGCTTTCTTCGTCGGTGGCATTTGACCTGTAACTTCAGTAGACAACTATGTGTTAAGTCCTGTGTAATTAATATTGATGACATATCAAACAATAATGATAACGATAATTCAGAGTCAAGTTAGATCGTTGCTTTATCTGTTAAATAACGTCTTTAAATTAGTATATGGTACTCCATATCCTTAAGATATGAAATTTGGTGGAAAACAAATAGCTAGGAGTTGATGGGAAATTTTAAAATTTAAAACTATTTCCAGAGACGGTTCTCTTAAACTGAGACAATTGTCTTTATGTCAATCATCTAGGAAAATCTAATTTTTAGGGGAAAAAAGGTATTAAGGGCAGTTGCGACACCACTCCTACAAATGATCGATCTCTACAAGTGAAAGCCCTGGTTTGGTTTTGACTAATTGATAAAACCTAAGTACTAACCTTTGTCATGAGTGTTATATGAGCAAGGTTGGTACATGTCAAGTGATGGAGCATGGTGATGAAGTCTATGGAGGTGAGGATGGACATGTGATGATGGTGATCAAGCTCCAACTTAGAAAAGAAGAAAGAGAAAAACAAAAACTAAGTGTTGATGAAGACAAAGGTATCAAATAGGTTTTTGTTTGGCACTCAAGACACCATAAAGGGTGTGAGTGTATTTAGGATCGGTAGCCGTACTATAAAGAGGGGAAATCTTTGGCTAAGCGGTTATCGAGTGCCACTAGGTGACATGATTATTGCATATGCATTACGGACCTAGTGTGCTAACATTTAACCCTTGAAAATGCTTGGAAAAATGCTAACACATGGGCACACAAGTTACACACTTTGTGGTTAGCAACTTGGAAGCAAGGGTGAAGTGTTTGAGGAGATAGAAAAAGAAAAGTAGGCGAAGGTACTCGACCGGACTCTGGTCTCGGGGAGACCGGACTCTCCCCAGGCACGTCTGGTCAGTTAGCGCAGAGAGGCGCTGCCTTGGGTCCTCAACCGGACTCTGCTGGTGAAGCGAGACCGGACACGCAGGTGTAAGGTCGAGATGGCGGACTAGAGGGGGGGGTGAATAGTTCTTTCTAAAATTAACCGCGTCGGCTAACCGAAACAAGTGCGGAATTAAAACTATCGGTCTAGCCAAGACTACACCCATCTATCTATGTTCTCTAGCACTTTCCAATGATACTAATTAAGCAACAAAGGTGCCGGGCTCGCTAGAGCTCACCTAACCAATTCTAGAAGCAAGGTCACACAAACCTATGCCACTAGTACTTCAAGCAATAAGGGAGCTCCTACACAAGCTAGTAAGCAAAAGCACAAAGCCACCTAAGCTTACTAGCAATGCTCAATAACAAGGCAACCAATGTCAAATTAGAGAGTACAATTACTTAGCTACACAAACTAAGCAATATGACTAACAAAGTTACACAAACCAAATTAGCCACGCAAGGGAGCTACTTCTATGCTACACAAGCAAGAAGGTAACTAATAAGCTACACAAGCTAACTAATTACAAGAGCAACTACATAAGCACAATGTATATGAAAGTAATTACAAGCTTGTGTAATGAGGATGCAAACCAACGGGAAGAACAAGGTTAACACGATGATTTTTCTCCCGAGATTCACGTGCTTGCCAACACGCTAGTCCCCGTTGTGTCGACCGCTCACTTGGTGGTTCGGCGGCTAATTGGCATCACCCGCCAAGCCCGCACGTCGGGCGCCGCAAGAACCTACCCACAAGTGAGGTAACTCAATGACACGAGCAATCCACTAGAGTTACCTTTCGGCGCTCCGCCGGGGAAGGCACAAGACCCCTCACAATCACCACGATCAAAGCCGGAGACAATCACCAACCTTCGCTCAACGATCCTCACTGCTCCAAGCTGTCTAGGTGGCGGCAACCACCAAGAGCAACAAGCGAATCCCGCAGCGAAACACGAATACCAAGTGCCTCTAGATGCAATCACTCAAGCAATGCACTTGGATTCTCTCCTAATCTCACAAAGATGATGGATCAATGATGGAGATGAGTGGGAGGACTTTGGCTAAGCTCACAAGGTTGCTATGTCAATGCAAATGGCCAAGAGAGTGAGCTTGAGCCGGCCATGGGGCTTAAATAGAAGCCCCCACGAAATAGAGCCATTGGGCTCCTCACTGCACTGAGCACGGGCCGACCAGACGCTCCGGTCATATTGACCAGACACTGGACCTCAGCGTCCAGTCGTGCGATGTGCGCCACGTGTCGTCGGCCTCAAACGCCGATCGCCCGATTTCAACGGTCAAGTGATGACCGGACGTGTCAGTTAGAAAGTGACCGGACGCTGGATCTCAGCGTCCGATCGTTTCCAGTAAGGTTCCAAACACGACATTTCATGACCGGACACACCCTGCGTCGGGTCACTCAACGTTTTCTCTGTGTGCCTCACGTCAGCGTATGTCAGCACTGACCGGACGCACCCTGCCAGCGTTCGGTCACTTTTAGCGCCAGCGTCCGGTCGAAGACCGAAACACGCGCCCTCTGCTGCCACTGACCGGACACTCCGGTCCAACCGAGACCAGCATCCGGTCATATACAGTGACCTTCGTCTTCTCTGTCTAGGGCGCCGGTGGCACCGTCAGACTGTCCGCACTCTATGGGCGGACACTCTGCCGGTGAAGTTTTCTACCCATGCTCAAATGTGCTAACCACCAAGTGTATCACCTTGTGCACATATGTTAGCTTATTTTCACAAACATTTTCAAGGGTGTTAGCACTCTACTAGATCCTAAATGCATATGCAATGAGTTAGAGCATCTAGTGGCACTTTGATAACCGTATTTCAATACGAGTTTCACCCCTCTTAATAGTACGGCTATCTAACCTAAATGTGATCATACTCGCTAAGTGTCTCGATCACTAAAACAAAATGGCTCCTACAATTTTTACCTTTGCCTTGAGCCTTTTGTTTTTCGCTTTCTTCTTTTCCAAGTTTAAGCATTTGATCATCACCATGCCATCACCATCGTCATGATCTCCGCCATTGCTTCATCACTTGGAGTAGTGCTACCTATCTCATAATCACTTTGATAAACTAGGTTAGCACTTAGGGTTTCATCAACTAACCAAAACCAAACTAGAGCTTTCAATCTCCCCCTTTTTGGTAATTGATGACAACCCTTTCACAAAGATATGAATTGTAATTTAATTGAATCCATGTTGCTTGCCCAAGCATATTTACCATGTGTAAAGGATATGGACAAGTTTTATGAATCCCAAATGGTAGCAATTGCTCCCCCTATATATGTGCTAAGAGTTTGGATTGTAGCTTGCACATATGTTTAGATAGGAAATATAGGAGACAATGTCTACCAAATGATGCTAAGGTATAAGAGATGGACCTTTGAAGCGTGATACCAATCGGAGTGCACCAATATACCTTCCTTAGCACCATTAGTAACTAGACATACATAAAAACTAGAATACCCCATGAGATCAACATTACAAGCAACGGTCTAATTTCCATAAAATGAACATAAGTCTAGTTACTTTAGCTCGATACCACTTGGAAATAAAACCACTAGATTACCTATGCATGCTAGTTTTTCATTTCATCATTCAAGCATATAACTAGCATACACCACACAAATATGGATATTAAGATTTAAAACTTGTGCCATGCAAGCAAACATATGAAATGCACATTCAAATGCATCATACAAGTTTATGAGCTTGCTCCCCCTACTTGTGTGCAATTTTGATTGATACCCTTACAATGCCATTTCATTTGTTTGCTCCCCCTATCTATCTTACTATCTTTGTGAATTTCTCTCCCCCTTTGTCAACAATTAGCACAAAAGGTGAGCTCAAATTATAGATAGGTTAGGGTGAAACCATGTGAAATGAGAATCATTTTGCCAAATTGGTTCAATCTAGATTACTTGCAAAAGTTATTTAAATCCAAGGACAAGCTTCTTCACACCTTCAAATAAGGGTTATCTTGTACCATGTTGAGTTAAACACTTATAGCTCATTTTATAGATCAAACACTAGGTTTACAAGCCCACAAACATGTCATATGCTACCACTAGATCATTTCAAACATACAAGCAATAGTGGTACCATACAAGCATCAAATTCATTTGATTTTTATGAATGAGCCTATTCAAATGTCAAATATATCTAGTTGCACTAATCATGCCCTTAGCAAGGATGTATGCCATGCCAATCAACTTTTACCTTGGATTGCTCAAAGGAGAGGCATGTCATATAATTGGGGATGCATCAACACATATTGGAGAAGTCAAGTATGTTCAATTCATTCCTTAGCTTGCAAAACCTCTTCTCATCAAGTGGCTTGGTGAAGATATCGGCAAGTTGATCTTCGGTGCCCACACTCTCAATGCAAATGTCCCCTTTTTATTGGTGATCTCTTATGAAATGATGGCGAACATCAATATGCTTTGTTCTTGAATGTTGAACCGAGTTGTTGGTAAGCTTTACGGCACTCTCATTGTCACATAGCAATGGCACTTGCTTGAATTTGATTCCAAAGTCACTAAAACTAGCCTTCATCCAAAGTAATTGAGCACAACAACTATCGGCCAAAATGTACTCCGCTTCGGCGGTTGAAAGTGCTACACTATTTTGTTTCTTTGATGACCAAGACACAAGTGATCTTCTCAATAGTTGACATGTGCCCGATGTGCTCTTTCTCTCAACTTTACATCCCGCATAATCAGAGTTTGAATATCCAATCAACTCAAATCTTGCTCCTTTGGGATACCACAATCCAATATTTTATGTATGCTTCAAGTACCTTAATATTCTCTTTGTTGCTTTTGAATGACTTTCTCTTGGTGAGGCTTGGAATCTAGCACACATGCATACACTAAACATCACATCTGGCCTTGATGCGGTCATATAAAGTAGGCTTCCAATCATAGACCGATATATCTTTTGATCCACCATGTTGCCACTAGCATCACTATCCAAGCTTCCACTTGTCCCCATTGGTGTACTAATAGCTTTAGCATCATCCATTTCAAACTTCTTGAGCATGTCCTTGATATACTTGCCTTGACTCACAAATGTGCCATTCTTCATTTGCTTGATTTGAAGACCAAGGAAGTAGCTAAGCTCTGATACCACTTGTAAGGTCGAGATGGTGGGCTAGAGGGGGGGTGAATAGTCCTTTCTAAAATTAATCGCGTCGGCTAACCGAAACAAGTGCAGAATTAAAACTATCGGTCTAGCCAAGACTACACCCCTCTATCTATGTTCTCTAGCACCTTCCAAAGATACTAATTAAGCAACAAAGGTGCTGGGCTCGCTAGAGCTCACCTAACCAATTCTAGAAGTAAGGTCACATAAACCTATGCCACTAGTACTTCAAGCAACAAGGGAGCTCCTACACAAGCTAGTAAGCAAAAGCACAAAGCCACCAAAGCTCACTAGCAATGCTCAATACCAAGGCAACCAATGCCAAATTAGAGAGCACAATTACTTAGCTACACAAACTAAGCAATGTGACTAACAAGGTTACACAAACCAAATTAGCCACGCAAGGGAGCTACTTCTATGCTACACAAGCAAGAAGGTAACTAGTAAGCTACACAAGCTAACTAATTACAAGAGCAACTACATAAGCACAATGTATATGAAAGTAATTACAAGCTTGTGTAATGAGGATGCAAACCAATGGGAAGAACAAGGTTAACACGATGATTTTTCTCCCGAGGTTCACGTGCTTGCCAACACGCTAGTCCCCGTTGTGTCAACCGCTCACTTGGTGGTTCGGTAGCTAATTGGCATCACCCGCCAAGCCCGCACGTCGAGCACCGCAAGAACCTACCCACAAGTGAGGTAACTCAATGACATGAGCAATCCACTAGAGTTACCTTTCGGTGCTCCGCCGGGGAAGGAACAAGACCCCTCACAATCACCACGATCGAAGCCAGAGACAATCACCAACCTCCGCTCAATGATCCTCGCTGCTCCAAGCCGTCTAGGTGGTGGCAACCACCAAGAGCAACAAGCGAATCCCACAGCGAAACACGAATACCAAGTGCCTCTAGATGCATCACTCAAGCAATGCACTTGGATTCTCTCCCAATCTCACAAAGATGATGGATCAATGATGGAGATGAGTGGGAGGACTTTGGCTAAGCTCACAAGGTTGCTATGTCAATGCAAATGGCCAAGAGAGTGAGCTTGAGCCGGCCATGAGGATTAAATAGAAGCCCCCACGAAATAGAGCCGTTGGGCTCCTCACTGCACTGAACACGGGCCGACCGGATGCTCCGATCATATTGACCGGACGCTGGACCTCAGCGTCCGGTCGTGTGATGTGCGCCACGTGTCGTCCGCCTCAAACGCCGATCGCCCGATTTCAACGGTCAAGTGATGACCGAACGCGTCAGTTCGAAAGTGACCGGACGCTGGATCTTAGCGTCCGATCATTTCCAGTAAGGTTCCAAACGTGACATTTCACGACCGGACACACCCAGTGTCCGGTCACTCAATGTTTCCTCTGTGTGCCTCACGTCAGCGTACGTCAGCACTGGCCGGACGCACCCTGCCAGTGTCCGGTCACTTTTAGCGCTAGCGTCCAGTCGAAGACCAAAACACGCGCCCTCTGCTGCCACTGACCGGATGCTCTGGTCCAACCGAGACCAGCGTCCGGTCATATACAGTGACCTTCATCTTCTCTGTCTAGGACGCCGGTGGCACCGTCAGACTGTCCGCACTCTACGGGCGGACACCCCGCCGGTAAAGTTTTCTACCCTTGCTCAAATGTGCTAACCACCAAGTGTATCACCTTGTGCACATGTGTTAGCTTATTTTCACAAACATTTTCAAGGGTGTTAGCACTCCACTAGATCCTAAATGCATATGCAATGAGTTAGAGCATCTAGTGGCACTTTAATAACCGCATTTCAATATGAGTTTCACCACTCTTAATAGTACGGCTATCTAACCTAAATGTGATCATACTCGCTAAGTGTCTCGATCACTAAAACAAAATGGCTCCTACAATTTTTACCTTTGCCTTGAGCCTTTTGTTTTTCTCTTTCTTCTTTTCCAAGTTTAAGCATTTGATCATCACCATGCCATCACCATCATCATGATCTTCACCATTGCTTCATCACTTGGAGTAGTGCTACCTATCTCATAATCACTTTGATAAACTAGGTTAGCACTTAGGGTTTCATCAATTAACCAAAACCAAACTAGAACTTTCAGCAGGGGGTACGTCCGGTCGCAGGTGACGTAGCATGACGTGGCACGCGGGCCGAAGGCCAGAGAGGACTGAACGCAAGGCGAGTCCGGTCACCCCTGAACGGACTCGTCCGATCGTGTTTTTCCTCTCTCTGGATGCTTACTAGAAGTGACCGGACTCCACGTTGGGGAGCGTCTAGTCATCTTGACAGTGAGTCCGATCGGTGGCGCGTGGATGCTGGGGCGTGCATGAGCGGACACCGGGCGCCCGCATCCGGTCCTGCTCTGCTGCGTCCGATCATCACTTAGCTGTTCGCGCTGACGTTTCGACCATTGAGATCTGACGCGCAGCATTTGAAGGAGGGACATGTGGCAGCTATCGGGCGACCAGACTCACCTGACCGGACATAGGGCAGCATCCAATCAACCGCATCTGGTCATGCCTAGGATAGCCAACGGCTCTTTAAGCTAGGGGGCTTTATAAATAGAGCTTGGCCCGCTTGGGGCTCATCTACTTGGCACTTTGACATACTTGACATACTTGTGAGCCTAAGCAAACACCTCCCACTCATCTCCATTATTAATTCATCATCATAGTGAGATTGAGACTGATTCATAGTGCATTTGCTTGAGTGATTGTATCCAGTGGCACTTGGGGATCATTGCGGCTGTGGATTTCTTGTTACTCTTGGTGGTTGCCGCCACCTAGATGGCTTAGAGCAGTGGAGGAGCATTGACACAAGTTGGTGATTGTTCGTGGCCATCTCCCGGTGATTGTGAGGGGTCTTGTGCCTTCCCTAGCAGAGCGCCAAAAGGTAACTCTAGTGGATTTCTCGTGTCATTGAGTTACCTCACTTGTGGGTAGGTTCTTGTGACGCCCAAGTGTTGGGCTAGGTGTGTGATACCTATTAGCCGCCAAACCACCAAGTGTTGGTCGACACAACAGGGACTAAAGCATGTGAACCTCGGGAGAAAATTCTTGTGTCAATTGTGATTGGATTTCTCCCGGTGACTCAATTGGTATCCTTTGATTAGTTCATCATCTCTTGCTGCGGTGGTATAATCACCCTATTCACTCTCTTGTATTTACGTTGTTTACTTTCTTGCCTAGTCAAGCTCTTTAGTGTATCTAGTCTTGAGAGCTTGTTAGTTTGGTTAGTGAGGCTCTTTAGTTTGTCTTTAAGAGCTCACTAACTTAGAGAGCAGTGACCCCCTCTAGCCATTTAGGACCTTTCAACAAGACATAGTCCTGTTTCCACGATCGCCCTTAATTATGTGTTTCAACGCTCCAAAGATTGCTTGTGCAATAGAATGGAGATTCCCGCTAGCCCCTTATCTCTCCCTTGTCCAGCCATCACCATTGATCTCCCTTCTCTCTCCCTCCCCACCTGACTATTATTTCATTTCTCTCTCCCCTTGGTCACCCTTTCTAGCCGCCATCCTCCCTGCTTTAGCCCCTTCTCCACTAGACTCTCTTCGCATGACGCGGTTGGCCTCCTCCTCCACTCGCATCTCTCTGCACAACGCGACTAGCTGAGATCTAGTGCAACCAAGGATGCCAAGGGCCTCATGGCTCCATGCTGACGCCCTAGACTAGGGCTTTAAAGGGGAGGTGGTGGCGTGACCTAGGGCAACACAAACGAGTTAGGTGGCGATGCAGGGTGTGATAAACTGGTTGACCGGGGCAAAGTGGTGGGCGGTGCATATATTGACCATGGAGGTAAGGTCTTCTCTCCCTCTCCTCTCTAAATATCCATCACCCTATCTCCCTTTCTAGCATTTGAGTGACAAGAGGGTGTTGCCCCCGCGCCAGCTGCCAGCAGGCAAAGCTGTGGGCTCGATGGCGGACGCCATCATCAATAAGGGAGGGGGGAGGATAGATAGGCTTCTTCGATGGGCTTGGTGGGTTGTCTCTATGGCTCATCAGACTTTTTTCTTTAAATTTCAAAGCCCATTATCACTGTCCGTTGGTAACACGAGCCGTCAATGATCATCGATTATCACCGCTGACTTTTACCAACTAAGGGTGAAACAAGTGGTGCTAAGGGTTTTTAAACTGGCAGTGATGAGCTTGATGTGTAGCGGTGAGAGAGAATTGGTGGGAGAGTGCAGTGGTCGATGGATGAGATATAGGAGAGAAAGGGTTACCATGTAAATGGCCCTAGACCTTTTCTTTCTCTAGATGAGACCTTATGAGGTTTGCCTTTAAAAATACGGTATACATTTTTTAGAGAGGTGACCTTCTTAAAAGGCTTGCCTTTAAAATTTTACTAGCTTCATGCCCATGCGTTGCTACAGGACAGCTAAACTTTTGTACTAAAAACACACGGATCGCACGATAAGATAACAATACTGTGAAATTAAATACCGATATTAAAGTGACATTTAATCCAAAATGCAAAGTTTATGAAATTAACACAGTCACGGAGAGCGCGGCATCACAGGCTCACAAACTCTACTGTATAGACCTTTCCGTGACATGGCTAAGATAATGTTTTCTATCAACAGGAAGAAATCTCCGATATCCATTTCTTTCGTGCGCTAATAAATCCACGAATAAGTTTTGCCGCATCTCCATACCATCTTGTACACATGTTCAAGTATATTTGTAAATATTAGTGCATGTCACATGGGTAATACTGCATGTCTTGAAAAATATCTCACAAAACCTTAAAACAAAGGATGTTATAGTCATCGTATAAATATGTGTGGTTTAGATCTATTCCAAGCAGACATATAATGTAGAATATTCCAAGCAGACATATAATGTAGAATAAGGTGTCTACTTGAGTGTCTATGGCAAGATTCATCATCAGCAATATATAGAAATAGTTAAATTGTAGGTATTATTATTATTGCAAGCAACAATGACTCTGAGTTAGTTACCCATCTATGTCATCTGTAATGTTTTTTTTATGGGTGAATTTTCATTTGAAGATATCCTAGTTCCATCCAAAAATATATACATTCACCAGCATTGGTGTGTCACCATTTTTCAACAGGTCTAGAATCAATTGTGATAAGCATCTTCTCCTGCTAATAAAAAATATAAAGCATACATTTTTGAACGTGTAGCCATGCAAAAGAAACTGCAAACATGGTAGCTATCCCATATCAGTTAACTACAAATGAAAATAATCACCATATCAGTTAGGGTTGGGTGCTCGGTGTCGCGGGGTCGAAACCACGGCAAGCATGTTGTTTGAGTCAGTGTCAGAGTATGGGGTCTCCGGTGGCTCGGGTGGACTCAGGAACACAAGAATCACGCAGAGAAGACGTAATGGTTTATCCTAGTTCGGGCGAATTCGGTCCCTACATCCAGCAGCTGATGATCCTTATACTCAAGAGCACCTAAAATCTTGGGGGTTACAATAGAGTGTAAAGGAAGAAAGTTTGGTAGGGGGGTCACTACCCCAGGAAATTTCTTTCCTGATGGCCGACACCGTCAGGGAAAGTGGCTAATACCGTCAGGGAAAGTGATCTGTGACGGTAACCGTCAAGGATAAGCCGTCAAGAATGAACTGACAGGGAAAGTCCACTTTCCCTGATGGAAATCCGTCAGCGATTGATTCCTGACGGTTAGAGCCGTCAGGGAAGATCTTCGGTGTCAGTTTTTCATCTGCCGTCACGGAAACTTTCCCCGTCGGTCACCTACCATCAGGCAAAATCCAAATCTTTCCTGTCGTCTTGAAACCGTTAGGGAAAATCTAAATCTTTCCCGTCGGCTACAACCCGTCAGGAGAACATAGGATCTTCCTTGTCGGTTGCCAACCGTCAGGGCTCCATAAACCATCATTTAACCATTCAAATCAGTGATTCATAGCTCATTTAATCATGCATCCTAAATGTCACACTAGGTAGTCTTGGTACATATAATCAAATACTCATCATTTAATCATGCATCCACACAAGCGGTAAATGTTACACTCAGTAGTCTTGGTACATATAACCATATCTTAACATTGTACATAGATCAGATAGTACAATGTTCAACAAATCAATCTTAAGCTACATTCTAGTTGTCTTGCAAAATAAACTCAGAAGAGCGAAGCTGCAGTGCTACATATGTAAGAAATAGAAGTCAAGTAACTATCCTAACAGGCCTTGTGATGGCAATGCAGCAGCTACTGCACATGTCTGGTCCCTCTCTACAATCAAAACAAGATATATAGAACCATTCATGAGATCATCATATGTCATGGATGTAGCCATGAGATTATACTCACAGCAAGTGTAAGTAGAATCTTCTAATTGCAGTTCAGATACAAATAGAGCACTAAAACACTAAAGCTTACGTGCACTTTGTGCAGTGTGGTTTGAAATGCTAAAACAGTCTTGTAGTGTTGTCTGAAACACTAGAACAGTCCTAATAAAACATGTATCTAGCACCTCGGTCCAATGCATGTAAATAACAATAGTTGCACCAGACCAAAAATAATTTTGTACCATACAGTAAGAGCCAATGCAGTCAGGGATCTCACCATTGTGTTACAGAGGTAGGGGAAGACCTGGGACAGATAGAAGCAGGGAAGATGGCAAGTGAATGAAACTCACTAGCTTTGTGTATGCTTTATTATCAATTAAATTCAGGACTGCCCTTGAGTATATTATTCCACTAGTGATGCAAGGACAGAAAATCTATATGAATCATAGAACAGTCAAATCTTTTTTTGGATAACACTACAGTCAGATCTTGTGTTTGCATAGCATCAGTTCCTAAATAGGTCAACTAAGAGCAAAAATAATGTGAGCCGGTAATCTTACCATGTTTACTTTCTTCTTCCTTAAGCATGACAGGCAGTATCTCTATTTGTTTTTTATTGTCAGCAATGACCTGCAAAAAATTTGTATCAACGTGATGGATGCTTCTTGGACCTTTATAATTGCAAACAGACTAAATCTTGGAAATCGATCATCTCAAGTAATGTCCTCTGTGAGTGAATAGATAATATTGTCAATGTTTTTGGAAATCATTCTTTTTCTAAGTGGACATACTAACTCTTGGAAATTATTCGGTCAATGTTAAATGGCATGCTTCTATTAAGTGAGGAAAGGTAATGTAGGCATATGATAGTTGATAAACATTTTTTACCTAATCTAGTTGAAAAGTGTCTTGTCCTATAGAACAGTTTGATCTTTTTCACCTGCAAGTAGTTGCCAAATGCAAATTGACAAAAGTGCAAGCAAATGTTAACACAAATTATTAACCTATATCTAGGTAATAAGGCACAGCTCATTGAGGACAAATGGACTGCATGTCTGTACAGCAAATCAGTGAAAATGTAGCTGCCCAATACAAATTCAGTGCCTATTGTTCAAATTTAGTGTTCTAGCACCTCTATAGATGGGTATAAATTGCCTAAAACAATATAAATTACCTAAAACAATATAAATTCAGGGTTCTAGCACCTCTACAGAGTCGTTTATTTGCAAACAAACATTTTAATAAGTCAAATCATAATATTCAATGTCTATTGCTCAGTGCTCTAGCACTCTGTAGAAGGGCCACCTAAAAAATTCAGTGCTGAAGCCGGATCTATGCATAACTAGATCTTTGAGTTTGCAATGATGCACCCAACCTGCAAAGAAAAGGTCAAAACATCATTGGGTAGAGACGTTGTGGTGAGCAATGCAAAATCATGGAGCCCTTGTATATGCTTTATAAATTAAATATCTGGAATGCCCTTGTATACTTTATCAAACATAGAACATTTAGATCCTGGTGCCCTGGTGACATGTGAGCGAATTAGAATAGGGAGGGGAAAAGGGGAAGAAGATTGCACAACTGGGAGGATGGCTGCCGGCCTGGCGCCCTGGCCGTGGTGCATACGTTTGTGAAGTTGTGATTAGATCAGATCGAAATACAGATTGCCAAATAGAATAATCTAGGGTTCGTCCGGTGCTTGGCTTCGCACAGCAGGAAGGCCGGAGAAAGGGTGCTTACCTTAAACAATAACCATACCGCCAGGGGAGCTCGTGCTAAGGGGGATCTCATACTCCCGATCTTGTGTCGCTGCTTGGGGGAGCTAGCACTGCTGCCGGGGATCTCGCGCCGCCGCTTGGTGGATCTCATGCCACCGCTTGGGGGAGCTGATGCTGCCGGCACTGGGGGTGCTCATAGGTGCCTGGCGCTAGGGGACTCGGGTGGCCCAAGCACTGTCGCCGTTGCTGGATCTCAAACGCCACCGCAAGGGGCTTGGGGCCCTCGCATCCGCCCAAGTGCCGTCGAGGCATGGCACGAGGCCATGGAGAATAGAGAGAAGCGGCAGCATGTCGACGCCGTGCCCGTGCCGTTGCCGATTGTCGGTGCGGTCCTCGGAGGTGCCGTGACACCATGGCCCTGAGAAGGAACGAGAGGGAGAAGCTATGAGAAGAGAGAGGGAACCTCAACTCAGCTTATCACAGGGACGCCTAATGGTGGCGGCCTTACCTGTGTTTGGCCGTGCTCCGCCGCCGGCTGCCGAGATCTGAGAGGGAGAGAGAGAAAGGGAAGGAGAATGGGGAGACGAATCTGGGAGGTGAGCAGTTGACAGGATAAGGATGGGGAGATTTTTTCTAGCCTCGCGAGCTACATGCGCCTCCCACCCGCGCGACCCTGCGCCCTTCTTTTCGCTCACTCTCTCTTACACGTGGGCCATGCCCAAGATTGGAGCGCGCCAATCTTGCTTTTCGGGGGCGCCGGTTTGGTTCTAGGGTCCACAGGACATCCCTGACAGTACAGCCTTCTTCCGCCTCGGGTTGCTGTGCACGCGAGGGAAGGTCTAGCGTCCATGACGGGAGGTTCAGAGCCGAGGGGAGTGCTCCGCACCGTGGGGAAAAAACTGGTCTAGGGTAGTGGGTTAGCTCGGTGCTAATCCTAAGATTGCCTCACCACTGGTGGAGTCTCCCCCTCGTTGGAGAGGAAGGGGACGGTGGGATGCGGTGGAGGAGGGGCTCTCGGTGCCCCTCTCTGGGTTGCCTTGCTCTTGGTGTAGAGCAGAGATAGATGGAATGTAATGGAGTGTCTGGTGATCGAATTAGGATCCTCTCCCCTATAGATCCGACCTTATCCCTTGTATAATGAGATAGGTCAGGTACAAGGCAATTTGAGGGTTCTAGTCTTTGGTCTACGTGCGTCGGAGTCCAGGAGGGGCTTGCAGTGGTGCGTCGTGGACCGTCGAGGTGTCTTGGAGCTGAAGAAGCATGGGCATCATCTGGCTACTCTGTTCTGACACTCTACGTGTTAGAGGGTGTCAGCTTCGACCGGCCTCCCTTGGGTGAGACCTTCTGGAGTCTTCTTGGTGGCAAAGGAGGTCAGCTCTAGGGGCTGATGTGCGGGCCTAGAAGTCCCTGAGCCCCCGAAGGCCGCCAGAAGCTTTGTCTTCTTATGTCACGCCCGGATGTGACCCTATCGGAGGAGCAGTTGGCAGGGGCATGCCTAGGGAGCAGTGCTAGGGAGCCCCTAGGCATCGATAGCCTAGGGCTTGTCTTCTTGTGCCCAGGCCTTGGTTGGCATCGTTAGCCGAGCAGGAGCCAAGGGCCGAGCCTAGAGATGTCGTAGATCAAGAGCCCAAGGCTCGGGGAAGCCCTGAGACCTAGGCAGAAGCTGCGGTCGAGTCAGGCTTGGCCATGTCTCTTTGCCAAAGGGTGCGCGCGAGCATGCCCGATAGACATAGCCCTCGAGCCCCTAGGCGATCCTGAAGGGGTCGATCGGAGGGTCTTCTTTGTTTGGGAACCATTGGACCTGAGGCTTAACATACCTATATGTTAGGATCTCATCAGGAGCCCCCGAGCCCTTCGTGGCCTCACCTGGCGTGATGGTGATGTAGGGCTGAATTCGATCTTCTGGTGACCGAACCCTCCTTGGCGAGGATGGCTTCCGCTGGCGAGAGTGCTGTGCCTAGCTTGGGGCCTTCTTCTTCGGTGTGATGGATGGTGCTCGGCTATTGAGGTTGAGTAAAGATGATGTCAATCCCTTCGTGAATCTATGTCGCATGGGTCTTTGACTTGAGCGAGAGCTCAGCAGACTCGTCTGGGAGTCACCGACTATAGGCCCAGGGCCCCCTCCTTTCTGATCGAAGCTTGCTGTGGGCTGGGTGATCAAGAGCGCTGGGCTCTGGTTAGAGACCATATGATCATCTGGATCTCCATGCCCTTCAGAGGGCTACGATAACAGGTCCCGGTCCTCTCAAGCCAGCCTTCTAGGGCTAACCCTCTATAGCTTGCTGTGGGCCCACTACTCAGCGGCTCCTGACCCAACTCCGGGGAGTTAGTTGGTTTTTTTGGGGATGCGTCACCCGAGCACCCATTGATCGGGCGGTTGGGCTACTCGGTCTGGGGAGCCAGTGCAGCCCCCAAGGCCATTGTGGTGCCTCCTTGTCGGCGAAGGGGGCAGCTTCTGGGCACGTCCCGCCCGCTAAAGCCTTGCACAAGCGGTTGATGGTGTCTAGGCCGTCGTGCCTGGTGGATGGGTTATGTCGCGCGCGTGCATGCCCCCGTGCCATACCGTCTCATCTAGGAGATGGGATGTTAGGGCCACGTGGAGCAGATCAAGTGGAGGAGGAGCCGCGACACTTGGTGCACGTGGATCCAAGCCGTCGATGATAGCCGGTGGGCCTAGGGTAGGCGGATCCCCCCAAGTCCTATGAGGTGGCGTGCGTGGAGTGGGTGGCGCACGTAGGGGAAAGTGGAGCCAGGACTAGACTTGTTGCCAGCGGTTCCCTAACTCCACCTTTACTGCACAGCCATCATCACGCAACCACCCGAAGGCATGCTGTGGGGATTAAAGGGACGCCTAGCCGGTTCCCCAGGGTCCTTTGTAGCCGCTGATGGCTGTTCAGAGGGCCCGAAGCCGCTCACAACGCACCGCCTTTGGCTATAAAGGGGGCCCCTTGGGGACACGGCATCTTCAATCCCTTCCTCTAGCCCCCTCTCTTCTTCTTCCTTAGATCCATCTTCTTCAGCGGTGATGGCGGTGGCGATGAAGTGCGACGCTTCCCTCCGAGTGAGCTTGGTGTTGTCCACCGAGCGACTGCTTCTTCGAGGGTGGAAGGACTCCAGAGAACCATGGGGCATAGACCAAGGCGACCACGCCCTCAATCCGGTGGCTTGCTGTTTGTGTGGCGTTGTAACCATGTCGGCATGGGGTAGCGGGCTACTGGGCCTACTGTAACATCCTAGATGTTAAAAAGCAATTAAAACCTTGATCATATTCATCATCATGCATAATCATGAAGCATTAAGACATAAATGCATTGCATATTGAAAGCATCTAGGCCCCTAGTTAGGTTTCGGTGATTAATGACAATACGAGATTACTATGACTAACGTGTGTTTTGCAGAGACAATTAAGTTAGGTCATAGTAATGGCAATTGATTGGGCAATCATGGTTGTCATGCCCCTACGATGGAAATCGTTTTGGTTTTCAAAGGATGGACGATGAGATTAAGGATGGACTAGTTTTAAGTGTTGTTTGGTGTTGAAGAGACACTTAGAGTAGTTTAGGACTTTGTTTTTTGTTTGGTCATACTATTAAGGGGGGTATGGACTAGTAGCTTGACCTAGGTGAGTCTAGTGGGTTAGGTGTGGTGCACACTTGTCAAATCTAGCACTAGGTTGCTCCGAAGTAGCCCTAAGATCAATTGGAGCAAACTTCATTCACATATAATTTTGAGTTGGAAGTGAATGGAGGGTCAAATGCTGACTGGACGCTGGTAGTAGAGTCCGATCAATTCATTTGATCAAGCAGAAGTCATCTGGTTGTGACCAGACACTGAGTGAAATGTGACCGGACGCTGGGTGCCAGAGTTCGGTCAACTCTAGTAAGGTTCTAGAGAGGGAGAATCCTGACCAGACGCGTCTAGTCAGTGCTGACCGGACACTGGTCAGGTTCCGATTACTGACCGGATGCTGAACAACAAAGTGATCGGACTCTGGGTGCTAGCGTTTGGTCAATATCAGTAAGGTTCTAGAGAGCAGTTTTCGTGACCGAACATGTCCGATCAGTGCTGACTAGACAGTCGGACATAGGTTAGAGTCTGGTCACAACTTAACGTCTCTATGGCAGGGATAACTGATCGAAGCATCCAGTCACCTTGACCAGAGCGTCCGATCACCCCGCAGAATGCTGACGCAACCTCCTAACGGTTCGTTTTGAATGAGGGGGTATAAATACTTCCTCTATTCATCCAAGAGAGGTCTCTTGCCCATTTTATCAGCTGAGAAACACCCTTGAGAGTGCTTTGGAGAGCAAGAGCCTAGTGGGTGATTGAGATTTGAGAATCCAAGATTAAGGCCTCATTAGTGCAAAGAGAGTAGCAAGTGTGCATCCACCCTTCTCATTAGGCTTGTTGTCGTCAAGTGAGAGTTTGTGCTTGTTACTCTTGGTGATCGCCATCACCTAGACGGCTTGGTGGTGATTGGGAGTTTGGTGATCATCCGGCGGAGCTTGTGGATGACCCAACTCAAGTTGTGAGCAGTTGTGGGTGATTCACCGCGATGGAGTGTCGAAGAATCAACCCATAGAGAGCACTTGATCCTTGCGCGGATCAAGGGGGAGCCACACCCTTGTGCGGGTGCTCCAACGAGGACTAGTGGGGAGTGGCGACTCTCCGATACCTCGACAAAACATCGCCGCATTCCTTCTCCTCTCTTTACTTTGAGCATTTACTTTTGAGCTATTCAATTCTTG
This sequence comes from Miscanthus floridulus, assembly GCF_019320115.1. NCBI lineage: Eukaryota > Viridiplantae > Streptophyta > Magnoliopsida > Poales > Poaceae > Miscanthus > Miscanthus floridulus. The sequence goes on from NC_089596.1 coordinate 7,634,885, forward strand.
TCTTTTCATTCTTAGAATTGCCATGCTAAAGTAGGATTGGAACTTAGGGTGCTAACCTTTTATGCGGTAGATCATTAGAATCATATTCTAGGCACAAGGGGTAAAGTGGGCTAAGTGTAGGGTTTAATTATTGCAAAGAATTTTAGAATTAGCCCAATTCACCCCCCCCTCTTGGGCATCTTGATCCTTTCAATTGGTATCAGAGCCTCGTGCTCACATATTTAGGCTTAACCGCCTAGAGAAAGATATCCCATGGGGATGGACCTCCTCCTATCTTTGAGGAAGATGATTTTTCTTATTGGAAAATCCACATGGAGGCTTACTTAGAAGTTCTAGATGTTGGAATTCTTAGAGCCGCCTCTCAAGGCTTCCCAAAACCTAGGGATCCCGCACATCTTCAAGGCGATGAGGTCAATTATGAGAAATGGAGTGCAAAGGTTAGAAATGCCATCTTTAGAGGCCTTTGCAAAGATGTGTTTAACCTTGTGCGGAACCACAAGGATGCCCATGCACTATGGTCAGACATTTGTGCGCTCCATGAGGGAACAAAGAGTGAGCATGAGGAATGCTATCATCTCATCATGAAAAAGCTTAATTCTTTTGAGATGCTTCCTAAAGAAAGTGCTAATGAGATGTACTCACGCTTAAATGTTCTTGTAGAGGAAGTCAATGGGCTCGGACTTACACAAATGCAACCATCCAATGTTGTAAGAAAGATCTTGAGTGTCCTCCCCATTGACAAATATGGACACATTGTGACCGTGCTACATAAAGATGATCTTTCCACCACTACACCAACTCAAATCTTGGGAAAGATCAATGCTCATGAGATGTATATGCACATCACACCACAAGATGGCTCTTCTTCTACCAAGAAGAAAGACAAAGACTTGACATTCAAGGCTAGCCAAGAGAAGGGCAAAGCAAGAGTTGAGTATGAGGGCTCAAGTGATGATGAAATTGATGATGCAAGTCTTGCTCTCATGGTGAGAAGAACCGTCAAGATGCTAAAGAAGCTCAACAAGAATGGTGTCAAGTTTGATGGCAAGAAAAATAAGTTCTTCACTAGCAATAGAAGGAAGCCAATCTCAGAGATGGATTGCTACAATTGTGGAGAACTTAATCATCTAGCTCATCAATGCCCCAAGCCCAAGAAAAACTAGTACAAAAAGAAGTACAAGGGCAAGAAAGATGACTGAAGTGATGAAGATAATGATGAGAAGAAGAAAAACAAGCCATACAAGAAGAAGGATGGCAAGAAGAAGGATTTCCATAAGAAGAAGAAAAATGGCAAGGCATACATCGTCGGTGATTGGCTCACGGATATTGATTCATCAAGTTGCTCATCCGATGATGATAGTGAGAATGAGAAGGTGTCCGCTATTGTGATTGACTCCTCATCATCTTCACCGACACCACCGCCATCATCCTCTACACACCTATGCCTTATAGCCAAAGGTGAACGAAAGGTATCAAATGATGATGAAAGTAGTGGTGATGAACATGCTAGCAATGATGATAGTGATAGTGATGATGATGAATTTGAATCACCTTCATATGATGATCTTGTTAAATTGCTAAATCAATACACTAAGATCATTATAAAGTCAAGAGCTAAGAATGAAAAGCTAGAACTTAAGAATGACTCTCTTTTAGCTAAATGTGACATAGCGGAAAAAGCTAGTGTTGAGCTTAGAGAAGCAAATGATGCTATGTCATCCAAACTCAAGGAGCTCAAATCTTCTAAGAAAGAGCTTAAAGAAAAACATGATAAACTTGAGGGGGTGCATAAAGAGCTCATCACTAGCTACAACATGCTAAAAGAAGAATATACAAATCTCAAGATCAATCATGATAATCGTGTTGTCTCTAATGAGCTATTATCCAATGAGCCACATGATGCTACTAACCATGTTGTTAAGATTGATATAGCTACATCATGTGATGATTTGATCATTGAGAGCATTGAGCAAGGTTCTAGTAGCAAAGGCAAGCAAGTGGTTGAGTCTGACAACTATGATGAGTATGTCAAGATCAAGAATGAGAATGAGAAGCTTAAGAAAGATCTTGAAAAGCTATCAACCACCAACACTATTGTGATAGAGAACCTTGACCATGATAGTGATCTAATTCTTGAGAATGAGAAGCTCAAAGAAGAGAACAGGAGACTCAAGAAGGAGAAAAATCATGATGAGCTCAAAGAAGAGAACAAGAAGCTCAAGCTAGAAAAAGAACATCTCAAGACCGGGTTGAGCAAATTCACAAGAGGTCAACATCTTCAAAGTGAGCTACTCATGAACACCATCATGAAGATGGATAGAAGTGGAATTGGATACTTGTCACATCAAGAGAAGAAGGCTAAAGCTCAACACCAACAATAACACAAGTCAAAGCCAAAGCCAAAGAGGTGTTTTGAGTGTGGACAAGAAGGTCACTTTGCCCATGAGTGTCAAACTCCACCACCACAACCCTTGCCCAAGCATGCTAGACCCTTTGCGTTCAATGCTCATTACATGCTTAGAAAAGATTCTAGTGGTAAAATGAAAGTCATGTTCTTAGGACCTCCCAACAAGAATAGGCCTAAGAAAATTTGGGTTGCAAAGTCACTTGTTGAGAAAGTCAAGGGCCCTCAACAAGTTTGGGTCCCTAAACAAGCTTGATCTCTTGTGTATAGGTGAACTACAAGACCGGTGGAAGTCATTGGGTAATTGATAGTGGTTGCACTCAACATATGATCGGTGATCCTCGTATGTTCACCTCACTAGATGAAGAAGTTGATGGCCAAGAAAGGATAACATTTGGTGATAACTCAAAGGGCAAAGTCAAAGGATTGGGCAAAGTGGCAATATCAAATGATCATTCAATCTCAAATGTCATATATGTTGCTTCATTGAGCTTCAACTTGCTATCCATTGGACAATTGTGCGATCTTGACTTCCAATGCTTGTTTACCAAGAAGGAAGTGGTTGTATCTAAGAAAGATGATGATCAAGTTATATTCAAGGTATTTAGATACAACAACCTATATCTAGTAGATTTCACTTCCAAAGATGCTAACTTGAAGACATGCCTATTCACCAAAACATCACTTGGGTGGCTATGGCATAGAAGACTTGCTCATGTTGGGATGAGTTCACTCAATAAGCTTATGAAGAATGAATTGGTGAGAGGGTTGAAGGATGTGAAATTTGAGAAGGACAAGCTTTGTTGTGCATGTCAAGCCAACAAACAAGTTGCAAACACTCATCCTACAAAAGCTTTCATGTCAACAACAAGAGTGCTAGAGCTCCTTCACATGGACTTATTTGGACCAACAACTTACAAGAGTTTGGAAGGAAATCTTTATTGTCTTATGATTGTTGATGACTACTCTAGATATACATGGGTGTTATTCCTTCATGACAAGACCGAAGTTGCATCATGTTTCAAGAAGTTTGCCAAGAGAGCACAAAATGAGTTTAAAGTGAAGCTCAAGAAGATAAGAAGTGATAATGGAAAAGAGTTTGACAACATAAATATTGAAGCTTATTGTGATGAAGTTGGGATCGAGCATGAGGTCTCCACAACATACACTTCTCAACAAAATGGTGTAGTTGAGAGAAAGAACCGGACACTTATCACTCTAGCAAGAACAATGCTTGATGAGTATAACACACCCAAAGCTCTATGGGCGGAAGCTATCAACACCGCATGCTATGCATCCAACCACCTATTCCTTCAAAAGTTTCTTGGCAAGACACCTTATGTGTTGATCAATGGGAAGAAGCCGGACGTCTCATTCTTTTGGGTGTTTGATTGTAAATACTACATCTATAAGAAGCGGCAACACCTAGGGAAGTTTCAAAGACGTTGTGATATTGGCTTTCTTGTTGATTACTCATCAAAGACCAAAGCATATCGAGTATTTAATCATGCCACCAACTTGGTTGAAGAAACATATGATGTGGAATTTGATGAATCTAATGGCTCCCAAGGAGCACATGAGAATCTTGATGATGTGGGTGATGAACCATTGAGGGAGGTCATGAAGAACATTCTGGTTGGAGACATCAAGCCTAAAGATGATGAAGATGATATACAAGTGATTGATTCACCTTCTTCATCAAATGTGCCACAAGATGGTGATAAATATGGGATAGTAGAAAATGAAGATGCTCATATCTCCCATGATCAAATGATGGCACAAGCTCAGATGTTGATGCTCCACAACCTCCCCCTCAAGTGGTTGATAGAAGAAATTCACCTCTACTACAAGCTCATCCACAAGATCTCATCATAGGGAGTCCTTCAAAGGGTGTAATGACTCGCTCTCAAAAACTTACTTCATTTATTAAACATCACTCTTTTGTCTCTTGTGTTGAACCTAAGAATGTGGAAGAAGCTCTTCAAGATTCGGGTTGGATAAATGCATGCATGAAGAGTTGAATAACTTCACTCGCAATGAAGTTTGGACTCTTGAAGAGCGACCACAAGGTGCAAGAGTCATTAGAGACAAAGTGGGTGTTCCGCAACAAGCAAGATAATCAAGGCATTGTAGTGAGGAACAAGGCAAGACTAGTAGCAAAGGGGTTCTCTCAAGTTGAAGGGTTGGATTTTGGAGAGACCTTTGCACCGGTTGCAAGACTTGAAGCCATTCGTATCCTCCTTGCATATGTATCGCATCATGAAATGAAATTATATCAAATGGATGTTAAAAGTGCATTTTTAAATGGCTTCATAAATGAAAAAGTCTATGTTGATCAACCTCCTAGGTTTAAAGACCCTAGATATCCTAATCATGTTTATAGGTTGTCTAAGGTGCTATATGGGCTTAAGCAAGCCCCAAGAGCATGGTATGAGTGCCTTCGAGACTTCCTCATTGAGAAGGGCTTCACCATTGGGAAGGTCGACACCACACTATTCACCAAGAAGCTTGATGGAGAAATCTTCATTTGTCAAGTATATGTTGATGATATCATCTTTGGATCATCAAATGAAGATTATTGCAAAGAGTTTGGTGAATTGATGCCGAAGGAGTTCGAGATGTCAATGATTGGAGAGCTTACATTCTTTCTTGGTTTTCAAGTCAAGCAAATGAGAGAAGGGATTTTCATCTCTCAAGAAAAGTATACCAAGGATCTTCTCAAGAAGTTAAACATGGATGAATGTAATCCAATCAAGACACCAATGCCATCTAATGGACATCTCGACCTAGATGAGGGAGGTAAAATGGTTGATCAAACTCTCTACCGCTCTATGATTGGTAGCTTGTTATATTTAACTGCATCTAGGCCTGACATCATGTTTAGTGTGTGTATGTGTGCTAGATTTCAAGCTAATCCTAAGGAAGCTCATTTGATTGCCGTTAAAAGAATCCTTAGGTACCTTAAGCACACACCAAGCATTGGCCTTTGGTATCCCAGAGGAGCTTGATTTGAATTAGTTGGCTATTCCGATTCAAATTATGCTGGTTGCAAAGTTGATAGGAAAAGCACATCCGGAGGGTACCATTTGCTAGGTAGATCACTTGTGTCTTGGTCCTCCAAGAAGCAAAATAGTGTGGCTTTGTCCACCGCCGAAGCGGAATACATTGCCGCGGGTGCTTGTTGTGCACAAATACTTTACATAAAGCAAACTTTGCTAGACTATGGTGTAGTTCTAGAAAAGATACCTCTTTTGTGTGACAATGAGTGCGGTAAAGCTTGCTAACAATCCGGTTCAACACTCTCGCACCAAGCACATAGATATCCGCCATCACTTTCTTAGAGATCATGTTGCTAAAAATGATATTTCATTAGAAGGTGTAAGCACCAAGGATCAATTGGCGGATATCTTCACTAAACCGCTAGATGAGGCTACATTTTGTCGGTTGAGGAATGAGCTCAATGTGCTTGATTTTAGTAACTTCACTAGAAAATGAGCTTGTGTTGTCCCTTGCATTGCATTGTAATATACAACATGTTTAATTTTGGTAATGCATTTAGAGCTTGTCTAACATGGTTAAGATAATAGCCGAAAAGCGTGTGAAGAAGCTTAACCTTGGATCAAACTTGACAAGCAACTAGAATTAATTTCAAGTATTGCATTGCATATGCATGAGTGTTGTTTTGTTATTTCCTTTCGATTACCCTTTTATTGCCTATTTTCTTAAAAAGAAGTATAGCCTAAGGCAAAATATTTTGAAAATTTTGAGGGTTTGAGAGAGGTCACTCACATTAGTCCCAATTGGTGTTTATTTGGATCTTATTAAAGTTGGGACATGATTGGAAATAGGCAGCGCGAAGGAACGTTGAAGATTTGCTGAAAAAGGGCGATCGGACGCTGCACCAGACTCTGGATTCCAGCGTCCGGACAGTTCATAGGATGTGAACAGAAGTGCAAAGGAGTGACTAGACGCTGAAACAGGGTTCATCCTATGTCTGGTCAAACTATGGTCCTACGTCCAGTCAAGCAAAGGAGATGAATATAGGATTGACTGGACTCTGGCTGCGTCCGGTCAGGGTTAACCAGACGCATTTGGTCGTGACTCGAGGGGATTTGGACCTCTCTGTAGTTGACCAGACTCTGGGTGACAGCGTTCGGTCGTTGCCATCGGAGCGTCTGGTCAGTTGAAATCGTGTGGATCTAGAACTCTTTCTCCTTTCCTTATCCGTCATGTTGGGGGCCACCATATAACCGCGCCGCGACTTTGACCTAATCCCGCATCAACCCACGTCGACTTCGCCGCCGCTCACCCAAGTCACCACACCTCAGCCGCTTGCGCTCGCCTTGCACCCATGCCCTAGTCGTGCAGCAGTGCTCCGCCGTGCCACCGCGCCATCACGCCGCCACACCACCGCACCCCGTGCCATCATGCCCGCACTGTAGCAGCGCCGCTAAGCACCGCAGCAGCGCCGCCTGACCGCACCCGAGCCGTAGCATACCAGCGCCGCCACCTGTGCCTCCTCCACCATGATTCTGCCACGCCCACACACCAATCTCCAATCCACCACGCCTACCTTGCATTGATCGGCCATCGCATCGCAACCCTAACCCTAGACGTCCAATTGCCAATCCAGTGGTTCCCCGTGATTCATTCCTCTTCTCTTTGGTTCGCCGGTTCATCAGGTAGCAAGCCCTCGATTCTAATTTCATATCTACTGCTTTCTTCTTAGGGTTTCGTATCTCTAGATATATATTGTAATTATTCATATATCCGATCTATTCTATTGTGCAGCGAGTTGGTGTCTTTGAGGTCACTTTGTCAGTTGTTAGTCAACTCGGGGCCAAGCCTATGAGGATGGATCGAGGCCAAGCCTCATGAGTGTCAGAGGTAGTTGATTCTTGTCCATGATAGCAGTTCGTCTTAGCTCCAGTAATGGCACATGTCAAGAATGCCAAAGGTGGTCCTGGTGATGAGGATCTGAGGCCTCCACCTCGCCTGTCTGCTGAGGTGAAAGGCAAGGCGAAGAAGCTTACGACAAAGAAGCGCAAGTTTGCATATGCTGACACTGAGAGAGCAGTAGCAGTTGCAGCCACCGTAGAGCGTGTAGAGAGAGGAGGAGCTCAGAGTGGTGTTCGCATTGCAGACCAGCTTTCACTAGCTCAAAGGGCCGCCATCAAGCAGGTTGAGCGTCGTCATGATAGTCTAGCTGGGACTGTCATGCTTGAAGGACGATGGGTCACTTTAGAGGAGAGTCAGCCTTAGGGGGAGCCACAACAACATATATAGCCAGCAGAGTAGTCAGAGGGCACCCAGTAGATAGAGTAGACTCAGGAGGCAGAGCAGACCAAGGAGATAGAGCAGGCACCTCAGCCATAGTTATGATGCTCTAGTCGTACTCGTGCTCAGGTGACACCGAGGCCAGAGACATAGCAGAGGGGTTCTTGTCTGCCTCCCAGACCACAGGGTCTACCTCCAGTGACTCACCTTGACTTGAGGGCAGCCACAGCCAAGCAGGTGTAGCAGCTTAGGTTCGTGTAGTTCGAGGACTAGTTTCCACCGAGGCTGGATGAGCGTGCTTCAGAGGGATTCTATACACCACTGTAGGAGGATTTTTATAATGCATATCTTAACAATGGGGTTGCATTTAGATATCAGCAAGTTCGCTCCATTGAGTCAGTTATTGCAGCAACAGGAGAGCAGATCCACCCTGACCTATCTTATCTACCAGGGCTGACAAACTTACTTGGATGGACTGGCCGTTATGTTCCATCATGGGTCCATGAGTTCTACGCTTCACTTTGGATTGACCCAGGCTATAGATTCATTCACTTTGCATTCAGAGGCTGTGACTATAGGTTGATGAGCTACAGGGTCAGAGAGATTCTTAGGATTCTAGAGGCACCCATTTGCCAGCATAAGGTTTGCTATGGTCAGACAGAGCCTCCTAGACACCCTCACAGTGGTCTTGTGCCACCCACAGACTTGGTCAGACCCTGCTTCATAGAGCCTTTTGGTGAGGGGTCAAGCAGGACACCTAGGGATCTTACTCCTACAGCTAGGCTGCTTGATGCTATCATGAGGAGGACCCTGCTTCCGAGGATGGGCTATCACAAGGGATTGACTCGCATTTAGTTATGGTTGGTGAACTCTCTGATCCAACAGACAGCTTTTGATATCTAGGATGTCATTCTATCAGAGATGGAGGACACTCTTGTAGAGGGGTTCAGAGGTCATAGACAACAGCCCTATGCTCATTGGATCACATTCTTGATTCGCAAGGCAGTTACAGTGAAGTCCCCAGAGACTATGGCAGAGTATACTGGTGCTACTACTAAGTTTCCTCTATACAACATGACCTAGATGCTTTGTCACAGCAGTGCAAGGACACCTAGTCAGCCACGTCATCGCCCAGAGGTGCCAGAGACTACAACCCAGCAAGATGAGATCATCAGGGGCGTTGCAGCGATAGAGGAGGAGGAGCTAGATGCTCAGCAGGAGGGTATGGTCGAGAGCAACCCTAGTGACAGTTCTAATGATGACTACCAGGATATCCCTCAGATGCCTTCTCCATGACATGATAGTGAGGCCGATGGCTCTAGCTCAGCTCCACCCTAGCCACCACAGACAGACCCCACTCTTCTTACTATTCTTGAGCGGATGAGGCAGGATCAGGCTCGCCGGGCCTAGGAGACCGCAACTGCCCTTGCATAGGTTCAGGCCAGATAGGATGAGTTTAGAGACAGCAGCAGGCTATACAGCAGCAGTAGTAGGCCATGCAGCAGCAGCTGCTCCTCATGCAGCAGTAGTTACTTGGATTTATGCAGCATGTTGTCACTACTATTGGGGTTGCACCGCCACCGTCTACACCTCAGCTCAGCCAGCCTATCACCACTTCAGTGACTCTAGCTTTATAGCCTAGTGGGCTTTAGAGTCAGGGATAGCCAGCTACATAGTTTGCTGCACCGACAGAGCAGGTGTCCTAGTGGTTTGCTTTGCCAGTGATAGCCCTGCACTTCACACCTATTGTTACAGGCTTCACACTAGCTCAGAGCTCCTCAGTGCTTGTGACTGATACCCTAGTTTCTAGGAGCCTTGGTGTGACATTCCGTGAGCTTACAGGGCAACCTACACCACTAGAGCTACATGTCCCTGTACCTACCACTGTTGCTCCAGTCACTGGGACTACATAGATGCTCCCATCATCTGTTGCATCATCAGAGCTGCCTGTTTCAGTGATACCTACAGAGTCACAGGCCGCACCACTCCCAGATCTGACCCAAACCGCTTTAGCTTCACTTCCAGCGACAGAGGGTCAGACAGCTCAGAGCTTCAGATCAGAGGATGATGCTACGTAGTTTTAGATCGCTCACCGCACCTCAGCGCCTGACTCGTCTGCTCCTGCCCCACTGATAGACCCTTAGGTTTTGGTGCTTGACGCCAAAGGGGGAGAGGGATCGAGTATGTTAGATCTACGTGGAGTGTTATATCTAGGGGGAGCATATTTGTTATATTTGGCTTTTTATATGTGTGATACATTACTATGCATTCATATTCATGTTTACTTTCATGCATTGAAGTACATACGTGTGATTGTGATATTTATGTGATATGTGTGATACTTATGTGATATGTGACATGTGTGCTCTCTACTTTGATCTTTATATATGTCATGTCACTTCATTATGCTCATTTGGTTTGCTTTCGCATTTTACTCCGATTTAAATGAGCTTTATTTCTTATACTCATGCTTATTTCATATCTATTGAGTACGTCATGTTGGCTTGGATCATATAAGCTTGTCTAACTTCTTTGCTCTTATTGTTAAAAGCTTATATGAACCAAGCATGTTGAAAACCTCATATCTTTCACATACTCGAGGTTGTATTGTCATCAATCACCAAAAAGGGGGAGATTGAAGCATCTAGGCCCCTAGTTGGGTTTCGGTGATTAATGATAATACGATATTACTATGACTAACGTGTGTTTTGCAGAGGCAATTAAGTTAGGTCATAGCAATGGTAATTGATTGGGCAATCATGGTTGTCATGCCCCTACGATGGAAATCGTTTCAGTTTTCAAAGGATGGACGACAAGGTTAAGGATGGACTAGTTTTGAGTGTTGTTTGGTGTTGAAGAGACACTTAGAGTAGTTTAGGACTTTGTTTTTCCTTTGGCCATACTATTAAGGGGGGTATGGCCTAGTAGCTTGACCTAGGTGAGTCTAGTGGGTTAGGTGTGGTGCACACTTGTCAAATCTAGCACTAGGTTGCTCCGAAGTAGCCCTAAGATCAATTGGAGCAAACTTCATTCACATATGATTTTGAGTTGGAAGTGAATGGAGGGTCAAATGTTGACCGGACGCTGATCCGGTTGTGACCAGGCGCTGGCAGTAGAGACCGATCAGTTCATTTGATCAAGCAGAAGTTGTCTGGTTGCGACCAAACGTTGAGTGAAATGTGACCGGACGCTGGGTGCCAGACTCTGGTCAACTCTAGTAAGGTTCTAGAGAGGGAGAATCCTGATCGAACGCGTCCGGTCAGGGCTGACCGGACGCTGGTAAGGTTCCAGTTACTGACCGGATGCTGAACAACAAAGTGACCGAACTCTGGGTGCCAGCGTCCGGTCAACATCAGTAAGGTTAGGATCTCATTAGGAGCCCTCGAGCCCTTTGTGGCCTCACCTGGCGTGATGGTGATGCAGGGCTAAATTCGATCTTCTAGTGACCGAACCCTCCTTGGGGAGGATGGCTTCCGCTGGCGAGAGTGATGTGCCTAGCTTGGGGCCTTCTTCTCCGGTGTGATGGATGGTGCTCGACTGTCGAGGCTGAGTGAAGATGATGTCAATCTCTTCATGAATCTATGTCGCATGGGTCTTTGACTTGAGCGAGAGCTCAGTGGACTCGTCTAGGAGTCACCAACTATAGGCCCAAGGCCCCCTCCTTTCTGATCGAAGCTTGCTGTGGGCCGGGTGATCAAGAGCGCTGGGCTCTGGTTAGAGACCATCTGATCATCTGGATCTCCACGCCCTTCTGAGGGCTATGATAATAGGTCCTAGTCCTCTCAAGCCAGCCTTCTAGGGCCGGCCCTCTACAGCCATAGATCAGGGAAGTGGGAGCGTGCCAAGGCTTGGACGGAGGCCCTCGTTGGGCCCACAGCTCAGCGGCTCCTGACCCAACTCCAGGGAGTCGATTAGTTTTTTGGGGGATGCGTCACCTGAGCACCCATTGATCAGGGCGTCGGGCTGCTCTGTCTGGGGAGCCAGTGCAGCCCCCGAGGGCACTATGGTGCCTCCTTGCCAGCGAAGGGGCAGCTTCTAGGCACGTCCCGCCCGCTGAAGCCTTGCGCAGGCGATTGATGGTGTCTAGGCCATCGTGCCTGGTGGATGGGTTATGACGCGCGTGCATGCCCCCATGCCATCCTGTCTCATCTAGGAGATGGGACGTTAGGGCCATGTGGAGCATATCTAGTGGAGGAGGAGCCGTGACACTTGGTGCACATGGATCCAAGCCGTCGATGATAGCCGGTGGGCCTAGGGTAGGCGGATCCCCCTAAGTCCTCCAAGGTGGCGTGCGTGGAGTGTGCGGCGTGCGCAGGGGAAAGTGGAGCCAGGACTAGACTTGTTGCCAGCGGTTCCCTAACTCCACCTTTATTGCACAGCCGTCATCACGCAACCACTCGGAGGCATGCTGCGGGGATTGAAGGGACACCTAGCCGGTTCCCCAGGGTCCTTTGTAGCCGCTGATGGCTATTCGAAGGGCCCGAAGCCGCTCACAGCGCACTGCCTTTAACTATAAATGGGGCCCCTAGGGGACATGGCGTCTTCAATCCCTTCCTCTGGCCCCCTCTCTTCTACTTCCTTAGATCCATCTTCTTCAGCGGTGATGGCGGTGGCGATGAAGTGCGACGCTTCCCTTCGAGTGAGCTTGGTGTTGTCCGCCAGGCGACTGCTTCTTCGAGGGTGGAAGGACTCTAGAGAACCATGGGGCACAGGCCAAGGTGACCAGGCCCTCGATCCGGTGGCTTGCTGTTTGTGCGGTGTTGTAATCGCGTTGGCATGGGGTAGCGGGTTGCTGGGCCTACTGTAACATCCTAGATGTTAAAAAGCAATTAAAACATTGATCATATTCATCATCATGCATAATCATGAAGCATTAAGACATAAATGCATTGCATATTGAAAGCATCTAGGCCCCTAGTTGGGTTTTGGTGATTAATAACAATACGAGATTACTATGACTAACGTGTGTTTTGCAGAGGCAATTAAGTTAGGTCATAGTAATGGCAATTGATTGGGCAATCATGGTTGTTATGCCCCTACAATGGAAATCATTTTGGTTTTCAAAGGATGGACGGCGAGGTTAAGGATGGACTAGTTTTGAGTGTTGGTTGGTGTTGAAGAGACACTTAGAGTAGTTTAGAACTTTGTTTTTCCTTTGGCCGTACTATTAAGGGGGTATGGACTAGTAGCTTGACCTAGGTGAGTCTAGTGGGTTAGGTGTGGTGCACACTTGTCAAATCTAGCACTAGGTTGCTTCGAAGTAGCCCTAAGATCAATTGGAGCAAACTTCATTCACATATGATTTCGAGTTGGAAGTGAATAGAGGGTCAAATGCTGACCGGACGCTGGCAGAAGAGTCCGATCAGTTCATTTGATCAAGCAGAAGTCGTCTGGTTGTGACCGGACACTGAGTGAAATGTGACCGGATGCTGGGTGCTAGAGTCCAGTCAACTCTAGTAAGGTTCTAGAGAGGGAGAATCCTGACCGGACGCATCCGGTCAGTGCTGACCGGACGCATCCGGTCAGTGCTGACCGGACGCATTCGGTCAGTGCTAACCGGACGCTGGTCAGGTTTCGGTTACTGATCGGACGCTGAACAACAAAGTGACCGGACTCTGGGTGCCAGCGTCCGATCAACATCAGTAAAGTTCTTGAGAGCAGTTTTCATGACTGGACATGTCTGGTCAGTGTTGATCGGACACAGGTCAGAGTCCGGTCATAACTTAATGGCTCTATGGCAGGGATAACTGACCGGAGCATCCAGTCACCTTGATCGGAGCGTCCGGTCACCCCGTAGAATGCTGACAAACCTCCTATCGGTTCATTTTGATTGAGGGGGTATAAATACTTCCTCTATTCATCCAAGGGAGGTCTCTTGCCCATTTGATCAGTTGAGAAACACCCTTGAGAGTGCTTTGGAGAGCAAGAGCCTAGTGAGGTGATTGAGATTTGAGAATCCAAGATTAAGGCCTCATTAGTGCAAGGAGAGTAGCAAGTGTGCATCCACCCTTCTCATTAGGCTTGTTGTGATCAAGTGAGTGTTCATGCTTGTTACTCTTGGTGATCGCCATCACCTAGACGGCTTGGTGGTGATTAGGAGTTTGGTGATTATCCGGCGGAGCTTGTAGATGACCCAACTAAAGTTGTGAGCTATTGTGGGTGATTCACCGTGATGGAGTGTTGAAGAATCAACCCATAGAGAGCACTTAATCCTTGCGCGGATCTAGGGGGAGCTACACCCTTGTGTGGGTGCTCCAACGAATACTAGTGGGGAGTGGCGACTCTCCGATACCTCGGCAAAACATCGCCACGTTCCTTCTCCTCTCTTTACTTTGAGCATTTACTTTTGAGCTATTCAATTTTTGTCTTTACATTCTTAGAATTGCCATGCTAGAGTAGGATTAGAACTTAGGGTGCTAAACTTTTGTGCGGTAGATCATTAGAATCATATTCTAGGCACAAGGGGTGAAGTGGGCTAAGTGTAGGGTTTAATTATTGCAAATAATTTTAGAATTAGCCTAATTCACCCCCCATCTTGGGCATCTTGATCCTTTCACATATTTTAACTATAGCATTCATAGGTTGCATATGTGTTGAGACGTGCTTGCATGAAATGTTATGAAAAACATTAATTAAGGTTCTTTGTGATTTTATGGTTAGAAATTTCCTTAAACAGTTAAAAATTTTCTAATATAAATTTTTGTTAGAAAGTATGTGCTTTTAAATGAAATTAAAGTTGGGGTATGTTTTCAAGCCAAATATGTTTAAATTTCAGCTCAAAGATTGAATTTAATAACTATTTCTAGTACTTAGCCATTTTTGCTCAAGTCCCTAAATCAGTTTTGGAGTTCAATTTTTGGGAATTTATAAAAGGAATTTTCACAAATAAAAGTTGGGCAACTTTTGCTTCATTGATTGGTAGTGTGTTTGAAATTTGATAATGTGTTGTGTTGTTTGATTAATTATTGTTCACTAATTAATTCCCAAAGTTTGCTAATTAAAACAGATTTTGGAAAATCCTAAAACTGAATGCAGTTCACAGTTTCATGTTCATGTTTTTAAAATTCAAAAACCTCCAAACCAGTTAGGTTTAGATGTAGGTCCTTGAAGCAAAGATGAAGATCAGAGAGGGATGAATAACTTTTGTTTAAAGGAGTGGATCATGTTGCTTAGCCTAATCCAGAGAAAAAGAGAAGGGAAGAGGAGGGTTCAGTCGGCTACAGTAGAACCGGTAGCAGCTCGCCTGCCTGCCTCACCGCCGTGCACCATTTAGCCAAGTCCGCGCCACCTCTCATATTTGGACGCGTAGCCGCTCGCGTGGCTCGCTCCAAAAGGTGCCAGCGCTCTCTCCTGGCTCACCCTCACTGTTATAACACATGGACGCCGGCCGTCTCCATCTTTTCCTCCTCTTTGCCGCTGCCGCGTTCCTCCAGTTCGTAGGCACAATTCATCGCGCCCGCTACACCTTAGCCCAATCGCTTGAGCCCAAAGCATCATCTGCTCCTTGCGCTTCTCCCCAACCTGCTCTCGTTGGAATCACCCTTAGCACCAGTTCTTGTCATGGCGATCCGCCATGGACGCCATGGGCTACTTGCTGTGGCTAGCCCTCTCTGGCGCACCTCTCTCCTTCCCGTCTTTTGCTTTATCCTTGCCTTGATGCCATGGTGGTGATCGGCTCCTTCTTTTGATCGCTACCGTGTAGGACGCGCCGGAACGTGAGCTCGCTGCCGGTTCATGCCACTGTGCCGCCATGGCCGTCACGCCCTCCTCTCGTGTGGCCGGCCCTTCACTGACCGTCTCCGGCCACGTTTTGACTTCCCACAGGTGTGGTTAGGCATGGAGATGCCCCTACACTTCTCCCTCACCGTCGACGAGCATCAACCGACCAAAACCAAGCCTCACCGTGCGCCTCCTCTGTTCAAATCGTGACCAGGGATCTCATGGAAACAATAGAAGCTCTTCTAGGGTTTTCTATAGAAACTATGACTCAGATGAATAGTGCGCTACAGGTTTTTTTTCTTTTTGTGTTTTCAGCTGAAACTTGTGAATTTCCTACTTAAATTATGAAATTTGTTCTGTAAGCTTGTTATGATATGCTCTACCATTGAAAAATATGAAATTGTCATTTTCAGTAGTTTTGTTATGCTTAAAAATTACCTCTTTTAACTAATAAATGGACCTTGCATGATTTTTGTAGGCAAAAATAATTATGCTTTAATCATGAAACTTTTTGTGTAAATGTCATGTGCTAATATCTAGCTCCACAAAAAGTTTGGTACTATTTGATAATTCTAACTTGGTTAATTAATTTAAGTATGTTTAAATGCCTTTTTCTTAATTAATAAATACTAAAATGAATTAGAAAAATGGTTAAATGATCTTGGTGTGTTTTGATCATTGTTTAAGAACCTTGTAACATGTAAAACCCCTGCTGTTTCATGATAGTTTAGATTCTTTCTTAATGATCTTGTAATCAACTTGTATGTTGATAACTTAAAATGTATTTTTGGCAAATACAAACCCTAGTTACACCGTGAAGGAAAGTTGTACTCAAGTTTGTTAACTATGTTTGAGCTCATGTATGTACTTGTGTCTCTCATCATGCATTCCATCATTATAAGCATGCATCATTTGTTACGTGTAGTATACGAGAGTGAGAAGACTCGTGTGGACCAAAGTTTTGGAGGAGGTCTATCCACCCGTGGTGTTGATGAATCCGAAGATCCTTGGTGGAACTAACCTTCTCTGCAATGCAGGCAAGCCCCGAAGCATACAACCCTTTCCTTGTATTTACAAATACTTTTATAATTCGAGTCCTATGATATGTGCATTAAGTAAAATAGGAATTGGTTGTATACCCAATTACTGCATGATCTTCCTTGACATTCCAATACTTTTCCTTGTTACCTTTTAGTATGATAGGCCAGTAATGCTTAGTCATGCTTAGCTAATTAGAAGTTGAACGATGAGTTCAACATTCGCAATGGTTCTATACTATTGAGATGCCTTGAAAACCTAATATGAATTGAGGAATATGGAAACCAGACGGGACATGGGATATGTCTTTGGTGGTTAAGCCAATAGGGTTGCCTAGTCGTGCTTGTCCCATCTGTGTCGATTAAGGACCGTTTGTTGTAGGCCACCGTGTGGTCAAGACTTTGCAGTACCAACCACATACTCTAGTAAGCCTGAGTACCTCAGTTATTCCATTATGCGAACTGATAACGCACACTGGGAGTGGAGAGATGGCGGGAGTAGCGTGTACCCACCTTGGAAGATAACCGTCCGAGACGGAGCAGGGCGGTGGAGTACTGTGCTCCCGGGTGGTGCGATCCAGTTCATGTTTTGGAGGATTCATAGGAATGGTTGATATATGTAGGTCCAGGACCTGCATGTGTCGTGTGGTTGGGAATCCCAAACTGGGTTTTAATCGGTTCGAATCATCGTTGCTCCTCAGTTATGGAGACTCGACCCTCTGACCATACATCATAGTAATCAATGAAACATGGTGACTTATGGATATGAGAAGAAATGAGTTGAGATGTTTAAAGAAGTGATTGATTTAGATCAGGTGCAAACTAGATATTGATATGGACTTAATACACCGTTAAAACATTGAAAGTAAGGATTCGCTCGTAGTAAGCTTTTTTGCAAAAGTTACTCTTGCTTCAGACCTTCCTTTAAGCCTTCATACCCTTGGAGTCTTTTCTTTTAGTCGGGTAAGTCTTGTTGAGTACCCTCAAGTAGTCAGGGTTTGTTAACCCCTATTGTAGGTTCTGACTTATGCTGCTAATCAAGGTCATGTCGGTGGGCTCGACATGATCTAGTTGTCCATTCTATCTTAGGTACTTCACTTAAGTTACTTCCGTAGTTCTACTCAACTTTTGGAACTCAAGTGTTACTTAAAGGTACATAACATGTTTTGTAACCTAATGTTGTAAATCTTCCGCAACTCCGATGTATGAAATTTTTGTATCAATGTTGTAATGTTGTGGTAACTCCATTGTTGATCATGTATGAGTTGTAAAATGTGGATAATTCGGGGTTCCCCGAGGAGACCCGACAGACTACCAGATTATCTAGCTTTCGTGTACAGCAGTCAAAGGTCTTTAGGACAATGATGGGTACACGTGGGCTAGCATAATTTAGGTGGTTCTACCACACCTGCGGTCCTACGTTGCCCCTGTAGCTTCATCACTGAAGGCGGCAGCGTCGAGGGCAAGGTGGCGCCACGTGGACACCTGCAGGCTTCTAGCCGCCTATGGGTCCCGGACTTCTTGCTGCGACGCTTAGGTCCTATGGTCATGCTGGACGTGGCGCTCTCTAGAGGGCTCGAGCTGCTGTGGATGGCACCAATCTCCAAGCTGCGGCTGGGAGATCTCTGCCTCTTCTCAGCACGCTCTACCCCTCCTGTGAGTAGCTTGTCGAGCTTCTAGGCTCAAGGCCCCGACCTCCCCCTTCAATCTCAATGAAGACCGACCTCCAGGGGAGGCAGGGTCACTTGCATGGCCTATCACTGGTGGGCCTTCTTCGACACCCTACCGCAGCACCGGCGTCTTGCATCTTCTAGCGGTATTTGCCACCGTATATTGTAATCAGGTCATTCCCAATTGATGAAATAAAATTACTTTCGTGTGTAATCCCATTTTGCTCTTGAGTCGTGCTCAGAGACTTGATCCCTCATGGGGCTAGGCTGTTATGACGATGGCCTTGTAGGCCAAGATCGCCGCGCCCATGCTACTAGCGGGTAAGTCCATGAGAACCTCGAATTTACAGTCATTTCGTGCCCCGGTCATGTCCCCTAGAGGGGAGATCCTCGACTTCCTGACCGAGCCATTCGTATAGTTACCAAGCCTGTCTGTTAGTACTCAGAGGCTTAGTGCCTCCCTCATTGGGTCACTGTAAGGAAAATGGATCCTAGGCCCATTTACTTTGGATTTTGGTGTTTGATGACCAACACAACCAAATTGGACTAATGAATTTGCAAGTAATTGTTTTGTAGTTCAATAGGGTGCAAGACGTGACTCAGACGAAGGCAACATGATGATCCCATGATCAACACCATAAGCAAGACCCTAGAAGCACAAGAGAAGACTCAAGATATCAAGCAAAGTCCAAGCATGAAGATGGGAACCAAGCTAGATGCAAGATCACAAAGAAACGAACTCGGTAGAGGTGATTGGACGTGGCCCTTTGAGGACCAAACACATCCAATCAGTTGGTCAGCAACAGTAGGCGTCAGCAGCAGCGACCGGACTCTGAGCGGGGAAGTGACCGGACACATGGACTTCACTGTTTATCATCATGGCAACAACTCAGTGAGGACCGGACGTAGCAGCTGTGGACGACCGGACGCACCAGTCAGTAGCGTCCGATCATGTCCAGAAAGGTTCTAGAGCAGCGCCAGCGCGACCGGACGCGTCCGATCGAGTGAGACCGAACTCGGCCTAGAGTCCAATCAATGCACGCGCTCCAAAGGTCGACAGGACCAGACGCGTCTGATCAGGACGTGATCAGCGTTCGATCACTAGCAGAAAGTTGGGTCTCAGGTCCAACGGCTAGTTCTCACTTGTGGGGCTATAAATATGCCTCCAGCTGGCCATTTGAGGTCTCGGGTCCAACAGTCTTGGGGGAAGCTTGAGCGCTTTTCAATACCTCGGTAAAAATACCAGAGTCATCGACGGGAGTTTGCACCTCTACCTCATCTTTACCTTCTGTATTTACATTGCTACCTTGGTTGTGTGCTTTACTTCCCTAGCTTAGTTGATAGACTAGTTGATAGGATTTAAATCTAGGTTGCATCACTCTTTTGTGGCAGAGATAGCAACACACCTAGCAAAATCGTAGTTGTACATTTAGATAGATTACTTTCCTACATAAGTTTTGACTAGGTGAAATTAGAGGCCTTAGTTAGAAGTAGAATTTTAAGTTGCCTAATTCACCCCCCTCTTAGGCGTCATGGTCCCTTACAGCCACCACGAGCGGCTCAAGTCAGTACTCGGACATCGTTCGTCACAACGGTTGGGGCACTTCTGGGCGCCCCGGCTACAGCTGCGTGGGCTCGCCTCCCGAACGTCCCTCACAATTTTAGTTGCTTTAGGTGACCTTGAAGCCCAGTGGGCCAGCCTTGAACCCTTAGCAATGCCCCTTCTAGGGGGCCCTCGGACCGGCATGCAGTGGGGTGGAACGATCCGGTGAAGGATTGGGAGATAGGCAGAGATCTACAAAGAAAACCATAATGGACACAAGAGAGGGGAAAGAGGAGATAGCTGATAACACGATGGTCAGGGCCGCTCCATTAGCACCTTGCCGATCTTTCGCTCGCTCCTCCTGCTCCATCCGTCCCGTCCTCACTTCGCTTGGGGGCCTTCTGCAGCGACCCTCCTTCAGAAAAGGTCAGCAAGTGGTTAGCTTAGTCGATCCTCCGGTGGGGCAGAGCCATCATTGGGATGGCTCTGGTCATGGAAGGCAGCGGATAGAGTAGACAAAGGTAAGTGAAGCAAGAGGGTCGGGGGGATAGGACTTATCTTGGTTTTCGTTGTTGGAGCGATAGGCCGATGAAGGAGGTCGGTAGGCGGGCCATGGCTCGAGAAGCGTCACTTCTAGGCAGATGGCTCAGCGATGGCCTTCCCTCATGGGGAAAGGTCGGAACTCATCTCGATCGAGTCAGCCCCTTCTGGGGACCTGAGCGCCTAGATGGAGGGGCTAGTTAAGCCACCGCTGCCGTCAGAGGTCCTGACCGCCTTGCTGATGCTCGGTTAGTCGAGCACCGCCACCGTCTTGGTTGCTTCCTCCACCAGTGCCCTTCCTGCATCATGGCCAGGGCCGTTGGGAGCATAGGGGGCGACGAGCATGGCCGCTTGGGCAATGCAGTCTTGCTCGTAGTAGTAGGCTTGCTCGAAGCTACCCTTGATGGTGATGACCCCCTTTGGGCCGGGCATCTTGAGCTTGAGGTAAGTGTAGTTGGGGATGGCCATGAACTTGGCAAAGCATGGTCAACTAAGGAGGGCATGGTAGACACCGGGGAAGTCGATGACCTCGAAGATGAGTGGCTCCTTGTGGAAGTTGTCCGGTTGGCCAAAGGTGACGTTGAGCCAGATGCGCTTGAGGGGTATGACTTCCTTCCCCGGTATAATCCCATAGAATGTTGCCTTGCTAGGACGCATGTTGCTCCGAGGGATGCCCATCTTGTCGATGGTGCTAGCATAGAGTATGTTGAGGCCGTTGTCCCCGTCCATCAGCACCTTGGTGAGGCATGTGGTGCCCACGATTGGGCTGACCACGAGCGGGTAGCGCCCAAGATGGGGGACGCGATCGGGATGGTCTTCTTGGTCGAAGGTGATGGCCGTCTAGGACCACTAGAGCCATGTCGGGGCGGCGAGGGTGTAGACGGCGTTCACCTCTTGCTCGGTGATGCGGCACTGCTGGCAGGATTCATACGCCTAGGAGCCCCCAAGGATCATGAGGCAACGCTCAGCCTTAGGGAACTTGTTGTCTTCCTCTTGGGCACTGTCCACCAGGTCGCTGGCCTTCGGGGCAGACTTCTGGGCCTTGCCCTATTGGCTGAGGGTGCTACGGATGTAGCCCTTCATGGTAGCATAGTCCTTGAGAAGATGCTTTGCCTGCCCCCCCATGGAACAGGCAGGGGGACTCGAGCGCCTTCTCAAAGTGTTATAGTCATGCAGCATGCCTGTGGGGCAGAGGTCTGGTGGCGTGGTTGGCCAAGGCGACCATCTCCTCCCCGTAGTGCTTCTGGTCCTTGTTCCGCCTATTGCGGCATCTTTGGGATGAGGCGGGATCGTCAGCGTCGTCAGCACCGTTGAGGTGGCCGATGGCCTTAGCTTTCCCACTAAAGTTGGCCTAGACGGCCTCCTCACTAGTGGCATACTAGGTGGCGATGTTTAGGAGCTCCTATGTTATGTGCGGGGTCTCGCGGCCGAATGCATGGACGAGCGCCTCGTAGGTCATGCCATAGATGAAGGCGTTGGTGATGTTTGGGAGCTCATTGCAGTTCTTGGAGAAGCGTTGAATGTACTCCCAGAGGGTCTCGTTGGCCCTTTGCTTGTAGTTGTAGAGATCCCAGGAGTTCCCTAGGTAGGTGTAGGTACCCTAGAAGTGGCCGATGAAGACCGCACAGAGATCGCCCTAGCAGTGGATGCTGCTAGGCTTGAGCTGTTCAAGCCAAGCTCTGGTTGAGCCTGACAGAAGCAGAGGAAGGTACTAGATGGCAAAGTCATCGTCTGACCCCCTGGCCTTCATGGCGAGGCAGTAGTCCTCCAGCCAATGGTCCGAGTTAGTCTCACCATCGTACTTGGAGAGGTACGTCAGCGGTGAAAACACCTAGGGTAGGGGGCTGCCTGGATCGCTGCCTTGAACACCAGGGGGGCGAAGTGATCTAGGATGAGGCCCCTGCCCCGTCCCTCAGGGGTACAGGACTAGGCTAGAGCGTGGCGCCTGATCTCGATGGTGTCGTAGACGTCGCGGTTGTTGTTGATCCGGTGGTACGTGGGGGGATGTCGAGGAGAAAGGTCGCGCCTTCGCTCCTACCAAGGCTTGTTGCCCTAGGTCCATGGCTGGTCGGAGCTATTGTTGGAGGTGTCACCGCTACTCCCTGCCACCCATGGGGTGTGAGCATCGGAGCGCCCCCCGTTGGCGGTGGTCGTCGTCTAGGATGGCCGGGAGAGCGCGGCGCGGCGCCGAGAGGCTAAACTTTCGACCTGCTACTCGAGGGCGATGTGGAGGAGCCGCTTCACCTCGTTCAGTCGCTCGTTGGTCTTTGGGTCAGGCATGTTGGAGATGTCTTCCAGGCGATCAGTGGGGGCTGCCATGTTGTACACCGCGCGGGGGAAGCAAAGGCTGCTGGGAGCCCTCATACGAGCATCGTCGTCATCGCCGAGAGGGTGCGTGGTTTGCTGCCGCTCAAAGCCCTACCTTTGGTGCTCGAGGTCTACCTCGGTGGCCTCCAAGTCCACCCACTGAGCGCGCAAGTAGTCTGTCTTCTCCTATAGGTAGGCCACGTGGCTGCGGGGACTCTAGTCTGATGATGTGAGCCTAGGTGCCTCCTTAGCAAGATCATCGCCATCGACATGGTAGCACATGCGTAGTGGGGCATCGTAGTCGTACTCCGGCCTGTTCCCCGAGAGGACCTCAAGGAAGGAACGGAGCGAGGGGACGTCAGTCCTTGCTGCGCCAGAGAGGATGATGCTCTGTGGCACCTCACGATAGATGAGGTGCTCCAACTCTAGCTAGAAGGACGCCTCCATGTTCTATACCCCAAAAGGCAGGCCCGGGAGGTAGTACCAGAAGCAATCAGGTGGCGGGAGCACCTCACCGGTGGCGATCTGGTGGTGAACGTTGGCCAGCATGTAGAACATCTGGCGGCGGTCCAACACGGTGGGGTTCAGGCCCAGACCACGCTGGATCTGATGGGCCAGAACCTCGAGATCTGCTCCCAAGAGTGCTGGCAGAGGAGGCGGCGTCGGGGGCTCGTTGCCCGCTGGTGTAGCCCCATGGAGTGGACGAAGCTCGTCGTAGCAGGCGGCAATGTAGACCAGGCTTCCAAAGTTGAGGACCTAGCCTGGGGCGAAGGCACCGGCCATGATGGAGAACTCACCAGGGAAGCGGACATAGTCCGACGACAAGGCGGGTGGCTCCGGACACCGTAGAGCCAGAATTATACTTGACGCTACCCCCTACTTGGGGCACCAGTTGTCGCGCGGTTGAAACCGCGACAAGCATGCTGTTTGAGTCGGTGCTAGAGTACGGGGTCTTTGGTGGCTCAGTGGACTCAGGAACACAAGAATCACGTAGAGAAGACACAACGGTTTATCCTGGTTTAGGCCAATTCAGTCCCTACGTCCAGCAGCTGATGATCCTTATACTCAAGAGCATCCAAAATCTGGGGGGTTACAACAGAGTGTAAAGGAAGAAAGTTTGGTAGGGGGGTTAGCTTGGTGCTAATCCTAAGATTGCCTCACCGCCAGTGGAGTCTCCCCCTAGTCTGAGAGGAAGGAGACGGCGGGATGCGGTGGAGGAGGGGCTCTCGGTGCCCCTCTTCGGGTTGCTTTGCTCTCGGTGCAGAGCGGAGGCAGATGGAATGGAATGGAGTGTCTGGTGATCGAACTGGGATCCTCTCCCCTCTAGGTCTGATATTATCCCTTATATAATGAGATAGGTCGGGTACAAGGTGGTTTGGGGGTTATAGTCTATGGTCTATGTGTGCCAGAGTCTAGGAGGGGCTTTGCAGCGGTGCGCCGTGGACCGTCGAGGTGTCTTGGAGCCGAAGAAGCCTGGGCGTCGTCCAGCTGCTCTGTCCTGACACTCTACATGTCAAAGGGTGTCGGCTTGGACCGGCCTCCCCTGGGTGAGACCTTCTGGAGTCTTCTTGGTGGCTAAGGAGGTCGGCTCCAGGGGCTGACGTGCGGGCCCGGAAGCCCCCAAGTCCTTGGAGGCCACGGGAAGCTTTGTCTTCTTGTGTCACGCCCCGGACGTGACCCTGTCGGAGGAGCAGTTGGCAAGGGCACGCCTAGGGAGCGGCGCCAGGGAGCCCCCAGGCATCGATAGCCTAGGTCTTGTCTTCTTGTGCCTGGGCCTTGGCTGGCATCGTTAGCCGGGCAGGAGCCAAGGGCCGAGCCAGAGTAGCCGTAGATCAGGAGCCCAAGGCTCGGGGAAGCCCCAAGCCCTAGGCGGAAGCTGCGGTCGAGTCAGGCTCGGCCGGATCTCTTTGCCAGAGGGTGTGCGTGAGCGTGCCCGATGGGCATAGCCCTCGAGCCCCTGGGTGATCCTGAAGGGGTCGGTCGGGGGTCTTCTTCGTTTAGGAACCATTGGACCTGAGGCTTAACATACCTGTATATTAGAATCTCGTCACTCGGTTTTGCACATCAGGAAGGGAAGAGAATGGGGTTGGCTCACGTGGTGGCAGCATCTAGCGATCGAGTCTAGGAGGGTGACGGCCTGTGCTGGAGTGCAGAGCTCAAGTTAGGGCTTCTCCCACGTGATCGCGCCTTCAAGGCGGCGTGGAGCGGGAGAAACGGAGGGAACCATCGGCGTCGGCGACGGCAATGGGACAGTGGCGCTGCGTTGTGCTTTTGCGGAGGGACAGCGAGGGCACATGTGCGTCCGCGTGCGTCGTGCGCAAGCTCAGCTCAAGCGAGGGTGAGGAGAAAGGAGAGGAATGCCCGTGCTAACGCTACAGTAGCACATAACCAAACAAATCAAATAACTAAAAGGCATACTCCTTCTAGCCTTCGAATAACTAGCGTTTTGAGGTTGTCCTAAATCAAATGTTTTAAGCACGAAGACGCAGGATGACACTACAATATCACATAAAGACTATATAAGTAAAAAGAATGAAAATATAGTTCAGTTCCTGTTGTAAGGAAAATTAGTCAGTAATAATGTGTTGTTTAGACAATTACAACGTGGATACCTGTTCTTTTATTTGTTTTGGCCCTGACCAGTGCCACACGCACCTCACGCTGAATGTGTAGTCGCTGCACCACCGCCTTAGCGTGCTCCTCTCACTGACTCCATTAGACAAATTTTTTTTTTTGTTTTTCATTCCAAATCTCAAACAAATTTGTATGCAACGACCAAATGATAATGCGACTACCAAGTCACAATCTCAGATTCGGAAAGCATAAAAAAATTGAAACCACTTGTCTACGATCGACTGCAAGTTCACGACTCAACCACTAAGAATGCTGACAGGAACCTCCACAATCTGAATTCTAATATGAGCTTGGCTGCATCATTCCAAGCAAATCACCACATATGAGCAGTTGTAAGTCAATGCTATTTTTTTACCACGACCATACTTCAGATGTGGATCACTCTCTATTGAACGAAAAAGCAGTGCATCAATCGAACGGAAAAGCGGCAGGGAGGGTTCCAAACAGACACTGCAATAGGATCAAAGTGACAATTCAGTATTTAATAATTTAGGTAATAGGTACTATCTAGAAAATTTCAGACCACTCTAATTTAGATAACACTACAATAGGATCAAAGTTACAATTCAATATTTAAACCAGCGCTTGAACTTATCAGCCTGTCTTATCAGCCATGGTACAGTGTTTTTTTCTCACAACAAAACAGCATCAGCCAGCTTATCAGCCGCAAAAACCATTAGCCGAACCGCGCCGAATCTGACACACACACCGACAATTCCAGCTATCTTTGCATGGCTAGTTCAACAAAACAGCATGCTAGTGAAGTTTAATTAACCGGGATTTAGGGCAATTTTAGCAAGCCTATTGATGGCGCTGCAATAATTTATTGATATTTATTCATAGGAGGTACAAATACATAGCACAGGCAATATAGAATTTCAAAATTTGTCCATACCATGCTAGTGAAGATACTACAATAGTGACCAAGAATTGACACAGGTTTGTTATGAACTGAAACCTGCTCTGCACCGTCTTTCCGCAAAATGACTAACCAAACAACACCAAATTTATCTGCAAAAGTTACAGTCATCGTTGCTAATAGCAACTGCACTGACCCTCTTCTCCAAAGTTCTGCAATTGAAAACACTGCAACAAATTCTTATTCAAATTACATTCTCAAATCTCAAAAGTGTGAAATTTGATGTACTTTACTATATAATGAAATTTTATAACAGAGTTAACATAAAAAATGTTGAATAGGGTTTTTTTCAGTTAAATAATGTCTATTGCAATGGAACAGATTCCAAGACTACGGATACTGCAAACTTGAAGCCCCATTGTTTTGGTGCTAATTAATTATGTTATCGACAATGAGAATTTAGAAAAGAAGAGCAAAGTGTGGCACTTACATAGTCCGGATGCAACGCCATGAGTCAGTCTTCCATATCTTCACAAGTTTATCGTCAGCAGTAGATGCAAACAAAGCTCCACGCACACTGAAGCAAATAGGTCTTATAGTTTTATGAATGAGAACGGCCTGAAACTAGATGACCAGCCTTGGAGGAAGAGAGTAGATACTTATTTCCACATTCCACCAAGTGAAATGCAAAGAAAGGAGCTCCATTTCTTACTGGAACATGTGAATTCAGGATTATGCAATATAAAATTAAGCGCCTAGGACCTGACAATTTAGTTAGTAACAATTTACACAGACTTGCAAGAATTTCATCGTTCTCTTGAAGAAAATTCCCCATTCATCCCCACACGAAACTAATTTATAAGAGAATACAGCTAACGATAAGAAGATAGATTCAGTTCAACAACGGACTACCACCTCCTCCACCAAAATCTACCAATCGTGTAATCAAACACGAGCCCTTTCTACATAAGAGGTCCATGTTTAATTAGGAAGCAGCCATAGAAGCGAAGATGGTCTTCCAATATCCAAACTTGAGATCGAACACACGGAGCTCGGGCCTGATGGCGACGACGACGGAGTTGCCGTGTGGGTGGGCCGTGGGCGGCGACGAGCAACGGAGCGAACTCCGCCGCGCCGCTCACCTTGGGCCCTTCGTGGGGGGAACCAAATTAACCTGCTTGAGAGAGATGGGGAAGGTGAGTTTCCCGGACGCCCACGATCTCCTTCAAGGCGTCCCTCCAGCAGCGGTAGACGCCGGCACATGCAACATGGCACGGCGGCCCGCCCACCGTGCCTCCTGGTCGTCGACCTTCGCCAGCACGGGGGGCACCTGCGCCCAACAGCTCTCCCACAGTGCCTCGTCCGACTCGTCTGTCCCACAGGCGTGCCAGTGCTAAGGCAATGACGGCGTCTAAAAAAAATAAATCATTAAACTAAAAAATAAATCAACTAACGAAAGAAACATAAACTCATAAACCAATGAAATAGTAGTTTGCCTGTGCTATCGCTACGGCATCATTTCGTACGTACACATCAAAACAACCAAAAGACAATACTATATATTTCTATAATTAAGAATAAAATGAAACATATAAGTGAATGTCCCCATATAGCCTGTTCACAGTTTTTAAGCACTTTAAGAGTCAAGGAGTACAGATCAAATTAAAGTATACAAAGAAGGCATGCTAATTTTGCAAGAATCAAAACAAAACCAAGTAATTGTTAATATTTTTTCAAAGAAATTAGACTTACCAATTTTCCATTTGCATATTAAACAATGCTAAAATCGAGCAACACGCAAACTTCTCTCACGGTGGTGGTCAGCAGCCTGATGCAGTCGCTCCTGCGCTTCTAGGTCGTTCCTCGCGCTCTCCGCCTTGTTGAGCTTCTCGAGCGTCTCCTCGCTGTGGTGTTCGTCAAGCGACTGCCGCAGGCCCCTGATTGTCTGCGTGTAATCCCTGGCGCAATCCGCGAGCTCGAGCAGCACCGCGTGGCTCCGAGCAGCCCATCTGTTACATAGCAGTAGCTTTGGTTTACGTTTTTTTATCTCAAGTTTACATCTGGTAGATATAAACGCATATTTCCAACAGTAATCACACAAGGACAATGATTAGTGAAAAGGATTATACAGACCTAATGCATAAGCAGGTACTATTATGGAATCAAACAACCAGATATCTGCATACTCTGAATCAAAAGAACAGTGAAACGGATCATGTATTCTGAACAAAAGGCATTCAGTTTGCAATTGAGAATCCAACAAAGATAGATTACCTGAGACACATTTCGCTGCGTACGGCGCCCAGGCAGCACTGCCGCATTTCACTGCATACGGCGCACTTCTCGGCGGCCGACTCGTCGAGGGGCTCAAGAACCCCGACTCAAATCATAGAATCCATGTGAGAGATGCCGCCATGCGAATGACGGGGCCAGTGAAGCGTGGCGACCCGGGCCGTAGTAGAAACGTCGACCTCATCGTGATCCCGTCACAGGCGCTAGAGTGGAGGAAGCACCATAAACCAAGACGTCCCGTCGTCGCTCTCCTTGCGGGGGCGCATCCCGTCATGGCGTCTTGCCATGGCCAGGCACGCCGCACGCCGCCTCTACTCCTTGGGCCAGCGCGCCCCGCCTCCGCCTTGGGCCGCGGACGTCGCCTCCGCCGCCGCTCCTTGGGGCTACTGCCAGAGATGAAATCGATCAGATCTGGGAGCTGGTGTGTCGGCGTTTAAAAGGGAGGCGAGGATTCGCATCTCGTGTTGCGTGCGATGGGGGCACCGCAGTGCTGACAGCCGGCGATTGGGGGCCCCGCGTGGCTCCGAGCCTGCGCGCCGCGGCGGCGCCCACAGTTGCACGGTGATTGCGTGTGCGGGAGGAGGCCCACCTGCCGACGCACGGAGTCGTGGTGTCGCAGCCGTACGGCAGGCCGACGTAGCGAGTTTTTGTCGCACCGGGAGAGGCAGAGTTGTAGGAGATTTGAGACGACTTGTGCTAAAATCATTTTTGTGATAGTGTGTACGTTTCATGTATACACATAGTTGCATGTTAGCAAACCTTCACTAACTATTTACTCAGGAAAATGAGGGAGACGACTTGCGCTAAAATCATTTTTGCGATAGTGTGTACGTTCCATGTATACACATAGTTGCATGTTAGCAAACCTTCACTAACTATTTACTCAGGAAAATGAGGGAAAATATTTGGTGCAAATCATCTCTTTTGGTGAAATCATGAAAACTCCTTAAAACAACATACTTAGTAGTTTTAGAAGATTTGAAACGATGCACGTCTGTAATACATGTATATATTTATATATATAGATATATATTATTAGAAAAAAAAAGTTTCCTCTTAATAAAAAACTGGCGCTTCGGCTCATGTTCAGAAAAAAATATTTATTAGAAAACGATGCGCAAACCATTAGCAAGCATGTACAGTTGTACACCAAGAATTAAAGCCAGCAGCGCATCTGGTTGTGGTCATCTCCGTTCTGATTTCTGAACATATGCAAGTAGCAGGTTCTCAGTTAATTAGCTGTTGCATTGGAAACCAGCAACCGCCGCCGCCGTTGGCTCTTGGCCCCGACCACAGTGCAGTGCAGAGAGACTCCGCACGCCGCCGCACATATCTGCTCGACGGAGACCCGGGTGAGCTAACAGCAGCCTCGCCATCAGTAACCACGGATGGGAGCAGCTAGATAGCTAGCACAGTGACTGGAGAGAGCTCAAGCTTCAACTCGACACCGTACCTTGTGAACGCGCGGATCGGAGCTGCATCTAATTAACTGTGATAGGAGCATCGCTGTCTCACCCCAGCGCGAGCTCTATTATCGGCTCATCTCGTCCAAGTGGTCCTTTTCAAGTATCTGCTTGTATCTACCAGCAAGGAGAAGAGGAACCACTGCACGCCTCCTGCTCGTATCATAGAGACACACTGCACGGTCCTCTGATCTCGACCTCATCTTATCGCTAGGGACTAGGATCAGGGCAACTCGCTGGCCCCTTGGCGCCAACATGATTCCTATCTAGGTCAAATCACACGCTACTATGGAAATAATCTTAGGAGGCAGTTAGGAACTGATTTTCAGTTGTCTTGCCAACTGCTTTCTAGAAACTGTCCATTTTCAGTGACAGGTTTCCAAACACCTATGGTAATTGATCACTAGAGGTAGGCCAAAGTCGTCTTAGGAAATCGATCCCTACAATAGGCCATTAATTTTTAGAGATAGTTGGCAAAGCCATCTATCACTGAAAATCTATTTCAAGAGGCGGTTCGGTTGCTTCCCCCTCCCCTCCGGTGTATCTTTACAGACGTTTTTTTATGGTGCGCATCAAGAAAAAATAGAAACGTCTCTAAACATTGTTTCTGTAGCAGTGAAGACAATGTCATTTTAAGAAACCTCGGTCAGATCACCTCTTGTCAAAACAAATACATACATATAAAAATATTTAGATGCTTGGTCGAGATCTTAACCGTGTATCTTCTATCATTTCGACAATTATTGCTGGAGGACAGGTTCTCAAGATTGCTTTCATATGACGGTGTCCAATGCACCACTCCTTGTGAATGAATGTGCATAGCTAGAGTCGATGATGTTATATATGTAAACTGCAACTACACCATAGTGCTGCCATTTATCGAGTATTTAAGGGCCTCTTTGGCACGACTTATGCCGGCTTCGGCTTCATCTATTTTATGCAAATCGAGGCACTGTAGTGTGAAGCCGTTTTGTAATCCGGGGTTAAAATGAACTATAAGCCGGGAAAAGCCAGTTTTTCTGGCTTCACCGGTGAAGCCGTTTTGGATGAGCCGTGCCAAAGGGGGCCTAAGTTAGGGTCTGTTTGGAAGGGCTTCTTCCCTAGACAGTCAGTATAATATGTTAAGGTTTGTTTCATGTTTTACTTAAGTGAAAGGTACTTTCTTCCTCCATTTCAAATTACATATCGTTTTAGCTTTGTCCTAAGTTAATCTTCTCTAACTTTCATCAAGTTTAGAGGAAAATACAACATCTATAATATCAAGTTAGTTTCATCATATACACTATGAATACCTTTAATTTGTTTTCTATATAGATGATAATATACTCTGTAAATTCAATAAAATTGGAAAAGTTTGAATCAGAATAAAGTTAAACAATTTGCAACTTTGAAATAGAGAGATAAAGTTAAAACGAGCTACAATTTAATTAGCTATTTTTATTACTATCTTGTTTAACGTAAGTATGACTATGACACCTTGTCTTCTTTTCTTGTCACGTCAAGTTATCATCAGAATATAGTGGGTGAAAGATACGTGCTTCCAATAAAATTTAGACAATTAAAAATGATTTGAGAAAACACGTCGATCAATCGAGTTTTCTTTTGGAGGCAACGCAATTTTTTTGAGCTAGTAGGAACAAAACCAAGCATATATCTCTTTGTCGACTGAAATTTTTATGATTCGAGATAGAAACCATCGTTCGAGAGACCATTTTTTTTTCCTTTTGTTGCAATGATCTTATCTAGTATCATTTATATAAGTAGTGTCTTTGTATATTGTTGCATCAACAAAACATGTCTACATGTTGTTGCCACTTTCTTGTTTGACTATCTTGTTCTTATTTATTACTGTATATTCTGCTAAGGATCTGTCCAGTTTAATTAATTAACACTAATAATAATCAACAAAACAAACAATGTAGCATTTATGACGTTGAGGAACTCCTAGAATAATCTGATCCCCCTCCAAACATTGTTCGTTCGTTCACCCCTAGACTAGCCTGGGTTTCAATTCTGAGGACCCAAACGGGCCGTTACCCAAACAAAAAAGAATTGCGACTGTTGCCGGCCTAACAGGCCACATGATTGAGCCTGCCACCCACCACGGCCCATTCAAGTCCTAACCCTAGCACACCGCACCGCCGCCACGCGGGGGAGGGGGAGCAGGAGCATCCACGAGAGGAGATCGAAGGAGATTCCCATTCGCCCCCATCCGTTCCTCCTCTCACCAGAAGCGAAGCCGGAGGAAGCGGAGGAGGGAGAGAGGAGATCGCGAGCAGCCGGAGCCGGAACCCGAGAAGATGAAGACGTTCGACCCGTGGCCGGTCTTCTTCCGCCGGGAGTGGAGGCGCAACTGGCCCTTCCTCACGGGGTTCGCCATCACCGGCTTCCTCATCACCAAGATGACGGCCAACTTCACCGAGGAGGACCTCAAGAACTCCAAGTTCGTCCAGGAGCACAAGAGGCACTGAACAACCAGGTGAGCCCCCCCGATCCGTCCGCTTCTAGATCTCGGCCCCCCCTCTGGTTCACGCTTGTGTGCGATGCGGATGACGCTAGTGGATGCGGGGCGATGTTTCCGCGATCTGTTCTGGGGATCGATGCCACTGCCGCTAGTGACGCGACGCGATTTTTTTTTAATTTTTTTTTGGATGGGGGGTGGGGGTGTCTTATAGCCTAGCCTAGCGTGCTGATCGATCATAACACCTTTGATTGATGCCTGTGCTGTTAGAATTTTCATAACACCTTTGATTGATGCCTGTGCTGTTAGAATTTGCTGATTGGAGTAGCACCGATGTTTCAGATTTCCATCATGCGGGAGTTAGTTTCATTTCCCAACAGCTCTTAAGTTCTCATTTCTGATGGCCTTTCTAGAACTTGTCCATTAACGATGTTATTACCACATTAGTGTAGTTTGGGAACAGTAATCTACGGCACCGGTGCTAGATTACACCGGCAGAGGGATGGTCTAGGGTCAATGTGGCTTCAATCCAGTGGTTATGCAACCTGGCATCATTGCTGACGTGCTGTAGATCTGTTTTCCGTATATTTTATACACTGATGCCCCCTTCAATGTTTTTAACTGTCTCCTAGAGCAAAGTTTGATGGGTTTAGTCTTTGTTTTGATGGCTTGTTTTCGTTTATGTTGGAAAGCTAAAATTTAACCAGTACATACATTCGGGTGGCATTGACCCAAACACCTTATTAGCCGTGCCTGCTTATTAGTACCAGCTAGTAGCCCGTGTGTGGACATTAGTCGGATCAAACTTGTTAGCAAAGTAGGAAACACCTGCAGTGGTACTGGTAGATAAATGGCTAACTTTGGTTGTTGATGTCCTTGATGACTTGTGGAGGATTAATCAGTTGTCCACGGTAGTTTCTTTGTGATTTTGTTAACATGATAAGCTATCTATAAAAAGGTTTATTTTAATTGTGGAACCTATAAGAGGATCCCTATAGGATGCCTCTGTAGAACCCCAACCATGGTTAGCAACTGAAGCCTTACCTAAATTATCTGTGATCCTAGCTAATTTTCTGTTATGTTGCCATGCCTGAATTTCATAAATGAAAGACTTCTTGTGGCAAAGAAGGTGCGAAGGTGGACTGTGTCCTTTAGATTTAACTGTATCTAACCGCACATGGATTGTTGGGTGTGCTCATGAGTAGAATTAAACTCTTAATATGTATATGAACATTGGCATTAGATGGAGTTAATTGATTGTTGAGGTTCTTGAGGACATGTGGACGATCTAAGTCATTGCCCGTATGCTATTTTAGTCATGTTGAGCATCTCCAACAGCTCTCCTTTCCCTTAACCCCTAAAACTGGTTATATGATAATCCCCTTTAACACAGGGGAATTACAGGATGGCTGCTCCAGCAGTTCCCCTATTTTCTTTATCGTCTTTTTTTTTTCCATTTCTCCTTCCCTTTGCATCTACATTACTCGTTCAAACTCTATTTAAACATCATAATAATTCAAACTCATGCCATACACAATTCGCGAATATTTCAAATCCATAGTTTATTAGTGAAGCATACTTGTGTGATATATAATATAAAGTAGGCAGAATTTAGGAACACAAGCCATGTTCAAAACAGTTGTAAGATAATCCAAAACTAAAACAAACATGTTGCACTATACAGGAAGAACTAACTGCTAGAAGTAGAAAGCTATCCTGCTCACTTCGAGTAAACCACATTCATCATAAGCTATCCCACTTTATTTCCCAGTCAGACCTAGAAATGTCTCTGTAGCTTTTCTCTACTGAAAAAACAATCTTCATCACAGAGGATATTTATCACAAATGGATCATACTACTGAAGCTAGGGGAGGTGAGAATTGGACAGGAGCATGTCAACCTCTGCGTTCTGAAAGAGATGCACAAAACAGGTGTGTGTGTGTGTAGGGGGTGGGGGGGTGGGGAGCTCATTGACGACTTGCTACTGCTGGCGAGGGAGCCGGATGTTGCCCACGGCATGGAGGGTGGTGGCGAGCGGCTGGGCAGAAGTGCATGTGGCAGAGGCTCGGTCATGTCAGAGGGGTCGGAGGGGAACTGCTGGAGCAGCCATCCTGTAATTCCCCTGTGTTAAAGGGGATTATCATATAACCAGTTTTAGGGGTTAAGGGAAAGGAGAGCTGTTGGAGATGCTCAACATGACTAAAATAGCATACGGGCAATGACTTAGATCGTCCACATGTCCTCAAGAACCTCAACAATCAATTAACTCCATCTAATGCCAATGTTCATATACATATTAAGAGTTTAATTCTACTCATGAGCACACCCAACAATCCATGTGCGGTTAGATACAGTTAAATCTAAAGGACACAGTCCACCTTCGCACCTTCTTTGCCACAAGAAGTCTTTCATTTATGAAATTCAGGCATGGCAACATAACAGAAAATTAGCTAGGATCACAGATAATTTAGGTAAGGCTTCAGTTGCTAACCATGGTTGGGGTTCTGCAGAGGCATCCTATATGGATCCTCTTATAGGTTCCACTTTCTTTAGACTTAGGGCACGACCAATGGAGGCATACAGTATCATTAAATAGTTGATGTCCATGTAGATGAAGAAGGCTCGAGGCTGTTAAACTTCCAATGCAGGTCAATACATCTATTTTATTGAAACGGTCCCACCACTCTCTCTACTCCTTCTGGTCCCCTCTCTCTCTACCACGGAGATTGTCTTCGTTTCTGCAAAAGCGCAGGACTCTGGTTGGCTCCAAGCTTACAGTGCGCACTCAAGCAGTGGCTTGTGCTTTATGTCAGTTTAAGCCTTCACTCCCTCTACAGGGTAATTTGACAACCTGCAAAGCCACTGCTTGAGCTGATCTGGATGCATAACGCCGATGTGGACTCTAGGACTACCAGCCACGCTGTAGTGTTGGGCGTGGCCTTAGGTGACAGGGAGGGGAATAAAGCTCTATCTGACCCAATCTTTTCAAGTCGTCTGATTAATCGCGATTACTTGTCCTAATCGGTCCCTGGTGTTCGATTAGGAGGTCCGACTCGATTAGCTCGACCAGAAAGCTGGTCGTCCGATTAGTCGACGACTTATCACGATTAGTCGTCCGACTAGGCCATGGACGACCAGTGTGGTTGCTCTGTTTTTTTGGGCCTGTTCAATCGGGCCTATATATGGCCTATTGGGCTTCCCATTTGGCCTATTAGGGTTAGAATAGGCACCCCAAAACACCGGAGGCACACAGGCACGGTGGCAAACGCAGGGCGGCCGCAATTTTTCCCCACGCGCCTCCACTCTCCCATGCGCGTTTCCTGCCTCCCGCGCGCGATTCCTCCCCTTCCCGCGCGCGATTCCCTCTCTCTCGTGAGCTATTCCCCACCCTCGTGTGCTATTCCCCTCCCTCGCACGCTATTCTCCTCTCTGGTGAGCTATGAAGTCAACGGCGCCCTCTGCCAGGTCAAGTGGCCGTGATCTTCGTGATGAGCTGCTCCGACGACGGTATGTGCCTTTCCCCTCTCCATCTTCTTCCCTCCTCCCCCATCCCTCACTCTGCAGCCTCTCTGGCTCTCTGCTAGACGGCTAGGTTGCTTGCTGTGCTGTACTGCTGTCCCTCTGCTATTCTCTGGTTCCAAAGGAAAGAGAAGCAATCCACTCTGCTAGACTAATCGGCCTGGTCAACGAGTAATCGTGATTAGTTGCCTGGTTAGTCCCATGGCGACTAGGTTCGACTAGACGACTTGAAAACATTGATCTGACCATATCTGACACCTTATTAGTATCTGCTCGTAGCACATGTGTAAACCTTGTCAGAATCAAACTTGTTATCAAAGTAGCAAACAACTAGATAAAAAGGTACTTTGGCTGTTGATATCCTTGAGGACATGTGGAGGATTAAGCACTTTTCCATGTTAGGGGGTGTTTGGATCCAGGGACTAAAGTCTCTGTCACATCGGACATTCGGATGCTAATTAGGAGGACTAAACATGAACTGATTATAAAACTAATTGCATAGATGGAGACTAATTTGCTAGACAAATTTATTAAAGCCTAATTAATCCATCATTAGCACATGTTTATTGTAGCACCACATTATCAAATCATAGACTAATTAGGCTTAATAGATTCGTCTCACAAATTAGTCTCCATCTGTGTAATTAGTAAATTTGTATTTAGTCTATGTTTAATACTCCAAATTAGTGTCAAACATCCGATGTGACAGGGACTAAAGTTTATGAGGGGTACTACCGTAAATTTAAAGCCATGCTTCTGCCACCACCAGGTGGGCATGAAGAGGGCCAGCTTGCCGGTGTTGAACTCCAAGTAGTAGAACGGAAAGCCCAGCATGCTATCCGCGTTGATGTTCTTGTCACCAGTTGTTTGGGATTTTGTTCACATGTTAAGCAATCAATGATTTATGGTAAAAATATATTAAAAAGGTTTCTTGTAATTATGGAACTGGAACCTATACTTAGCCTTAGATAGGAGTACTTGAAAAACAGCTATTCACGTGCCTGAATCTTGATTGCTTCTGCTGGGTTTCAACTCTAGCCTACCCCAACTTGTTTGGGACTTAAATGCTTTGTTGTTGTTGTTGTTGTGATGGAACTGGAACCTATGAGTAAGATCTGCAGGATTCCTTGCAAAGTCTCAACCATGGTCAGCAACTGAAGCCTTACCGTTTCTGTCTTTTTTTTTTATGTTGGGATGCTAGAATTTCACAAGTGAGAAAAACTTCTTGTGGCGGAAGGTGGACTGTGCCCTTTAGATGAAATTACTGTATCTAGCCACACACGTTTGGGTTTGAGATATTAGCTCATGGGTAGCATTAAGCTCTTCGTATGTGAAGTTAATGTACTATTGAGGTTCTTTATAGGACATGTGGATGATCTAAGCCATTGCCGCTGTTTGTCATGTTACTTGTCAAAAAGTCTAGACGTGTCTGTATGGAACCTCTTTTTGTTTGAAAATCATTAAAATATCCAATGAGATTATCTGTGTTTGCTGTTTGACATTTTCTGTTATGCTGACATGCTAGATAAGAATTTGACTAGTGAAACAATTCCTGGTCAGTCGTTGACATCACACTGCTTTCATCCTTAAATCTTTACAGTTCCCATATCATAGGATTTCAGTACCTTTAGAAACCTAGGGAAACTATCTTGTCTATAGTCTTCCTGAAAAATGGTAGCTCCTTTCTTTCCCATCAAAATGTTCCCTAGGAATCTTAACCTATTAAAATCTGTAACTACTGCTTTAGCTTGTTCCCTAGGAACTCAAACCGTAGCAGATTCTAGTAGTGCTGGAAGGATTTCCTATGCGTATCAGTTATCACTGCTAAAAGCCATACTTCGCATTGTCTATGCTCACTGTTTGACACTGCTCACAGCTTCATGCCGTTCATAGCCCCTTGTGCATTTGGGACTCCATACCCTATAGTTTTGTAAAATTGTAGCATTTAACGCTTACATTCCCTTGCAGGTGGAGGAGTCGTCCGTACTGCCTGTGTGGACAGCCAGTTGTGTTATGCTATTTGAATGAAAAGTTAGCCCCCACTTTTTCCTTTGTTCTTTTTTTTTATCTAAATGCGTGCACTCTATGCTCCATTTGTAATGTAATAAGAGGCGACTGAATTGATCCAACAGCCATCAGCTTCTGATTAAGATACTTAAAGTTTGATCCGGTTTGCTGACCTGATATGCGGGGCATCGATTTTTTATGTCTAGGATCTCAGGCATGATAAGCTGCATGGCTTGGTCCGTTTGTGAAGGCACTCACGACTGCCTACTGGTCGCTATCCATCCAAACGTAGGTGCTTCTTTCTTCCATCGACTATGCAACTGAAACATGGCACTTGAGGAGCTGTCCCCACCCAACATCTTCCTAAAATTGATCTCCCATCCATGCGTGTCAAATGCTGCAAGCGTAGAGCCTGCTAGTGCTAGTAGATGAGAGGGTTGAGAGTTGTCTACATAAGTTAATCCTCCCACCCAAAACAACCTCATGTCCTTCTAAGCTTCTCCAGGGAGGTCAGTTCATCACCATCACAAGGACAAGCCTCGAAGTAATCTCATAGGCAACCTTCATGTAGTGGTGCATCTGCTAATTCCTTAGGCACTGGCACATGAACAACTGTATCCATGTCCTACCTAAACACTGCCACATGCGAGATATTCATGCATGTAGTGTTTCATTGGAGTTGGAATAGAGGTACTACAAGATGAGGCTCTTAAAGAATCTAGGACCTACTAGATATTATTTGAGATATATTCATGCATGTGGTGTTCCATCAGAGTTGGAATACAGGTATTACAGATCGATGAGGCTTTTAGAGAATCTAGGAACTACTAGATATTGCTTTTCCTAAGGTTTGTCACTCTAGCCCGGTTCTTCTTACCATCGATGGTATGCATCGGATGGGATTTAGTAGATATACAAATATTCTAAAATAAGCCATCATATTTTAATGAGTTTCATTTTTCTATATGCTCTCCTCAGGTTTTACTAACTTTCCTTAATAGAGAATTCATTTAAAATTATTGTTAAATTCCTACAGCAACGCGTGGGAAATCACCTAGTTCTAAAATGAATTGGAACACAAGACTAATCTTAAGTCTCAAGTTATTTTTTGTAACCGTGTAAGTTGTACTTCATGTTGCAACACAAGGACATATTTGCTAGTTACTACTAGAATATATATGGTTGTTTTAAACTTCATAGGCTGTGTGCATGTGAATATGCAGAGATCGGAAGTGCTTTCATGAGAGTTGTATCAACGCAGCACAACTGCCTTAGATTTTACTCACTTCATTCCAAATTATAAATCGCGATTATTTTTGGTACATCGAATTTTTCTATATATCCAGACATAACATATGTTTAGATACATAGCAAACGTTGTAAAAAAGAAAGAAAGTTAAAGCGACTTGTAATTTAAAACGGAGGGGCAATAAAACCTCCCCTTAATAAGAAAATTTAAAACCCTATTATTTATTTATTATTTAGGATATATGTGGCGTCGCACTGTCTTCAACGTGCGCGGAGTGCTATAAATAGGTCTCAAGCAGAAGCCAAGAAACCACAACCGAAACACACACAGCAAATTAAAGCGTGAAAATACCATGGTGTCGTCTGGAAGTGGAAGCAGCGATATTGGCACCACCAAGAGCAAGACGTGGCGCGAGCTCCATGGAGAGCACTCTTGGAAGGGCCTCCTTGAGCCGCTGGACATGGACCGACCTCCGCAAGTCCATCATCTCCTACGGCGAGCTCGTGGCGGCCACCAGCGACGGCTTCAACAACGAGGAGCACTCGCCGCACACCGGCCTCTGAAGGTACGTCTACGAGCCTACGACGACCTGCTGACCAAGTCGGGAGTGGCCGCCGCCGGCCACTACAAGGTCACCAAGTTCGTCTACGCCTGGGAGAGAAGAAGAAGCCCACCTGGATAGGGTACGTCGTGGTGGCCACGGACGAGGGCGTGGCAGCTCTGGGGAGGCGTGACATCGTGGTGGCGTGGCGCGGGTCGGCGACGGCCGCGGAGTGGTTCAAGGACATCCTGTTCCTGCCGACGAAGCCCTGGCCGACGCTGGGCCTGACAGAGTCGAAGTCGTTGGACCCCTCAGCCCGCGTCCACAGTGGCTTCCTGTGCTTGTACACGGCGACCATCGACACCGCCGTCGACGACTCCACGTTCGCCGTCAACAAGACCAGCGCCAGAGACCAGGTTCTTGCGGAGGTGAGGAGGCTGGTGGAGCTGTACAAGGACGAAGAGACCAGCATCACCGTCGTCGGCCACAGCCTCGGCGCGGCGCTCTCCAATCTGAACGCCATCGACCTCGTCGGCAGCGGCGTGAACAACAATGCACCGGCCGCCAGCGACGACTCCTCCGGCGACGGCCGGCCTCCGTGCCCAGTGACGGCCGTCGTGTTCGCGTGCCCACACGTCGGCAACGACGCTTTCAGGCACGCCTTCACCTCGTTCAAGGACCTCAATGTCCTCCACGTCAAGAACCGCCAAGACGCCGTGCCCTTTCTGATGGACTGGTTGCATGACCTGGGCGTGACACTGCACATCGACACGGCCCGGTCGGACCACCTCAAGGAACCGAATCTTGTGACGGCCCACAACCTCGAGTGCTACCTGCACGGCGTCGCTGGCGAGCTGGGAAGCGACGGCGGCAAGCTCAAGCTGGTGGTGGACCGCGACGTCGCGCTTGTGAACAAGTACGCCGACGCGCTAAAGGACGAGTACCATGTGGCCGGCGAGCTGGTGGGTGACGCAGAACAAGAGCATGGTAAAGAACGACAAGGCAAGTCACTACGTCACGTATGCTTTGTAGGAGCGGCTAATGGATATTTATAGGGGCGGTTTGACCAGTCGCTCCTACTAAAACGTGGCTACAAATCGTCGAAATTAGTTTTGTAGGGGTGACTGGTGTTACTAGCCGCCCCTATAATACCTGTTTGTAGGGGCGGTTAAATCTAAAACTGCCCCTACAGTATATTTTTTCGTAAAAAAAAAATCAAATTTACAATTTAAATTCGACCAATATATATATATATATATATATATATAATTTAAATTTGACCACAAGCACAAGAGTATTATATAAACTACAATTACAAGTCCAATTCACAAGAATATATACAATCCATCATTAAATAGACATAATTCACAAGTCTAATTCGTTCCACTTCTCCCTCCCCTCTCTCTGGCACACGGTGCACTGGGTGAACAGGGCGACAGTGGCGCAACATCTCTCTCT
Source organism: Miscanthus floridulus (assembly GCF_019320115.1). Classification (NCBI taxonomy): domain Eukaryota; kingdom Viridiplantae; phylum Streptophyta; class Magnoliopsida; order Poales; family Poaceae; genus Miscanthus; species Miscanthus floridulus. The sequence goes on from NC_089596.1 coordinate 7,675,865, forward strand.
CCTCTCTATCTTGCGGCGGCGAGCTCGCGTGTTCTCGTGCTAGGGTGGATAGGCAGAGCTGCTAGGAGGCTCTACGGCTTCGTGCGCTCACAGTGAGTTCACCGGTGGGCCAAGGGTGGCACCTTGGTGGCTATGGCGCTCGGCATAGGTGTCCCACAAGGTAAGACCAATGTTAAATTCCATATACATTGTTATCAACGGCCTAGAGCTAGCCTTTCAGTCTCACGAAGGTGTTGGTACTGAGGATTTCTACCTAAGTCAGAATCTCGATCATGGTATGTGCCTTTGACGTATACAATCTGGTCCAATATGAAGTTGCAAAGGTCGTCGACGAGCTCTAAGAGTTGGTATGTGGGGGGTATGACCCCGGATACCCACGGCAGACCACATGGGCTGCGCCCTCAGGGGCGGCCTAGCCCACAAGACGAAGCCTTGTGGGGCACGACTCTGCTCGGCGCCTCCTGCAAGACATCTGGAAGATACTATGAGATCTGTTAGGATATGTATGATCCCAAGATTCCTGTAATCAGTTATTACTTTCCGGTTATCTCTCAGATCTAACCGACTTGTAACCCTGCTCCCCGGACTATATAAGGCGGACAGAGACCCCTCCGAACACACGCAATGTCATACGATAGCTAATACAAATCAACAGATCACAGAAGTAGGGTATTACGTCATACTGATGGCCTAAACCTGTCTAACTCGTGTGTCTCTGTTGCCTTCTTGTTCTTGATCTCACGCTCCTCTGTCGATCAATCTACCTTCGTGGGATACCCCTCGGAGGACTACCGATGATATTCTGTCGACAGTTGGCGCGCCAGGTAGGGGTCTGCATGCTATTTCCTTGTCGAACAAGATGGCTTTTTCCGCAGGCTCTTCATCCCTCCCGCAGCCTAGCCAGATCTTCACGGTTGGATCGATCTCCTGGATCATCAACGCTGACAGAGTCGAAGAGCTCCTCGAGCCGGCGCAGATCGATTCTGTGCTGATTATCCCCACACCTGCGACTACAGATCCGATCTTGGAACCACCTCCGAGGTCTCCTTCATCAGCAACTCACCGCCCGCTTCCTCGCTACCAGAGGAGGTAGATCAACAACGATGATCTAATCGAGTCCATCGATCGGGTCGGTCTAAAGCTCACCGATTGCCTCTCCATCGCCGAATCGGCTCTGGACACTTTGGTTCAGCGCCGACCACCCTCCGATCCAAATCTATCGGAGGCTGCTCGGAAGACTCTAGGACCTGCGGCTCTACCCTTCGGGCTCACCAACATCACCGCCACCTACCAAGACGCCTTGAAGGGCAAATTCGTCGACCAGGTGGGAGACGCCCATCCACTCGCCGACTAGATCGCCGTCCAGCCTCCGCCAACCGTCAACATGCTACACATCGGCCGGTGCCCCGGAGCGTCCCTCCAGACCATCTTGGAGGCAAGTCCAAGCTTCGAGTCTTAGGGCTCTATGGAGACCCTCGCCGAAACCTTTACCGAGCAACTCCTTCTCCCACCCTTCCGGGGTGGCACGATCTTCAACGTCAGCGTTGACAGCCCTCCTCGAAACGGTAAAACCGAGGAGGAACGCGTCGCTCGGGAGAACCAGAACGTCAACCACGTGCAGCGCCGAGAAAATGAGGCTGCCATTGTGAGGGCCGAGGCTGCTCGCAATAATCGGCTCGACTCACAAGGAAGGCCACTCCCGCTCCACCATGACCTCAACAAAGAGTTTCTCCACGTTGACGGCCACGACGTCTTCAAGACTCAAAGTGCCAATCTGGCAGTGGCCGCCAACGAGCTCGCCCGCCTCCCGCAGACGCTTGAGCTCGCCAAGGTCGCCGCCATGCTCAAAGCAGCACACTATCAGGTTAATGGGATCCGTGAGGATTAGAGACCTTCGTGCTCTACGAGCACCATTCGCCGATCGGCTACACCGAGATCCAATCGCCGCCCTAGTCAAAGCCATTTCACCGACCAGTCACTGCCTCTCTAGGGGGAGCCGGGGGCCACCGCGTCGAATACCATCGCCAACACGACCAGGAGGTCGAACAGGACATTCGAGTGCGCCTCAACAATCTCTGAGATGCACGATAACGTATCAATGAATGCCGCTTCGGTCGCCATGAAGATGAAATACACCGCCGCCAGGAGTACGAGCAAGAGTACGGTAACCCAGACTCGGCTATTGAGCTGCTCGTCGCTGGCGACGGTGCAGACAACGGTGCTGACATCCCCAAAGGGCCCACAACATTCACGAGGGTGCTCCGAATGCTTCAATGGCCCCGTGGTTTTAAAATCACTAGGGTCGAGCCTTACGACGGAAGGATGAACCCTACTTAGTGGCTGTAGGCTTACGCCACTACTGTTCGCGCCGCCGGAGGAGACACCAATGGCTTGGCAAACTATCTCCCTGTCATGCTCACGCCAGCCGTCATGAGCTGGTTTACTAGCCTTGCCCCGGATTCCATCGGATGCTAGGAAGAGTTGAAAAAAGTTTTCTCCGACAACTACATGGCTATATGCGTTCGACTGGGCACCAAACAGGATTTGAACCGCATCAACCAGAAGCTGTCTGAGCTCCTCCGCAGCTACATACGACGCTTTTTCGAGATGAGGAATTATATTCCCAACATCACGGAAGCTGAGGTCATCACCGCCTTCATCCGAGGACTCCACCATCGTGAGCTTCGCTCAAAGTTCAACCGCAAGCCGCCCACAGGCATTGGTGAGATGATCACTACTGCCAACCAGTGCGCTGATGCCGAGGAAGCCGAGGTGCGCTTCAACGAAGATACGGGCACTCATCGCCTGCCTCGCCGCTACGACAACTGCCCCGACGACCGATGCCACAACGACCGCCGCTACGACGACCGCAGTTATCATCGGGACAGCGGCCGTGATCGGCCAGAAGGATCCAAGCCCGGTCAAAATCGCCGCCGCAGGCCGGACCACATCGTCGCTGCCGTCAACGAACCTTGCGCCAAGTGCAACTACGATGAACAATACAAGAAGATCCTCGATGGCCCGTGCCCCCTCCACAAGAACGCCAAGCACAAGATGAAGAATTGCCTCGGTTTGGCTAAGGAGTTCCAGGACAAAAAGCTGGACGACGATGCCAAAGATGGAGCCAGAGGTCGCCGACCACCTGGGGGCAATGACAATGCTTTCTAGGACCACGACAAGGTGGTCGCCACCATCTTCGAGGGCCTCGCCTCCAACAATAGCAGAAGAGAATGGAAGCTTGTCGGACATCGGGTGCTCTCCATCACTACGGAGGACACCGCCGCCAACCCCAGCTATCGCCCATGGTTCGAGGTCCCCATCACTTTCAGTAGGGCCAACCAGTGGGCGGACATTCCCTACATAGGGCGTTTCCCCCTTGTCCTCGACACAACCATCTAGAAGGTGCTTTTCAGAAAAGTGCTCGTTGACGGTGGGAGCGCTCTGAATCTCCTCTTCGCCGGAGATCTAAAGGAGCTGGGCCTCGGATTAGCCAATCTCACACCCTCCGACTCCTCCTTTTGGGGTGTGGTACCTGGCAGGGCCTCCAAACCGCTTGGAGAGATCACCCTACTAGTACAGTTCAACATGACAAACAACTACCGCGTCGAGCACGTCAACTTCTACGTCGTCGATTTCAACACCGCCTACCACGCCATACTTGGTCAGCCAGCTCTAGCCAAGTTCATGGTTGTACTACACTACACGTATCTAGTGTTGAAGATGCCTTCGCCTGCAGGAGTTCTGGCCCTATAGGCCAACCTCTCCATCGCCTACGCCTACAAGATAGAGAGTCTCGCCCTCACCGAAGCCACCAACCTCTCCATCCAGATGGCCAGCGTGGTCACTGAAGCCAAGACGTTGCTCACCGACGACATGGAGATCCTAGAGCTAGAGCCTCCCTGTGCCTCCGCTAAGTCCAAGGAAATAAAGGAGGTCGGCCTCGGCCTCGACGACCCCTCTAAGACCATGAGGATTGGGGCTCACCTTGACCCCAAATAGGAAAGCACGCTCGTCTCCTTCCTACGTGCCAACGCTGACGTGTTTACTTGAAAACCTATAGACATGCCGGGGGTACCACGGGAAAAGATCGAGCACTCCTTGAATGTCTCACCGACCGCCAAACCAATCAAGCAAAAACTCCGCCGATTCACGCCAAACAAGAAGGAGGCTATTAGGGTAGAAATAAAATGGCTCTTAGCTGCCGGATTTATAAAAGAAGTGTATCATTCTGAGTGGTTAGCAAACCCTATTCTTGTTCAAAAAAGAATAAAGAATGGACAATACGCGTTGATTACATTGATCTTAACAAACACTGCCCTAAAGACCCCTTCGGTTTACCTCGGATAGATGAGGTTGTAGACTCCACCACCGGCTGTGAACTGCTCTCCTTCCTTGACTGTTACTCTGTCTATCACCAGATCTCCCTCAAGGAAGAAGACCAGATCAAGACGTCGTTCATCATTCCCTTTGGGGCATATTGCTACACCACCATATGCTTCGAACTCAAGAACACCGAGGCAACTTATCAAAGGGCTATCTAGATGTGCCTCGATCAACAGATTGGCCGCAACGTCGAAGCTTACATCGACGATGTGGTCATCAAGTCCAAGACCACCGATGATCTTATCGCCGACCTCGAAGAAACGTTCGCCAACCTAAAAAGGTACCGATGGAAGCTGAACCCTTCAAAGTGCACCTTTGGAGTTGCATCCGGTATACTCCTGGGCTACATTGTCAATGCACGAGGCATCAAGCCCAATCCTGACAAGGTCTCTGCCATCACCAATATGAAACGGCCAACATGCATCAAGGATATATAGAAGCTTACGGGCTGCATGGTTGCCTTAAGCCGCTTCATATCACGCCTCGGCGAAAAAGGGCTACCTTTCTTCAAACTCCTCAAGGCCTCCGAGCGCTTTTCCTGGTCGGAGGAGGTAGACACAACTTTCGAGCAACTCAAGTTGTTGCTAACAAAGGCTTTGATCATGACGGTGCCACGGCCGAACGAAACCCTCCTGATCTACATCGCCGCTACTTCTCGTGTCGTCAGCATAGCCATTGTGGTCGAACACAAGGAGGCCGGGCACGTCTATAAGGTGCAATGTCCGGTATATTTCATCAGCGAGGTTCTTAACGAGCCTAAGACTCGTTATCCTTAGGTCCAGAAGCTGCTGTACGCCGTCCTGATCATGTCGCGCAAGCTCCGTCACTACTTCGAGTATTACAAGATCGTCGTGGTCACTGAGTTCCCTCTGGGGGACATCCTCCGCAACAAAGAGGCCAACGGCCATATCATCAAGTGGGCTATCGAGCTCGGCACTTACTCCATTGAATTCATAAGTAGGCCTACCATCAAGTCTCAGGCGCTTGCTGATTTCGTCGCTGAATGGACCGAGATCCAAGAGCCCATCACCGCCACTTGCCCCGAGCACTAGGTGATGTACTTCGATGGCGCCCTTAACATCAATGGTGCTGGTGCGGGCATCCTATTCATTATGCCGACCAAGGATAAACTCTGATATGTTCTTTGGATACACTTTCTGGCCTCCAACAACGCTGCCGAATATGAAGCATGTCTCCACGGACTCCGTATAGCCGTTGAGCTCGGCGTCAAACGCCTCATGGTATACGGGGACTCCGCGCTGGTCATCAACCAGCTTAACAAAGACTGGTTTTGCTCCAGCGAGAAGATGGATGCATATTGCGCCAGAATCAGGAAGCTTGAAGGAAAATTCAACGGCATCGAGTACCACCACGTGGTACGCGACCAGAATCAGCTCGCCGACCATTTATCTAAGTTGGGCTCTTCTCACGCCATGATCCTACCAAGGGTCTTCGTCAAGATCTCCTGGCACCATCCATTAAAGAAGATAAGGAAGTTCAGGAAGTTCCCCCCGCCGAGCAGCTGGTACTGGCGGTACCTTCGCCGGCCGCCGATTGGAGGGAACAATTCATCAAGTACCTTACTAGCACTGAAGTACCCGCCGATAAGACTAAAACTGAATGCCTAATTCATCGAAGCAAGCATTACGTGCTGGTGGACGACAACTTGATGAGGAAAAGTGCTAAGGAAGAGATACTGCAAAAATGCATCACCCAAGAAAATGGAGTGAAGCTACTTCTCGAAATTTACTCTGATTCCTGCGGCAACCAAGGCTTTTCAAGCTGGTTTCTACTGGCCCACAACCATATCCGATGCAGAAGACCTTGTCCAATGTTGTGAAGGATGCCAATTTTTCGCCAAGCAAATACACATGCCAGCACAAGAGCTGGAGACCATCCTAGCTTCCTGGCCCTTCGCATGCTGGGGACTGGATATGATTGGGCCTTTCAAGCCAGTGCCAGGTGGTTTCTGGTATGTATATGTCGCCATTGACAAGTTTTCCAAGTGGATCGAGTATAAACCGTTTGTCTCGGCTACTGCAAAGAAAGCAATCGAGCTCTTCAAAGATATCATCCACAGATTTGGTGTCCCAAACAGCATCATCACTGACCTTGGAACTATGTTTACTGACCATCACTTTTGGGACTTCTACGAAGACCGATGCAGCTCCATCAAGTACGTCTCCGTTGCCCATCCTAGACCCAACGGCCAGGTCGAACGGGCGAACGTCATGATCCTTGATGCTCTCAAAAAGAGGCTATATCAGAAAGAAGAAAAGCATCCGGGCTGATGGCTCAAGGAGCTACTAGCTGTAGTCTGGGGACTGCGCACTCAAGCTAGTCGCAGCACCGGTGTGTCTCCATATTTCTTGGTCTACGGCTCAGAAGCCATACTACCAGCGGATATTACCTTCCAAGCACCTAGGGTGGAAAATTATGATGAAGAGCAAGCCATAGCGGTTTGGACAGAGGAAGTCGATAGGGCCGAGGAAGAACGCCTAATCACTTGCATCTACACAGCCAAATATTTAGAAGGCTTGCAGAGGTACTACAACCGCAACATCAAAGGTCATTCATTTGCTATCGGCGACCTTGTTCTCCGCAGAAAACAAAAAACCAAAGGGATGCACAAGCTCTCCTCCCCCTGGGAAGGGCCTTATGTCGTCAAAGAGGTTACTCGACCAGGGTCTTATCGCCTATGTGACTTAGATGGAATCGATGTCCTCAACTCATGGCACATCGAGCACCTTATACGTTTCTATCCTTGAAACGCCCTAGATATGTACTCTCCACTTTATGTTGAATAAAGTTTTGGTCTTCATAATTTGTCTCCATTTTTCTCCATTACGGTTTAAATCTCCACTTACGGTCGCCGTCTTCCTCTTCTTCTGGGTCGGCTCATCTGCCGCTGCTCTCTTCCCCTGGATTTTCTCCGGCACCAAGGACGGACTCTCCAATGAGGTGCTGACTGCTCGCTCCTTAGGCTACGGTGGTGGCCGAGAATCTACGCCCTTCGGCCAATCGCTCCTCGGGACGCCCGAGAAGTACACCGCTCTTTCTTGTGAATGGATCTTTGCATAAGTGAATTAGTTCACTGCTTGGCAATAATCATGGACACAAAGCAGCATGAGAAAACAATCGAGATGGTTACCTGAGGAGGCGGATTCGTACAATTGAAGGCCCTCGTTTGCCTTGGCCAGCTGAACGAGGAGTTGGGAGCGAATAGCTCTATGGCCCGCTCTAGCACATCTTTCCTCGATAGTCGCTCTGTCCTCTCCCGGGTCCCATCGTCATCACCTCTGTAGTCAAAGCCCGGGTGGGCCCTCTCCTTGTAGGGCTGGATACGGCGCACTATGAAGCTCGCTGCCACTAGTTCGCAGCTAATTTCCACGCCTTTAATCAGGTCGAGGAGCTCCCTTACTTGTTCCATGTCAGCACTGTTCAGTTTCTCCGACCAGCTTTTCTGGTTCTCCGAGATATGGTGGACGTCACAGCGGATTATATGGTGACTTTGTTTCATGTAGAACCACTTGGAGTTCCACCCTTTCAGAGAAGTGTTCAGTGGTACATTAATGTACTCGCTGGCCATCCCATCCTGGAGCTGTAGATATACATCGCCGACCACCTTGGAACCACCGCCGCCCTTCTTCTTCAACCAGAACAGGTGTCTGAAGAGGTTGAAGTGCGGCAGAACCCCCAGAAACGTCTCACAGAAGTGAATAAAGATCAAGATGTGTAATATGGTGTTGGGGTGGAGATTGCACAGACAAATCGTCCAGAACTCTAGCAGATCCTGCAATAAAGGATGAACAGGGAACCCCAACCCACGCCAGAAATAATCCTCAAAGACTACAGCTTCATTAGTGTTAGGCATCGGGAAGGGCTTACCACTGGCTGGCCGCCATCCGGCGGTGACGCGGTTAGGAAGCATGCCCGCCTCCACCAATCTCTCAAGCTCTGCTTCCCCCGTGCGCGATGGCACCCACTATTCATCACAACTGGCTCCCGCTCCTGCCTTCTTTGGGTTCATAGCTCTCCTCTTCGGTGCCATCTCTTAGATCTGGATGGGGACTGGCGTTGGGAGCGTGCGTGGATGCGAATATAGAAATGTGAGGGCTGAGGATGAAGATGGAATGTCAAAGTGGCAAAGGTATGAACGCGGGATGCGGCGGCATAGTTATAAAGCACTTTCCCCACCCTTTCACATTCGAGGGTTTTTGGGAAACCGTTGCCATGATTTACACCCCTCCGAATTCTCCGATGCGGCTTAATGGGCTATAACCTAGGCTTTCACGCAACCATAGCCCACGTCGCTCATTTATTGCTGCCGTTGGTTATCACTCGCCGAATAATCGCTGACTTCTCTGCCATTTATTGAGGCTCAGTAATAATTACTGTACAACTATTACTCTGTTTTTTTCTCCACGGTTGGATTTTTTAGATATCTCCATAAACGGCTCGAGGACTGGCTGCCTGCTTGGCTGGTCTTTTAATTGTTTTTCTTTTTCTGACCCTGGCACCACGTGACTGCGTCACCTACTATCAGGCTCATGAACTAAGTGGGCACACTTCACCTTGCGGTGAATGTGCTCTCTCTCATTTCAGGGCTACGCTCGAGGACTGGCTGCCTGCCCGGCTGGTCTTTTGCTATTCTTCTACTTTGGACCCTGGCACCATATGACTATGTCATCTACTGTCAGGCTCGGGGACTAAGTGGGCACACTTCACCTCATGGTGAATGTGCTTACTTTATTCTAGAAGACTCCGTGTCTCTTAAAGCTGAAGAAGACTATCTCCTTTTCTTGTGGTCGGACTCTAAGTGGGCACACTTGGTCCACTGCGAAGAAATTTTCGATTCTAAACTTGAGCTCCTTACACCCTTATGGAAAGCCGTGCTTGGGTTATACTGCTCGACTATGTATCGTGCTGCTCGATGATAGTACATGCTGCTCGGCAACTGCTCATAGCTGCTTAGCAACTCATCACAGTGGTCGAACCATGAGTTCAACTGCTCGGCTTCGTTCGCACCTGCTCGGACAAGCTCAAGACAGTGTTGCACAATGGGTACAAGGTGCTCGAGGACTAGCTGTGGGGGGTATGACCCCGGATACCCATGGTAGAACACATGGGCTGCGCCCTCAGGGGTGGCCAAGCCCACAAGACAAAGCCTTGTGGGGCACGACTCTGCTCGGTGCCTCCTGCAAGACATCTAGAAGATATCCTGAAGATACTACAAGATCTGTTAGGATATGTATGATCCCAAGATTTTTGTAATCAGTTATTACTTTCTGGTTATATATCTCTTAGATCTAACCGACTTGTAACCATGCTCCCCGGACTATATAAGGCGGACAGGGACCCCCTCCAAACACACGCAATATCATACGATAGCTAATACAAACCAACAGACCACAGGAGTAGGGTATTACGTCATACTGATGGCCTGAACCTGTCTAACTCGTGTGTCTCTGTTGCCTTCTTGTTCTTGATCTCACGCTCCTCTGCCGATCAATCTACCTTCGTGGGAGAGGACTGCCGACGATATTCTGTTGACATGGTCATCCTTGTATGGGTCTCTTTTCATTTCTTTCTCTTCTTTCCACTACAAGAGAACAAGTTTCATTTTAGTATTTCATACCATGTGCGAAGTTTTTATACTATGGGTGAAGAGGTTCAAACTTACCCTTAAGGCATGTCTCCTATAGACACCAGTGTTACTCATCATAGAACATACATAGTATCCATAATGTATACTCCCAGGCTTCTGCTTGGGGTACTGTGTGTTTTGCATATGGAAATGTTAAGTAATGCTTTTAACAGCCATATAATGGAGTACTAAAGTAAGTTACACTTACCGCACATAGTGTTTTTATAGCCAGCCTTTCCTTTCTTACTGGATCATGCCTTCCGTGATGTTTATTGACATAGAACCTAAATGCCCCGTTTGAATTATTTTAGCAAATACAACTTGTTAGTATCCAAAAGTGAACGTTACAAGTATGTATACAAACATATAAGCTAATAAGGATTGTCGATATGTATACGTCTTGAGAATCGATATGAAGTCTTTGTATGTCACCGGGTCCCTATCTATTGAATCAAAGACCCATGCCATGCTCCTCCCGACATCGACGCCTATAAAAATCCAGTGGTTGCTGCATGGATTTAATCATAGAATTAGATAAGCACTTTTGCATCGAATAAAATATATCGAACAAAGCTTTAAGTATAGAGTTGAACTTACTCGAAGTTGTATGGTAGACATATAGTAGAGTGTTGTTGGAGATTTTTAAAAGCCAGGGCAATGTATGCCAGAACCTTAAGGGACTCTTGCCTTAGTTTCTTCGTACGGATGTCCTCTTTCTCCCGAAGGGTCTTTCCAGCAGCTAGCTCTTTGTCATCCAGTTTTCACTGTCTAGGGTAATTAAAATTTGTTTGTGCTATAGCTTGAGGGTCTATATACCCAGCTTTCACACTTGGCATTTGTTTTACAATGTGCACTTGCATTCTATAAATCACGGCGTGGGTTAGTTACAACAAAATTCAAAGATTACATTCATATCATATCAGGAGGGCAAGGACTTCCAGGCATCACATGTGAATTAGATTCATTTCCATTGCTCCGAGGTGAAAGCATGTTTGCATGTCATTGAAGTCAAAGATAATTTTCCTGGCTAGGCTTCCAAATGTGTCGGTGGGGAAGCATGCTTGTACGAGGTCTATGCTTGTTAGGAGAACATGCAAGTACCAATCATGGAACTTTCTCATTCCAAGTGGTAGGCGCTGGATGTCCCAGTTTGGAAGGAAGGGCTTGCCTCTTTCATATGTTTTTGGGTAATCCTTTGACCATTTGATGGCATCAACATTTGGATACTGCTTTGCGATTTAGTGGAGTTTGCTAGTGATGGCCTCCTCAGAAGCCTATGATGGGACTTTTTTAACTTGGTTCGTAGGCTTGAACTGGTCATGGGAATACCACTTGTGCACCGACGAGACATTTTTCATCGAAACATAAATTGGTCTTATGGTGATTGGATGCTTCTTTCGAAGTTCTCATTTAGGCACGTCCTCATCTTCTTGTGCATCACCTTCTTCAGGAGGCACTCGTTGCTCATGTATCAGCTGTGCTTGTTGAGAAGACTGTGGCATCTCATTATGCACTTGCTCGGTACAAGCTGGAGAAGGTTGTGGCTTATCAAGCACATGCTCGCTAGGAGGTGGGGAAGAATGTGGCATCTTAGGAATGTGGTGGTCATAAGACAGTGAAAATATCTCCTTGTCCTCAACAACTCGCTCCAAATTTGAGAGAGGGGGAGGCGGCGAAGAAGCAGTTAATATAATGTCCCGTTTGTGCCAAAGGATGAACTGCCCCATTACATCTCTAAGTAACACCAGCCCCTTGGGAGTTGCGTAGTCTATCCTCCACTATATGAACTCAGGCTTCACGGTATGCACCTCGACCCTATTGTAGTCCGGCGGTATCTTATTATTGTGGTGTAAGCCACCAGGAGGATGTGCCACACCCGTTGCCACATCCATCACAATGTTCTACCAGCCGCTGAAAAACACCAAGGTGCAACTAGTTGTTTAGACTAGAGATGTCGGGTAATGAGACACAACATACTTCATTATCAACGCTATGTTATCATGTTCCACGAAATGTCTTAGTGTTATATCCTAGGAACTAAAGAAGTGGAGTAAGTATCAGCGTCCTTGGTGCCCCACTATTGTGTATTTTCACTCTCTGAGCACCTTTGATATTCTTAGATTTCCAAAGAATCAGTGCAAGCAACTTATCTCCTCTATAAGGATGGAATTTTGGACGGAAAGCTTTGATCTCATGCTCCACGTCATCATATAACCTTAGTCTGAAACAAGCAGGAATGGAGAAGGGGATTGGCGTACTTGGAGAAGACCGGCCCAAGGGACGGAGGCCTTAGCGAGGGAGATCGAGGACAGAGACAGGCGACGGTGGCTCTATAGGTCAGAGGAAGAACCCCACGCGGCGACGCTGGAACGGCACGGTAGCGGCCCGAGAGACCTCAAGAACAGAGCCGAGGGATGGAGGTCACAGCGTCGGAGGTCGAGGTCGGAGATGGGGCGGCGGTGGGCCGGCCGGCCTTAGCCTCTCAAACCCTGGCCGCTGTGGAGATGGGGCAGCACCGTCGTGGCCTAGGGATGTCGAGCTCCGGCCTGAGGGTGAGATCGGGCGCCAACGTCGGGGCGGCGGCTTCGCGGAGCGCGTCCGCGGCGAAAAGGTCAGGGAGGCAGCGGCGGGAAGATTTGGCAGCCTGCCGGCATCGGTGAAAAGAGTCGCACCTAGGACTTAGCCAAATGTCAGCCCTGGGCGCGCGGCGACATATATAGTCGGCGCGATTTGTAGGGACGACTGAAAACACCAATCGTCCCTACAAATCGATTTGTAGGGGCGGTTCCTGAGTAAGCCGCCCCCTACAAATATTTTTCAATTTATTTTAATTAATAATTTTGTAATTTATATATAAAGAACACAATATAAATTTATATAATACTTTTTTTATTATTCTATATATGTATAAATAAAAATATATATAAATAATTTCATGATATATATATATATACAGATATAATTATATATTTTGTTCTTTACAAAAAGAATATTTTAAAAATTGAAAATTTAAAATTTAAAACAACTAAAATAATTTCATCTCCACTAAATGGCTTTAAATGAAAATTTTGTAAACATCAAAGTTGTAGAACTCATCAAGATGTACAACTTATATTTTGGTCATCTTTTCATTTGACCAAATTTGAACGGTTCAAATTTTGAATTTCAATAAATATCAACTTCAAATAAGATTTTAAAACCTTAAATTATTTCAAATAAGAACGTCATGAACATAAAAATTGTTGAACACATCATTATCTACAACTTTTATTTTGGTCATCTTTTCATTTGATCAAATTTGGACAGTTCAGATTTTGAATTTTAATAAATATCAACTTCAAATAAAATTTTAAAACCTTAAATGATTTCAACTACAAAAGTCGTGAACATAAAAGTTGTTGAACTCATCACTATCTACAACTTTTATTTTGGTCACTTCTTTATTTGATAAAGTATTAGTAAACATTGTTCATAAATTCACATAACTCTCATAGTTTCATGAACTATATGAGAGACATGTTAATTTGTGAACAATGTTTACTATCACTTTGTTAGATGAAGAAAAAACCAAAATAAAAGTTATAGATCTTAATGAGTTATACATCTTTGATATTCATTATTTTTTCAGCTAAAATCATTTGGTGTTTTAAAATCTTGTTAGAACTTGTCAATTTTTTTTAAATTTAAAAATTTGAATTGCTCAAACTTTGTGAAACGAAAAGAATGACCAAATCAACACAATAACTTGATAGGACATGATTTTAGAAAAGTTTAGGAAAAAAATCATCACATTTGGAGTTAGTATGAGGAAGAAAGACTAGTTACAAATTTTACCCAGAGAATAAAAAGAAAAATCACAACTGTTCATGAGGATCAGTGATGAATAAGTGTGATTTCTTTTTTTAACCTGTGGCTAAAACATGTAACTAATTTTTCTTCCTCATACTAACTAACTCCAAATGTGATGTTTTTTCCTAATTTTTTTTAAAATCATGCTCTATCATTTTAGTCTGGTCATCTATCTTTGTCACTCATTTTGGACAATTCAAATTTTGAATTTCAGAAAATGATAACTTCAAACCTGATTTTCAACCACTAAATTATTTTAGCTGTAAAAGTGATGAATATAAAAGTTGTTGAATACATCACTATCTATAACTTTTATTTTGGTCATCTTTTCATTTGATCAAATTTCGACAGTTCAGATTTTGAATTTTAATAAATATCAATTTCAAATAAGATTTTGAAACCTTAAATGATTTTAACTACAAAAGTCATGAACATAAAAGTTGTTGAAATCATTACTATCTACAACTTTTATTTTGGTCACTTCTTCATTTGACAAAGTATTAGTAAATATTATTCTCAAATTCACATATCACTCATAGTTTTATGAACTATATGAGAGACATGTTGATTTGTGAACAATGTTTACTATCACTTTGTCAGATGAAGAAATAACCAAAATAAAAGTTATAGATCTTGATGAGTTATACATCTTTGGTATTCAATACTTTTTCCACTGAAATCATTTGATGTTTCAAAATCTTGTTAAAACTTGTCATTTTTTTAAAAAATTTGAAAATTTGAATTGCTCAAACTTTGTCAAATGAAAAGAATGACCAAATCAACACAGTAACTTGATAGGGCATGATTTTAGAAAATTTTAGGAAAAAATCATCACATTTAGAGTTAGTATGAGGGAGAAAGACAAGTTACAAATTTTACCCAGAGATTAAAAAGAAAAATCACAACTATTCAATGATGAATAAGTGTGATTTCTCTTTTTAATCTGTGGCTAAAACTTGTAACTAGTTTTTCTCTCTCATACTAACTCCAAATGTGATGGTTTTTTTCCTAAAATTTTCTAAAATCATTCTCTATCATTTTAGTCTGGTCGTCTATCTTTGTCACTAATTTTGGATAATTCAAATTTTAAATTTTAGAGAATGACAACTTTAAACCTGATTTTCAACCACTAAATGATTTCAGCTGTAAAAGTGATGAACATAAAAGTTGTTGAACACATTACTATCTACAACTTTTATTTTGGCCATCTTTTCATTTGACCAAATTTGGACAGTTCAGATTTTGAATTTCTATAAATGTCAACTTTAAATAAGATTTTGAAATCTTAAATGATTTCAACTACAAAAGTCATGAACATAAAAGTTGTTGAACTCATCACTATCTATACCTTTTATTTTGGTCACTTCTTCATTTGACAAGGTATTAGTAAACATTGTTCATAAATTCACATATCACTCATAGTTTCATGAACTATATGAGAGACATGTTGATTTGTGAATAATGTTTACTATCACTTTGTCAGATGAACAAATAACCAAAATAAAAGTTATAGATTTTGATGAGTTATACATCTTTGGTATTCAAGTGTCTGCGTGTTACAGCTATTTTAGTAGTAATAGAGTGGATGTTACAATAGGTTCATCTGAATGTTGCAAAGGGTAGTCTCACACACATACATAAATGTAGTCTCACACACATATATCAATGTAGTCTCACACACATACATAAATATATAGTCTCACATATATACATAAATATATAGTCTCACACACATGCATAAATAAAGTCTTACAAACACACACACTTACACAAACACTCCACGTTCAATAACTAGCTAGCCCATTGTAACGACTTTTTCCTTGACACCTTTTTGTTCCCATGGCAATATGTCTTTGGGCAAGTTCTTTTCCATAACACTGATCTTCTTAGGAAAGTCTGTGAATAGCGACATCTCATCGTAGTTATTGTAAGCTTCAACATCGTCCAAGCCATCAACTCTAATAATGTGTTGTTTCCCGAAGGCAACCACGTGCTTTGTCTTATTCTTCGGGGGGAGGTTACTTTGTGGGTCAGGCATATAGAAAATTTGTGTGACATGTGAAGCGAGCGCCCAAGGAGCATCTTGGTAGCCTAGATTCTCAAGGTCCAGGACTCTTAATCCGATCTCGTGCAGTTGGTGTTGTTTGATCCAGCGGCATCGAAACAGGGCCACCGTTATATCCCTTCCATAGTCAAGTTCTCATATCTCTTCAATGATGCCAAAGTATTGTATCTTTCGCTCTACTCTATCGAGAGCTTCTATTCGAACGCCGCTGTTTTGGTTCACATATTTACTATCCTTTGCGTGGGTATAGTACGTGTACCCATTGATATCATAAGCTTTTCAAGATGTCACTTGTCTCGATGGCCCCTCCGCTAATCTACCGATGGTAATAGAGCCTATGGTTTCTCTAGGTGGTATATTTTGGTCCTTCAACCATGTAGTTAGTCGTTGCTTATGCTGTTTCATGACCCAATCATTTGAACGACCATTTCTCTCCACCATAATGATAACCAAGTGTTCATTAATGTATGGTTGCATCAGTTGTGTACTCTGCAAGACATTGTAATGTGCCCAACTCACTTCTTTATAATCATGGTCGATGAACACTTTTCTACCACTGGTGCCCTTCCCAGCCAGCCTACCCTTGTGACAAGAATCGGGTTTACCAATCCCTTTCTATACTTTTAGGTACTCTTGACAACACTCGACGACTTCTTCAGTACTGTAACCCTCTATCATGGAGCCCTCTAGGTATGCTCGATTATGCACGTATCGGCTTAGAACCGACATGAACCGCTTGTAGGACCACATTTCATGCAAGTAGCAAGGGCCCAACACCTGTATATGATGAACCATGTGAATCATGAGATGTGGCATTATATAAAAAAGTAGGAGATAAACACATCTCTAGTTGGTTTTGTGTCTCCACCACAAATTCATGTAGGTCACTCAGCTCTTTCTTGCCAATCATCTTCTGTGAGATCTTCGAAAAGAAGTAGCACATGCGAGTGATGGCCATTTTCAAGAACTCTAACTTTATAGCCCTAATTGCAATAGGTAGAAACACTATCAGCATCATATGACAACCGTGAGCCTTGCAGTGTGTTATTGACAAGTCCTTCATCGACACTAGCTTCTTCACATTCGCTGAAAACCCATTCGGGACTTTGCCCCCCCTTAGGAAAGTACATATAGCTCTCTTCTCTTCTGGGGTTAGGTTGAAGCACGCCACAGGCAGAGTGTATTTTCCATTAGCCTCAGGTACCGGGTGAAGCTGTGGCATCACATTTAGCTGCACCATGTCTTTTCGTGATTTCAGACCATCCTTTGACTTGCCTGTGTCCATCAAGGTAGCAATGAGACTCTCAAAGATATTCTTCTGCACGTGCATAGCATCAATGGCATAGGGGACCTCCAAGTCTAGCCAATAAGGCAGATACTAAAAGAAGATCGATTGTTTCTTGAAAGGTATGCCTTCGATAGGAGGTGTGCTTCTATCTCTGTTCGTCCCATCTGGATTCTTCTTTCTATAGACGACGCATATGTTTTTCACCATTCTGTACACGTGTTCTCCGTTATGACATCTCTCCAAACACTACTACAGATTTGATATCTTGTCCCGGCTGGGAACTGGTTTTAGTCCCGGTTTCCCAACCGGGACTAGCGATCCGAGACTAAAGTGTTGTTCTTTAGTCCCGGTTTGCCACAACCGGGACTAAAGATCCTCCCGGCTTTAAAAAAATAATGCCTCCCACCGCTACGCCCCCTGAGATTCAAACCTAAGATCTCATGCACTGCCTCGCGCGGAGCTTACCACCCCACCTACACAACACATCTTACAATGGATGGGATGCTTTCCTTTTAAACTAACCCATCGGAGGACCTTTAGTCCCGGTTGGTGTTATCAACCGGGACTAAAGGGTCCTTTAGTCTGGGTTGGTGTTACCAACCGGGACTAAAGGGTCTACTTTTAGTCTCGGTTGGTATTACCAACCGGGACTAAAGGTTGGAGGACTTTTTAGTCCCGGTTGGTGGCTCCAACCGGGAATAAAGGAACATTTAGTCCCAGTTGGTATTACTAACCGAGACTAATGGTCCTTTAGTCTCGGGGGTAAAAAATGCCGAGGCTAATGCTAAATTGAGACATTGTTCTAAAGTCTGTTCTCTAGTAGTGAAAGGGGGTTCAATCTCTGGGGTGTTGTCATAAAATCTAAAGAACAATTTACTACGGTACTTATAACTTGTCTTTAAGAAGCGCCGGTTCCTTAGGTAAACTATCTTCTTAGATGCATCTTGGAATACACATGTAGTACCATCCAAGCAAACTAAGCATTCCATCTTCTCTTTGATCTGTCTAGACAAAGCAAACAACGTGGGGTAATTATTGGTAGTAACAAATATTATTGAGCTACATATAAAGTCCTCCTTTCGGAATGCATCGTACATCGGCTCCCCATGCCTCCATAGCCTCTCCATTTCTTGCATCAAAGGCTCGAGGAACACGTCTATATCAATGCCTGGTTGTTTAGGGCCAGAAATAAGAATAGTGAGGAGAAGGTACTTTCTCTTCTAACACAACCACGTTGGGATGTTGTACATGGTCAAGATCACTGGCCAAGTAGTGTGGTCGCTCATCCTCTCATTGAAGGGATTTATTCCATCGGTGCTCAAGCCAAACCGTACATTCCTTGGGTTATCGCTGAATTCTTTGTGATTCTCATCGATCCTTTGCCACTGACTACAATCAGCCGGGTGTGCAATCTTATCATCATCCACCTTGCGCTCATCATCCCTCCATGTCATGAGTGTGGCTTCTTTAGGGTTTAGAAAGATACGTCTCAAGCGGTCAGTCACTGGCAGGTAGCACATTACCATGGCATGAATTCTTCTCTGCTTTGCATCATTACCTAATGGAATATCCTCTATGGGCTAAGATTCTTGTACCACCTTTTTTGTACCCTTCTTATTCGTCTTTTTCCCCGTGGAGGCTTCGTCCCCACCATAAAGGTTATTGTTCTTATACCGGCTGGCCCCACACCGGGACATTTATCTAGTGACTTGAACATTTCGCCATGAAAAAGGATACAGTGGTTGGGGCATGCATGGATTTTTTCAAACCCCATTGTCAATGGACTTATGACCTTCTTCGCTTGGTATCTGTTGGCGGGAACTGAGTTTGGTTGTGGCAGCACCCATGACAGGAGACGCAATAGATCATTGAAACTACAGTTTGACCAGCCGTACTTAGCCTTCAAGATGAGTAGCTCAAGCACAAAACGTAGCAATGTCCAATGTGTAGGATAGCCCTTTTCAACACCATACATAGTCTCCTTTGATGCTTTTGTCACACTTTCTAAATTTTATAGACCTTTCGGGGTCTTTAGTAAAATCTCTGGTCCAAGGGCTTGAATCATGTCCTCCAAATCATCTTCATCACCGACACATGCTCTGCCATCATTATTGGCACCACCTTCGTCATTACCATCCCAACCACCAGCATCACCACCTTGTTCATTGCCAAACTCGGGATCCATTCGTGCATCAAGCTCTGCTGAATATTGGGACATGGATTCTAGGGTTTCATCATCGTATTTCTCCTCATCCTCAAATTAATAATTACTGGAGAATAATTGTATATACTTTAGATATATATGAATATAAATCAAATATAATTACATGAAGCATACAAATACACCATGGTAGAGGAAAATTAATTAATGGCCCATTTATCCATAAATAATTAAAATACATATTTGTTGATTACAATAAATAATTTCAAAGACAATAATTAGCAACAATTATATTTTACCCAATATCTTTCATGCAAACCCTAGTCCAATTTCATCAAACATAAATTTACAAAAACAAAATTAATAAAAAAAATCAAACCCTAGATCTAGATCTACATGCACATGAAATATCCATAAAACTAACTAATTGTTCACTAAAATCAAGAAACATGGACCAAATAAGGGTATGATCTTGTTCCCCTACCTAATTTACCCTAGTACATTCAAAACTTGGGTCTAATTTACTTCATAAGTAGCTCAAGCACCATAGAAGAGAGAGAAAAGCAAAACTCTAATTACTCACTAACTAACCATTAAAACTTCAAAAAAGGGTGGAATAGGATTTTGTTACCTTCAACAACCTTTCCGCTAAAGGATTTGACACCAAAACCTTCCTCCTTAGTAGAGCAATTTTTGGAAGGTGCCCAAGGCCTCCCTACCTTTTTTCACGGGTTGGGGTGAGTGACCCGATGAGAAAGAAGGGGATGCATGTATTTATACGTGGGTCATTTGTAGAGGCGGCTGGTAATTGAGCTGCCCCTATAAATCGTAGGTATTTATACGTGGGGCATTTATAGGGGTGGCTGGTGATTGAGTCACCCCTACAAATCGCAACATCGGGGGTGGCTGGTGAGTGAGCCGCCCCTTCAAATCGACCCATTTGTAGGGGCGGCTCGTATCACCAGCCGCCCCTACTGTTCCATTTGTAGGGACGACTGGTCTCGTGGGTCCCGAGCACGCCCACTGTAGGGGCGGCTCTATCACCAGCTACCTCTATAAAAAAATTGTCCCGTTTCTACAAACGTTTTTTTTGTAGTAGTGAGTGGGAGCTCAAGGATTTCAAGCACTACTGACCGATATAATTTTATGATAAAGTGAATACAAATTTACGATACATGTGTTATTATAACTCATAGTGATTATAGAATTAAGCTATTCTATGGCTAAGTATAGAATTTCAAATAAACATATCATGTGCTTCTTTTTCCTGAAGCTTTTATTGGGAGCATTTTCTTTATCCTGCACTAATTCCATGTTTTTGAGCTACATACTCTACTTTTAATGTTTGTTGTGTGAGTTTTCTATTGCCCTTTGTATCGTGCAATTCTTCATCTTGAATTTGAGGAAGACACTAGGTGTCTAGGTGCTAGAAGCTTTGGTTATTTTCCATTAATCCAAGACGAGGATCAGAAAAGGGCAGTATTGGCATCTTCCACCGTTACTATTGTTGATGAGTTGAGGAGCGCACGATCATGACTATCATAGGGCACTTGGAGCTTGTTCCATTGGTCTACCATTTTGCCTCTACGAGCATGTCCAAGAAAATTGCTATCTGACTTGTTATTACTATTTTTAGCTAAAACTCTAGAAAACTAGCCTCCAACAGACTAGCCAATGCGATTGCTATCCTATTCGATATGCTATCCCGTGAGCCTCAGCAGCTAAATTTGGCTAGCCTCCCTGCCTTGCTATCTTGGTGTATGTGAGGCTGACAGCTAGTGCCATGTTTGCATTGCTCCAAATTCCATTCATTTCTCTTGAAGGTATAGCTAGTCTGTTGGATTATGGAGAAAGAATTTTTATGAAGTCGATAGCTAAATAAACATATGGAACATGAAATTTAGAATGTCTCTTGGACTAATGGAACCATAACCACACGAGCCGTAGGTCTCTTGTGAACGCTCCAGAATCCAAATCAGTTAAGCCAACATCATTTTTTTTTTCTTTCGCGACAAGTTGTTGTCCAATTGACTAGAGAGTGAGCTCCGTTCACCTTGTTTGGTGTATCTCCATGTCATAGGAATCTTCTCCTTAGTCGGTTAATCCTGCTGATAATAAGTATAGATGGCCAAAGAGACCGCTCGTCATGGGTCTGGTAAAATCACAGCCCTATGAGACTAGGCTACGTACGGCACGCCGGGTTGCCGAGCCGTGCCAGAGGGTTTCGTGCCTTGCCATTGGCGGAAGGGGCCAAGTTCATTGACGGCGACTTATTTATCACAAGAATTAAAGGTAGTCTCCTGTTGCAACCAGAGTATTAGGGGGGGGGGGGGGGGGGGGGGGGGGGGGGGGGGCTGGTCCCCACTCCCTCCGTCCCTGGTCGACAAGAAGAGTGGTGCCTGAACGATTTCAGGCGCTTGTGTATTATATAGGAGATGTGGTGCAGCACACTTGATAACATTTTCTCATTTGAATTAATTATATTTTCTCTCATATGCTCTTGCACCTCTATCTGTCCCTATTTTTTTTTTCAAATATTAACTTATAATCATATAAATACACCTGTAGCTAATATTATTTTATAGGGCCTTGCTCCGAACGAATCATGCATGTTGGGCCTTTATTGTGGAGACGTTAGTTGGGCCAAAAACAGCTACAAACGCAGAACGGTAATGCTGAGGAGCATGCGTCCGGTTTCGGGCTTGCGCGCTACCGAGCCAACAGGTCTGCTTTCTCTCTACGTCTATCCATCTCTCTAAAAAAAATATCTCCCACTCCCGTGCTCGCCCATCACGTGCTACTGAGCCATGCGCTCGCTGCTGCCGTCTTCCCCGCAGCGCACCCAATCCCACGCTGCGCGACTCCCCCATCCCGTGCCGCGCCTCCTCCATCGCCGCGCCGCGCTCCGTCACACACACGCTCTAGCTCGCTGCATGCCGTGCCTCGTCCCCTGCGCGCGCCGAGGTGCTGCTGGGGTGCTACTGACGCCGCCGTTCTCCACCAGAAGGTCGTGGTCGCCGTGATGCGCGACCTCAACAAGAAGATATTGCGATGAAAGCGTATGTTGTAAACGTATGTTTCAAGTATTTCAGATGTATGTTGCAATTGTTTCATATGGATGTTGCTAAAGTAGATCGAAAAATTGCACATGTTGCGTATGTTGCAAGTGCTTCAGAGACATGTTGCAAGTGTTTCATAGGTTTCTTCAAAATGTTTCATTTATTCCAGAAGTATGTTGCAAGCATTCTGATATGAATCGAAGCGAATAGGGCGGGC
Organism: Miscanthus floridulus; assembly: GCF_019320115.1. Classification (NCBI taxonomy): domain Eukaryota; kingdom Viridiplantae; phylum Streptophyta; class Magnoliopsida; order Poales; family Poaceae; genus Miscanthus; species Miscanthus floridulus. The sequence goes on from NC_089596.1 coordinate 7,698,534, forward strand.
TGCGCGTGTGAGGCGAGTCATCCGGACATGCGGGCGCTGCAATGGGGCGAGGTGCGGACGAGAAAAAAAATCAGCGGACAGGGGCAGGCTGCGCGGGCGTCCGTACGCGCATGTCCGTCCAGACGTTTCGGACGTTAGCACTGCCGAACAAAGAAGGTGGCTTAATGACTAGTGGATCTCAATTGTATTGAATGGTGATGAGGATTGTCAACTGATGAAAGGAACGAAAAAACAGGTTTATGAGGTACATGCATGTACATATTCGTTGAGTCGTCGGTGCGTTATTTCGTGCCTCTCTAGTCTTTACAGCGATCGAATTTCAGAAGCGAGACCAACTGAAATATCGCTACAAAATATCATACGCGACATGCGTGCGTGATGCTCATGACTATAATCTGAGTCCACTGCATATGCAAGAAACTTTAGGTAAACTTTAGTATGTAGGCTGTGTGCATCCTAATATGCAGTAGGCGGGAGGTCAATATGTTTTCTTTAATTTTTTTAAAAGGAATATGTTTTCTTGAATCAACTGAGTTTAATATGGAGTTGTTGTCTCGTATGTCGGTCTTCAGTCCTTTCAATTCATTTGCTTTTTTGATGCACAGAAGCTATGTAGACTAGCTGAGTTCTACCCAAAGAAGTTCTCAAATAATAATTCGTTGAAATTGAATTGCAGCTCCATAATTATATTGATGACATGAGATAGGATGATAACTTCAAAGGTCTGGATAATATTGTTTATCTCTCAGTTAAGCTTGTTGAAACAAAGAGGCACAAATTGTATGATATGGTTTATGAGTTCCTCAAATTGATATTGCTTCTACTCGTGGCAACGACAAGTGTTGAAAGGGTATTTTCTGCAATGGTTTTAGTAAAAACAAAGTTAAGAAATAAGATGTGAGATAGTCTTTTGGATGATTGTCTAGTCATTTTCACTGGGTGGGATATTTTCTTTGAGGTCGATGAAGATGATATAATCAAGACATCTATGTCCCTTCGAAAGCGTCAAATAAAATAGTAAGAAAAGTAGCATTGTAAGTCTCGATTCTCTTTTATGCCTATATTTTAATTATTGGTATGACTTTTGAACTATTTATACTATATTTAGTGGATGGTTTGAACTTAATCCATGAATTTAAGTCTTATTGTGTTACTTAATGCATATATACCGAATCACATTATCAATTATTACCGAATTGCTGAAATAGATTTACCGAATTGTATATGAAATTTTTTGGACGGCATACCCTTAGCAAAATCCTAGATTCGCCTCTCATCAACTCCATGAATGTAATATCAATACATATTTATGATAGTTGGGTTACTATAACATACACTACTGGAGACGGCCTCTTTGCCGAGGCCCTGAGGCCCTCGGCAAAGGCATTGCCGAGGGCGGCCCTCAGCAAAGAACTCTCGGGAAATTTTGAGTTGGCGAAGAGGGTCTTTGTCGAGGGCCCTTTATCGGGCACTCGGCAAAGCCTTTGCGAGGGCTGGAGCAGCACTCGGCAAAGAAAAGCAGTCGTCACGGCGTCGACGCCTGGGACGGAGTCTTTGCCGAGGGCCGTCTCCGGAGGCCCTCGGCAAAGAATTATTCTTTTTTTTAAAAAAATCTTTGCCGAGGGCCTCCAACCATGGCCCTCAGCAAAGAAATGTGCAGAATTTTTTCAAAAAATCTTTGCCGAGGGCAATGGGACGGCCCTCGGCAAAGAATTATTCTTTTATTTTAAATCTTTGCCGAGGGCCTCCAACCATGGCCCTCGGCAAAGAAATGTTGCAGAAATTTTATTTTTTTTTAAAAAAAATCTTTGTCGAGGGCAATGGGACGGCCCTCAGCAAAGGACCCTTCTTTGCCGAGGGCCTTGGTCATTGCCCTCGGCAAAGATGCAGAAATTTATTTATTTTTTTGTTTTTTGCATTCCATCGACACAAGCATTTCATATATATACATATATATATCAACCATCACATATATATATCACACATAACCCGTTTTCTCACAATATATCACAAACATAATTGTGAACCACAAATCACAATATATTACAACGACAAGTCACATGTTCATCATCATTTACATGTTTATTACGACAAGTTCATGAAATCCAAGCACAAGTCAGAACCATAAACCACAAATATTACAATAAAGTCCAACCACATCACCTAGCCTTCAACCCCATTACGCGTCCAACCGCATCCAACTGAGAAATCGTTGTACGCTCGTGAAGGGGTTTCTGTGCCGAGTGCAACATTTTGTAGAAGTCCTTTGCGGATTCCTCCATCTCCTCCTTCTCATGTCGTTCAGCGAAGTGAGCTTGGTGGGCGTCATCTAGCATGTCTGCTACCCCGACATCATCATCAAAAGCCTCGAGGCGTGCTCTCACCACCTCCGCTCTTATACGATTTGCTTCACCATGGTAGATCCACTGCTAATAGCTAGGCGTATAACCATTGAACACAAGATGTCTACCCATGGTCTTCTCGTCTACCTTTCTCCTGTTGTCACATTTGCTGCAGGGACACCAAACTAGAGAATGTCCTCCTGCTCCTGGTCCAAATGCATGTTTCAAGAAACGATCTGTCCCCTTCACCCATTCATAGTCGTAGTCACTGTCGCTTCTCCAGCCCATGTACATCCACTGGCGGTCCTCCATCCTTTAACATTTACATCATAGAGTATTGTGATCATCAATTGCATCTACGCGGTGTTCCTAATATCTAATAGGTGAGGATAGGTCCTAATCCCACCCGCGGATGCGTAGATGAGGTCAGTTTCCAGGCTCCGCTCCTCTCCGAGACAGAATTTCGGCAGCACCTCCCCGCTGTTTTCCCGATACACGTCCTGCCAGGGAGAGTGTGTATCCGGAGAACAACAGAGAAGAGCTGCCGAAACTTAGTCTCGGACCGGAGCAGACCATGGAAACTAACCCATCTACGCATCCGCGGGCTGTCCAAAAAACGTGGACAATCCGAAACAGATACGGTCGTAGATATGCAAAGATCCGCATACCTACGACCGTATCTCTTTCGGACGGGAGATGCCTAACTAGGTTACGCGATCTAAGACAATGATACGGGAGGAGGGCTTATTTATACCTAGGGTGGCGGTGGAGTCAGGCTAGCGGGGCAGTGGCGAGTTGGGGCAGTGATGAGGCGATGCTGTACAGGCAGACCCGCAACGCCGACCAAGAGGATCGGGGTCGCCGAGTCCCCTCTGACGTGCTCTTCTCTGCAAAAGAAGAAACACAATACTATAAGTTGAAAATTTTGGCAGAACCTCCCCTGTACGGGGAGGTTTCCAAAACCTGCAAGAAAAAACCGGCACGATGGCCGACAACTACATATCAAGGGAACAAATACGGCACGATGGTCGATAGCCAGATATATATTAATCCACCACCAACACACCACCACCTCCACCACCACGACCACACCACCACCACCATGACCACACCACGACATCCACCGCAACGACCATGACCACACCACCATATCCACCACAACGACCACACCACCACATCCACCACAACGACCACACCACCACCACCTCAACGAACACACTACCCACCTTCTCCACCTCCACCTCCACCTACACCTCCATTGCACGCCACCACCACCTCGACCTCCACCTAGACCTCCTCCTTCACCAGCATTGTAAACCATGAAGCGAGGGAAGGGCATACCTGGACGTCGGAGGCCGCGGACGGGGCGAGGGTCGCGGACGGGGCGGCGTCAAGGGGCCGGGGTGGGGCACCTCGGAACGTGGGCGGGCATGGCGGACAGCATGGACGGGGTTGGCGGGTGGCGCGGGGTCCTCCTCCTTCTCTGGTGGACGGCGGACGGCGCAGAGGTTCTCCTCCTCCTCGGGGCGGGCCGGCCGGTGGGCGTGGGCGGGCGGCGCGGTCGGGGCGGGGCACCTCCGGTGGGTTGAGGCGAGCGGCGGGGTGGGGCTCCTCCGGTGGCCTGCTCCTCCTCCCTCCTCCTCTGGTGGCCGGGGGCCGGGGGCGCGTGGGGTGGTGGTGGAGGCCGGGCGTGGGCCGGCGCGGGGCGCGCGGGGCGGCGCGGTGGTGGGCGCGGGGCAGCCGGGCACGCTGCGGCGGGCCGGGAGCACGGCGGGGCGCGCGGGGCGGCGCGGTGGTGGGCAGCGGGGCACGCGGGGCGGCCGGCCGCGCTACGGCGGGGGTTGCAGGGCAGCCAGGCACGCAGCGGCGGGCCGGCAGGGCGGCGGGGCGCGGGGGCAGCGGCGGGGCAAAGCAGCGGCGGCGTCAACCGTTCTATGGGCGGGGTGGGCTCTGGCCGATTTTACGGTTGGGCCCTTTGCCGAGGGCCCAGATCCAGGGCCCTCGGCAAAGATTTTTTATTTTTTTAAAATATTCTTTTCCGAGGGCCATTGCCCAGGCCCTCGGCAAAGACCCCCTTTGCCAAGGGCCAGGCTAGACCCTCGGCAAAGATTTTTCTGTGGGCGGGGAATTTGGGCGGCTGGCCGATTTAGGGTTGGCCCTTTACCGAGGACCCAGATCCAGGGCCCTCGGCAAAGATTTTTTTATTTTTTTTAAATATTCTTTGCCGAGGGCCATTGGCCAGGCCCTCGGCAAAGACCCCCTTTGCCGAGGGCCAGGCTAGACCCTTGGCAAAGAGTTTTTTTTTGGTTTTTTGAACCCAGTTTTTTGTGGTGCTATAATACATTATTTAAATCTCAATTTTAAAATTTGGGCCAAATTTGACTTTTTTTGATATATTTCCCTAATTTATTTCTTTTCGTTGATTTTTTTCGAATATTTCAAATTTGAACTGCAGGTGGATGGAATAATACAATTTAGTGATTCGAAAAATATTATTCATGGTATTTGGTGTATGTTGAGTCCCTATCCACGAACTCGCATCAAATTTCGAGCATCTTCTTCACGTAACATGACGAGGAACTTGTCGGAAAAGTGTTTTTAAATTATATAAAATTCATACAAAGTTCAAAAATCATGAAACTTGTCGACGTGTCATGTTATTACATGTGTAGGCTGTGGTAAAAATTTGAGAAGGTTTCGGGCAAGTTGTGACGTTGGATGCCTAAAACCCACACATCACATGTGGAGATGTCTGGGTTTTAGGCATCCGACGTCACAACTTGCTCAAAACCTTCTCAAATTTTTACCACAGCCTACACATGCGATAACATGACACCTCGACAAGTTTCATGATTTTCAGACTTCGTATGAATTTTATATAATTTAAAAACACTTTTCCGACAAGTTCCTCGTCATGTTACGTGAAGAAGATGCCCGAAATTTAATGCGAGTTCGTGGATAGGGACTCAACATACACCAAATACCATGAATAATATTTTTCGAATAACTAAATTGCATTATTCCATCCACCTGCAGTTCAAATTTGAAATATTCAAAAAAATCAACGAAAAGAAATAAATTAGGGAAATATATAAAAAAAAAGTCAAATTTGGCCCAAATTTTAAAATTGAGATTTAAATAATGTATTATAGCACCATAAAAAACTGGGTTCAAAAAACAAAAAAAAACTCTTTGCCGAGGGCCTAGCCAATGGCCCTCGGCAAAGAATATTTAAAAAAAAATAAAAAATCTTTGCCGAGTGCCTGACGGCGGGCACTCGGCAAAGACTAACGCCAGTGGCCGCCGTGACCCATCCGGCCATATTTGCCGAGGGCCAATTTGCCGAGGGCTAGGCCCTCGGCAAAGATTTATTTTGCCGAGGGTCGTTTGTTTGCCGAGGGCCTATCTTTGCCGAGGGCTCCTGGGGCTGGCCCTCGGCAAAGACCCCCTTTGTCGAGTGCCCGAGATATAGCCCTCGGCAAACCCACAAGCCCTCGGCAAAGAGGACGTCTCCAGTAGTGATATGAGGATATTTACCATAACGTTATAATAAACCACTTAGTAAGGAGTTACTATAATCTTGTAAATTAACATAGTAATTATCGTAACTCAAAGTGGCTACAGAATAAGTTATTTTGTAGCCAGCTATAGGGTAGTAGTTATATATGGTGAATCCAAACTCTAGAACCACGAAATATTCACAATCTTTGTCACGAAACTTGTAGCATGAAGCAAGTGAATTCAAAATTTCATATTATACTATTAGTATATATATAATTATATATTGATGAAGAGATGTATTTTACTGTACTTTACTTGCCTGGTCTCTGGCGCTGGCCTTGTTGAACTTGGAGTTGGCGTTGCTGGACGTGTACACGGAGAGGAAACCCTGATGCACCACGGCCAAGGGGTTGGCGGCGGCGGCGGCGGAGCCCAGCACCGGCGCGGCCGACACCGGCGTGAAGGTGAACCCGTTGGCCCACTCCAGGTCCTTGACGGTGCGGCGCCACGCCACGACAATGTCGCGCCTCCCAAGCTCGGCCGCGCCCTCGTCGGTGGCCACCGCGACGTGTACCCCATAGGATCTAATTGGACTCCCTGCACCACGCCTCCCTGATCTCCGGCAGCGGCAGGAGGAGGACGTCCGACTCCGGCACGCGCAGCGTGGCCGTGGCGTAGACGAACCTGGTGACGGCGTAGCGGCGCGCGGCGGCCACGCCCACGCCGGGCAGCAGGTCGGCGCGCCCGTACAGGCATGCGCCGGCGTGCGGCGACCGCCGCTCTCGGTTGAAGCCGTCGTAGGTGGCCTGCACGAGCTCGCCGTTGGAGATGATGGACTCGCGGAGGTCCAAGTCCAGCGGGTCCAGGAGACCGTTCCACGAGTTGTTGCCTTGGAGCTCGCGCCATCTGGTGGCTGTGCTTCCAGACGTCGACGTCGCCGCCGACGACGGCGCGGCCGCACTCAGCAACGAAACCACGAAATGCGTAAAGATGGAGGCCACTAGTAACATCTTTGCATGCACTTGATGAGGCTTATTGTTCATCTATCTATTCTCGTTTCGTCCTCTCTTGGCTTCGCTAGAATGTATGCTTCAGATAGGCGGTGTGTATTATTTATATACATATACATTATCACGTGTTTGTGTCTATACACGCAGGTTGCTTCAATGTGATCCATACTGTTGTACTATGGTTCTAGCTAGTCAACGACTCAACGCACAGTACAGCTAGCGAACTGAACATAGCTTAGCTGGTTAGGGTTATCGTGGAATAATTTATCCTTCCAGGTTTAAATACTCGATTTGACATGGAAGTGATTTAGCGGCGTAATTTTATCAGTGGTAGACAATGTGTCCCTCAACAATAATATAAGACACCTGCGGTGACTTTATCAATCTCAACATCTGCCAGCGGGCCCGTGACGTAGTCTTTCGAAGCTGCTCATAAGGGTAGAGTGTGTACATGTGATCTATAGATTAGCGACCTAGCCTTATGACATGCATGTGCTTCTAGTCAGCGAGACGGCTATGGCGACTTTTTAAATCTCACGATCTGTCAGCTTAGGGCGTGTTTGGATGAAGACCTGGCCTGGGGGCACCCACCCAGGCAGGTCGATCCAGCCCCAGGCGCCGGAAATCGACGGCCTGGGTGAGGTGCCTGGGCCAGGCAAGATTCCCAGTCTTCAAAGCAAACAAGCCTTTAGTCTTTTAGATCGGAGAGGCTCGTAGATGTAGGGAGTGTGAGGGTGCCTAGCCTTAGACGCCGTGCCCCTCATCCCGAGATTGTCGACTTAGTCTTTTCGATCAGAAGTGCTCATAGAAGTAGGACGTGTGAGCATTGATCTATAGATCTGTCGGTTTAATAATATATTGGATGTGCTTATAAAAGTAGAATGTGTGTGTTATGATCTGTATTTTTTTTAAAATAAAAATTATTGGTCTAGCTAAGATGCTTCCAGGAACGGGTGCTGAACCTCAGAAGTCAGAACCTCTAAAAAAGTCGCTCAAGCGTGTATCATGAGCTCGAGGAAAAAAAAGTACTTAGGAATTATCCAGGAGAGACATGATAGTAAAGTTTAGCGTGTATCATTATGGCTTACTTAGCTGTAAGGTGTTGTTAATTGCAAAGTCTTCGTTCTCCCTTGACGGAGGAAGCTGAGGGCACGTTAGTTTGCAGTAAGCGGAGGAAAACATTGTTGGCTGGCTGATAAACTCTGGCTGAAATCAACAAGCGAACAGGCTGATAGTCTCGTGTGTATAGATTCCAGCTGTCCAGCCCACAGCTAGCATGAGATGACTTGGCGTTGCACTATTGCTCTGAACGACAGTTCTAATACTATAGATCATACTATACCTAGGATATGGCAATGTACTAAATACTAATGTATATACGTGCTCTGATTCTGCAAAGATTCTTTTTCTAGAGACCCGTATGATTATTGCATCCCATTATATATACAGAACACTTTATCTACACAATATATATTAGGACTACAAATATATTGGGCCTGAAATCGACAGGGGCCTATATAGGCCAGGGTTTGGGCTTCTGAATAGTCCAAATAATTAATGCCGGGCCCTTACAAGGGCTGCATGCTTAGTGGAGCTGGCGTGTTTGCTTACGCTGAAATTTGGCTTATGCAGATGTTTTTTTGTTGAAATATTGTGAGAGAAAAACACTATTACATTGCTGAAAAGCAATGCTGAATAAGCTCAAGTGAACAGGGGACGCTGGATTAAACGAGTTCACATATCACATGGCTCGTTGGCACAAACTATTGCAGTCCATCAGCAATAGGCTCTTCTAGTGAAAGGCCGTATAGTGTTAGAGCTGTCCGGACGCTATCCACCAGGGTTTGAACTTTGGTGTCGTATTTTTTTTCTAGAATTTTTTCAGAAAAAGTAGGGTACACGCATGCGTGCGCGTTCGGTGGTACTGCGCGTTTCCCGCGCACTGGAGGCTAGAGAGCCTCCCAATCTCTTATTTGCCTGTGTACGGACGCACACGGGTGTGTATATGGTGTGAGTGTGGAGTGTGCGAGTTACGTGCGTCCAAGTTATACCCGATCAAAAAACAGTAGGCTCTTCTAAAAAAAATCTATCAACAATAGGCAGCCACTGTCCCCATAGGTTTCGGTTACTTTTCTTTTTTTTTCTCCTTTGTTTTGTTTTGTTTTTGTTATTTCAATTGCTATAACTAACCATATTTGTTAGATTACGATTTTGTACATACACTTATGCATACTTCATTGTTTTGTTAAAAAAATGATTCAGCAAATATGAAACCTATTTTAACATTTTATATGGAAACAGTGAGAAAGTATACCAAACTATTGATATATTCTCTCTATCCTAATATATAAGGCGTAACATTTTTTATTCAAGTCCTATAATACAAGATGTGTTCTCTTTAGACACGCGTACATCCATAGTGTTAAGAGAAAGACATTAATATGTTTCTTGGTCTTTGAACATAAGATGGGTAAGCATTATATAATATAGCACGGAGGGAGTAATACATTCTAATTTTTTTATGAAATTATATATGACACTGTGATCGCCACAGGAGAGAACGGTTTTCACCTAGAGGATCTGCTAAGGGAAGAGTGAGATAAGGGATGCTGCAGTGATGCCTCCCAAGTGTAGAATGACACCCTTGGGCGTCACTATCATAACGCTTTCACCCCAACACCACTACACTTTAGATACACTTTAGATTTTTATAAATAGCTTTTTAGAGGGGATGATACTACATGATGCTTATGCTTATCAGGAATGCAACTAGTTCGTTACACCTACATTCCAAAATAGATAGTGAAGAACTACAATTGGATATATATCCAACTTAGATATGAACCTAGTGAAACCTAAACAAAAGACCACCTTCTCTACCCTCATTATATATACTTTGCTGTTCTAATTCTTCCATTTCCCTAGGAACAAATAGTTTCTTAACCCTATGAAAATCAACACCATAGATTATTCTTGAGTGAGAACAATGTCGACATCCATACGCTTGCATATTTTATATGCTAGGCTGAGGAACGCCAACAGAGGCGCACGCAAGCAACCTAAGATTCAAACTTGTATCTTCTGAAAACAGGATTTAAACTTGTTAATGTTTGGATTGCACTTAATCCAAGAACTTGTGTTAGTGGATTCATATTTGTGAACACTTTCATGTGATGTCAAATCTGTAGCCAGGAACATTGCTTTATGCGAGATAGTAGTGGTCAATTTGATACATTACTGGGACTAGGTCAAACCACCGCTCATCACAAAAAAAAGAGGAGGACGCTATGGAGTTTCTGTGTATTTGAAATAGCAATGCAAACAACCTCTATTTTCTCTGCTACAACAGCAACTAAGACTGTCTCCAATAAGAAACCCATATGAACACCTAAACCCAAAATGAGTAGCAAGAGACACTACAAGAGATTAGACCTTCTCACTACTGGAAACTACATTATTCCTGTGTGCTAAAAAAACGTCAAGAAAACGGGGAAAACCGTCAGAAAAATTAATTCTGTCGGGAGCCCGACAGGCATATACTGTCAAGGATAGACTGACAGGGAAATCAGATTTGAATATGAGCTTACCGACAGAAATATTTTTCTGACGGTAATTTTTTGACGGATGTCCGACAAAAATATTGTAACGTCCGGAGGTTTAGTGCGGCGCCAAGAACCGTCAGGTTAACTGATTTCCCTGTAGTCTGACCGTCAGGGATATGCTAATTTCTTTGTGGGCTATAGTAATTTTTCTGTCAGTCAACCCTCAAGGAAGTAAACATATTTCTGTCAGTTCAACCTAATTTTCCTGATGGCTTCCCGTCAAGGAAATCACAATTTTTTCTCAAATTACCACCAGAGAAATTAGTAGGTGACAAAAATATTACAATTACATCTGTTACTGATTCACCAAACAACACGTTTTGTGCATATCACAATATTAAAGCATATATATTAGAAGTTCCATAAGAGCTTACAAAGCATGCAACACGGGCCAACATACCAAAGGTTCTGCCCTCACAAATTACATCTAAAATTCTACTACTACCACCAGCATTTGCTGCTCCTAATTTATACATGTACAACCATGTCACCTACCACGACATCCTAGTTTTAGCCGAGTCCATCTAACATTCAATTACTACTAAGTTAATCATCCACGGCCATACATGTTCAAAAGACAAAAGACAGCCACCAGCCACCAGCTTATGTTGTTCAATAGACAAAAGTAACTTTGACAACCCATGTGCTATTTCTGCCAATAGCAACCTTACCATATATATCCCAAATCACAGAAGTCATCGATGTATGATCCAGCATTGCTGCCCCCATTGTTGTCGTCAATGTCCTCTTCATCCCTGTCCTCTTCGTCCCCTTCGTCCTCTTAATACATGTCCTCTTGATTCATGTCCTCCTCCGTGTCCTCTCCTTCCATGTAGCTGCCATCCATGTCCTCTTCGTCCTCTCCATCCATGTCCTCACCATCCAAGTCCTCACCAACATGGGATGAACTAGTGGACAGCTGCAAAATGATAATACCATGTAAATATCAATTGGATTTTAGGACCGATAAACATTAATTAATTGTCTTATACATGATTTCCTTTTACACCAGCACCATACATGAAGCATATATAAGTGAATAGTGGCCCTAACGAGAAATAAAATGAATTGGCAGTCCATGAAATTCTGGAGCTGAAAGAATTATTTAGACATGCACAAGATTCAAAGTCTATTTCATCATCTACTAGCTATGTCAAACCTTCAGATTCCCGTGGGACTAAATTATAAATTCCTTAGTGGAGGTGGCAAGTTTCAGTACAGCTAGAAGTACAGCTTACCATGAGGTTAAAACTAAGATGGAAAGTTGGAAACTACAATAACCATCAACATGAGGCCACTCCCTCACTGCTGCACTACGTGTTGTCATTCTGACATCAAAACATATTAGTTGTCTACTTAAAATGGTTTAGACCAACTGGTTTTTTTGTCATAATTAATACCAATTTCATAGGTACAAGTATCAAGTTAATGTACTTACATTTGTTTGTAGAGCTACAAGGCGCCTTTTATGATTTTCTGGAACCTCCTGATCCAATTTGCGATAAAGATCCTACATCCAAACAAGTATAGTAGTTCAAAAATAAACTACTAGGAGTGTGCTTTCTTTAATCAATAAATAGACACACGAATTCACATCCATACCAGTATTAGGTCATTATTAAGTTCCCCCATCTGGTTAAGGTGCTCATGTAAACACCTATTTGCATGACGTAAATTCCGATTATCTTTGGCCAAGCGTCGATAAGATGCTACATTTGAAGATGTAGGATTTTTTTTCTTGGCAGCAGCTCGCACATCAGCCAATTTGATAGCACCATTTGCAATGGCTACACGACCATGGCGCAATGCACCAGATAGATCATACAGAATTTGTCCATCCAACTCTTGTTGCTCCAGCCCTTCTGGATGAGCAACCTGGAACTTTGCTGTATACTCATCCTAGAAAGGAAAAGACATTATCAACCATGTTTAGGACTAGTTGGCAAGCTGCTACAAACTGAAGATGCTCTATTTAGTCTAAAATCAAGCCATTTATTCAACAGACCCAAATTCTATTTTAAGATGAGCACTCTAATGATGGCTGCATTTTCTACTAGAAAGACCACTCTAATGTCTATAACCAAACAAGATTGAACATGAAGCACTCTAATTTGATCGCATTAGCTCGGCTGTTTCTTCATGTGCATACAACCTTTGTAGTCTATCCGTTATTGGAAGATAACGCAAAACTTTGCGTGCAACTTTGTTCCGTCCTTCTTCATATCGATTGGCATTACAGAAGTCACATTTATCTTTGTTCTTGTTATCTCCATAGAAAAGCATGCAATTGTTATAGCACACATCAATTTTAACATATGGCATACCCAGACCATCTAGCATTTTTTTCGACTCATAGAAGTTCTTTGGCAACTTAGAGTTTGGAGGCAGGAGTTCATGGATTATTTCTAAGAAATCATCATAGTGGTCAATTGACATAGTGTACATTGACTTCACAGCAAGCAAGCGAGCTACAGCAGAAAGTGACGAGTGGGTAGTTTTATCATGCACCAATTCATCAGCATTAGCAACCATGCTATAAAAGGCTTGGGTAGAGGATGTTGGTGTATCATCTATAGCTGGTGGATGTTCGCCAACCAGATCAAATAGCATATCATCCATACGGTCAACTTCATTGCAACCCTCCTCAATACCTACAGTGCTATGTTCATCATGACTAACAAGACTCTCACCATGTTCTGTCCATGTTTCATAGCCTTCTCTAAAACCAAATTTAAACAAATGAAGCTCTATAGTATTCCTTTTCTGCCTAAAGTAGTTCCGGCACATGGCGTAAGGACACTTGATGGTATCATTTTCAACCACATCCGATAAAGAGAATGCATGATTCAAGAATTCAGTTGTTTCATCAACCCATTCATTAGAGGGAAGTTTACCATGTTGCCAACCATTATACATCCACGAGCGTGACATTTGAACTATCTCTGTATTGCAAATATAAATTTTAATTGTTAATTTAGACAATGCATATAGGCATACAACATATCTAGGAATGTGGCATATCTATCATTCCATAACAAAAGACGTGTATACCAACCAAATTAACAAATGTACACGGGTGGCAATCACAAGACAGTAGCAGTGTGTAATAAAAGCATATCAATTATATTAACTAGTGATAACCGATGGCAATCACAAGACGATGACAGCAGTGTGTAATAAAAGAGAATGAGCATCACAACATAGTAGAGCACATTCATAAACACAACAAAAAGTAAGAACTTTACCTTTAACCAGAAAGCCAATTCACACCACTTTGTTATGGATTGTAGTGATGATGAAGTATTTTTTGACTACTACACAAATCATAGAAGCTTATTTTAACCTATGTCAAACAAATAAAAATAGTGCACTATGCATAAGTTGTACTGATGAACAGCCTATACAATATAAAAGCAATACTGATGAACATCTTATCATGTTATTGATAAAAAAAATAAAGTAACACTTATCTTAATCAAGACAATAGTGAAGCACCAATTCTAATAACAGCTATTTAGCTGTATGTCAAATTAGTAGTGCATTTGTTAGATGCCTTCAATTTGCCGCTCAACATATATCCACATAAAACCAACCCAATGTATGAATGAATCAAACTACAAACCCCCTAATCTACCAATGAAACAAGCCCCGAGATGGCACCACTGCTCTCTCTGCCCTTCCAGAACCATTGCTATCCCTTTCCTCCAAGAACCACTAAGTTACTCCCTGCATTAATCATGTGTGCTATGAATGAAACAAAAAAACAGATCTATATTTTCTCTCTCTATAAACTAACAAGGTTACTGGTGTGCTACTGCTGATAGCTAGGGCGCCTGCCATAACTTGCTACAGGGTGGGTGTGCCCCTCATTCTCAACACATGGGAGTATTTCAAGAAAATACATAGGCCAGCACCTGGCTTTCCATATCACAGCATAGATCGAGTTTTTTATTTTAAGAAACAACAAATCTCCCTGTAGGAAAATCAAATCTACCACAACATAGATCTAGTTTTGTGGAAAAGGGATTGGTCAAGATGAGGGTTAGGAGGAATAGAGACTTACCACAGAACCTGGAAGCTGTAGTTCAATACGATATGTAGATGGTTGTCGTAGAGGCGTCGTGCTGTCCTCCACTACCTTGGCCGCCTTTGCGTCAGCGGCAGCCGACGCCGGGGGCCTCCGCAGCGGCTTTAGCTCAGTAGAGGGCGCTAGAGGCGGCGCCTCTAGATCCAAATGGAGGAAGTGGTGGCTGGTGCTGCAGCCCCATGGATCTTGGAGAGGGATAAACGAACTAGCTTCTTGGAGAGGGATAAACGAACTAGCTTCTTGGTGAGTGGCCAGAGGGAAAGGGAGGAGACCGAGAGCAGAGCAGGGACAGAGTTTTGGATACCGTTTCGGTACGCTGGGTGGACTCGTGGGGATGGGGTTGGGGATTTATTTTTTATTTGTTTTTTAGAGGTTAGGACTGTGGTATGCGCGGCTATTATGCGCCAACTAAAAATCTTGCGCGGCAACTGAAAATATTGCGCGCCAAACAATTAACATGTGGATGCACCGACAGAATAATGTGTCAGCACATAGAAAAAATTCTTTATTATCCTGAGAGGACTATATACCGACAGGAAAATCTGTATTTTTCTGTGAGGAAGGCGACCCGACAGAGTAATTACATTTTCTCTGTGAGTATTTTGAGACCCGTCAGGGAAAATAAATGGCACACAGGAATAAAGTAGCTTCTAGTAGTGTCTATGACAATTTTCATATGACAAAGCACTTTTTAGTCACAGAAACGATGCGTTTATGACAATTCTTCTTTGGATGACAAGTGTTTGTGACTAAGTTGTGATTTAGTCATAAACAACCGTCACCATGTGCCTTTCCCAATCTTTGTGACAATAGTTCATGACAAAAGTGATGGAATGTGATGGTCATAAATTAAAAACCATTTTCCCTATCTTTATGACAATAGTTCATGACAAAATTGATGGAATGTGATGGTCATAAATTAAAAATCATTAAAAAACACTTTGGCACAGCCACGCCTAGGTGGACTGGTGGGATCCACATGTAAGGTAAATATTAACTATAAAACAATTAAAAATTGGGAGCTTCCCGTAGTGAGGAAGGATCGAACCTGCGCCGTCTGGCTTCCCAGGCAATGGAAAAACCACTGAGATACTCGCCTGTTGTTGCATATGCTCTGATTCTTTTTTCTTTGTACATTTTCCATCCCTGAGAGACACTATTCCTTAGCAGGAGCCCGATGCGCATCTGGCTATGGCACAGTTTTCCTCTATCGTCCTTCCGTAGTAGGAGCTCGACGCCGCCGCCCTTTGCCCAACGCCGCCTGCTGGAGGCCGCCGCCTCCATCAGGATCCCACGCCGCTGGCATTAGCCCCCAGTAGCCCGACGCCGACGGCATTAGCCCGACCCCGCCGGCAGTAGCTCGACGCCGCCGATAGGAGGCTGCCACCGGAGGCAAGACCCCGACGCCGACGGCATTAGCCCAACCCCGCCTCCAGGAGCTCCATGCCTGGCTACAGCTCCAGGCCACCGGGCTTCACGGGTTGAAACGCTAGGAACACCCCAGGAGCTCCAGCCTGGGATCACTGCCACCCGCGGGTGAGGTCGACCAGAGACTGCCCCATCCCCTTCGATTAGGAAGGAAATGTACATATGAGATGAACTTATGTTTTGGTTTTATATTTTGAATTGAAACCATAGGTTATAACTAAAACTAGAGATTTGAAGTGATAGAAATAGGCAAATAGCAGTCTGGGCAATGATCACTTGTTGATTCCTTGCTTGTCTTATTTCAATGTGTCGCAGATGGGCAGAACTTGGATGAATTGTAGGTTGTTTAGCAAGGAGCATCTGGATGGGGTCACTGAGTTCATGGACTTTGTTTCAGAAAATTTGAGTGGCAATCAGGAGATATTATGCCAATGTCGTAAGTGTTTGAATCGGTTAAATCGACATAAAGGAGATGTGGAGGATCACTTACTTATTTATGGGATGTCTAGCACATACACTAGGTGGATACATCATGGAGAACCATTGTACATGATAACTCAAAATGTTGAGCATTTGAATGAAGATATTGGCTGCAATGTTGAGCATTTGAATCAAGATGTCCCAGAAGATGAGCCTCAAGATGACCCAGAAGATGATCAAATATACCGTATGGTACAGGATCTATGCCCGGATCAAAATCATGGACCAAGAATGAAGTCAAAGTTTGCCACCATATTAGAAGAGATGAAACAGGTGCTACACCCCGGTGGTCCCTATACTAGGTTTTCTTTTGTGGTGAAGTTGCTCCACATCAAGTCATTTTACAGAATCAGCAATGTTGGATTCAGTGCTTTTTTAGACTTATTAAGTTCGGCATTTCCAGATTGTTCTATCCCTACATCCTATGCTGAAGCGAAGAATGTTATTCGTGCATTAGGACTTGGATATGAGTCAATACATGTGTGTCCGAATAACTATGTTCTTTTCCGAAAGGAGTTGGCTAAAAAGGATGCATGCCCAATATGTGGTGCTTCAAGATGGAAGGATGGAGATGGCCGAAGGCAGATTCCAGAAAAGGTTCTAAGGCATTTTCCTTTGATTCCAAGGTTGAAGAGGATGTTTGGATCCAAAGAACTTTCAGCTCAGGCACAATGGCACAAGTTGAAGAGGAAAGCAGTGGACAATGAGCTTAGCCATCCTGCTGATGGTGAGGCATGGAAGGATTTTGATAGGAAGTATGAATGGTTTGCAAATGATGCACGGAATGTCCGACTTGGCCTCGCTACCGATGGGTTTAATCCATTCGAGAAGATGAGCTCCTCATATAGCATGTGGCCAGTATTTCTTATCCCTTACAACTTTCCTCCATGGCAATGTATGGAGCAATCCAACTTCATGATGTGCCTACTTATTCCTGGTCTGGCATGCCCAGGAATGGATATGGATCTCTTCCTGCAGCCACTGGTTGAAGAATTGTTAAATCTCTGGAGTGGTGTCCCTACTTTGGTTGCATTGACCAGAAAAGAATTTGATCTTCACGCTGTAGTCATCTGGTGCATTCATGATTATCCGGCATTGAGCACACTTTCAGGTACAATAAGTAGAGGTTACTATGCTTGTGTTCGCTGTGATAAAAATCCTTGCTCCAAAAGACTTAGGAACAAGATTTGCTACATTGACCATCGCCATTTTCTTCCAGCGGACCATATTTGGAGGAGAAAGAAAGATTTTTATGGTCAGACTGAAGAATGTGCACAGCCTGAAGAATTTACTCAGGATGAGTTGATGCAGCAATTGGCAAGGGTGGAACATGTAAAACCTAGGGACCATCCTAATAACAAAAAGAGAAAGAGGGTAGAAGAAGGTCAATGCTGGAAGCGCAGGTCGACTCTGTGGGATTTACCATATTGGTCTACTTTGAAGCTACGTCACAATCTTGATGTTATGCACATCGAGAAAAATATATGTGAGGCCCTTCTCGGTACATTTCTTGACATCGCAGGCAAGTCAAAGGACTCTATTACTGCGAGGCTCGATTTAGAAGATATGGGCATAAGGAAAAATTTACAATTGAAGGATGATGGTAATTCATACTCTGTTCCACATGCTCCATATAAGATGACTAAAGCCCAGATAAGTGCTTTCTGTGCTTTCATAAAGAATGTCAGTTGAAAGAAGTAATAGAGTTGCAGTACAACTCTGACACCAACAGTCAAAGGACAATGGTGTTATTCAAGTGTGATTGGTTTGATACCTGTAGTAAGAAGTCTAGGATGAAGAATGATGGATATTTCAAAAGCATCAGCCATGGCAGTTGTTGGTACAAGGATGATGCTCTCATCCTTGCCACACAGGCAACAAAGGTTTTCTACTTGGATGATAACAAGCATGGTGAACCCTGGAAAGTTGTTCAAAAATTTTTGCATCGGCACTTGTGGAATGTGAATGAAGTGGAAAATGATGACAAGCAAGAGGGAGGGATTGATCTGACATACCAAGATGATTATCTCAAGTTGAAGCTCATGAAGGATCTTCGATTGACGAACAGCCAATCAACGAAGAAGACGGTATCAGTGTAGAGGCATCCCTAGTTGATCAGATTCGTAGGCAACGGGAATTGGAAGTTGAAGACGACCATGAAATGTACAATGATGTTGATGATACCTTAGGGCAGTATGATAGTGAAAATGAAGGTACAATTATGATCCCTGATGATGATGGTGAGTATAGTGATGTCGAGTAATTGAGATCTGTGAATCTCAGCTGTTGATCTACTATTGTTGGTTTCCTACATGTGTGCAATTGTTCTAGTCTGCAAAGCTAGCAATCTCTACAGTACAAATGCTACAATTACAATCTGAAGTAAAACTATGCTACAAGCTTCTAACAGTTAACTCAGTATTTGTGAAATCCTATCCAGAAAATTTATAAAAACATTTGATATTTCAAAAGCTTTAATCAAAATCTATCTAGGATTAATGTATATTATTCTAAAATCCAAATGTATGAATACTATCATGTGGTGCATGTGAACAAGCAAGATTCAAACTCAAACAAGTTAGTAGTCACATATGGATCCACCTTGTTCTTTGACCCCTTATAACGCTTTGGATTCATCTAAAGAACTCTTTGCATATAAGGCAACAACGCGATGGAACAAGCGACCCATGGTGATGAGTTGGGCCATTAGCGATTATTCAACAAGCAATACATGGTGATGAGTTGGGCCATTAGCGATTATTCAACAAGGGACCCGTGGTATATATAGTACAATAAACATGAATGTGTATGTGGCATTCACCTATGTAGAGTACAAACATCTATATACTATGAGTTGAAGTCTATGAAGTCATCATCCACACTACACCCATACGACATTTCACCGATAGTATAGGAACATCGGATAATAAGTTTACTAATAAACACTGGTACATGTTCGTACTAAACTTATCTGATGTTCTACTATCGGTGAAATGTGTGTGGAGACATGCATACATAATCTTAACATGTATTAGGCAAGCACGCTAATGTCACAAAGACACGTATTAAGACACTGAAACAAGGGTACATGACCATGGAGGCGTAGCGTGCATGACCAAAGGGTATGATGTATTGGGACAACTCAGGGGATAAGAGGGGGTTATAGCCCATTATCACCTCTACTACCATGGAGTATATAACAACACACTATATTATACATAGGGATTAAGCACCAAGTTTTGTCACTGTCCCAATATATTATGCCTATTAAGCACCCACTAATGTCTACAGAGTAATATAATGCACTGTGAAAACAAAAATTATGGCATTCATTATTCATGATTAAATAATTATTGTAGAAATTTATTCTGCGTCTCAACAAGTATCGAATTTGTCTTCAATTTCAGACCACTTTATTTCCATCTTATAAAATTTTAAGCACTCGCAAATGTATGAATATTATCTCTAATAAATTATATATGTCCAACAAATAGTAGAAATGAAAAATTAAAAGGGTTTCCCGCTAACCCGTGCAAGCCAAACCAGCCCAGCGCGCCACTGTTTTTATGGATAAAGTCATTCCTGCCCCAACCAGCTATGCCGCCGCCTCAGACCAGGTGAGGGCATTTTTGCACAAAGCCAACCAGTACACCACATATATATATACAAAGGTAACCCTAGAATCACTCCCCTTTCCCAAATTTCAGCTCACTCTCGACCGGCGGCCGCCACTCCCTCCTTCTTGTTGCCGCTCCGACGAGAAGGAAGATGCCTCCGGGGAAGACGACGGCTAGAACATCAATGGAGGTCCTAGGTACTTCTTGCATCTTCGTCCTTAGGGTTATGGTGGTATGGTTCTAGATAGGATCTTGAGCCACGGATCTAGCTTGCGGTGAGGGAGGGTGGGACTGTGGGAGGATCATGTGCGCCCCGTGTCCACCGGTTTCATTTTGGATTCGTGCGGTGCAGTCCCCGCCTACCTATGTCTAGTCACCTCCCGGTTGGGTGAAGCGTAAACGGTCTCACCCACCGCTCCCTTTCTTCTCCATCTACTGGGACATGGCGGAGGCCTGGTCCTTCATCACCAACACCGGCACCGCTTCGCTTCGCGCTTGCGCTAGGACTCGGTGAGCTCGCACTTCTGCTCAGCGAGGGCGAGGCGGCGCGCGATGTCTGGCGCCACTTCGCGCCCACGCCGCGCCACGCCTGGCTCAGCCGCCGCGAGCAAGGTCAGACACCGATAGGCCCTTCTTCTCCGTAGGTCCGTGAGCCCTTCTTCTTCACGAGCAGGTCTAACATCCGGGGCCGCTTCGTGCCCACGCCGTGTTGCGCCCTGCTCAGCCGCCGCGAGCAGGTCCGAAGTCGGTAGGCCCTTCTTCTCTACTGGTTCGCAAGCCCTTCTTCTCTGCAAGCTGGCGCCATGCAAGTGCTTGACAGAATGCCAAAAAGAGAAAGAAGGGGTAACGCTACCATATTCTAGATGCAAGGTTATCGTATCCATCTGTACATCCTATCAAACACAATCCCAACTCGGCGTGGCTCAGTAGGAACATGAGAATCAAACCTGCTTATCGGCAAATTAATCATCCAATCAAGCAAATTATAATTCTCTGTTTCACCACTCTTGTTAGGTGATCTATTTTACTAATTCTAAGTACTTGCCTGACTGCCTTAAATTTCCTCTATTTTACTCTGTGTTTGATCTGAAAGCTCGCAGCAACCACTGATTGCATTTATCTGCCACTAGTACTTGCACTTTTGCTTATTTCATTCATTTACATTTATCTACCACTGATTGCAATGTATTTGCAGAACCCCCGTTATCTGAGATTGAGAAGCAGAGGGCTCAGAATATCATGAGGATAAATGAGAGGATGCAACAGTTGGGTGTCAAAAGACTAGCAGAAATCATGCCCCAGTCGTCACGTCCAACGAAGAAAGCAAGTAGAAACAAGAAGTATCATGGCCAGCATAGTGATAGGACTGAACTTGAGGTACCAACTCTTCTACTCATGGAAATCTCAGTATTTGTATGTACCTTTGAAGTGGAAATCTCTCAGTATCTTATGGTGTCATGTCTCTGTTTGAATTGTAAGGCTGTGACACCGCCTGTTGCTGCAAGAGGAGCATCATCCAAGAGGGTGCTGGCACCTGACAATTTTGAACAAACAAGGTGCACTAGGCAGAGTGTCACGAGAGAAAAAGAAGCAGCTTCCCTAAGCCTAGTTGAAGCATCAGAGGTGCCACCACCAGTACCAGATTATACTTCAATCCAGAATGAGGAAGGGATGGATATTGCTGAAGAAGGCAAGTGCCTTCAACTATTTATTTCAATGTCAATTTATGTGATCTGATTCATTCATAATGGTCGCATGAATCTTATTATTGACAATAAGGTTTTTGAAATGTATTATTTAGGCACCCTAACTGCAAGTACACAAGTGGAGCAATGGGGAGTGAGTATGGGCATAGAACTGGATAGCATAACCAGAGGTTTAGGGACTAGGATACTGGTTATTATAAAAGGAAGGGAAAAGAAGGCCAGAGGCACCTATGCAAGCTGCAAAGCTGGCTTCTGAGGGTGGGATCAAACTCAGGCAGCATATACCCATATATACAAGTTGGAAAGAATACAAGAAGGACGAACACCAATTGGACAACTTCGTTGGCAAACTAGCTGTAAGACGTTGTTTGACTAGTTCAATCTATGCTAATTCTGTCTTTTGGATTTTTAAATACTAATGTTACGCTATTCAATGTATAGATAAAATTCAGCATGAATGGTGAAAAGGAGAACGTAACTTCTGCGTGTGCTGACATGCTAAAGGGTGGAACACGCCAAATGAGGTATAGGCTCAAGAAGCAATACTTCGATGGGGTACCGGCCAATCAAGTTAGGACTACATCACCATGTTCATCTATGACTGATGAACAATGGAGAAAATTGGTAGACATGTGGTCAGACCCAAAACACAAGGTATAGTTTATGCTAATATTAATTTCTGCGTGTGCTGACATGCCAAAGGGTGGAACATGCCAATATTAATCAAGTTAGGACTACATCACCATGTTCATCTATGACTGTATGCAATTTTCATATTTGAGGATGATTCTAGGATTAGTTTTTTTTGTGCTATGGATCTAGGGATGATTTGGATACGAGCAACTACTGCTGCTGTTTATTTCTGGGGATTCAGTGCTATAGGTCACAACACAGTTTATTGTCTACCTATGCTGTTACTGTTCCATTATTTGTTCTATTACTTATGCTACACAATTGTGTCATGTCTAGGAAAAATGTGCAAAGAGCAAACTGAACCGTGAAAAAGTTAAGCTTCAGCAGTGTACTAGATCTCAGTCGTACATTACAGCAGCCTACGTCGCGGTAAGAAAATAAACCTATCATGTCATGTGGTTGTATGACAGCATGTGTTGGAATATGTTTTTCTCTTACGTGTGTATTTTAACATGTGCATTGCTAATGTCATTCTATGTTTGTGAATATTTCAGAAGCAAGAAAAATACAAAGATACAGAGCCCACTGCAATTGATCTATTCAAGTTGATGCATTGCAGCAAAACTAAGAGTTTAAGTGATGATGCCAAGAAAGCATTCAGTACCTCTCCTTTTTTCTGTAGTACACTGCATAATTAACCATATAAATAAATTCAAACTTGACAAATCATTGTCTTGCTAGGATGATATGGAAGCCATTTTGACAAGACCAGTACAAGAAAGGGAGCAGAAAAAGACTTGCACAGAGATTGTTGCCCAAGTGTTGTCAAAGTCAAGCACATTCCTTCGTAATGTGGGACTTCAGCAGTCTATTGCCGCTCCAAAATCTGTTACACCACAGATGCAAGAGCTACAAGCTCAATTGGAGGCTGAGAAGGAAGAATCTACCGGACTTCGGCAAAAGCTCCAGAGGTTGGAAGCCCAGGCAGAAGAATCAGAGGCAAAAGCTCAGAAACAAGCTGAGGAGATTGACAACCTAAAGAAGGCAACAACAGATACTCAGAACCTCGTTCGGTAGATGATAGCATTTGGACAAAGTCAGGTTACTCATCAGACTGCTCCTCCTTGACTTGGCTGTGCTCAGGTACACATCTTCATATTCGGTCACTTCTGTTAATCTCTAAATTAAAAGTTGGTGACCTGGTATAGTACAGTTGCAATCTGGATGGTGGCTGAGGCTCCAAGTTTTTTGCAAGTTCGACTCATTTTGGTGATCTGTGACTAGAGTTTGGTGTGACTGGAACTATGACCGGAGTTTGGCATGGCTGTTGCTTTTGTTGTGACTGGAACTGTGACTGGAGGGTGGCTGCTGTTGTTGGTGATCTGGTGGTGACTGCAACTTTTGCTATGTTGTTGTTGTCGTGACTGGAACAATTTGTAGTCACCTATCTGTTTTATTTTTGCCCTGCTGCTGCTATAGCTGCCTCTGCTGTGTTGACAGCCAACAACTGTTGCCTTGACAAGCAGCCGAACATAGCTATGTGGCTGCTATTTTTATTTCGATGGATGTATGTTTGGTACTGTGATCTGATGATCTGTTAGTGAACTTTGGTGGACTTGTAGAACTTTGGTGACCTGTAGAACTGTCGGCTGTTGATGATTTTGTATTTTGATGATGTGATTCATTTGTATCGTTGTTGAATGGTTAGAACTATTGTATGAACCATTAAATTATGGAGGAAATGATCTATTTGGATGTCTAATTATTATTATTATTAAATTATATATGGTTTATTATTTATGATGATTCTTTATATGGGCTTGGGTCGTAAAATTATATGCAAACTGGGCTGGAATATTACTGAGCCAGTATGGTAAAAATAAATAAAAGGCTGTCAATAAATGGGCCAAAAAATGATCGGCCTGCATATGGGCCAATTGGGCTTATTCGAATTATAATTGTAAAAACCAGCCCATGCTATATGGGCCAATTGGGCTAAATTCGTTTTTATGACAATTCGTTTTCGTCATACTGTCTGTGCCACGTCGCGCGCCACGCGCCACGTGATATCACTGGACACTTGTCAACGTCCCGTCAAATATGTTATGACAAATATAGTGACAAATACCGTCATCATAACCTAGTGACAAACGTGCAATTGTCACTAAGATTAATAACAACTGGGTCTGTTAGTCACAGAAGGAGGATTATGACCCACCTTCTATGACCACAGCCATATCGTCACTGCTTTGTCATAGAAGGGGTACAATGACAAGGAAAAGACTATAATTGTCACAATCAGTTAGTCATAGAAGGCCTAACCTCTTGTAGTGAGACCCAAAATTAGCCTCCAACAGAGTACCTATACGAGAGACCTATTTTAGGTTGTCTGAGACACAACCCAAATATGAGCATCCTCTCTTCTGAAAATCCATTTCCAGAAAGGATTCTCTTTTGGTTCGTGTTGTTGGAGAAGATGCCGAATATGTATGGAACCTTTTACCTGTAGTGCTACCTAAATGATGAATTTGTCTTGTACAAAGTTCAATTTGTGTGACTGGTCGAAACAAAAAAAAACTGACGCCGGTGAATACTACTCGTAGTATATATATAGCTAGTTTCTCATCTGTCGGCTCCACGTCGGCACTGCACATGCACGTCGTCGTCCATCTAGAAAGGAAGCGTTGACCGGCCAGTGATGCTGCATGCACTGCCCAGCCTGAGTGCGTGAAATTTTCGTATTTTGATCTCTTTTGAAAATAATTTCTAGAAAAATACCAACGCCAAAATAATTTCTGAAAATAGACCATTTTTAGGCGTCTTAGCACATGACGCCGAGATATGAGGCTCGGCGTCGTGTCACGCCACGCCGAGGTTCTGCCACGTCACGGACGACCGGGGTCGTCGTCGCCACGTTGGCGCGTGGGTCCGAGACGTCGGCGTCGTGTCAGCCGACGCCAAGTACCCAACATCGGCGCGGTCGGACAGAGCGCCGAGCTCTGGCCCCATCCGGAGCGCGGCCCAGGCGGCCCAACAGAGGACGGTGGCCCAGAAGCTCGGCGTTGGGTCACTTAACGCCGAGCCTCCAGACCTCGGCGTGATCCGACTCAACGCCGAGGTCTGGACCCTTTAGGCCGCGCCGAGGCCCCTTCTTCTTCCTCCCTTCATTCTGAAACCGCCGGCCTCCCTCTCTTCCTCTTCACCCCCGCGCCGCCACCAAACCCTAACCCCCAAAATCGACCCCCGGTGCCACGATCTCGGCTCCCGAAGGTTCCTCGAGGTAATGGTCCCTCCCCTCCTCCATTCTATCCGCGTAGATGTGCTTACATTGTCCTTAATCATTTGGAATCAAGGTTGTTTGGTTATTTGGTATATTTGTGTTTGCATTTGCAAAATGTATGGCTTAGGATGATTGAGTGCATTGTTGTTTAACTGTTATATGTGATGAACATGTTAGGTTAGTTTGGTTTCTAGTTATTTTGGTCATTAGGGTTATTTGTTTATTGTAGGTGTCATTAGGGTTAGTTATTTGTTGGTCATTAGGGTTACTATGTATTTTATTAATTTGTTGGTCATTACATTTCAATTTGTTATGACTAGAAATGATTATGTTGTTGGGGTTGAAAAACGATGAAATGATATATTTTAGTTTCTACTTATTGGATTGAAATATATTCATATGTTACACTACTTGTTGTGTGATGGATGTAGATGGATAAATTAGTGAGGTTGCATCATGGAGGCCGTATTGTTAGGACAAGAGATGATAGTTTGGAATTTCTGGACATGTGTGAGGAGTTGTTGATTTTTTCTGAAACACCATCTTTGACCCAGTTAGTGGAGCGAGTGAAGGTTAAGTTAGGCTGGAATGAAGGAGACGTGCATGTTCAGTTTGAAGGTGTCATAGATGTTGGGTCGTCGAAGGGTCCTCGGATCAAGCGGTTGCTCAAAATTACAAACGAGTCTGAATGGAATGATTACAAGGCAGTTGTATTGGCCTCAGAAGTGCGATCTTTGGATTTAGTAGTAAGTAAGGAGTCCGGCTTAGGAAATGATAACTTCGAAGCATGGCCATCTTCCCCCGCTCACATAGGTTATGGTCCTTTGCCTGAAGAAGAAATACTTGTCACACAACTAGGCTACGGTGGAGATGAGGAAGAGAATCCGGTTGCCGATGGTGAGGGCAATCATGATAGTGATGAAGATGATGATGATTATGTAATTGTTGATGCAGAAGAAGGTTTGGACGACGCTAGCGGAGACTTTTCTATTGAGGATGAGCTTAGCGACGAAGATGATCTTAGTAGTGAAGAAGACTTTGGTGATGCTAGGGCTACGAACCGTTTTGACATGGAGATAGCTGGAGATGATGAGTCCTTCGTAGAGGAGATAGCCGAAGACTCTGATGATGATCGCCCTGTTGGTCGTCTGAATTTAAGGGAAATAGAGATATTGTCTAGGGTCTTGCCTTGGAGAGATCCACTAATTGGTGATTTCGAGGACCTTAGCCATGGTCATAGGGCAGTAGCTGATGGTGGGCAAAGTGATACAACTGTGCCTGATGTTAGCGGTTGCCTCATCATATGGAAGGGCATATTGTTTGCTACCATGGATGAGTTGAAAATCATGGTTGCAAGAGTACTTCATTGTACACAACCGACCTTTTAGGGTCATCAATTCATTCAAGGAGAAGAGGTACACTGTTGCTTGTGAAGAACAACAGTGTGGTTGGAGAGTATGTGCTAGGAAGACGAAGGCAGGCAAATGGAAGATTACCTCAGTGAAGCAACCACATGTTTGTGCCACTGCTGAGGCAGAAGAGAACCATCTGCAGCTCAATTCTAGGTTCATTGCAAGGCAATTATGCCCCGTGGTGAAGCATATGCCAACCATTATGGTGTCTGCATTGGTTGAGATCATCTTCCAACGGTATAATTACTATGTCAAGTATGGGAAAGCATGGAGGGCAAAGCAGCGTGCACTGGAAATAATATTTGGAAATTGGGAAGAAGCTTATGAGCGCCTCCCTGTAATATTGAACGCAATGAGGGCCGTAAATCCTGGGATGCACTTCGAGTATTTACCTAAGGAGGGTGAAACAAGGAATGGTAGCCAGGTATTTGGAAGGGCGTTTTGGGCGTTCGGGCAGAGCATCGAAGCATTCAAGCATTGCAGGCCCGTCGTCTCAATTGACGGGACCTTTCTTACAGGGAAATTTGAAGGCACAATGCTTATTTATATTGGGACAGATGCAGAGGACCAGCTTGTGCCATTGGCCTTTGCAATTGTTCGGAAGGAGGACACGGATAGTTGGTGTTGGTTTCTCAGGCTAGTAAGACAAGTGGTAATTGGTCTGGGACGTGATGTTTGTGTGATATCCGATAGGCATGCTGGCATTCTGAATGCCGTAGAACAAGAGATTCCTGGTTACAGCCAAATACATCACCGGTGGTGCACCAGACACCTTGCTCAGAATCTTATAAGGCGTGATCACACAAAGGACAACTTCAAATTATTTGAGGAGGTTTGCAGGCAGCAAGAGGTTCAATTATTCAAAGACAAGTTAGATGCCCTGAAGTTAGCCACAAATGTTGATGGCAGGCAATTCTTGAGCGAGTTGATGGCGTCGAAGGATAAGTGGTCACTTGCATATGACACGGGTGGTTGGAGATGGGGCTTCATGACTAGTAACATGGTAGAGATGTTCAACAGCCTTCTAAGAGGTTGTCGTGGTCTGCCTGTGACTGCTATTGCCTCATTCACCTTCTACAAGTTGAATTCTTGGTTCGTTTCGAGGAAGAAGCATGCGAGGTCTCTATGGACAGCAGGCAAAGCTTGGCCACTTTTAGCATCTCAGGAACTAGCTTTCTCAAAGAAAAAGTCTAAACGACAGAAGGGTTCATGTTTCGATCCGATCAACCATGGATATGAGATTCTAGAGGGTGGCGGAACTAACATTGGTGGTGAAGACCATGGTGCTCGAAAACATAAAGTAGTGATCAATGAGAACAAGTGTACGTGTGGAAAACCGATCATATACCATAGGCCTTGCTCCCACATGATTACAGCCTGTCGCCTTAGACGTGTTGACCCTGAGGTCCCTCCCCGTATGGCCGTGGAGTTCTCTTTGAGGAACCTAATGAGCACCTGGAATCCTCAGTTCGAGCCATATCTTGACGAGAGTCAATGGCCTACTTATGATGGCCCCAAGTATGTGGCTGATCTTGGTTTACTCTGGAAGAGTAGAGGACCTAGGCGGCGGAAGCGGTTCAGGATGGACATGGACCGAGCCACGAAAGGTAGATCAACCATGAGTAAGGTTGGGAGACATTTTGTAGAGGACACCCAAAAGAGCCGTTGCTCTGGTTGCCATAAGCCGGGCCACAATAAGAGAAAATGTCCTGAACTACTTAGCCAACAGGTATCCATCAAGCTAGCTACTAGAATTGCTTTGTGTAATGGTACATTGGTTTACTTTTGTTTTTTTTATTTTTATGTTACTTCGTACCATATACACATGCTTTAACTTACACTAATGGTTTGTCATTGCTTATGTTGCAGGATGGATCGGTTCCCCCTTCTTGATCCAAGGTTCGATGAGCACCACCGGGCTCGGAGGATCGAGAACGGAGAGGTATATTCAACAATTCGTATGAAAACACTGCATTGTTCATGTTTTGCTCTATAGTCCATGCTCTTTATAAAGTGACATGCACTAATACTTTTTCATGCTTGTTTTTTTTTGCAGGTTTTGAATGTGCTGAGGCCAATGACACATGAGGCCTCTACGACCATGGTCTACGACGAGAGGTACACGCCCCTCCTGAAGGTGGCGAACCTTGCTACCATTGCTCGTGTTTGTCGTTGAGGCACGACACCTTTCAACCCAGCGGCGCTGACGGCGTTGATAGATCGGTGGCGTCCGGAGACACACAGCTTTCACCTACCATGCGGGGAGATGACGGTCACTCTCGAGGACGTTGCCATGATCCTTGGAGTCAAAATCCGAGGATTCCCAGTGACAGGAGACATGGAGTCTGAAGGATGGCAGCAGCGGGTTGAGCACTTCTTGGGACGGCCCCTAGCGGCAGTTGAGGCTGGCAAGAAACGGCGCAGCAGTGGGGTGTCCCTGAGGTGGCTTCGTCAGCAGTTTCGGGAGTGCCCACCCAACGTAGACGCCGAGACCGTGACATACTACTGTCGGGCCTATGTCCTCCACATGTTAGGTACGGTTCTCTTCCCTGACGGCACTGGAGACACGGCATCCTGGATGTACATTCCGTGCCTTTTGAACTGGGAGGATGCCGGCAATAGGAGTTGGGGCTCGGCTATACTTGCCTTCCTGTACCGTCAGCTTTGCGAGGCTTGCCGCCGTCCTGGAGGCTCGCACGCTACAATGTCAGGCTGCATCACACTGTTGCAGGTAATAAAGCAAAGTTGTACAAGTTACCACTACAATTCAATGTATTTTCTTAACAAAAGTGATTAACATTCATGTTTCCACTCTTTTTTTGCAGATTTGGATGTGGGAGAGGCTTCCAGTTGGGAGACCGCATCAGCTTGATCCCCCACAACCTTGGTTTCCTCAAGGAGACGCAGTTGTCGCCCCTACCGTGGCACACCTCTACGCTTCGGCACCTCGGCGCTTCGGTGAATTGCTTTCCAGTACGTACCAGGGGTCGGCGTCAAATGACTAAACGCCGAGCCCCTGGGTTCACCAATATATCATCTCTTTTTTGCGTGCTTCATCCCCTTTGCGTCCCCTTCGCTAGCTCCCCGACTCTCCTAACATGTCACCGTGGATCTTCTTTGCGTGCTTCGTCCCCTTTGCGTCCCCTTCGCTAGCTCCCCGACTCTCCTAACATGTCACCGTGGATCCAACAGAGGTTGATCGTAACGTGAAGGATGGGGATGATGACACCCCTGTTCCTTGTGAGTTGCGTCGGAGGCCCTTAATAGCTGGAAACATGAAACATGGCGACGTTCCACACATTCACATAACACATGACCACACCGACAGACATATTCATTCAACATCCGTACATACAAAAGGTCCAACACATTAAGCATCCAACATAGTCCAACACATTCAACATCCAACATAGTCCATACATATGTTTCATCAATCAACAAACATAGTCCAAAACATAGTACAAGGTCCAATGCATACATAGTCCATGCACAAAATAAAGCATATGAAGTCTTTGGATCTTTTATCGCTCCTTCTACCTTAACGTGGACGGCGAGCGTAACGCTTTCCCCTCCCAAACGGATAGGTACCTGGAGTGTACCTGTCCACTGGTCTGAGCGTCCTATATGGACGTCCAGAACTGGAGGGGCCTTGAGTTTCTTGGGGTGCATCTCCAAGCTGGGACATGCCAATCTCATCATACTCATGATCATACTCTCCCTATCCTTCATCAACTTCATCATCATAATGACCATGTCCTTGACCACCCTCTGCAGTAGTTGCTGCACCATGTGAAGAAGAAGTCATGCCACCATGTGCACCATGTGAAGATGAAGTCCCTCCAACATGTGCAGTAGAAGGTCCAGCACCAAGCTGTTGTGGGACTGCCACATCCGGGGAACGTCTACATCCAAGGCGTGCAGCTACCTTTCGTAGGCGATGCATGGCACGCTACATTTTGAAAGCACTATTAGTAAGTGGGGTTGGTCGCAAAACTATATAAAGATGTAACATCAACTGAATGAGAGAAGACTACCTGAATGTGTTGTCATAACATGGAGGCCTCATCAGGATCGCCCACAGGAATCATCAATGCCCTTCCTTGGTCGGCCACTGTCCTCATTATCTCCATGCTCTATGCAACAAAAACAATAATTTATGTCTCTATCACAGTAAAGACCTCAGAGATTGAAATAGTTGTATCACTTACAGCTCTGGCTAACGCAGGGGCGATCTCAACTTGCCTGCCTTCTCGGGTAGCTTGGTCATATGGGTTGTTGCCCTCATCCTCGCTCGCAATGTCAGCAATGTCTTGCTCCGTCCAAGCGGGCCTCAATTGAAGCCTTGTTCGTTGACCAAACCAAACAAGGTAATCATGGAATGCCTTGTCACGATGGACGGCGTGGATGCCCATGTTGTTCTGCTCCATCAACATCCACTCATCAATGTAGCGATGGTGCTCCAGCTGCCAGTTGGTGATCTTCTTATTTTTTTGTCTGTTGAACCTGCAAATTTTACACCAAATCGGCAATATGAAGGCCTACTCAATGATTCTTTCATGTGAAACGAACAAAATATTGTATGTTACGTACTTGTGGAGCTGCCAACCGGTGGAGAAATCATCGGGCGGAGAAGGCTGCAGCCTACCAAACTGCCATGCTACACGGTGAGGGAGATGGTACTCAACTGCATAGAAACAAATAAGGGGGGTCCTCATCGTCCAGACGTCCTCGTCTGCCATGCACAAGGCGCTCAAGTTGAGATCCGTTACTTGCCTCCGCCGATATGGGCTCCATTGAACCTGTACACAACGTCGTCATCAACTAGTCGACGCTCAATTTGTGCATATATCCTCGATTAGGGCAAAAGGGTGGGAAACTTACATGCTGTGGCAAAAGGGTGTCCAGCTCGTTGGTGAAGCTGATGTACGCGTGGCATGACACGTGGTATGTTCCATGGGCTCGCTCGTAGAGGTGTGCCACGGTAGGGGCGACAACTGCGTCTCCTTGAGGAAACCAAGGTTGTGGGGGATCAAGCTGATGCAGTCTCCCAACTGGAAGCCTCTCCTACATCCAAATCTGCAAAAAAAGAGTGGAAACATGAATGTTAATCACTTTTGTTAAGAAAATACATTGAATTGTAGTGGTAACTTGTACAACTTTGCTTTATTACCTGCAACAGTGTGATGCAGCCTGACATTGTAGCGTGCGAGCCTCCAGGACGGCAGCAAGCCTCGCAAAGCTGACGGTATAGGAAGGCAAGTATAGCCGAGCCCCAACTCCTATTGCCGGCATCCTCCCAGTTCAAAAGGCACGGAATGTACATCCAGGACGCCGTGTCTCCAGTGCCGTCAGGGAAGAGAACCGTACCTAACATGTGGAGGACATAGGCCCGACAGTAGTATGTCATGGTCTCGGCGTCTACGTTGGGTGGGCACTCCCGAAACTGCTGACGAAGCCACCTCAGGGACACCCCACTGCTGCGCCGTTTCTTGCCAGCCTCAACTGCCGCTAGGGGCCGTCCCAAGAAGTGCTCAACCCGCTGCTGCCATCCTTCAGACTCCGTGTCTCCTATCACTGGGAATCCTCGTATTTTGACTCCAAGGATCATGGCAACGTCCTCGAGAGTGACCATCATCTCCCCGCATGATAGGTGAAAGCTGTGTGTCTCCGAACGCCACCGATCTATCAACGCCGTCAGCGCCGCTGGGTTGAAAGGTGGCGTGCCTCGACGACAAACACGAGCAATGGTAGCAAGGTTCGCCACCTTCAGGAGGGGCGTGTACCTCTCGTCGTAGACCATGGTCGTAGAGGCCTCATGTGTCATTGGCCTCAGCACATTCAAAACCTGCAAAAAAAAAACAAGCATGAAAAAGTATTAGTGCATGTCACTTTATAAAGAGCATGGACTATAGAGCAAAACATGAACAATGCAGTGTTTTCATACGAATTGTTGAATATACCTCTCCGTTCTCGATCCTCCGAGCTCGGTGGTGCTCATCGAACCTTGGATCAAGAAGGGGGAACCGATCCATCCTGCAACATAAGCAATGACAAACCATTAGTGTAAGTTAAAGCATGTGTATGTGGTACGAAGTAACATAAAAATAAAAAAAACAAAAGTAAACCAATGTACCATTACACAAAGCAATTCTAGTAGCTAGCTTGATGGATACCTGTTGGCTAAGTAGTTCAGGACATTTTCTCTTATTGTGGCCCGGCTTATGGCAACCAGAGCAACGGCTCTTTTGGGTGTCCTCTACAAAATGTCTCCCAACCTTACTCGTGGTTGATCTACCTTTCGTGGCTCGGTCCATGTCCATCCTGAACCGCTTCCGCCGCCTAGGTCCTCTACTCTTCTAGAGTAAACCAAGATCAGCCACATACTTGGGGCCATCATAAGTAGGCCATTGACTCTCATCAAGATATGGCTCGAACTGAGGATTCCAGGTGCTCATTAGGTTCCTCAAAGAGAACTCCGCGGCCATACGGGGAGGGACCTCAGGGTCAACACGTCTAAGGCGACAGGCTGTAATCATGTGGGAGCAAGGCCTATGGTATATGATCGGTTTTCCACACGTACACTTGTTCTCATTGATCACTACTTTATGTTTTCGAGCACCACGGTCTTCACCACCAATGTTAGTTCCGCCACCCTCTAGAATCTCATATCCATGGTTGATCGGATCGAAACATGAACCCTTCTATCATTTAGACTTTTTCTTTGAGAAAGCTAGTTCCTGAGATGCTAAAAGTGGCCAAGCTTTGCCTGCTGTCCATAGAGACCTCGCATGCTTCTTCCTCGAAACGAACCAAGAATTCAACTTGTAGAAGGTGAATGAGGCAATAGCAGTCACAGGCAGACCACGACAACCTCTTAGAAGGCTGTTGAACATCTCTGCCATGTTACTAGTCATGAAGCCCCATCTCCAACCACCCGTGTCATATGCAAGTGACCACTTATCCTTCGACGCCATCAACTCGCTCAAGAATTGCCTGCCATCAACATTTGTGGCTAACTTCAGGGCATCTAACTTGTCTTTGAATAATTGAACCTCTTGCTGCCTGCAAACCTCCTCAAATAATTTGAAGTTGTCCTTTGTGTGATCACGCCTTATAAGATTCTGAGCAAGGTGTCTGGTGCACCACCGGTGATGTATTTGGCCGTAACCAGGAATCTCTTGTTCTACGGCATTCAGAATGCCAGCATGCCTATCGGATATCACACAAACATCACGTCCCAGACCAATTACCACTTGTCTTACTAGCCTGAGAAACCAACACCAACTATCCGTGTCCTCCTTCCGAACAATCGCAAAGGCCAATGGCACAAGCTGGTCCTCTGCATCTGTCCCAATACAAATAAGCATTGTGCCTTCAGATTTCCCTATAAGAAAGGTCCCGTCAATTGAGACGACGGGCCTGCAATGCTTGAATGCTTCGATGCTCTGCCCGAACGCCCAAAACGCCCTTCCAAATACCTGGCTACCATTCCTTGTTTCACCCTCCTTAGGTAAATACTCGAAGTGCATCCCAGGATTTACGGCCCTCATTGCGTTCAACATTACAGGGAGGCGCTCATAAGCTTCTTCCCAATTTCCAAATATTATTTCCAGTGCACGCTGCTTTGCCCTCCATGCTTTCCCATACTTGACATAGTAATTATACCGTTGGAAGATGATCTCAACCAATGCAGACACCGTAATGGTTGGCATATGCTTCACCACGGGGCATAATTGCCTTGCAATGAACCTAGAATTGAGCTGCAGATGGTTCTCTTCTGCCTCAGCAGTGGCACAAACATGTGGTTGCTTCACTGAGGTAATCTTCCATTTGCCTGCCTTCGTCTTCCTAGCACATACTCTCCAACCACACTGTTGTTCTTCACAAGCAACAGTGTACCTCTTCTCCTTGAATGAATTGATGACCCTAAAAGGTCGGTTGTGTACAATGGAGTACTCTTGCAACCATGATTTCAACTCATCCATGGTAGCAAACAATATGCCCTTCCGTATGATGAGGCAACCGCTAACATCAGGCACAGTTGTATCACTTTGCCCACCATCAGCTACTGCCCTATGACCATGGCTAAGGTCCTCAAAATCACCAACTAGTGGATCTCTCCAAGGCAAGACCCTAGACAATATCTCTATTTCCCTTAAATTCAGACGACCAACAGGGCGATCGTCATCAGAGTCTTCGGCTATCTCCTCTACGAAGGACTCATCATCTCCAGCTATCTCCATGTCAAAACGGTTCGTAGCCCTAGCATCACCAAAGTCTTCTTCACTACTAAGATCATCTTCGTCGCTAAGCTCATCCTCAATAGAAAAGTCTCCGCTAGCGTCGTCCAAACCTTCTTCTGCATCAACAATTACATAATCATCATCATCTTCATCACTATCATGATTGCCCTCACCATCGGCAACCGGATTCTCTTCCTCATCTCCACCGTAGCCTAGTTGTGTGACAAGTATTTCTTCTTCAGGCAAAGGACCATAACCTATGTGAGCGGGGGAAGATGGCCATGCTTCGAAGTTATCATTTCCTAAGCCGGACTCCTTACTTACTACTAAATCCAAAGATCGCACTTCTGAGGCCAATACAACTGCCTTGTAATCATTCCATTCAGACTCGTTTGTAATTTTGAGCAACCGCTTGATCCGAGGACCCTTCGACGACCCAACATCTATGACACCTTCAAACTGAACATGCACGTCTCCTTCATTCCAGCCTAACTTAACCTTCACTCGCTCCACTAACTGGGTCAAAGATGGTGTTTCAGAAAAAATCAACAACTCCTCACACATGTCTAGAAATTCCAAACTATCATCTCTTGTCCTAACAATACGGCCTCCATGATGCAACCTCACTAATTTATCCATCTACATCCATCACACAACAAGTAGTGTAACATATGAATATATTTCAATCCAATAAGTAGAAACTAAAATATATCATTTCATCGTTTTTCAACCCCAACAACATAATCATTTCTAGTCATAACAAATTGAAATGTAATGACCAACAAATTAATAAAATACATAGTAACCCTAATGACCAACAAATAACTAACCCTAATGACACCTACAATAAACAAATAACCCTAATGACCAAAATAACTAGAAACCAAACTAACCTAACATGTTCATCACATATAACAGTTAAACAACAATGCACTCAATCATCCTAAGCCATACATTTTGCAAATGCAAACACAAATATACCAAATAACCAAACAACCTTGATTCCAAATGATTAAGGACAATGTAAGCACATCTACGCGGATAGAATGGAGGAGGGGAGGGACCATTACCTCGAGGAACCTTCGGGAGCCGAGATCGTGGCACCGGGGGTCGATTTTGGGGGTTAGGGTTTGGTGGCGGCGCGGGGGTGAAGAGGAAGAGAGGGAGGCCGGCGGTTTCAGAATGAAGGGAGGAAGAAGAAGGGGCCTCGGCGCGGCCTAAAGGGTCCAGACCTCGGCGTTGAGTCGGATCACGCCGAGGTCTGGAGGCTCGGCGTTAAGTGACCCAACGCCGAGCTTCTGGGCCACCGTCCTCTGTTGGGCCGCCTGGGCCGCGCTCCGGATGGGGCCAGAGCTCGGCGCTCTGTCCGACCGCGCCGATGTTGGGTACTTGGCGTCGGCTGACACGACGCCGACGTCTCGGACCCACGCGCCAACGTGGCGACGACGACCCCGGTCGTCCGTGACGTGGCAGAACATCGGCGTGGCGTGACACGACGCCGAGCCTCATATCTCGGCGTCATGTGCTAAGACGCCTAAAAATGGTCTATTTTCAGAAATTGTTTTGGCGTTGGTATTTTTCTAGAAATTGTTTTCAAAAGAGATCAAAATACGAAAATTTCACCCTGAGTGCGAGGGTAAAGAAGGCAACGGGTAATATCCGCGCAGACAGTCGCTTCACATGCCTGCGTCTGTGAGAAAAATCTCATGTCCGCACCCGCGCTCGCCACCCGCCACGGGCAGCAACCTGTGCTCGTGCCCGTGCCCGCGAACACAGATTCATGCCCGTATCCGCGCCCGCCGGGTCGGATGCCCGCGGGTACGCGGGTTTTTTTCTGCCTGTTGCCATCTTTAGTAATATCTACGCGGATAGTGGCTTCGCACGTTCGCGTCTGCGAGAAAAATCTCATGCCCGCACCCGCGCCCGCCACCCGCCATGGGCAGCAACCTGTGCCCGTGCCTATGCCCACGGGTACAGATTCATGCCCGTATCCACGTCCGCCGGGTCGGGTGCCCGTGGGTACGTGGGTTTTTTTCTGCCTGTTGCCATCTTTATGCACAGGAGTGCTTGCATTGCTTGCTGCTGCTCGACCTAACCAACTTGCATTGGTCAGAGTCAACTAACCTGCCAGATTTATGATTCTCTGTGTGTCAATCTCAAATAAGACTGCTGTACTACCTAGACAGGTAGACGTAGTGTAGTCGACTCCTGCTCGCCACCAGGTCAACAAAAGCTGCACCGACCGACCCTTGCTAATTTCAGTCATTTTTATTAACTGGTCTAAAATCCTATGCCATGCATGCTTGCTAGCTTTGTGTGTTATAATTAAAGTTAATCACAAAGATCTACAGCTAGCGTTACAATTATTCAACATGGTGATACCCAAGGTTTTTGACATGTTTGCTTTGTTGTCGCCCGGGCATTTTACCACAGCTAGCTAGAACGTACGACTAGTATTACCTTCCATGCGTTCATCAGTAGAAAGATCAAAAGATTGCACGTTAAGCTTGCTTAGCTTATGATGACTAATTCTGATCAAGTAGTCTAAGTGTACGCCTATATATATTGCATTGTCAACAAGAAGCTTGCTTGTGGATTGGGGTGCCTGTTTTTTTTTCAGAAGAAAGCAGAACAGGTCAGAAGAAAGCAGAACAGGTCATCCTACGATCCATTTATCTCGATCGATCGTAACATGCACTACATTACATTCTTCATCGATGATGGATGCATAAAGAAATAAATGATCCATAAGCAGACCTGACCTAGCTCCTCCCTCTCCCTTGGAGCTAGTCTTGGTTAAGAAAGAGTCTAGTCCAAAAGCAAAACTTGCATGCTGCATGCATGTCCATCTACCCAAGCCAAGCAAGCTGCAGCAGGGCATGCAGGCGACTCTTGTTCCTCCTCTAGAAACTGCCTAGCTAGCTATGGACGACATAATCTACGGTCTGTTCGGTTGACTGGTTCGTATCATTGCTGGTTCGTAAAGAAGTACTGCTGGCTGGTTTGTGTGAGACAAAAATACTGTTCTGGCTGGAAATTTACGATCGTTTACGACAAGCCACAGCCAAACGAACAGGCTTAATATCTCCATAAGTTGCTCTCGATCTGCTCCATGTGCTGTGCTCCAAACGAAGCCAAAGCTTCGTCGTCTCCACTGCAACACAGGGCCCATGCATCCCATCCCATCATCCATCCATGCCCATTCTCGTCTCGCCACAGCCATACATTCAGTCAACTATGGCCGGCTGGCTGCGTAAGTCTCGGCGCCAATCGCTAGTCCTCGCCATGCATAACTTATCAACGCACCCCATCCCAATATATATGTTCACTACCGGAAACTGGCGATTTGCCGAGTGCCGAGGCTTTGCCGAGTGTATTTTATCGGGCACTCGGCAAAGACCGTGTTTGCCGAGTGCCAAATAAAATACACTCGGCAAACAAAAACACACGGCAAAATACGTCTTTGCCGAGTGTTTTTTTCTGGCACTCGGCAAAGATGTATTTTGCCGAGTGCCTTTGTTTTGGCACTCGGCAAAGAAGCTTTTTGCCGTGTGCATTTTTTTTGCCCTCGGCAAATCATTTTTTCGAAGCAATTTTTGAGGCCCTAAATGAATTCAAATGAAAAACTTTTCAACTACAAAGTTGTATAACTTCTCAAGATCTACAAAGTTTATTTTGGTCATTTCTTCATTTGACAAAGCGACAATAACGTTGTTCATAAAATCTACATCTCGCATATTAGTTTCATGAAAGTAGAAGATACATATATAAGATTTGTGAACAATGTTACTACCACTATGTCGGATGAACAAATGACCAAAATAAACTTTGTAGATCTTGATAAGTTATGAAATTTTGTAGTTGGCAACATTTTGATTTGAAATCATCTTGTCATGCAAAAACGACGTTTGAATTTGAAAATTTTAAAATTTGAATTTTTCAAACGACCTCGGATGAAAAAACTTCCTAAATGAAAATTGTAGATCTCCAAAAGTTATGAAACTATGTAGTTGACAACTTTTTTATTTGAAATCATCTTATCATGCAAAACTATGTTTGAATCTCTCAAATTTAAAATTCAAATTTTTCAAACGACCTCGGATGGAAAAACTTACTAAATGAAAATTGTAGATCTCAAAAAGTTATGAAACTTTGTAGTTGACCACTTTTTTATTTGAATTCATTTAGAGCCTCAAACAAGCAATTTACTCTCAGTTTGCCGAGTGCTTTTTTTCTAGCACTCGGCAAAGCCGTATTTTGCCGAGTGCCTATGTTTTGGCACTCGGCAAAGAGGTATTTTGCCGTGTGTATTTTTTTGGCCCTCGGCAAATCAGTTTTTCGAATCAATTTTTGAGGCCCTAAATGAATTCAAATGAAAAACTTTTCAACTACAAAGTTGTATAACTTCTCAAGATCTACAAAGTTTATTTTGGTCATTTATTTATTTGACAAAGCGACAATAACGTTGTTCATAAAATATACATCTCTCATATTAATTTCATGAAAATAGAAGAGATATATATGATTTGTGAACAATGTTACTACCACTATGTCGGATGAACAAATGACCAAAATAAACTTTGTAGATCTTGAGAAGTTATGAAATTTTGTAGTTGGCAACATTTTGATTTGAAATCATTTTTCATGCAAAAACGACGTTTGAATTTGAAAATTTTAAAATTTGAATTTTTCAAACGACCTCGGATGAAAAAACTTCCTAAATGAAAATTGTAGATCTCCAAAAGTTATGAAACTATGTAGTTGACAACTTTTTGATTTGAAATCATCTTATCATGCAAAACTACGTTTGAATCTCTCAAATTTAAAATTCAAATTTTTCAAACGACCTCGGATGGAAAAACTTACTAAATGAAAATTGTAGATCTCAAAAAGTTATGAAACTTTGTAGTTGACCACTTTTTGATTTGAATTCATTTAGGGCCTCAAATAAGCAATTTACACTCGGTTTAGTATAATATATTGGGAACTGAAACAGAATCTAGACACAAGTGACAGTGTGGTGTAGTGGTAGAGGAGGTTTGTGCGCAGCGAGAGGTCTTGGGTTCGAATCCCGTCGGCCGCGTAGCCGTGAAATTTACGCGAAAAAAGCCGGAGATGGATGGGCGCTGACCGGTTGGGGCCTCCACCAATTAAAAAAAATTTCCATTTTTTTTGGGTAAAAATTCCCATTTTTTTCGGGGTTTTTCGGGTTTTTTTTCGGTTCCAACTTTGCCGAGTGTCGGCACTCGGCAAAGGCTTTGCCGAGTGCCCGATAAAAGACACTCGGCAAAGACGTCTTTGCCGACTCTTTTTTTGCCGAGTGCTCTTTGCCGAGTGCAGCACTCGGCAAAGCCTTTGCCAAGTGCAAATTGGGCTTTGCCGAGTGCCCCTGGCACTCGGCAAATTCACTGAGTCCCGTAGTGGTTGCATGCAAGCAAACAAACCAATCGACAACAGGACCAGAGGAAGAAGACGACATCCACAACCCACAAACCAGCATGGCTCCATCGTCGCCAGTGCTGCTCCTTCCACTGCTGCTCGCCGCCGCGGCGGCGTTAACGTTGGCCCCGCGGCCAAGCTCGGCCGTGGACCCGGTGAGCACGTACTGCGCGAAGAACTTCACGAGCGCGCAGACGCAGGCGAGCATCAGCGCGGTCCTCGCCACGCTGGTGCCGCGCGCCTCGGCCACCTACTACGCGACGGCGACGTCCGGCAGCGGCAGCTCCACGATCTGGGGCCTGGCGCAGTGCCGCGGCGACATCCCGTCGTCCGACTGCGCGCGCTGCCTGGCTGCGGCGGCGCGGCAGGTGGCGGCGTCGTGCCGGGGCCAGGCGGACGCGCGGGTCTGGTACGACTACTGCTTCCTCCGCTACGACGACGCCGATTTCCTGGGCCTGCCGGACACCGGGTACACGGTCATCCTCATCAACACCATGAACGCCACCGGCGACCTGGCCGCGTTCGACCGCGCCGAGCGGAGGCTCATGGCGCGAGTCGCGGAGGAGGCAGGTGACCCCGCGAGCGCCGGGCTCGCCAGGGAGACGGCGAAGTTTGGGTCGGACGGGACTACCATCTACGGGCTCGGGTGGTGCACCAGGGACATCACCGCCGCCGACTGCGGGCTCTGCGTGGCGCAGGCGGTGGCGGAGCTCCCCAACTACTGCCGCTTCCGGAGGGGATGCCGCGTGCTCTACAGCAGCTGCATGGCACGCTACGAGACCTACCCCTTCTTCTTCCCGGTCACCGGGGCCGACGATGACGCGGACGCCTCCTCCTCCCACGCCGGCGAGTACGAGACTGTCATCTTGAACCACAAGTAGTAGTTTCAACTTTCAAGTGTAAGTTTATTTCCGTTTGTTAATCGCGCGTGGTAAATCAATCGTGCGCTAGCTATATGTCACTTGTTGCAGTGATAGTAATAATATGGATGCTTCTTGCATTGCATGCACAAACTATACTAATACGATATATCTATCTACCCGCGCATATATATATATATATATATATATATATATATATATATATATATATATATATATATATATATATATAGACTATTCTACAGCTGGTCACAGAATAACTTATTCTATGACCAACTTAATTTACGATAATGACAATACATATTTACGATACATGGGTTACTATAGTTCAAGATGATACTTACCGTAATCCTATAGTAAATCACTTATGAGGGAGCTGAGTTATCATAATCTCATAAATTAGTATAGTAATTATCGTAACTTAAAGTGACCACAGAATAATTTATTCTACGACCAACTACGGAACAGTACACGTATATATATATATATATATATATATATATATATATATATATATATATATATATATATATATATATATATATATATATATATATAGAACTACTACTCCGTAGCTGACTATAAAATAACTTATTTTGTAACTACTTTGAGTTACGATAGTTACTATATTAATTTACGATATTATAGTAACTTCTTACTAAGTGGTTTACTATAACGTTATGGTAAATATCCCTATATGTTATAGTAACCCAACTATTATAAATATGTATTGCCATTATCGTAAATTAGTATATAAAATTATCGTAAATGGAGGTGGCTACAGAATAACTTATTTTATAGCTGGCTACTGAATATACTCTCTCTCTCTCTCTCTCTATATATATATATATATATATATATATATATATATATATATATATATATATATAGCTACAACAAATTAGTATTAATGTCCGCCATCTTTTTTACTGAATGGTATTTGATGGCAGAAATTGTTGCAGAAATTGCAATTAATTAAAATGCAACAATTTTCAAGTGCCGCACGAAGTCTATCTTGTCATCGTGTGCATAGTGGTAGTTACTGTTGACCATGAGCATTGGCACATGGCGAAAAAGTGAGGTTTGTGGTCACTAGTGACCGGAGACGGAGATAGTTTGCTGCTGGTCAAACCATTTTACAACGTGGACGCCCAATGCGCCCTGCCGTTATCCAACCACATTGATCGGTCGCTTTACAACGTGGACGCCGGCGGTCAAACCTTTTGGGGCATTGCATTGACCACTAGTATGTACACACGTTGCACCATTACCATAGCAACGTTTTTATGTTAAAAAACTTCACTGATGTACTGTACTCCCCATTTAGAACCAAAATCGAGTGTTTTAGAGGCTCTTGACATCTTGAGTGTCAACCGGCTCAAAAACACTCGAAACTGGTCTGGCCATAGAATCAAGTGTTTCTAGGCCATGGAACACTTGATTCTCGTAACCACAGGATCAAGATCAAATGATCAAAATTAATGCAAACAGATAGAACATATAAAATAAAAATTTGCCAGATTATTTTTATGAAATCCAAATTGAAAGATTATAAAGGGAAACAAATAAACCATACATACAAACAAAAAAAGAGCCAAAAAAATCAAAAAAGTGTTCAAGTAATCCAAATGACCATTCTCATTTACGAACAATCAAATTACACCAATTGAACAAAGAACTTACACCCAAATCGAAATAGTAAAATATGCTACAACAAAATATAATCTGGAACTAGGAGCACAAGGAAGTGGCTGTGGTCGACGAGGATTAGGCCCCAGGCGCCGTACTCCCTGCCGTGGACATTGCCAGCGACGCGAAGGAGAGGGGAGGAGAAGGTGAGGGGTTGCGGTTACCTGCCCCTGCTGGGCCTCTCCACGCCCGCGTTGCTCTAGCCATGCTCCTCCTCCGCGCGAGACGGCAGGGCGCGCGGCATCCGCGGTGAGGTAGGCGAGGCAGGGCGGTGACGGAAGAAGTTGCGGTCGACCAAGGAAAGGCCGAGTCAGATAAGATTGAGGCGTCCGACCGCGACACCCTGGGGCCCGCCACTGGTTGCTGCGTTGCTGCGCTTCATCCGTATCATCACAGCGCCATCTGATGGCCAGGAAATTTGAGCGTAGCGAGCGTTAAAAACGGTCGAGTGGGTTATAGATTTAGCGAAAAAAATTCTTCACTAAGAAAAAGCTTGGCCTATATATATCCCAACTACAACCAGCACGCCTCTTTCTAATTATCACGGTTGTACATATGTAACGTGCTAACCTTAGGAATGATGAGGTATTTATCAAACATCGCGAAAGCAAAGCAACGCGAGAAAGCACGGATTGATTATAAGCAACTCACTAATTAGCCGTCTAACATAAAAGCTTCAATGATCAAACATGCTTTCAATTGAGTAAAACTAATATTTGATTCTCAGCTTATGCATGTGGCAGAACTACCTAATCTAATACCCTTCCAAAGGTACTTATCTTCCATTTGACACTAAGTACCTAAGAGAGTGGACTAAAT
Source organism: Miscanthus floridulus (assembly GCF_019320115.1). Lineage (NCBI taxonomy): Eukaryota > Viridiplantae > Streptophyta > Magnoliopsida > Poales > Poaceae > Miscanthus > Miscanthus floridulus. The sequence continues at coordinate 7,742,703 of NC_089596.1, forward strand.
CGTGCCGTTCCGTCGAGCACACCCCGAGGGAGAACTCAAAAATCCATATTTTTCATCAGGATCACAAATGAGAGAATAAAGCTTACGACATTCTTAACCATTTCTTACATCACTTGATTACAACATTAGACTACTTAAGCAACTTGAATGCAATAGCGAAATTAAGACAATTTTACATGTAAAAGAGTATGCATTTTATGTTTACATTTTTATCTTGCAGCGGAGAACAACATATGATCAGAATTACAACGGAAATAAAGATTAATGGTGAATCATAAAACTTTTCTTCTAAAAACTTTTGGTGAGGGTTATAAATAAACACTACGGTCGTAGCGTGAAAGGAATCCTCTCTAAGCCCATCAAAAGGTTTCCACACACAAAAGTCGTCTACCATCCATCGGTCACCTGCAACAGGAGGATAAAACCTGAGTACTCGATTGTACTCAGCAAGACTTACCCGACAGGAGAAAAATAAAAGACTCCAAGGACATACGAGGCTTATTTGGCTTATGGGTTATTGCATTTGTGGAAGCATTACTAAACGTGCGTCCTTATATTAAATTTTATTAGCAGTCATCATTAGTTCATTAACTATCCATTCTATGTAAGCACCTATGCTGCTTTCAAGCAGGTGATAAGCAATCAGAACCATTTTATCACCTTTCAAGTTTCAGTTCTTACTACGGTGCTAGACCATAATCAAGTCGTACCATCTCACGTAAATGGTGATTCGTGAACCAATGTATTCTAGCTGGGTACCCCGAAACGCACGCCATGTTTGTACCCCAGGCACAAACAAGACCAACCTATTCCACTCCTGTCACAGGGTCCAGGTCTCCGTCTAAACTTGGACTCCAAGCCCCCACACTTGAGACCCAGTTTCAGTATGGTGCTTAGACCTCCACGTTTCCCCGCATTCAATCAGTCGGTCTGGAAAGAGCCGGAACCCACGATAAGAGCATAACGAGCCTTTCCGCTCGCATAAGCAAGTATGTACTCAGGATAATAAGTCTGTGACCTGACTACCATCCACAACAACGGACGATCCTCAATCGATTAAGGTGGAACAAATGCAACCCGAGGCTCGCTCGAATGCCTAACCAAGTTTAGATCAAAAGTACTATTTCACCCGGTCTCCAATTATCATCCTGATATATATATTCTATGTGATAGTAATATGATAATAACAACAATAATATCTTTCATATCTCTCGTGAGTGACGGGTAATCACTCGACTTCTACCGGAATCCTTAAGCATAGCAATCTACATGATCCTAACATACTAGTAGGACTCATAGGATAAGGATATATATATATGCAAGTGGGTTTCATTCAACTCCTTAAAACTTAATGCACAAACATAAGATAAAGTGCAGAATAATAGGGGTTATGCACCGGTGCTTGTCTGGGTAAGATATAACCAAAACTTAGCACTCCATCATAGGGACACGATCATCAAGACACCATCTTTTCTGCTACTCCAGATGACTCCACGATCCATCGTTATCCCTATTATGATATACGTGGATCCAATGCAGAGACGTAATTAATCAACGACAATCACAACTCTTAAAAGACGATTACGCCTCTCAAGCTACGATATAATTCTAATGACTAACGTACTAGGCCATGTATTCATGTTGCCGAATAAAATCGTTATTTTTCAACAAGTGTTTTAGCTATACAAACCCAAGATGTTTCTTTTTCCATTTCATGGATTTAATATATATTCGAACTATGACTCATTAGCTATCTTAGCACACTAACTATTCTGGAGCTACAAAAATTACAGTGAGCACCTAATAATATTAGAAATTTACTGTGAAATTTTTAGAGCCAACACTATCACCAATTTATCACAAAAAAATCCTACAAGTTTCTATCTTAACAACATTAAGCATCTTAATTTAATTAGAGAACTCCTGAAAATATTACAAAACTATGTGAACAAGATATACAAGCAGATAGATCATGATTTTAGGAACCTAACAAAATTAGTTTCACAATTTTTGGTCCACTACACAAATTTATATTGAATTTACAAGTTTACCTTAGAAACTAATATAGAAAATGCTTTAGGAAAAGAAAAGGGCCGGTGGCTATCAATTTGGCCAAGCAGCCCAGCGCGGGCGCGGTTGCGCGTGCATCGCGATGGCCCAACGCGACCCAAGGCCGAGGGAGCCCACGCGCGATGGCGGCTTTGCAGAAAAGCCCCCAAGCTTTTAGATAATAACATGACTACTATGCACACTATTCCTACCGACAGCGATTTTGCAAACAAACCCTCGAATATTTCCACCTTTACCATGGGAGGTCCCTGGGGATCCCCGACAGCATAAGGCGATTACACTAGGCAACCTAGGTGTGCTACGATGGAAGTAAGGGGCCAACCACCATCTACGACTAAACGCGCAAGGATGGGTGGCAGTTAGGAACTATAAGATGTACTAGCACGAGATGCAGTGGCGAGCGGCTATCCACGGCGGTGGCACGGCCCTTCCGACGACCTAGGGCACTAACAGAGAGGTAGAGAAGGCGGGGAAGCACCAGAAACTCACCGAGCACCGAGCTACGGTGATGGTTGAAACTAGAAAGTGCTGTGGTGGTCCAGCCACGTGCGCCCGCACCGTGCGACGGCGCTCTGAGCGTGGCACCGCACCCACGGTGAAAACCCGGGCCAACCTAACACGAGCACCAGCTAGAGGAGATCAACACGAGTCTAAAAACACCACCTATTAGGTTCTCCCCCATGGATTGAGACTTACCCCCAACCCACTGGCTGCCGGCGGCGCTTATGGCCGGTGGCGAGCAAAACCCAAAATTGGTCGCAGCCAGACCACCGCTGGACCCGATGAGAATGGGGCGTCTAGTTAACTCCCCATGCTACTCACTAGCATAAGGAATTAGGCTGAGAAGTCTTGAGCTAGTGATTATGAAGGGGGAGAGAGAGCGGTGCATCGCCACTACTACATCATGTGAAGCGGCCCTGACAGAGTGACCTGGCCATGACCCGACAGGGTATGACAATGTGAGGACAGGGCCACACAAGCGAGGGTAGGAGGCGTGTTGGTTGGTGCTTGGACAAAACCAAGATAGGTGCCAGCACGTGGAGCACTAAAACACAATAGCTGGCCTAGAGCGGGGTCACCGGCGTCAGCTAGCGGGACAAAGCGAGCAGAGAGGCATCACCGTCATCCTGTGGCTAGGATCGACTGATCCAGACGCAGCGGGAAGCAACATAGGCCCATGGTAGGTGAATCATAGGGAAGGTGCGGCTCAGCGTTCAAGGTGGTGCGCGCACGCGGTGGTAGCGGGGAACAAACGAGAACGGTATCACGACAACGCCTCGCAGCACGGTCGCGCAGCAGCGTCATTGGAGCAGCGCGGTGGCATAGTGCTCGTGCACACATGAGGCCTAGGCACTGCTTGGCTGGCTCGACAATGGTGGCCATGGCTGGCTTGGCCCGACGCGTAGCATGGGGCAGCGACGAGACGACCACCGGCAAGGCCACACACGATGTGGTGCGCGCGTGTAGTGGTGGCTGCACCAATGCACGATGTCACACCTCAAGTGCGGTGACCACGCACACCCGGCCAGCCAGCCAGAGGCAATCTCGTGCATAGATGTTAAAGCGTGAAAATCAACCGATTAGAGCTCGGTTGAGATTAAAACTAAAGCTCAAGACTCTAGTAAACCCTAAGGGCTTTGTATCTAGGCAAAAAGCACGGCTGGAGGGTGACCAATGAGGGAGATAGAGAGGTGCCAACGTGGGTTCGTCACGCTAAGCGCTGGCCCAAGAACGGAGCACCAACAGCGTGGCCACATCGCATTCTTAGGATGTTAGGGCAATTTTTGCGATGCCATGACAACTTCAACTCAACCGTGGACTACATCATGTGAAAGTACTCACTTAGAGGCAACCAACAATATAAGAACATGAAGTTAGTGTTTAAAGAATTTGGTTAGAATTTGAGTGTCAAATGGCATTGTCTACTGTCGTTTCAAGACTTAGAAGAGGGCAAGGTTCGGTTAGAACTAACAACCATTAGCACTTTTGTTGCAATTTTTAATATGTCTAAACCTTATTAAGTTCAACCAATGAGTATTTCATTCAATAGCCCATACTACATACTAACTGTTTACACCAAAATCTAGAGAGAAGAATGCGAAAACTCAAAGCTTCTAAGATTGTATCATCAAGGAATCGATCAGATATGAATCGCTATCGGCTGGTTTTGATGCAGTGTCAGAATCGGCTATTTTATAGATGACGTCAACAGACGACGTCAATGGACTATGTATGGATGGCATCGGGGAAAAATATGTCGTACTCTACATAATGGAAAAGATTAGCGTCCAAGTTATTTTTAAGTTAGGAATGTTTTCTTTTGTTCCAAGAATTGTAATGAGTCCTATTTAAGTAGGATTCATGTTTAGGTTCCGGTATAAATATTGGACCTCGGTTATTGTAAAGAGATGAACAACCAATCAATACAATTACTTTTTTTGGCTTCACGCCAACCCTTAGGAGTAGGAGTACTATAGATCTCGATGAGTTCTTCAACAAGCAGGGCTGCATTGACTGATCGACCTTCGGCTTGTCTGTGAGTACCATCACGACTTATATTATACTTGTAAAGCTGCATCAATCGATTGATCTTTTACGAGTATAGTATAAGTTAGTTATCGATCTGTATCATTATTCGTAAGGCTACATCAGTTGATTGATCTCTTACGTATCATAATATAGATTAAAGTTATCGATCTTGTGTTAAATAACTTGTTGTTTAATACAATATCACCAGTTATCAAATCTTCTAATATTAGGAAGATTTTCCTGCAGTTCTTGGTTGATTCACCAGTTATTGATCTTGTTATAATTAATGTTTCATTAATCATAACAAATCATCTGATTGAGATAGAGATAGATTGACATCATATCATAATAATTGGTCGTCTTCTAGTCTGGTCACACTTTAAATCACATAATTGATGGCTTAATTATGCTAGATCGGCTATTTTCAATCAAGCATAGTATACATTCAAAGATATATTTTTGATCTTGGATGAACTCACTAGTTAATGAGATCTAATCTAATAACACCATCATAGCTGCATCGATCCGGTCGAACCTCACTGGTAAGACTTTAGATTAGAGATCATCGATTAGTGGTTTTGTTCATGATCGAGATATATACTCTGTGTTGTTTGCTATGCATGCATCGGCTAGTTTAGCCAATTCGCCTGTGCCTTCACACATATAGCATGTTTTTATGAACCTATCAATATATAGATGGTTTTATGGATTCTTTGGCTTTAGTTTGTTATCATTATCATAGCTGTATCGATCCGGTCGAACCTCACTGTTGATGGTAACAGATTAGATTCAGAGCATTCGTAGATTCGTTTGTACTAGACAGTTGATTTGTTCGCATGTTATATCTTTTCTCGTTAAACTTATCGGCTCAATGTTGTACACTAGTTATATCTATCTAGCTGATGATGTTACTTATATCTGGGTGCATTGTACTTATTATCATAAATCAATCATAACCCACGAACATCACAATCCTTAATAGTCGATTTCTCTTCGTATCGGCTATTTAGTCGATTCTCCTGTTTAGCTGCTCTCGAAGCAACACACTTGGAACTGTTTAGGCAAAACTGGCATGTTCCACCCTAAGCTACTGATAAAACTTCCTCTCCTTATCAATTGTAGGTCAAATTGACTGGCATATCTTTTGGGATTTTTAGGATCGACTGGTCCTGTTTGAAGCGAAGCAAGATCTATGGGTTGACCATGCTCAGATCGTTCCGAGTTGCTATGTGTTAGGCGCATCACCACATTTTTGCGTCAACACATGTTTTGGCACCCCCAGTGGGACCACAATCATCATGGTAACTCACAACAATAGGGACATTCTTATAGTACCTTATAAAGACTTACCTGATGAGGATAAAGATGTCATTGGTAAAGCTATAGAAGAGTTTCAGAACAAGTGTTTGTTGTCCTACACCAAGATATGTGACAATAAAGTTGTTCAAAAATATCCACTACCAAGAGTTTTGATATATGGGCAGTCAGATACAGATGAAGCCGATGATAGACGTTTCTTTGTAGATGCTGTCAACAAATCTGTTCATTTTGTCATGCTGAATCATAATACAACTTTCTTGAACGCATTCCACAATACAATGAAGGAGGTGTTTCATGGATATCCAATTGATCAAATTGAACCGGCTTATTACAATATTCCACATCCATCGACTTAGGGGACTAATCAAGCTGGTACTGGTCATCAAGAAGTAGCACTAGCTGGCAATGATGATGTCTATGTAGTTCAGAGCTCATCTGAGCAAGTTCAGGGTACTACTACTAATCAAATACAGTATAATCCTTGATTATCAGTGCAGCATGTGCAACAGCCGATAGGGCAAGTTCAGAATCAAATGGTTAATTTTGGCACATCAGGCCAAATACTGATGTCGGCTCAAAAAATAGCACCATCAGTTCAAAAGATTCGTAGAGATACAGATCCTAACATTTATAATTAGAGACTTCAAGCAGCAAGTCAGCAAAGGACTCAACAGACAGAGATTCCTTAAGGATATCATTATGACATGGATTATAATACCCGTCATATAATTCCACATCCAGAGTATCAAGGTACCCAAAATTTTAATCCGTAGATGGGCCAGCAATTGCAAGGAAATCCAAATTCGAATGCTGATGAGTTGTTGCTCAGAGTAACTGAAATGATGAAGAATCAGTTCGGTTTAAAACCAAAAGGGCAGACCTTTTCATACAAACATCCATATCTAGAGTGGTATGATTTGGTTGCTCTTCCTACAAATTGCAGGCTTCCGAAATTTGCTAAGTTCATTGGTCAAGATAGTACAAGTACAATAGAATATGTCAGTCAGTATCTTACTCAGTTGGGTGAAGCATCCATTGAAGAAGCTCATCGAATTCGTTTCTTCTCTTTATCCCTGTTAGGACCAGCTTTCACCTGGTTTTCATCGTTACCAGTTAATTCTATTACCAATTGGACTGACCTAGAGAAGAAATTTCATACATATTTCTATACTAGGACAGGAAAAAAGAAAATCACAGATTTGACGACCATAAGGCAAAGAAATAATGAATCAAGTCCAGAGTTTCTTCAGAGATTCTGGGAAACAAGAATTTTGTGCTTTTCATTGAATCTGACTGCTTTGGCTATTCAAAGAATGTTGCCAACATGGAGAGAAAAACTATCTAGGCAAGAATTTGACAATTTAGGTCAATTGGCTCAACGGGTGGTAGCACTTAATAGCCAATTCAGAATATGAGCAGAGATACCTAATTTCAGAAGAATGTTGCAATTGCTGAAGCTTATAATCCATATTTAGCTGATGATGATGGGAGGAGATTAGTACTAACAAGAAACATATGCTCCCTTTCTTTGGATTCCACTTGTGTTCGAAAAGCAAAACTAGAGGAATATGGCATAACAGCAGTGTTGATTTTACTGTCCTCTAGTTGATCATTACTTTGCACAACAAAAGGAGAATTTGGATTTGCACAAATGTAAACTCGCTGTATCAAATATTGTCCTTGGTTGTTATATTTGCCAATAACATGATATGTGTGTTTAGAAAATCAAGGCAAATCAACATATTTAAAAAGGCTCTCCTCCAAACAATCTTAGTTACACAAAACATCAAATTCAATGTAACCCAAAGTATGTAAAGAAGACAACAGTTTGAGCTCATCAGTTTTAGTAGCAATATGAATAACATGTTTATTTTCAGCACAAGTGGTTGGTTCCAAAACATGTAAAACTAAAGCATCATCAACCAATTCATCTTTATCACAAGGAACACCAAGCAAATTATCATGGGACAAAGATAAATTAAAAGAGGGTTCCACTAACAATTGCTCTATGATAACATGGTTTGTGGAAAAAATTAGTACATTAAAACAATTCTCACCTTCCGTGAGTGTAGCACCATGGGCATTACCTGTGTTCTCAGCAGGAGTAATAGGTGCATTGTAAAGTGATGGTTCTGAATTTGCATATGAAGTTGTGAGCTCTTCATTTTCTTCCATGTCATCCTCTCGCTTATGTATATTATCGTGCAGAAGGTTAGTCATAGCAAGAGGAATAATAATAGACTCTTCCTCTAAATGGTGCACCTCAGCATATGAAGTCAAAGCAGGAGGTGGATTAACAAAAGTTTCTCACATAAGGAGTTTCATATCATTCCAAGTTTGAGGTTTATCAGAAGGATCTAAAGACTCCCACCAAGATAAAGCATAATGTCGCAAAACACTAGCTGTATTTTTACATTCCTCCTTGGACACATAAGGCGAGTAGCAAATATGTTATCTATGGCAATTTCCCACTCCATGTACTCATCAGCACCTATACCATCATAAGTCAGTGGATACGAACAACCTATCATTGTTAGAAGACAACAAAAGACAACACAAAAGTATTATCCCTATCAACTACTTAGGTTGTGGACAAGGAAAAACAAGGCACTCAACTCTCAAGCGTCTTACCACGGTCTTACAAGTGTTCTTACCAAAGCAACAGGCGATGTAATCGGTCAGTGACTGTGATACCGTTGTAGCTTGAGTGTAACAGTTGCAAGGCGAACCTGTACTTGGTAGAAGAAAAAGGAGCTTGTACAGGCACAATATAGTAGTAAGGAATAGCAATATTCGCAACTGAATAGCAAAGCTGAATAAGTATCCCGAGTACTTGTCTTAGTTGATGGCCTACTCACGTTCCAAGTACCAGATGTATCAAGTGATGTGAATAGCAGAAATATGATTAGTAACAAGGCAGAAATCAACACACACAAACACAGCTCAAATGACACTCTCTATGTGCTCCTCTAGATATTGTTCCACTTTTGCCCCTCTTTTTTCTCTATTTTTGGGTTGTCGTTGTTTTTTTGGGATTCTTTACCTTTTTTTATTTATTTATTTTTATATTTTTTATTCACTTAGGAGCGCAAAAGAAGTAACCACAAACATATGAGCTTAAACAAGTAAAAGGCATGGCCTATGGAAAATTCAGAAGTCGTGCTCAGAATTGACAAAAAGCTTGTGACCACGAAAAGATGATCTTGTGACCAGTTTTTGGCCAAAATAAAATTTTCCGAACCCGACAAGATAAGGGACGGATGGATTCAAATTTTTTTCTGATCGATTTTGATATATGGAACGTCGAAATCCGAGTTCGTATGCGAAAACTAGACCAGTTTTAAGAACTGACTCCGAATTAGAGGACAAAATGGGAACAGTGTGCATAAAAATTGTTGCGGCGGCTATGGATAGATGCAAATAGTGAAGACAAGTGTAAAAAATTAGATGGCGTGGACTTGGATTTGATGGATACAAAGGAAACACATCCAGACTTGAAGGTGTTCACGGATTATGATGAAAAACAAAGGGAAAAACACAAACTGGACTAAAAACGATCTAAAACCAGCAACCAGAACTTGCCCTAGGACACAAACTCAACAACGCAAAACAGAGACGAAATTGCACGGCACAACGAGGCTATAGGACAGGGAATATGTGGCGGTGTTTTTTTTTGCTTTTTGTGGACTATAGGTAATGCAAAAATGGTAACAATCTAAAGGGGAAAATAAAGTTATACCTAACGGGCAACAAGGTCTCTGATACCACTTGATGTAGACAAGGCCCGATCTTCTGAAAGGTATGCTAGTGTTGATTGGTGGAGACTCGATGTTCATGATCTAGGCTTCGAACCAAGATAGATTTGGACCCCCACAACCGTTACACCACTACTCCGTTGGTTATCAACCACGCGAACGTGATTGACCTCGCCGAGAAGGCTTTCCTGCAAACGAATCAAGAACACAAGCAAGAACAGGATGAACGCAATCTGAAATTGCAAATAAATATTAGGCTTATGATAACAAGAAGGAGTTCAAGTCTTTATTCAAAAGGACTAATTGCCACAGGCGAACAAGATCAAGAACCGGGGCCCTGGTTCACAGCAAGCAGCCTTGACGGCACAGTTGCAGCAAAACGACGTCTGTTTCACTAGGAAATCAAGAACTAAATAAAACCCAAACCCTAAGGAGAGCGATAGCTGCTAATTATAGAGTCTTGGGTGTCACCCCCTGGACACACCGCCTAATGGGCCTAAACACGATACACGGTCCAACGGACCAAAGGACGGTGCCACAGCACCCTGGCAGATTCTGGATGCTGACTTGTTTCAACGATTCCCATTGATTCCGAAGGGATTTTGATGTGAGACCACTTGCATTGGCTTCCTTATCTAGTTAGCTTTCATCCATATTTGGATCATCGAAAATGGAGCCTAGATGCACCCGTGTGACTATTTTTATGATAGACTGGTCCTAGAACCCGAGATGGACTCGAACTTGATTTGGGCCTCCACCTTGGTGACCCAAACCGGATGAGCTTTGGGCCTCCTTCTCGGTTAGGACACCCTCACTGATCTCCTTGGTCTCCATATGGTTCTCCAAGCATGGTCATATGTATGGAGGTCATGTCCTCATCAAAAGGGAAGACTAAAGTTCTAACATCAACTAGGGCAAAAGAATATGAAACAGTTGATCCAGAGATGCAAATATCGGCTGATGAATATAAAGAAATTAAAAGACGTCGTGACCAACATAAAAGCCGATATGAGTAGGGAGAGACATCAAGAAATGAGGCGATGAGGCCACGTGTTATATCTCAAATTTTGTTGAATAAATGGCAATGGCAGAAAGATAAGGATTATCAGCGTTGGTTAGAAGAGAAAGAATATCAGCGTCAACAAGAAGAGGAGAGGTTTGAAAGAGAACAAGCTGAATTACATTGGAATTATCCTTTTTTCAGACATTGTTGGAATCAAGGTTTGAAATTGCCTACTAGAAATAATTGCCTAGAGTGTAGTGAACAATATTAGGAATTTAGTTAATCTCAAGCCAACCGCCGGTCTATCCATGCTCGAATCAGGTATCATCATGATAATATGGATCGATGCTTAAAAATTAGAAGTATTCATGATCGGCTTGGGAAGGGAGTTGTTGATCAAAATTGGACTAATTATGAAGAAGAAGGTGATGAGGAAGAGTATGTTTGGCAGAAAGGGCAATGGTGTCCAGGAGGTTTAACAAGAAGTCAAAAAAGAAGGGTACAACACCTATGGAATAGAGAGCTAGAATAGGCTCAAAAATCTGGTAAACCTCAAGTATGGAGTGTTAAACAAATAGCGGATAAGGGTCAACCATCGGCTAATATTCAAATGGCTTTTCTTTTGCCATCAAAATTTAGAGCTCCAGCAGATCAAGAAGTCTATTCAGATTTTGATAAATCAGAATATGAGGAGATGGTTGCCAAATTAACAGTGATACAGCAAGCTATATTTGATAAGCCAGTCAAGCATCGGCACTTGAAAGCTTTATATGTAAAAGGTTTAGTTGATGGGAAGCCGATGGGCAAAATGATGGTGGATGAAGGTGCTTTTGTTAATCTTATGCCTTATACTACTTTTCACAAGCTTGATAAGGAACTAGGAGATTTGATTGAGACTGACATGATGCTTAAGGATTTTGGGGGTAATGCATCCAAGACCAGGGGGCAATAAACGTTCAATTGATAATTGAAAGTAAGACTTTGCTCACTACATTCTTTGTCATTGATGGAAATGGTCCATACAGTTTACTCCTTGGTCATGATTGGATTCATGCAAATTGTTGTGTACCATCGACTATGCATCAATGCTTGATTCAGTGGCATGGAGATGATGTTGAGCTGGTTCATACTGATGATTCTGTGAGTATAGCAACAGTTGACCCAATGTATTGGTAACTGGAAGATTTCAAGTGTTTTTCTAGCAAGCGATGGGAAGGAGGCTTTATTAAGATCAATGATGAAAGCCAACAACCGATCCAAGTAGTCGGCTCTGAGAGTTTGTTTTAATGGATAATCCAATAGATGGTGCGGATGGTAAACTAGGACATGGCTTTACGTCGACCGATGAATTAGAGGAGATGGATATTGGTCCTGGAGATAGGCCTAGGTCGACATATGTTAGTGCTAAGTTGAATCCTGAGTATAAGCGAGAGTTGATAGATTTATTAAAGGAGTTTAAAGATTGTTTTGCTTGGAAATATTATGAGATGCCTGGTCTAGATCGATCAATTATTGAACATCGGTTGCCAATCAAACCTGGATATCGACTATTTAAACAAGCTCTGAGGAGATTTAACCCAAATGTTCTTGATGATATTAAAAAAAGGAGCCTGAAAGATTACTAGAAGCAAGATTTATTCGACTGTACCGTTATGCAGAGTGGATATTGAGTGTTGTTCCTATGTATAAGAAAAATGGAAAGTTAAGAGTTTGCATTGATTTTAGAGATCTAAACAAGGCTACACCTATGGATGGTTATCCAATGCCAATAGCTGACATGTTGGTAGATGCAGTAGCCGGGCACAAGGTTATTAGTTTTATGGACGACAATGCAGGATATAATCAAATTTTTATGGCTGAGGAAGACATAGCAAAAATAGCTTTTAGGTGCCCTAGCGCAATCGAGTTATTTGAATGGGTTGTGATGACTTTTGGTTTGAAGAATGCTGGTGCAACTTATCAGAGGGCAATAAATTATATTTTCCATAAGTTGATCGGCAGGATTGTTGAAATCTACATTGATGATGTAGTGGTGAAACCCAAAGGGTACAAAGAACATCTAACTGAGTTGTGGGAGACTTTGGAGTACATGAGAAAACATAGTTTAAAGATGAATCCTAATAAGCGTGCCTTTGGAGTATCAGCTGGATAATTTTTGGGTTTTATGGTCCACGAGAGAGGAATTAAAATTGGTCAAAAAAGTATGAAAGCAATTGATGAGTCTGTATCCCCGACTACTAAAACACAAGTTACAATCTTTACTTTGTAAGATTAATTTTATCAGAAGGTTTATTTTAAATTTGTCAGAAAGGGTTCTGCCATTTTTCTCCTTTGTTGAAGTTGAAAAATGATCAAGAATTTAAATGAAGTGATGTAAAACAAAAGGCGTTTGAGGAGATAAAGAATATATGAAGTGTCCACCTGTGCCGGTCCATCCTCAGCAAGGTAAACCTTTTAAGTTGTACATGTCGGCTGATTGCCAAAACAATTGGATCAGCCTTAATGCAAGAGTTTAAAGGAAAAGAACGAGTTGTTTTCTATTTAAGTAGAAGGCTTTTGGATCCAGAAACAAGATATTCTCCTATTGAAAAGTTATGCTTATGCTTATATTTCTCTTGCACTAAATTACGACATTACTTGTTATCGGCTGAGTGTATGGTTGTGTCTAAGGTTGATGTGATCAAGCACATGTTATCAATACCAATATTAAATGGGAGAATAGGAAAGTGGATTCTTGCATTATCAGAATTTGACTTGAGGTACAAATTGGCTAAAGCAGTCAAGGGGCAAGTAATAGCCGATTTTATTACTCAGCATCATAAACCAAGTACTGGCTATGTAGAACTGATACCTTAGACATTGTTCTTTGATGGATCATCATGCAAGCATGGTGGTGGCGTTGGTATTGTTATTGTTTCACCTCGGGGGGCAAGTTTTGAGTTTGCTTTTCCAATTAAGCCAATGACTACCAACAATCAAGCAGAATATGAAGCTATTCTTAAGGGACTTCAACTTCTTCATAAAGTGAAGGCCGGGTCAATTGAAGTATTTGGAGATTCACAGTTAGTTATTAATCAGTTGATCGGCCTATATGAATGTAAAGATGATATTCTGAGGGAATATTATGATGAATGCCAGAGGTTACTCAAAGAGTTTCCCCATATTTCTCTTCAGCATATTCCAAGAGCATAGAATCAAGAGGCTAATCGGTTAGCTCAGAGTGCGTCAGGTTATCGAGTGTTTCAAGAGATTTTAAGCAGTGAAATCTTAACAAATGATTGGAGAGTTGAAATAGCCGAATACCTTAAGAATCCATCATAGAAAGTTACCAGGAAACTAAGGTATAAATTGACTAAGTATGTTTTGTTGGATGATCAGCTATATTACATGATAGTTGATGGGATGTTGCTTAAATGCTTAAATCAAGAGGAAGCTAAAGTGTTGATGGGTGAAATACATGAAGGGATATGTGGAGCTCATAAGATGAAATGGATTATTCATAGGTCTGGATATTTCTGGCCAACAATACTAGAAGATTGTTTTGAATATTATAAGGGGTATCAGGATTGTGAACGTTTTGGTAATATTCAGAAATCACCTGTATCGACTATGAATCCAATAATTAAACCATGGCCATTTCGAGGTTGAGGAATTTATTTAATTGGCCAGATTTTTTCACCTTCAAGTAAAGGATATAAATTTATATTGGTAGTAACAGATTACTTTACCAAATGGGTTGAGGCAATTCCTTTGAAGACGGTAACCTCAAAGAATATGGTTGATTTTGTCAAGTAACATATTGTGTATCATTTTGGAATTTGTCAAACTATTACTACTGATCAGGGAACAATGTTCCCATCCGAAGAGTTCAGAGATTTTGTTGCCGGTATAGGAATTAAGTTATTAAATTCTTCTCCTTACTATGGTCAGGCTAATGGCCAGGCAGAGGCGTCCAATCAAATTATGATTAAATTGATTAAGAAGAAAGTTGAGGAGCAACCGAGGAAGAGGTATTTAACACTTAATGAGGCATTATGGGCATATAGGATGGCGTGCTATGGATCAATTAAATCATCACCTTATGAGTTAGTATATGGGCATAATGCGGTTCTTCCTTAGAAAATCCAGACTAGATCAAGACGTGTTATATTACAGAATGATTTGACAACCAAAGTCTATAAGAATCTAATAATGGATGATTTAGAGGACTTAAGTTATCATCGGTTGCGTGCTCTTGAGAATATTAAAGCCAATAAGTTAAGGGTTGCAAGGCATTATGACAAAAAGGTCAAGAACAAGCAGTTTAGTGAAGGAGAATTAGTCTAGAAAGTAAAATTACCAATTGGGTCTAAGGACAACAAATTTGGCAAATGGTCACCTAATTAGGAAGGTCCTTATCAAATTAGTCGTTGTGCGCCTGACAATGCTTACATTCTGGAAACGCTAGAAGGAAGAGAAGAATTTGATAGAGCGATCAATGAAAAACATCTAAAGAAGTATTATCCTAGCGTCTGGGTTGATACTTGATAGCCAATTTGTTCAGTCGCCGGCTCTAATAGCCGATACCAGAAGGGTATCCCCTTTAGTTCAAAAAATTAACCCAAAGGGGTGAAAGCCGATACAATATGTATCGCCTATAGAGCAAAAAACACACAAAGACATTCATATCACGGTGCATTCATAGAGACACATTCATAAAAATAGAAATAGTTGCAAGTGTAGATGTGTTTGAGGATGAAACCCTTGGCTGGTATTTATAGTCATGAAGCGAGGTAGTAGATATCTCGAGATGTGTAAAAGGCAACCACAATTAATAGAAGGCGAAGCGTCGCCCTAATAATGCTAAAGAAAATGCGGCGTTGATAACTAAGGACAGAAGATTGAAGAGTTTTGTTAGTAGAGGCCATGTTTTTAGACTTAATTGGATTAAGGCAGAGGTCTGGAATCAGCTATTTTCAAATCGGCTCTCTAGCCAAGATAAGAGATATAATAGATCAGCAGAAAATATGGTTGTTATTGGTTCCACACAAGATATATATTACAAATGTTGGTATGCAGATTACAAGTTTAGAACATCCATGATTACTTTCAATGCTTTTAGCCAGATAGCATCGACTTCTTTGATTTGTTGTTTGTCTTCTTCGGTTAATACAGGAATGTTCTCAAGGCTGTTGCGAATGACCTTGGCTTCTTTGACCTTAGCCAGCATCTCTTATTTCTTTTGCTTGTGACATCAGGTATTTGAGCCAGGTTGGACTCATAACGATCAATGACAGCCTGCACATTCTCCAGTTCTTTCTTGAGTTCTGCATGCTTGGCTTTTAGTTGGTTTAGCTTTGGTTCAATCCTGAGGGGGGAGTTCTTCAAGTTATCGATTAGCTATGCTAGCTCTTTGGCTCTTGTTTGTTGGAGTTCTTCTTGGCCAATAAAGCTTCGTGATCAGCTAGGTTTCTCTGAGCCTTTTTCACTCTTGGAGCTCGATCCTCAATGTTGGACAAAGGTCTTAGAGCTTCAACAAGATTCGAACACAAGTTACCCTTAATGGCTAGGAAAGTTCTTCTAACTGAATCTACATCCTGGACCAAATCGGTTATATCCTTCTCAAGCATTATCAATGTGTCCCTTAGCCAATTTTTGGTCTCTTCTGATGAAGTCTCTTGGAGGGAGGTCGCTGATGAGCTAATCTCACCTTCGTCTATGTATTCTTCAAAGTTGAAGGAATAGCTTAGAGCTAGAGAATTAAGTGTCTATATATGAGCAAAGAAAATCTTATTAGGAGGATTGAATCAGTTGATAACAAGATAAATGATGAAGTAAACATAGTACCTTTTCTAGAGGAGGCTCTAGTTGAAGAGAAGGAACAACTGATGATGCACCAATGATATCTGGTTGAATCAGCTCTGAACTTTCAACATTAGTATCTACAAACATCAAGGGAAAATTTTTCAATTCATGTCTGTTGCAGAAGGATAAAATAAATATATGATTTTCTTACCATCGATTATTTGTTGAACTGGGGAATTGATAGTCTGGGTGTCAATGTTAATTGGGTTGTCTTTGATTGATGGACGGACGATTTTCTATTCTTGCGTGGATATTACCTTGGTAGCATCAGGAGGTGAATTAGAGAGATGCTCATCTTATGTCACCTAAAGTTTGTTAGAAACATCAGTTGTTTCAACTATAATTGGCTCTTTAGGTGGAACAGCCGATGAGAGGTTGGTGGATACTGATTCAAGTGCCTAGGATAGTAGTTTAGCATCCGAAATAGACTAGGATACAATACTTGATGGCTACAAAAGAGGATTGGATCAGACATTAAATATTAATGTGAGAAAAGAGATAAGTTGATTTACCTAAGTAGCTGATGGTTTGGTTCTATAGAGTCTTTTCCCGGTGGTGGGTTTCTGAGTTATATCTCTGGTTGCCTTGCATTTGGAAGACTGGTATGTAAATATTGCTGGAGCATCTAGGGTCTTTATCAGCTTCTTTAGGATGGGTGCTGTGGATCCCATTCTTGAGGCTAGACAAGGTGGATAGTATTCTATGGGATGCCCTTTCTGTCCATGCTTGGGGGATCGAATTCGATGTCCTAAAAAAGTTTGTTAGAACAGTTGGTAGGGGAATTTATTGAATATTTTTTCTTAAAAGGAATAGTAAGTTACCTCACTGTCAGAAGCGAAATCTTCATCCAGAGTTATGTAGTTAGGATGGACTGACCCACATAAGAGATGGGAGTGTCATTCTTACCACCAGGAGTCAAAAAGGTTGGAAGAGAAGGTGACTCTTGTCCAGTCATGTAAGCAAAAGGAAGGAAGATCTGATCCTAGTTGAAAGACTCTAGAGGCTTCTATTACTTCACTGATACCTTCTCTTGGCTTCAGTGTGTTCTTGAAGAACAGTTGAGGAGGTAGCTGACCAAGGCCGAATTGACGGGCCACGAAACAAGGATTGTAGAATTCGTAAGTTGGAAGATTTTCTGGAAGAAAAGAACCGGTAGCCATTTTGCCACGGCCATGGTGAAATTTAGGTGACAATATACAGGGTTTGATGATGCAACTAAAAATTGCTACAGCTGTTGTAAGGTCGAGATGGCGGACTAGAGGGGGGTGAATAGTCTTTTCTAAAATTAACTGCATCGGCTAACCAAAATAAGTGCGGAATTAAGACTATCGGTCTAGCCAAGACTACACCCTTCTATCTATGTTCTCTATCACCTTCCAAAGATACTAATTAAGCAACAAAGGTGCTGGGCTAGCTAGAGCTCACCTAACCAATTCTAGAAGCAAGGTCACACAAACCTATGCCACTAATACTTTAAGCAACAAGGGAGCTCCTACACATGCTAGTAAGCAATAGCACTAAGCCACCTAATGCTCACTAACAATGTTCAATAACAAGGCAACCAATGCTAAATTAGAGAGCGCAATTACTTAGCTACACAAACTAAGCAATGTGACTAACAAGGTCACATAAACCAAATTAGCCATGCAAGGGAGCTACTTCTATGCTACACTAGCAAGAAGGTAACTAGTAAGCTACATGAGCTAACTAATTACAAGAGCAACTACACAAACACAATGTATATGAGAGTAATTACGAGCTTGTGTAACGAGGATGCAAACCAACAGGAAGAACAAGGTTGACACGGTGATTTTTCTCCCGAGGTTCACGTGTTTGCCAACACGCTAGTCCCCGTTGTGTCGACCGCTCACTTGGTGGTTCGGCGGCTAATTAGCATCACCCGCCAAGCCCACATGTTGGGCACCGCAAGAACCTACCCCAAAAGTGAGGGTAGCTCAATGACACGCTCAACTAGAGTTGCTCTTCGCGGCTCCCGCGGGGCGAGCACAATGCCCCTCACAAAGCTCGTCTCCGGAGCACCGCACAAGCTTCTTGCGGGCTTCGACGGAGACCACCACCAAGCCGTCTAGGAGGTGGCAACCTCCAAGAGTAACAAGCACCACTGGCTTGCAACTCGATCACCTAGTGCCACTCGATGCAACCTCATGATGCAATCACACTAGAATCGCTCTCTCACACAATCTGATGATCACTATCAAGTATATGTGAGATGGAGGGCTTCCAAGCACTCTCAAGTATGGACACAAAGTCCCCCAAGGTGCTCAGCACCAGCCATGGCCAAGGCCACCTTCTATTTATAGCCCCACGGGCTAAACTAGCCATTACCCCTTCACTGGGCAAAACTCGTATCGACCGGACACAAGACCTCAGCGTCCGATCAACGGATGCTTGCCACGTGTCGCCTCCATTCAACCTCAGTCGTTTGATCTCAATGGTCAAGTGATGACCGGACACAGCTGCTCAAACTGACCGGATGCAGCAACCCCAGCGTCCGGTCGTTTCTAGTAAGGTACCAGTCGTGATCGGACGTGTCCGGTCGGTCACGATCGGACGTAGCGTCAGTGTCTGGTCCTTCTCCAACTTTTCTGTGTCACCTACATCACCGTCCGTTAGCCTGACTGGACGCACCCTACCAGTGTCCGGTCACTTTCAGCGCCAGCGTTCGGTCGAAGATCGACGCCTGCATGCTCTCTACCGCCACTACCCGGACACAGGACCCCAGCGTCTGGTCACCACATAGCCAGCATCCGGTCCACTCTATGAGACCCTGTCTTTTCTGTATATGACACTCCGCCGGTGGAGTTCCTAACCCTTCTCGCCTCCGTTTCATCGCCGAGTTGATCCACATCAACTCCAACTTCATCTCCTCTATAAATGTGCCAACACCACCAAGTGTACACCACTATGTGTATGTGTGTTAGCATTTTCACAATCATTTCCCAAAGGATTAGTCACTCAACTTGCCACGCCACTCAATCCTAGCGACGATGCAAAGTTAGATCACTCGAGTGGCACTAGATGACCGATATGCAAACAAGTTTGCCCCTCTTGATAGTACGGTCATCTATCCTAAACCCGGTCATCAACTTCTCTACACACCTATGACTAGTGAAATGAAATGTCCTAAGTTATACCTTTGCCTTGCGCATTCCATTCCATCTCCTCCAATGTCGATGCAACACATTTTAGCTGTTTCATCCGAGCAGCCTGATTCAAACCAAAATTTGACTGGCAGAACTAATTCATTGTCTTCATCTTCATCATAAGGCAGCCAAGTCAAGATGTTTGCATCAAATCATTTATAGAATTTCTTAAAGAGATGGCCTACATCTACAGCAATTGTTATGGCTGATGCAGCCTCACCATAATTCATGCACTGTCGAGTTCTTCCTTCTTTTTCTTTGTAATCTTCAGCAAAGTTGGAAGAAGGAAAGCCCAATTTTCTAAGATTGGGTCTTACAGTCTTGTGCATATATAGGTTCAGCCATAGTTGTATCAACCACCAAGGGCCACTAATGGTATGCACTAGTTCATTCTTTAGCAATTGGACAGCTACCTAGTGCATTAGATGATAAGCAGATCCTAGCAGGTCTTTTCCAAGAGGGATTTCATTGCCAGCTGCTAGATGCTCTGTCAGGTATTTATGATTGAAAGTTGGACCACAAGATGATCCACAAAAGATGAATCTTTCCAGCCACATGTTCAAGAAAGCTACATGTTCCTTTTCGGCCACAGTTGATCCATCTCTAAGATGGTTCAGAATGTAGTTTGCCCATCCTGTGCAGTCTGATATTTTGGCTAATTTCTTGGATCCAGCACTTAAGAAGTCATAAGGTTGCATTGATCCTATTATTCTAAGGTCGATCAACATATGAACATCGGCCAAAGTGATGGTCATTGGGCCGTGACAAAAAAATAAAAGCATTTAAGGTGTTGGACCAGAAGTAAGATGCAGAAATCAGAAGTGAATCATTCCTCTCCATTCCAGACAGTGAGAGTGTCAAGCAGTGATTAAAGTTATAAATCTCCCAATCTCCAGCTTTTTCCTCCGATACTCTATGAAATCAATCTCTCCATCCCTAAGGCATTTTGGGCCAGTTTCTAAAGGGAGTTTTTGGTGTTCCAGGAGGACAAATCTACTATAGATTGTTTGAAGAGGATTCGGTTGGTTTCTTGTCTAATAAAGTCAGATGGATAAAGGTCACCCATAGGCCCAAGATAATAGACATTAGGAACAACAACCAATGAAATCAAGATTTCATTCCTTATTTCCTAGAAACCAGATAGAATAAATTTGAGAAGAAAGGAAATACAGGGTAACAGCTAATATTTGGAAGATGAGAATTTGAAAGCATACCTTAGGGACATGGTCGCTGGTCGCCATTGCAGCCAAGATGGATCTGAATCTAAGGAAGATTATTTGAATAATAGCTTGATAGAGCAGAGGATTTGCTAGGGTTAAGGCCTTGGTGATAGCGGCTTTGGTTGTTGAGGCTTGCTCGAGAAAGAAGGAGAAACCGAATAGGATGAATGAGTTGAAAATGATACTGTTGGTGTATTATATAACATTCGGACCAAGAAATCAGGAGTTGCGTGTATATTTCGGAATAAACGGTTGCGACATGGTGAGCAGGTAAATAGAAATTTTGCAATAAAACCATTTTTTATCCCAAAATTGGGGGGCATGTGTTTACACCAAAATTGTATCATCAAGTAATCGATCAGATATGAATTGATATCGGCTGGTTTTGATGCAGTGTTGGAATTGGCTATTTTATAGATGACGTCAGTAGACGACGTCAAAGGACTACATACGGATGACATCGGGGGAAAATATGTCAGACTCTACAAAAAGAAAAAGATTAGAGTCCAAGTTATTTTTAAGTTAAGAATGTTTTCTTTTGTTCCAAGAATTGTAATGAGTTGTATTTGAGTATGATTCATATTTAGGTTCCGGGTATAAATTTTGGACCCTGGTTATTGTAAAGAGACGAACTGTCAATCAATACAATTATTTTTTTCGGCTTCACGCCAACTCTTAGGAGTAGGAGTATTATAGATCTCAGCGAGTTTTTCAACAAGCAGAGCTGCATCGACTGATCGACCTCTGGCTTGTCTATGAGTACCGTCACGACTTATATTATGTTTGTAAAGCTGCATCAGCCGATTGATCTTTTACGAGTATAGTATAAGTTAGTTATCGATCTGTATCATTATTCGTAAGGCTGCATCAGCTAATTGATCTCTTATGGGTCATAATATAGATCAAAGTTATCTATCTTGTGTTAAATAACTTATTATTTAATACAATATCACCAGTTATCGAATCTTCTAAGATTAGTAAGATTTTCTTGGTTGATTCACCGGTTATCGCTCTTGTTATAATTAATGTTTCATTAATCATAACAAATCATCTGATTGAGATAGAGATAGAGATAGATCGGTATCATATCATCATAATTGGTTGTCTTCTAGTCTGGTCACACTTTGAATCTTATAATTGATAGCTTAATTCTGCTAGATCGGCTGTTTTACCTCTATTTCAATCAAGCATAGTATGTATTCAAAGATATGTTTTCGATCTTGGATGAACTCACTAGTTAATGAGATCTAATCTAATGACACCATCATAGCTGCATCGGTCCGATTGAACCTCACTGGTAAGACTTTAGATTAGAGATCATCGATTAGTGATTTTGTTCGTGATCGAGATATGTACTATATTTGTTTGCTATGTATGCATCGGCTATTTTAGCCGATTCGCCTGTGCCTTCACACATATAGCATGTTTTTCATGAACCTGTCAATATATAGATGATTTTATGGATTCTTTGGCTTTAGTTTGTTATCATTATTATAGTTGTATCGATCCGGTCGAACCTCACTATTGATGGTAATAGATTAGATTCAGAACGTTTGTAGATTCGTTTGTACTAGATAGTCTATTTGTTCGCATGTTATATCTTTACTCGTTAAACTTATCGGCTCAATGCTTTACACTAGTTATATCTATCTAACCGATGATGTTACTTATATCTAGGTGCATTGTACTTGTTATCATAAATCAATCATGACCCACGAACATCATAGTCCTTAATAGTCGATTTCTCCTCGTATCGGCTATTTAGTCAATTCTCCTGTTTGGCTGCTCTTCAAGCAGCACACTTAGAACTGTTTGGGCAAAACCGGCATGCTCCACCCTGAGCTACTAATAAAACTTCCTCTTCTTGTCAATTGCAGGTCAAATTAACTGACACGCCTTTCGGGATTTTTAGGATCGACTGGTCTAGTTGTGAAGCCAAGCAAGATCTATGGGTTGACCTCGCTCAGATCGTTCCGGTTTGCTGTGTGTCAGGCGCATCGCCAAATTTTTGCGTCAACACTAACCCATAGGAGTTAAACATTTAAGCACCTTTTAACTATTTTGCTCAATATAATTCTCCAAAAATGACGTTCGTAACCTAAGTTCAATTTCTTGTCGATTCAACGGAAAATTCTAGTTTAATTTTTGGATTCGATGTTTGAGCTCCCAAAACACTGGTTAACACTATTCTCTTTCCAAACCTAAAGTTACATTCTTGTCTACATTATTTGCTCATCATTTTTACATAAGCACTATACACAAGTTATATTTTATTTTTGTTTATATAAATTGTTTTTCATTGACCTTAACCTAGGTGCTAAGCATGCTCGTAACACCAGATGTGTTACAATGCAAGCTAGATATCATGACCAACATTGATTCATACAAGATAAAGTGAGCCTAGCTCAACTGGTTAAGTGAGAGATGTGAAAATGCATCCAACCACGCTGGTTCAAATCTTGTCTTGGACTGAATTTTGGTTTCTATTTTTCTTTTTAATGAAAAACCACCTGGCTCCTCCTAGGTTGAATCTCTTTTTTTTTAAGCCAAGCTGGAACTACAAAGATGAGCGTGCAAGCAGCATGTAAAATTGTCAAGTAATCAATGCATGCTCCTCACAAGGCTCACATACACCCTTGAACAAACGGCTCAAGCGAAAAGGCATCATGCATGTGCAGCTGCTGGTAGGTGAAACATGCTCTACATACTTAATCGAGACAGGAAAACAGAGTGCTGTGCAAAGAAGAATTAAGCTAATAAGTTCCTAGCACAGGAAGATCAGGAGGCAAAGAACTAAAAATGTTCAGCATTGGAATAGTCTAAAGTTAATAGGCATATGAACCATCATTGTCTCTTAACCTATTGGCTGCCCTGCTGCTATCTGAAAGAACCAAGCAGAGCAACAAAAACCTGCCGCTGTCGCTGACCACTAGAGGGAAAAATGTTGTTCTGCTGCCGAGGCAAGAACACAACAAATATATAGGGTCACTGTACTATGCGATAAACAAGCTCAAGCAACGGAGAACAGTATGGCAAGGCTGTTGCAGAGCCGAACATTTTTTTTTAAGAAAAGTTCATGTATATTCATATATTAACATATTAACAGCAGAGTATATAGACTAGGAAAATAAATACCAAATTACTCTTCTCTGTGAGTACATGAATGTGCCCATCTTGCTATATTTAGACATAAAGCCTACACCCACAGAGAAGAGTTTTAAACAATACTCCCTCCGTTCCAAATTATAATTCGTTTAACTTTTTTTACCACAAGTTTGACCGCTCGTTTTATTCAAAAAATTTGTGCATACATAGTCAAATTTAAGTCGTTCTTGAAGAACTTTTGTTAATAAAGCAAGCCACAACAAAAGAAATGATAGACGAGTGGTTAAACTTTGGATAAAAAAGTCAAACGAACTATAATCATCAATTTGGAACAGATTTAGTACATATTTGAGTAGGATCTCTGAATTTGCATCCTACAAAAGTGGTGAAAATTTTGCATTTTAGCCCTTTTGAAAAACAATTTATTAACATAGACTCATCTCAAAACTTTTTTTTTCAAAAATAGACAAAAACTCGGCGTTAAATAATAAAACGCTGAGATCTTTGAATCGGCGTCATGTCAAGTTACGCCAAAACATGTCACGTCAACGCCAACGTGGCGTGTCACCACTGGAGCTCGGCGCGGTGTCATCCAACGCCATCCGTCATACATCGGCGTTAAGTAGTATCACGCTGAGATCTAAACACCCATTTGCTTCCTGGTGACGTGCTACTTGCGGGCGGAGAGTTCGGCGCGATCTGCGCCGTTTATGATACAGGGAGCAGGCAAAACATTCAAATAATATACTGTACTATGTCTAATCGGCCAGGAGATACGTACTGGACGTGAGTGATCTCTTTTGATTTCTCGTTAGCTGCTTCTCTATGGACTACGCTTCGTTAAGGTACATACCCAAATTTTTCGAGTATTCCATTCAAACTAACTTGTCAAAAGAAATGTTGCGCACATTTTTAAACATTTCTAGAAGATTAAAATAAGTTAGATATATGATCTCGAGTAGTTCTCTCGATGAGAGGAAGGACACCGGTACAACGTATATTGGGTTCTGAGATATCTACACATATTTATTATTAATAAAGAGGTAAAATTTCTCTTCATCTATTTTTTCGTCCACCTCCTCTTAAGTACCTGGACAATGAGAGTTTTTTTGTCCCGACTTTACTTTTCAAACTGCAACTCTCCTCCCAGATGCCGGAAATGCTTCTATTCCGGGTAGAGGTGTGGCCAAGTGTGTTGGGTGGTAGAGGCATGGCTACCGACCGCAGAGATGGTGTGTATGTAGTAGGTGGAATCCACATGAGGAAATCACATCTCGCCCCCAACACAAAATTATCGATTGCTTGCTACCTTGGAGCTCGAGTCGACATTTGATTTGAGAACAATTTCCTATAATTTTCCTTAAGGCATGTTAGGCCTAGTGGTGGACCTCTAAACAATAGAAGTACAAAGTTCCACACATGCCATTGCAAGACGTGCTTTGTTTACTTTCCCTAATACATGTTAGGATTAGTGGTGGGACTAGTTATCTTAGCTACCTACGGTTCCACACATGCCATTTAGTATTGTAGGTTTGGTCCACGAAGCGTGCTAGGTTAATATTAGAATTTTTTGTTCCTTCAAAAGTTTGTAAGGTTCCTTAAGTCATTGCGGGTGATGTATGTTTATAGGTCCAGAAAAGGAGTGCAAATGTCTTTAATGTTGCTCGAGAAGTGCTAAAGTTTGTTTTCTGACCGGTAATAGATGTGTTCAGTAAATAGGGGCACATCAGATGATGGTTATGTGCAGGGCAGAACGTGTACAACATGGAACGTGTATAATAAGTATATCCAAAAGGGGTTAACTCTCTTCAACGAGTTCGGCAACATAACTCCTAGTCAATGGGAGGAGCTCGTGGCTTAGAAGACTTCACCAGAGGCATTGGATCTCAGTGCCCGTAACACCGAGCTGGCGAAGAGAAACAAACACCACCATCATCTAGGCCTCGGTGGCTACTATGCCAAGGAAGAGCAGTTTAGGAAGATGGATGAAGAGGCCGCAGCTGCTGGGAATATCGATGTGAAGAATTTGAAGGTACGCTCAAGGATTTGGATATATGCGAGGAATACAGAATCATCCGGCGGTAATCTTAAGTTTGATAAGCCGGAGACCCAAGATGCAGTATCAAGGATACTGAAATATGCTGAAGACAAGGAAAAGGGCTCATTCAATCCTTCTAGAGAGAGGGACGAGCTTAGCCTTGGCTTGGGAAACAAGGAGCACACAGGCCGCACCAGGGGACTAGAAAAAAGGATGACCTGGAAGCACAGATTCAAAGAGGACAGGCACATGTACAAGAAACATGGTAGAGACCGGGAGACTAATCTTGAGCTCTAAGTGAAGGCTCTAGTTGCGAAGGCGCTGGAGGAGCAAGGACCGTCTACGGAGCCACGGACATTAATGATGTCGCCGAGAGAACTGGCATTAATTGGCAGCCCTCTGAAAGTTCCTAGCAGCCAAGGTTCCACTGCAGCCACAACCTTCGTCGATCGCATATGGGAACCAACTAGTTGCACCTTGGTGTTTCTCAGCGGACGGCAGAACATTGTGATGGAGGTGGCAACGGGTGTGGCACATCCTCCCGGTGGCTTACACCGTAATAATAAGATACCACCGGACTACACTAGGGTCGAGGTGCATATCGTGAAGCCCGAGTTCATGCAGTGGAGGATAGACTACGCAACTCCCAAGGGGCTGGTGTTACTCGAAGACGTAATGGGGCAGTTCATCCTCTGGCACAAACAGGACATTATATTGACTGCTTCTTCGCTGTCTCCCCCTCTCTCAAATTTGGAGCGAGTTGTTGAGAACAGGGAGATATTTTCACCGTCTCGTGACCACCACATTCCTGAGATGCCACATTCTTCCCCGCCTCCTAGCGAGCATGTGCCTGATAAGCCACAACCTTCTCTAGCTCGTACCGATCAAGTGCATAATGAGATGCCATAGTCTTCTTAACAAGCACAGCCAATACATGAACAACGAGCGCCTCCTGAAAAAGGTGATGCATAAGAAGATGAGGACGTGCCTGAATGGGAACTTTGAAAGAAGCATCCAATCACCATAAGACTAATTTATGTTCCAGTGAAAGACGTCTCGTCGGTGCACAAGTGGTATTCCCATGACCAGTTCAAGCCTGAGAACCAAGTTAAAAAAGTCCCATCACAGGCTTCTAAGAAGGCCATCACTAGCAAACTCCACCAAACAGCAAAGCAGTATCCAAATGCTGATGCCATCAAATGGTCAAAGGATTGCCCGAAAACATATGAAAGAGGCAAGTCCTTCCTACCAAACTAGGACATCCAGCGCCTACCACTTGTAATGAGAAGGTTCCATGATTGGTACTTGCGTGTTCTCCCAACGAGCATAGACCTCGTATAAGCATGCTTCTCCACCGGCACATTTGAAAGCCCAGCCGGAAAATTGCCTTTGACTTCAATGACATGCAGACATGCTTTCACCTCGGAGCAATGGAGATGAATGTAATTCGCACGTGGTGCCTATAAGTCCTTGTCCTCCCGATATGATATGAATATAATCTTTGAATTTTATTGTAACTAACCCACGCCGTGATTTGTAGAATGCAAGTGCACATTGTAAAACAAATGCCAAGTGTAAAAGCCGGGTATATAGACCCTCAAGCTATAGCACAAACAAATTTTAATTACCCTAAACAGTGGAAACTAGATGACAAAGAGCTAGCTACTGGAAAGACCCTTTGGGAGAAAGAGGACATCCGTACGAAGAAACTAAGGTAAGAGTCCCTTAAGGTTTCGGCATACATTGCCCTGGCTTTTAAAAATCTCCAACAGCACTCTACTATATGGCTACCATACAACTTTGAGTAAGTTCAACTCTATACTTAAAGCTTTGTTCGATATATTTTATTCGATGCAAAAGAGCTTATCTAGTTCTATGATTAAATCCATGCAGCAACCACTGGATTTGTATAGGCGTCGATGTTGGGAGGAGCATGGCATGGGTCTTTGATTTAATAGATAGGGACCTGGTGACATACAAAGACTTCATATCGATTCTCAAGACATATACATATCGACAATCCACATTAGCTTATATGTTTGTATACATGTAACATTTACTTTTGAATACTAACAAGTTGTATTTGCTAAAATAATTCGAACAAGGCATTTAGGTTCTATGTCACTAAACATCACGGAAGACATGATCCAGTAAGGAAGGAAAGGTTGGCTATAAAAACACTATGTGCGGTAAGTGTAACTTACTTCTTCAGTACTCCATTACATGGCCGTCAAAAGCATTACTTAACATTTCCATATGCAAAACACACAGTGCCCCAAGCAGAAGCCTAGGAGTGTACATTGCGGATACTATGTATGTTCTATGATGAGTAACACCGGTGCCTACAGAAGACACCCCTTAAGGGTAAGTTTGAACTTCTTCACCCTTAGTATAAAAACTTCGCTCATGGTATGAAATACTAAACCGAAACTTATTCTCTTGTAGTGAAAAGAAGAGAAAGAAATGAAAAGAGACCCATACAAGGATGACCAACTCTTAGAGCTCATCGGTGACCTTTGCAACTTTATATTCGACCAGATTGTACACATCAAAGGCACCTACCATGACCGAGAGTCTGACTTAGGTAGAAATCCTCAGTACCAACACCTTCGTGAGACTGAAAGGTAAGCTCTAGGCCGTTGTAACAATGTGTATGGAATTTGATATTGGTTTTACCTTGTGGATTATGTCTATTTAATGATGAATTATATATATTCTTGTGAATTGGACTTGTAATTGTAGTTTATATAATACTCTTGTGCTTGTAGTTTATATAATACACTTGAGTGGACGCGGTTCGGAGGCTGCGTTTTGCGAATCGTGGGTCGTAGTTAAGTTTCGCGTGTTCCATGCCGCGGGCGATTCCCGGTCGCGCGTTGGTCGCGGGGCGTTCGGCGGGATTATCTTGCTTTCCTCGCTCACTCGCAACGCGAACGTAGGAATACGCGGAAACAAACAGGGCCATATGTATGTTCTGGTCGAATTTGAATTGTAAATTTGATTTTTTTTACGGAAAAATATACTGTAGGGGCGGTTCTAGACTGAACCGCCCTTACAAATAGGTATTATAGGGGCGGCTGGTACTACAGTCGCCCCTACAAATCGATTTGTAGGGGTGGCTGTAGTCACTAGCTGCCTCTACAAATTGATTTATAGGGACGGTCTGGGAACGCTCCTACAAATGCATGATTTATAGAGACGGTTTGGTAGGGGCGGCTGGCCAAACCACTCCTACAAATCCTGTGTGATGTGGTGTAGGCCCTGTTCGCTTCTCTTATAATCTATCTTTTTAGCTTATTTTTTCAGCCGGAACAATATTTTTCTCTTACGATAAATCAGCCGGAACAGTGAGCGAAGCGGAGTCTCATGTGTATAGATTCCAGCTGTCCAGCCCACAGCTAGCATGAGATGACTTGGCGTTGCACTACTGCTCTGAACGACAGTTCTAATACTATAGATCATACTATACCTAGGATATCGCAATGTACTAAATACTAAGTATGTACATGCTCTGATTCTGCGAAGATTCTTTTTCTAGAGACCCGTATGATTATTGCATCCCATTATATATACAGAACACTTTATCTACACAATATATATTAGGACTACAAATATATTGGGCCTGAAATCGACAGGGGCCTAGGCCAGGGTTTGGGCTTCTGAATAGTCCAAATAATTAATGCCGGGCCCTTACAACGGCTGCATGCTCAGCGGAGGTGGCGTGTTCGCTTACTCTGAAATATAGTTTATGCTGATGTTTTTTTTTTTGTCAAAATGTCATGAGAGAAAAATACTATTACATTACTGAAAAGTAGTGCTGAATAAGTTCAAACGAACTGGGGACGCTGGATTAAACGAGTTCACATATCACATGGCTCGTTGGCACAAACTGTTGCAGTCCATCAACAATAGGTCTTCTAGCGAAAGGTTGTCTAGTGTTAGGGCTATCCAGTGGGACGCTACCCACCAGGGTTCAAACACTGATGTCGCATTTTTTCTGGAATTTTTTCAGAAAAAGTAGGGTACACGCATACATGCGCATTCGGTGGTACTATGCGTTTCCCGCGCACTGAAGGCTAGAGAGCCTCCGATCTCTTATTTGCGTGTGTACGGACGCGCACGTGTGTGTATATAGTGTGAGTGTGGAGTGTATGAGTTGCGTTCGTCCAAGTTATACCCGATCAAAAAACAATAGGCTCTTCTAAAAAAATATCAACAATAGGCAGCCACTGTCCCCATAGGTTTCGGTTACTTTTCCTTTTTTTTCTTCTTTGTTTTGTTTTGTTTTTGTTATTTCAATTGCTATAACTAACCATGTTTGTTAGATAATGATTTTGTACATACACTTATGCATACTTCATTGTTTTGTTAAAAAATTGATTTAGCAAATATGAAATCTATTTTAACATTTTATATGGAAAGATTGAGAAAGTATACCAAACTATTGATATATTCTCTCTATCCTAATATATAAGGCGTAACATTTTTTATTCAAGTCGTGCTCTCTTTAGACGCGCGTACATCCATAGTGTTAAGAGAAAGACATTAATATGTTTCTTGGTCTTTGAACATAACATGGGTAAGCGTTATATAATATAGTACTGAGGGAGTAATACATTCTAATTTTTTTTTATGAAATTATATATGACACTGTGATCGCCATAGGAGATAACGGTTTTCACCAAGAGGATCTGCTAAGGGAAGAGTGAGATAAGGGATGCCGCAGTGATGGCTCCCAAGTGTAGAATGACACCCTTGGGCGTCACTATCATAACGCTTTCACCCCAACACCACTACACTTTAGATTTTTATAAATAGCGCGCTTTTTAGAGGGGATGATGCTTATGCTTATCAGGAATGCAACTAGTTCGTTACACCTACATTCCAATATATATATATATATATATATATATATATATATATATATATATATATATATATATATATATATATATATATATATATATATATATAGTGAAACCTAAACAAAAGAC
The DNA here is from genome assembly GCF_019320115.1 of Miscanthus floridulus. NCBI lineage: Eukaryota > Viridiplantae > Streptophyta > Magnoliopsida > Poales > Poaceae > Miscanthus > Miscanthus floridulus. The sequence goes on from NC_089596.1 coordinate 7,773,745, forward strand.
CACCTTCTCTATATATACTTTGCTGTTCTAATTCTTCCATTTCCCTAGGAACAAATAGTTTCTTGACCCTATGAAAATCAACACCATAGATTATTCTTGAGTGAGAACAATGTCGACATCCATACGCTTGCATATTTTATATGCTAGGCTGAGGAACGCCAACAGAGGCGCACGCAAGCAACCTAAGATTCAAACTTGTATCATCTGAAAACAGGATTTAAACTTGTTAATGTTTGGATTGCACCTAATCCAAGAACTTGTATTAGTGGATTCATATTTGTGAAACACTTTCATGTGATGTCAAATCTGTAGCCAGGAACATTGCTTTATGCGAGATAGTAGTGGTCAATTTGATACATTACTGGGACTAGGTCAAACCACCGCTCATCACCAAAAAAAAAAAAAAAAAAAAAAAAAAAAAAAAAAAAAAAAAAAAAAAAAAAAAGAAGAAGAAGGAGGACGCTATGGAGTTTCTGTGTATTTGAAATAGCAATGCAAACAACCACTATTTTCTCTGCTACAACACCAACTAATAATGTACAAGTTCATTTTGTGTGACTGGTCGAAACAAAAAACTGATGTCTCCATCATCCATCCCTGACGCGGTGAATACTACTCGTAGTATATATATATAGCTAGTTTCTCATGTGTCGGCTCCACGTCGGCACTGCACATGCACGTCGTCGTCCATCTAGAAAGGAAGCGTTGACCGGCCAGTGATGCTGCATGCACTGCCCAGCCTGGGTGCGCGGGAGTGCTTGCATTGCTTGCTGCTGCTCGACCTAACCAACTTGCATTGGTCAGAGTCAACTAACCTGCAGGATTTATGATTCTCTGTGTGTCAATCTCAAATAAGACTGCTGACGTAGACCGGTAGACATAGTGTAGTCGACTCCTGCTCGCCACCACGTCAACAAAAGCTGCACCGACCGACCCTTGCTAATTTCAGTCACTTTTATTAACTGGTCTAAAATCCTATGCCATGCATGCTTGCTAGCTTTGTGTGTTATAATTAAAGTTAATCACAAAGATCTACAGCTAGCGTTACAATTATTCAACATGGTGATACCCAAGGTTTTTGGCATGTTTGCATTCACTATCGGAGACGGCTTCTTTGCCGAGTGTCTCAGACTTTGCCGAGTGCTTTTTATCGGGCACTCGGCAAAGATGTTGTTTGCCGAGTGCCAGAGAGAAAGCACTCGGCAAACACCTGGCACTCGGCAAAGAGGTGGTTTGCCGAGTGCCGAACACTCGGCAAACAATAACACTTGGCAAAACTAGTCTTTGCCGAGTGTTATTCTCCTAACACTCGGCAAAGGCCGCCGCCGTTAACGGCCGACAGCCGCCGTTAACCCTTTGCCGAGTGTCTTCTCCTGACACTCGGCAAAGCGGTTATTTGCCAAGTGTCATTTTTTTGACACTCGGCAAGTTGTCACGTACGATACTTACAAAGTGAAGAATCTCCGAAGAAGTTTCATGATTTCATGAAGAGGCCGACGAGGTGGTAAGCATCGTACGTGATAAACTTGCGCGAAACCTCCTCAATTTTTTATCACAGCCTCCACATATGATATCATGACATCTCGATAAGTTTCAAGATTTTCGGTCTTCGTTTGTTTTTTTATAGAATTTAAAAACAACTCGACCGTAAGTTCGTGGTCATGTTTCGTGAACAAGATATTCGAAATTGGTGGTCTGTTCTTGGATACGGCCTCACATTATACTAAATAACATGAATATCATTTTTCCATTCATTTTTTTTATTATTCGAATGACTAGCAGTTATAATTTAAATTATCCAAGAAAATTAAATTAAAGAAATATAGAAAAAGTCCGAGAAATGTGCCGCATTGGAACATGGAGTACCAGGTATTGTATGAGGATCGCAGAAAAAGTTTGGAGGTCAAAAGTATAAAAAAATGGTTTGCCGAGTGTCAAAAAAAAAATGACACTCGGCAAATCACCTCTTTACCAAGTGTCAGGAGAAGACACTCGACAAAAAGGTTGGTTTGCCGAGTGTAAAAAAAACACTCGGCAAAAAGGGGGTTTGCCGAGTGTCAAAAAAAAACACTCGGCAAAGAAATAAAATCTTTTTCTAGAAAAGAAGCAGAAGAAAAAAATTAAAAAAAAACTTTACCGAGAGCTCAGATCTGGAACACTCGGCAAACCCCGCTTTGTCGAGTGTCAAATCTAGAACACTCGACAAAAAAAATAAAAAAAAATAAAAAAAAATCATTTGCCGAGTATCAGATCTAGAACACTCACAAACACTGTTTTGTCGAGTGTTAGATCTAGGCTATACTGTATAACAAACAGGCCCTAAGTCGCCGCGTGAAGTCTTGTCACCGCCCGGTCCGTCGCGCTTTCCTCCTCTCGCCTTCTTCCGCCGCCGCAGCTGCTAGGCACCATGGCCGGCGTGGTGACGGAGCGCGCCCGTGACCGCGAGGAAGCGGAGGCCCTGGTGGCCGAGGACGGCGTGGAGGAGAGCATCATCACGGAGCAGCGCGGCGGCGTGGAGGAGCACATCGTCACGGTGCTGAGCGGCGGCGTGGAGGAGCGCGTCGTCACGGCGCCGAGGGCCAGCGACTCGAGCAGCGCGGCGGGCGGGCCCACCCTGGTCCTGCCGTGCTCGCTCATCTGCTGCAGCTCCGTCCCTTGCCTGCCCGCCGCGGCGGTGCCATGACGTCCCGGCGATGACACCAGTGCTGGAGGCCGCGGCCACGGCCTCGACCATGGCGGGGTCAGCAGTCGCGGTGAAGGGCGTTCGCGGCGGGTCAGCGGTCGTCCCTTCGTCCTCCCGTGTGGTTCGCGTGATTTCCTTCCCAGTGGGCAGATTCCGTTTCTTGATTTGTCTTCGTTTGTCGAGAGCTACTCCATGCTTGAATGCAAATTCGAGACAGATTTTATCCTAGCATCACGATTATTTCCCATTGAATTTGTGAGATTTTTTTCTGGTATTGCGATCTGTGTTCCTGCAGAATTTGGTTCGCTTCGCAATCCAGACGAATCTGTGTTCCTGCCGCACCCACACCAGCACGCCACGCCACCGGCGCACCGGTGCAGCGAGGTCTCCGACAGGACGCGCGGAGGTGCTCTCCGGCAGCGCTGGGGCCGAAGCTGACGGGCTCTTCGCCGCTTGGCAGTTCTTGGAGGTGATGTGCAGGAGCTCCGGCAAGGTCCGGTGGTTCGCGGCAGGGACGACGGCCCGCTACGCGCTGCACGCCATCAACCGCAAGCTCGAACCCGGGGCTCCGCCGGTGCTGCACGTCGACGCCGTAAGGGACGGCGAAGAGCCCATCAGCTTCGGCCCTAGCGCGGCCCTCGCCGACTACGGCCGTGGCTGGAGGCTGCAGACCGTCACCGCATAGGACGCACCCGGGATCCATCACGAGCCGCACACGGAAAGGCAGCGGCGGCGGTTTTTTTTATATTTTTTCGAAAATTCGTTGCCGAGTGTCGATTTAGCACTCGGCAAAGGCTTTGCCGTCACGGCGACTTTTCTTTGCCGAGTGTCAGATTAGCACTCGGCAAAGCCTTTGCCGAGTGCCCGATAAATTGCACTCGGCAAAGAGGTCTTTACACAACTGGAGACGGCCTCGGCAAAGGCCCATTAACCCTCGGCAAAGGCTTTGCCGAGGGCGGCCCTCGGCAAAGAGCTCTCAGGGAATTTTGAGTCGGCGAAGAGGGTCTTTGCCGAGGGCCCTTTATCGGGCACTCGGCAAAGCCTTTGCCGAGGGCTGGACCGGCACTCGGCAAAGAAAAGCAGCCGTCACGGCGCCGGTGCCTGGGACGGAGTCTTTGCCAAGGGCCGTCTCCGAGGGCCCTCGGCAAAGAATTATTCTTTTTTTTTGAAAAATCTTTGCCGAGGGCCTCCAACCATGGCCCTTGGCAAAGAAATGTTGCAGAATTTTTCCAAAAAATCTTTGCCGAGAGCAATGGGACGGCCCTCGGCAATGAATTATTCTTTTTTTTAAAAAAAAATCATTGCCGAGGGCTTCCCCGCAGGCCCTCGGCAAAGAAATTTTAATTTTTTTAAAAAAAGTCTTTGCCGAGGGCCTCCAACCATGGCCCTCGGCAAAGAAATGTTCCAGAATTTTTCCAATAAATCTTTGCCGAGGGCAATGGAACGGCCCTCGGCAAAGGACCCTTCTTCGCCGAGGGCCTTGGTCATTGCCCTCGGCAAAGAGGCAGAAATTTAATTTTTTTTATTTTTTGCATTCCATCGACACAAGCATTTCATATATATACATATATATATCAACCATCACACACACACACATATATATATATATATATATATATATATATATATATATATATATATATATATATCACACAGAACCCATTTTCTCATAAATATATCACAACCATAATTGTGAACCACAAATCACAATATATTACAACGACAAGTCACATGTTCATCATCATTCATATGTTTATTACGACAAGTTCATGAAATCCAAGCACAAGTCAGAACCATAAACCACAAATATTACAATAAAGTCCAACCACATCACCTTGTACTAGTCCTCATCAAGGTAGCCTATGAGACGGTGGTGAAGGAAAGACGGGATCACCCGGTGATGCACTACCGGGATGATTGGAACCCGCGGACGGAGGCTGCACAAAGGAGCAGAGATTGCATGTGTGAGTAATCCGGGAAAACAGTTTTGGAACTTAGATTTTGCATCTAGTAATCTAGGAATACAAAAAGATTAGACTCAACTGAAAATTTCGGCAGCACCTCCCCTGCACGGGGAGGTTTCCAAAACCCGCAAGAAACAACGGCACGAACGCTGACATCCACAACGGCACGAACGCCGACATCTACAACGGCACGAACGCCGACATCCACAACGGCACGAAGGCCGACATACATGCAAAGCATAAGCGAAAAGTGAACTTTCATACTTACAGGAGTAGCTGCAAGAGTAGGAGGTGGAGGAGCTAAAAACTGCACAGGTACACCCAATGCTTGCCCAAGACTTTGCATGATCACCATCATCTCCGCTATCTGCTTCTATGTGGCCTCGAACGCGGCCTGCTGGGCCTGCAGCTGTGTGGTCAGTTCCATGTTCTGCTCTTGACTTTGCCTTTTTGTTTCTTACAGCTCGGCCTGCAATATTTCACTCCAATGTATCAGTAATGCAAATCTAATTTAGGTGTATAAATATCAACATACGACAAGTAAAACAGGAATTACCTGGAGTGCATGGACCTGCTGCAGTGCTGGAGAAGGCCATGTGCGTATGGGCTGGCTGGAGCTCGTGCACCGTGCTCGGATAGCATCGAGGGAGGGAATAGTGGTGGAGTCGATGGCGCCGTCTGTAATCCACAGCCGCCCGTGCTTCTTGCCTCCTCCGAGCCTCATGATCGTCTCTGCATCAATGGGCTCAGTGCGCACATTGTAATCTTCCCCATAGATATCCCTTACCGAGGACGTGTACTCTTGGACTTTAGTGTACACATTCGGGTCGGAGTACACCTGGGGCAGGGCAGCCGGGTCGAAGGAGACAGAGGACGACACCCTGCCCATGTGGGACATAGCCCACACAGAGAACTTCGAGACCTCCTCGCCCGGGTGCGTAGCCTCCTACGAGAAAGACGGGAAGATGGTGAGAAATCAAGCAGAATTGAGCATCAAAATAAATGAAAGAAATCACTTACGTATGCTTGTTTGTATCCGGGGAGGCTGCGGCTGCCTTGATGGTGAGTTGGACCTTGCCTCATTAGACGCTGTTCCCGCTGCCTCTCATGCGTGTCAACAAAGTCCTGTGATAACCACTTATCCACGATCATGGCCTAGCACTCGGGATACGATCGGCACCACCCGGGAATCACCTATAAGTCATCGAGTATTTGACATATAAGAAGATGAAATTGAACCTACTTAATATCAAAACGAATCATTATGAATGTTATTCGCCTACCTCAAGGTACTGGTCCCGGGTCAGCGTAATCAGTCTTGCTTGAGGCTTGGGGAGGGACTGCTTAAGTACCGACCTGTAGTAGTCTATGTGGGCTTGGACGCGCCCATGGTGGTGCATCTCGGTGACGTACTTCAAGTCCTTCTTCGGCCTTGAAAATTTTCTGCATATAAAACCGATGTATCCATTCATTATTTCAATAAAACATTTAACCAATGAATGAGATGTATTAAGCAATGTTGTGCGAGAGAAACTTACCCAAAACTCTGCCAATACCCGCTCCTGCTTGTTGCGGTAAGTGTCATCCGTGACCAGCACGTACCTGTCCCAGTTGGAGGCCGGCTCCCGCACCACCGGCTATTCGGACAGTTGCACAATGCCGGGGTACCATTTCCTGCACAAAACACCAAGGATGCTCGCGTGGGTGCGTGCTGGAGTACCTGACAAAACCAACCAGGCCCTGCACAAGTGATTAAGAAAATTTATTAGTTTCTCTTATGATTTCCAACATATCTTATGAAGTAGTTGTGATAACATCTATAGTTACTTACCTCTTTGCCATAGGCCGAATCACTAGGCGGTTGTGAGGAAGCGGAACTGGAGGGAGGCTCGCGGGACCTCGCTCATAGGGAGTCCGGGTAGCGGTACCCCCTCCCTTTCCCTTGAGCCCCTCGCCTCCCTCACCCTCGAGCGCCTCGCCTCCCTCGCCCATCTGCTGACCCCTCTTGTCCTCCGACGAGGACGTGGCCGTGGCCATCACATGCTCCTCCTCTAGCACCTCGTCACGTGGTGAGGGAGGAGACCGCTGCCTCCTACGGCTGCTGCCCCTAGTCCTCCTCTCGTCACCTCCTGCGGACGCTGCCCCAGACGACGACCCCTCACCTCGAAGGAGAGGGCGGTCTCTCCCGTAAACCGAGGGCGTGTCACGGCGTGGACGTCTGCTCGCCATCTTTGTTCAATCACCTGCAATCACAAAGAATGAACAAGACTAATTAGTACATATATTAGAAATAGATTCAAAATATATAAACAAAACACAAATTAAAAAAATATAGTATTACATGTATTAGGAATAATCTTCATGATTGGGATCATATGTCTCATCATCACTATCAAAATTGTCCAAATGGGCAACACTATCTGAAGGTTCTATGTTGTCATTGTAGTCATTGCCTAGAAGTAATCGCTCAAGCATTGCTATGTCCTTGGCATTTATCACCACATCTCCATCGACCTCACCATCAACCATTTCGTTGTCTACTTCCATTTCGATTGCTTCGGGTAAGACTATCTTAAACGTGCCTGGTAGCCCATCTTCTTGATAGAACTGTCCATCATATGTGTTTGCATTGAAGTTGTAATCATCATGGTTTGGGGCAGGTAGTTTACCATGTGGAGATACCTAGTGCACAATAGCCCAACCCTTAAGATCCTCTTTGTCTTGGTTGGCGTATCGAGTATAATACACCTACATGGCCTGTTGAGCCACAATGTAGACATCTTTTCCAAGATAGATGGAATCTTCTCGAATCTCGACTAGCCCAAGATGAGGGGTTCGTCTCGTTGATCGAGGATTAAACTAGTGGCATTTGAACATGATAGGTTTAAGAGGTTTGTCTCCATAAAATGAGAGTTCATAGATTTTCTCAACTCTACCATGATAGTCGAGGCCATCAGTGCCGGGCGTACAAACTCCGCTATTTGTGGTTTTTCGTTTCGGCCGAATCTACTCGTAACTTGTTGTGTGGAAGCGATATCCGTTCACGTCATAGCTGGTAAATGACTTCACCCTAACGTCACAGCCGTTTGCAACCTGTTTCAACTCGTCACTCATGGACGAACCGGTCTGGGCCTGCAAGGTGAAGCATGATAGATCGTTATATTAATCAAACGTATGATCACCATGGATGATTGAACGTACGAGCTAAATTGGACATTACCTTTTGTTTGAACCAAGAAATGAAATTAGGCCTCCCTGCTCCCGCACCCCGCGAAACAAGGGTGTCTTGTTCATGCGAGGTAGGATCCTTTGATTGATGCTAGAATTCACGAACAAATTCCCTGTCCGAACGAGAATCAATGGGGTTGGATGCAGAATAGTGACGGCGTATTGAAACAAGTTCGTTGCGAACTTACTTGATGAACGGCTGCACCTCGGTAAGGTTATTCAACACATATAGCATGATACTGCCCCACTCTTCATTTCCCAATAGCTTCGGGGTTGATCCACTTGCACTGCCGAGTTGGCCTTGGAAAAGGCTGAGGGTCGATTCATTTTCGCCAGCATTGTAACGAGGGAGTGGATTATGATTGCTAGGAAGGTTTGGCTTGTAGTATTGCGTTGTGAAGTTTGCCACCTCCTCCCGAAGGCATGCCTCTGCAATGGAAGTCTCAATTCTGGCTTTATTTGTACATTTTTTGCGAAGAGTCTTTAGACATCTCTCGATTGGATAGCACTAATAGGCCTGCACGGGCCCCCCAAACGTGCCTCGGACGGGAGGTGCATAATCAGATGCTGCATCGGCAAGAAGAAGCCAGGTGGAAAGATCTTCTCCAGCTTACAGAGCAACACAGGTGCCGCTTTTTCCAAGTCCTGAGCGACGGTCCGAGATATCTCCTTGGCACAAAGCTGGTAGAAGAAAAGGCTCAACTCTGCCAGCACTAGCCAAACATGCTCAGGGACATAGCCTCGGACCATCGCCGAAAGAAGCCGCTCAATCCATATGTGGTAGTCATGACTCTTCATCCTGTTGACTCGCAAAGTGCCTAAGTTCACTCCCCTGCTAAGATTCACTGCATATCCATCTAGGAACATTAACATCTGGATCCATTTTAGTACTTCCCTCCTTTGATCGATTTGCAAGATGAAATTGACCTTAGACCTTTTCCAGTTCTTGTTTCGGCCACTAGGAGGCTGCATCGCTTGATTCGGTCTATCACACAACATCGCTAGGTCCACTCTAGCCTTAACGTTGTCCTTAGACTTGTCAGTGTCCATGAGAGTTCCCCAAAGTGCCTCGGCGATATTCTTTTCAGTGTGCATTACATTAATATTATGTGGCAGAAGAAGGTCATCGAAATAGGGGAGCCTCGTCAAGCTGAACTTATGAGTCCACATATGTTCCTCACCATATCCCATAAAACCACCTTCTTCATTGGGCACGAGAGCATCTATCTGAGCACAAACCTCGGCACCAGTCCTCAAGTGTGGTTTAGGGTCTGTCACTTTGACACCTTTCATAAAGCTCTTGATGTCTTCTCTGAATTTATGGTCTAGAGGGAGGAACTGACGATGCTGGTCGAACGATGTATACTTGCCACCCTTCTTCAACCAAATGAACCTCACAGCTTCCTTGCATATTGGGCATGGGAACTTCCCATGAACACATCAGGCGGCAAATAACCCATACGCCAGGAAGTCATGCAGGGAGTAGTGGTACCAAATGTGCATTTTGAAGCTTGTCTTTGTAGCTCAGTCGTATGTCCATACCCCCTTCTCCCAAGCGTGGATCAATTCATCAATCACAGGCTCCATGAACACACCCATATTACTCCCTAGGTGTCCAGGAATTATCAACGACAAGAATACGTTATGCCGTTGAAAGGAGATGCCGGGAGGGAGATTAAGGGGGATAACAAAAACGGGCCAGCATGTGTATGGGGCAGCCATCATTCCATAAGGATTGAACCCATCTGTTGCCAGCGTGACACGTACATTACGGGCCTCAGCTGCTTTGTCATGATGTTTGTCATTGAAGTACGTCCATGCTTCAGCATCAGACGGATGTACCATCTTCCCAGAATTGTACCGTTTGCCATCTTTGTGCCATGTCATCTATTTCACGGATTCCTCGATCATGAATAGCCGTTGGATCCTCGGCAGGAAAGGAAGATGCCGTAGCACTCTTACGGGGATCGGAAGCTGCTTTTTCTGACCATCACCAGAGTCTACCTCCAGGTACCTAGAGAATTTACACTTTGGACAGCAATTTGCGTCCTTGTGTTCTTTCCTAAATAGGATGCACCCCTTCGGACAAACATGTATCTTGTCATACGGCATCTTAAGCATATGAAGGAGTTTCTCTGCCTCGTACAAGTTCGTTGGCAAAGTGTGCTTCTCCAGTAGCATGGTGCCAAACACGGCCAACATCTTATCGAAGCCTTCTCAACTCAGGTTTAACTTGGCCTTCAACCCCATTATGCGTCCAACCGCATCCAGCTGAGAAATCGTTGTACGCTCGTGAAGGGGTTTCTGTGCCGAGTGCAACATTTTGTAGAAGTCCTTTGTGGATTCCTCCATCTCCTCCTTCTCACGTCGTTCAGCGAAGTGAGCTTGGTGGGCGTCATCTAACATGTCTGCTACCCCCGACATCATCATCAAAAGCCTCGAGGCATGCTCTCACCACCTCCGCTCTTATATGATCTGCTTCACTATGGTAGATCCATTGCTAGTAGCTAGGCGTATAACCATTGAACACAAGATGTCTACCCATGGTCTTCTCGTCTACCTTTCTCCTGTTGTCACATTTGCTGTAGGGACACCAAACTAGAGAATGTCCTCCTGCTCCTAGGCCAAATGCATGTTTCAAGAAACGATCTGTCCCCTTCACCCATTCATAGTCGTAGTCACTCCCGCTTCTCTAGCCCATGTACATCCACTGACGGTCCTCCATCCTTTAACATTTACATCACAGAGTATTGTGACCATCAATTGCATCTACGCGGTGTTCCTAATGTCTAATAGGTGAGGATAGGTCCTAATCCCACCCGCGGATGCGTAGATGAGGTCAGTTTCTAGGCTTCGCTCCTCTCCGAGATAGAATTTCGGCAGCACTTCCCCGCTGTTCTCCTGATACACGTCCTGCAAGGGAGAGTGTGTATCCGGAGAATAACAGGGAGGTGATGCCGAAACTCCGTCTCGGACCGGATCAGACCATGGAAACTAACCCATCTACGCATCCGCGGGCTATCCAAAAAATGTGGACAATCCAAAACAGATACGGTCGCAGATATGCAAAGATCCGCATACCTATGACCGTATCTCTTTCGGACGGGAGACGCCTAACTGGGTTACGCGCGGGCTACGATAGACATGCGGAAAAAGAGGTTATTTATACCTAGGGTGTCGGTGAAGTCAGGCTAGCGGGGCAGTGGCGAGTCGACGTAGTGGCGAGGCGACGCAGTGCAGGCAGAACCGCGACGCCGACGAAGACGATCGGGGTCCTCCGGGTCCCCTCCGACGTGCTCTTCTCCTACATAAAAAGGCAATAGGTTATTGTTTGTTCAAAATTTTGGCAGCACCTCCCCTGCACGGGGAGGTTTCCAAAACCTGCAAAAAAACGACAGGATGACCAACATTCACAACGGCACGAAGGCCAACAACCACAACGGCATGATGGCCCTCATATCAATTTACGGCACGAAGGCCCACACAAAACCACATACGGCACGAAGGCCGACAACCAGAGTTTTACCTAGGGTTGCGGTGGAGTCGGGCGTTGCGGTGCGGGGGTCACTTTCTTCTCCGGCGAGGTCGAGCGGCGTCGGAGTACTCCTCTCCCCCTCTTCCCTTCTCTCTTCTCCGCTTCTCCTCTTCCCTTCTTCTCTTTCTCCTCCTCCTCTCCTTCTTCCCCTTCTTCTCCTTCTTCTCTCCTTTTCCTCTTCTTCTCCTTCTCTTCCCCTTTCTCCTTCTCCTCTTCTTCTCCTTCTCTTCCCCTTCCTCCTTCTCTTCTTCCTCCTACTTCACCCTCTGCCTCCTCCCCTCCAACAGCAGCCGGCGACAGGGGCGGCCTGGGGGCTGGTGTTGGGGCGGGGAGGCTGGCGCGGGGGGGTGGGGGGGGGGGGGGGCGGGAAGGCCGGCGCGGGGGGCCGCTAGAGGGTCGGCCGGGGCGGCGGGAAGGCCGGCGTAGGGGGCCGCTGGAGGGCCGGCCGGGGCGGCGGGAAGGCCGGCGTGGGGGGCCGCCGGAGGGCCGGCCAGGGCGGCCGAGCTCCCCTTGCTCGACCGAGATGGGGAGGGGAGGCAGGGCGAGCCCCCGGGGCTGCTCTGGGGCGGTGGGGCGGCGTCGGTGGGGCGGCGTCAGTGGGGCGGCGCACAGGGGCGACGCGGTGGTGGGGCGCGGGGCGGCGGTGGGGGCGAGCAGCGGCGGCGGCGCGCAGCAGCGGCGTATGAAATATGGGCGGGGATTTTGGGCTAGGCCGCTGGCCGATTTAGGGTTGGGCCCTTTGCCGAGGGCTCAGATCCAGGGCCCTCGGCAAAGATTTTTTATTTTTTTTAATTTCTTTGCCGAGGGCCTAGCCTGTTTTTTGGTTTTTTGAACCCAGTTTTTTTGTGGTGCTATAATACATTATTGAAAACTCAATTTTTAAATTTGGGCCAATTTTGACTTTTTTTATATATTTCCCTAATTTATTTCTTTTCGTTGATTTTTTTCGAATATTTCAAATTTGAACTGCAATTGGATGGAATAATGCAATTTAGTGGTTCGAAAAATGTTATTCATGGTATTTGGTGTATGTTAAGTCCATATCCACGAACTCGCATCAAATTTTGGGCATCTTCTTCACGTAACATGACGAGGAACTTATAATCATATGTGGAGATGTCTGGGTTTTAGGCATCCGATGTCACAACTTGCTCGAAACCTTCTCAATTTTTCACCACAGCCTACACATGTGATAACATGACACCTCGACAAGTTTCGTGATTTTCGGACTTCGTATGGATTTTATATAATTTAAAAACACTTTTTCGACAAGTTCCTCGTCATGTTACATGAAGAAGATGCCCGAAATTTGATGCGAGTTCGTGGATTGGGACTCAACATACACCAAATACCATGAATAACATTTTTCAAATCACTAAATTGCATTATTCCATCCACCTGCAGTTCAAATTTGAAATATTCGAAAAAAATCAATGAAAAGAAATAAATTAGGGAAATATATCAAAAAAAGTCAAAATTGGCCCAAATTTTAAAATCGAGTTTTAAATAATGTATTATAGCACCACAAAAAAACTGGGTAAAAAAACCCAAAAAAAATCTTTGCCGAGGGCTTGGCCAATGACCCTCAGCAAAGAAAATTTAAAAAAAATAAAAAATCTTTGCCGAGTGCCTGACAGCGGGCACTCGGCAAAGACTGACGCCAGTGGCCGCCGTGACCCATCCGGCCATATTTGCCGAGGGCCAGGCCCTCGGCAAAGATTTATTTTGCCGAGGGCCAGGCCCTCGGCAAAGGGGCTCCTGGGGCTGGCCCTCGGCAAATAGAGCCTTTGCCGAGTGCCCGAGATCTAACCCTCGACAAACCCAGAAGCCCTCGGCAAAGGATGAGTTTCATGTAGTGTTACCGATAAATTGTTTACCGAGCGCTCTTTTGCCGAATGTAACACTCGGCAAAGGCTTTACCGAGCGTATATCGACCTTTACCGAGTGCCTGAGGTACTCGGCGAAGAAGCCGCCTCCGGTAGTGACTGTTGTCGCCCGGGCATTTTACCACAGCTAGCTAGAACGTACGACTAGTATTACCTGCCATGCGTTCATCAGTAGAAAGATCAAAAGATTGTACGTTAAGCTTGCTTAGCTTATGATGACTAATTCTGATCAAGTAGTCTAAGTGTACGTGCCTATATATATTGCATTGTCAGCAAGAAGCTTGCTTGTGGATTGGGGTGCCTGTTTTTTTTTCCAGAGGAAAGCAGAACAGGTCATCATCCTACGATCCATTCATCTCGATCGATCGTAACATGCACTGCATTACATTCTTCATCGATGATGGATGCATAAAGAAATAAATGAGTCTAGCTCCTCCCTCTCCCTTGGAGCTATTCTTAGTTAAGAAAGAGTCTAGTCCAAAAGCAAAACTTGCATGCTGCATGCATGTCCATCTACCCAAGCCAAGCAAGCTGCTGCAGGGCATGCAGGCGACTCCTCTTCCTCCTCTACAAACTGCCTAGCTAGCTATGGACGACATAATCTAGTTGACAATATCTCCACAAGTTGCTCTCGATCTGCTCCATGTGTTGTGCGCCTGTGCTCCACACAAAGCCAAAGCTTCGTCGTCTCCACTGCAACACAGGGCCCATGCATCCCATCATCCATCCATGCCCATTCTCGTCTCGCCACAGCCATAAATTCAGTCAACTATGGCCGGCTGGCTGCGTATGTCTCGCCGCCAATCGCTAGTCCTCGCCATGCATAACTTATCAACGCACCCCATCCCAATATATATGTTGCATGCAAGCAAACAAACCAATCGACAACAGGACCAGAGGAAGAAGACGACATCCACAACCCACAAACCAGCATGGCTCCATCGTCGCCAGTGCTGCTCCTTCCACTGCTGCTCGCCGCCGCGGCGGCGTTAACGTTGGCGCCGCGGCCGAGCTCGGCCGTGGACCCGGTGAGCACGTACTGCGCGAAGAACATCACGAGCGCGCAGACGCAGGCGAGCATCAGCGCGGTCCTCGCCACTCTGGTGCCGCGCGCCTCGGCCACCTACTACGCGACGGCGACGTCCGGCAGCGGCAGCTCCACGATCTGGGGCCTGGCGCAGTGCCGCGGCGACATCGCGTCGTCCGACTGCGCGAGCTGCCTGGCTGCGGCGGCGCAGCAGGTGGCGGAGTCGTGCCGGGGCCAGGCGGACGCGCGGGTCTGGTACGACTACTGCTTCCTCCGCTACGACGACGCCGACTTCCTGGGCCTGCCGGACACCGGGTACACGCTCATCCTCATCAACACCATGAACGCCACCGGCGACCTGGTCGCGTTCGACCGCGCCGAGCGGAGGCTCATGGCGCGCGTCGCGGAGGAGGCAGGTGACCCCGCGAGCGCCGGGCTCGCCAGGGAGACGGCGAAGTTTGGGTCGGACGGGACTACCATCTACGGGCTCGGGTGGTGCACCAGGGACATCACCTCCGCCGACTGCGGGCTCTGCGTGGCACAGGCGGTGGCGGAGCTCCCCAACTACTGCCGCTTCCGGAGGGGATGCCGCGTGCTCTACAGCAGCTGCATGGCACGCTACGAGACCTACCCCTTCTTCTTCCCGGTCACCGGCGCCGACGATGACGCGGACGCCTCCTCCTCCCACGCCGGCGAGTACGAGACTGTCATCTTGAACCACAAGTAGTAGTTTCAACTTTCAAGTGTAAGTTTATTTCCGTTTGTTAATCGCGCGCGGTAAATCAATCGTGCGCTAGCTCTATATCACTTGTTGCAGTGATAGTAATAATATGGATGCTTCTTGCATTGCATGCACAACTATATATATATATATATATATATATATATATATATAACAAATGAGTATTAATGTACGCCATCTTTTTTACTGAATGGTATATAGACGGCGGAAATTGTTGCAGAAATTCCAATTAATTAAAATGCAACAATTTTCAAGTGCCGCACGAATAAGTCTATCTTGTCATCGTGTGCATAGTGGTAGTCACTGTTGACCATGAGCATTGGCACATGGCGAAAAAGTGAGGTTTGTGGTCACTAGTGACCGGAGATGGAGATAGTTTGCTGCTGGTCAAACCTTTCTTGCATTGACCACATTGATCGGTCGCTTTACAACGTGGACGCCGGCGGTCAAACCTTTTGGGGCATTGCATTGACCACTAATATGTACACACGTTGCACCATTACCATAGCAAAGTTTTTATGTTAAAAAACTTCACTGATGTACTATACTCCCCATTTAGAACCAAAATGGCGACCAGAAGAAGGTTACTAGCAGCCGCTAAAAAAAGGGACTGTCTACTCTGTAATCGAGTGTTTTAGAGGCTCTTGGCATCTGAGTGTCAACCGGCTAAAAAACACTCGAAACTGGTCTGGCCATAGAATCAAGTGTTTCTAGGCCACGAAACACTTGATTCTCGTAACCACAGGATCCAGATCAAATGATCAAAATTAATGCAAACAGATAAAACATATAAAATAAAAAATTTGCCAGATTATTTTTATGAAATCCAAATCAGAAGATTTTAAAGGGAAACAAATAAACCATACATACAAACAAAAAAAGAGCCAAAAAAAGATCAAAAAAGTGTTCAAGTAATCCAAATGACCATTCTCATTTACGAACAATCAAATTGCACCAATTGAACATAGAACTTACACCCAAATCGAAATAGTAAAACATGCTACAACAAGATGTAATTTGGAACTAGGAGCACGAGGAAGTGGTTGTGGTCGACGAGGATTAGGCCGCAGGCGCCGTACTCCCTGCCGTGGTCATTGCCAGCGACGCAAAGGAGAGGGGAGGAGGAGGAGAGGGGTTGCGGTTACCTGCCCCTGCTGGGCCTCTCCGCGCCCGCGTTGCTCTAGCAATGCTCTTCCTCCGCGCAAGACGGCAGGGCACAGGGTGCGCGGCATCCGCGGCGAGGTAGGCGAGGCAGTGCGGTGACGGGAGAAGCTGCAGTCGACCAAGGAAAGGCCGAGTCAGATAAGGCCTTGTTTAGTTCAGCCGGAATCGGCATTCACACAGTGTTTGATGTGACGGCAAACACTGTAGCAATTTCGTTTGTATTTGTGAATTATTGTCCAAACATTGACTAATTAGGCTCAAAAGATTCGTCTCGCAAAGTTCAACCAAACTGTGCAATTAGTTTTTGATTTTATCTACATTTAGTACTCCATATATGTACCGCATGTTTGATGTGATGGAGAATCTTTTTTTTGCATAATCTCAAAGTTGGGAGTCTAGGGAACTAAACAAGAGCTAAGATTGAGGCGTCCGACCGCGACACCCTGGGGCCCGCCACTGGTTGCTGTGTTGCTGCGCTTCATCCGCTTCATCCGTATCATCACAGCGCCATCCGATGGCCAGGAAAATTGAGCGTAGCGAGCGTTAGAAACGGTCGAGTGGGTTATAGATTTAGCGAAAAAAATTCTTCACTAAGAAAAAGCTTGGCCTATATACATCCCAACTACAACAAGCACGCCTCTTTCTAATTATCACGGTTGTACATATGTAACGTGCTAACCTTAGGAATGATGAGGTATTTATCAAACATCGCGGAAGCAAAGCAACGCGAGAAAGCACGGATTGATTATAAGCAACTCACTAATTGGCCGTCTAACATAAAAGCTTCTCAATGATCAAACATGCTTTCAATTGAGTAAAACTAATATTGGATTCTCAGCTTATGTATGTGGCAGAACCGCCTAATCTAATGCCCTACCAAGGGTACTCGTCCTCCATTAGACACTGAGTACCCAAAAGAGTGCACTAAATCGTGTTTCCGTCGAGCACACCCCGAGGGAGAACTCGAAAATCCATATTTTTCCATCAGGATTATAAATGAGAGAATAAAGCTTACAACATTCTTAACCATTTCTTACATCACTTTATTACAACATTAGAGTACTTAAACAAGTTGAATGCAATAGCGAAATTAAGACAGTTTTACATGTAAAAGAGTATACATTTTAGGTTTACATTTTTATCTTGCAGCGGAGAACAACATATGATTAGAATTACAACGGAAATAAAGATTAATGGTGAATCATAAAACTTTTCTTCTAAAATTTTTTAGTGAGGGTTATAAATAAACACTACGGTCGTAGCGTGAAAGGAATCCTCTCTCTGCCCACCAGGAGGTTTCCACACACAAAAATCATCTATCATCCATCGGTCACCTGCAACAGGGGGGATAAAACCCTGAGTACTCGATTGTACTCAGCAAAACTTATCCGACAAGAGGAAAATAAAAGACTCCAAAGATATGCAAGGCTTATTTGACTTGTGGGTTATTGCATCTATGGAAGCATTACTAAATGTGCGTCCTTATATTAAATTTTATTAGTAGTCATCATTAGTTCATTAACTATCCATTCTATGTAAGCACATATGCTACTTTAAGCAGGTGGTAAGCAATCAGAACCATTTTATCACCTTTCAAGTTCTAGTTCTTACTACGGTGCTAGACCATAGCCAAGTCATACCGTCTCACGTAAACAGCGATTCACAAACCAATCTATCCCAGTTGGATACCCCGAAACACACGCCCCGTTTGTACCCCCGGCACAAACAAGATCAACCCATTACACTCCTATCACAGGGTCCAGGTCCCCGTCCAAACTTGGACGCCAAGCCCCCACACTTAAGACCTGGTCTTAGTATGGAGCTTAGACCTCCACCTTTCCCGCCTCCAATCAGTTTGTTCGGAAAGAGCCAGAACCCACGACAAGAGCGTAACGAGCCTTCCCGCTCCCATAAGCAAGTATGTGCTCAGGATAATAAGTCTGTGACCTGACTACCATCCACAACAACGGACGGTGCTCAATCGACACAGGCGGAACAAATACAACCCGAGCCTCGCTCGAATGCCTAACCAAGTTTAGATCAAAAGTACTATTTTACCCAGTCTCCAATTATCATCCTGATATATATATTCTATGCGATAGTAATATGATAATAACAACAATAATATCTTTCATATCTCTCGTGAGTGACGGGTAATCACTCGACTTCTACCGGAATCCTTAAGCATAGCAATCTACACGATCCTAACATACTAGTAGGACTCATAGGATAAGGATATATATATATATATATGCAAGTGGGTTTCATTCAACTCCTTAAAACATAATGCACAAACATAAGATAAAGTGTAGAATAATAGGGGTTATGCACCGGGGCTTGTCTAGGTATAACCAAAAGTTAGCATTCCATCATAGGGACACGATCATCAAGACACTATCTTTTCTGCTACTCCAGATGACTCCACGATCCATCGTTATCCCTATTATGATATACGTGGATGCAACGTAGAGACGTAATTAATCAACGGCAATCACAACTCTTAAAAGACGATTATGCCTCTCAAGCTACGAGATAACTCTAATGACTAGCGTACTAGGCCACGTATCCATATTGCCAAATAAAGCGTTATTTCCCAACAAGTGTTTTAGCTATACAAACTCAAGGTGTTTCTTTTTCCATTTCATGGATTTAATATATATTCGAACTAGGACTCATTAGCTATCTTAGCACACTAACTATTCTGGAGCTACAAAAATTACAGTGACCACCTAATAATATTAGAAATCTACTATGAAATTTTTAGAGCCAACACTATAACCAATTTATCATAAAAATTCCTACAAGTTTCTATCTTAACAACATTAAGCATCTTAATTTAATTAGAGAACTCCTGAAAATATTATAAAACTATGTGAACAAGATATACAAGCAGATAGAACATGATTTTAGGAACCTAACAAAATTAGTTTCACAATTTTTGGTCCACTACACAAATTTATATTGAATTTACAAGTTTACCTAAGAAACTACAATAGAAAATGCTTTAGGAAAAGAAAAGGGCCGGTGGCTATCAATTCGACCCAGCAGCCCAGCGTGGGCGCGGTTGCGCGTGCATCGCGATGGCCCAACGTGGCCCAAGGCTGAGGGAGCCCGCGCGTGACGGCGGCTTTGTAGAAAAGCCCCCGAGCTTTTAGATAATAACATGACTACTATGCACACTATTCCTACCGACAGCGGTTTTGCAAATAAACCCTCAGATGTTTCCACCTTTACCACGGGGAGGTCCCTGGGGATCCCCGCGCTTGCCAACGTGACGGCCGACGGCATAGGGCGATTACGCCAGGCAACCTAGGCGTGCTACGACGAAAGTAAGTGGTCGACCACCATCTAAGACTAAACACGCAAGGATGGGTGGCGGTTAGGAACTCGGAGATGTACTAGCACGAGCGGCTATCCGCGGCGGCAGCACGACCTAGGGCACTAACGGAGAGGTAGAGATGGCGGGGAAGCACCAGAAACTCACCGAGCACCGAGCTACAGTGACAGTTGAAACCAGGAAGTACTAAGGTGGTCCGGCCATGTGTGCCTGCACCGTGCGGCGGTGCTCCGAGCATGGCACCGACACGTCACCGCACCCACGGTAGAAACCTAGGCCAACCTAACATGAGCACCAGCTATAGGAGATCAACACGAGTCCAAAAACACCACCAATTAGGTTCTCCCCCCTTGGATTGGGACTTACCCCCAACCCATTGGCTGCGGTGGTGCTCATGGCCGGCGGCGGGCAAAACCCAAAATTGGTCACAGCCAGACCATCGCTGGACCCGACAAGAATGAGGCATCTAGTTAACTCCCCATGCTACTCACTGGCACAAGGAATTGGACTGAGAAGTCTTGAGCTGGTGATTATGAAGGGGGGGAGAGAGCGGTGCATCGCCACTACTACATCATGTGAAGCAGCCCTGGCAAAGTGACCTGGCCACGAGCCGACAGGGTACGACAATGCAAGGACAAGGCCGCACGAGCAAGGGCAGGAGGCACATCGGTTAGTGCTTGGATGGAGCCAAGAGGGGTGCCAGCGTGCGGAGCACTAAAACACAGTAACTGGGCCGAAGTGGTGTCATCGGCGTCGGCTAGCGGGACAAAGCGAGCAGAGAGGCATCACCGTCACCCTATGGCTGGTATCGGCTGATCCAGATGCACCGAGCAGTGACACAAGCCCATGGTAGCTGAATCGTAGGGCGGGTGTGGCTCAGCGTTCAAGGTGGCGCGCGCATGTGGTGGCAGTGGGGAACAAACGAGAATGGTATCATGACAACGCCTCATAGCGCGGTCGCGCAGCAGTGTCACCGGAGCAGCGTGGCGGGCTCATGCGCACACGAGGCCTAGGCACAGCTCGGTCGGCTCGACAATGGTGGCCGTGGCTGGCTCGGCCCAACGTGTAGCATAGGGCAGCGACGAGACGACCATCGGCATGGCCATGCGCGATGTGGTGCGTGCATGGGGTGGTGGGTGCACCAATGCACGACATCGCACCCCAAGTGCAGTGACCACGCACACCTGGCCAGCCAGCCCGAGGCGATGTCGTGCACAGATCTTAAAGCGTGAAATCAACCGATTAGAGCTCGGTTGAGATTAAAACAAAAGCTCAAGACTCTAGTAGACCCTAAGGGCTTCGTATCTAGGCAAAAAGCACGGCCAGAGGGTGACCAACGAGGGAGATAGAGAGGTGCCAATGTGGGTTCGTCATGCTAAGTGCTGCCCCATGAACGGAGTGCCAACAGCGTGGCCATAGCGCGTTCTTAGGATGTTAGGGCAATTTTTGCGACGCCATGACAACTTCAACTCAACCGTGGACTACATCATGCGAAAGTACACACTTAGAGGCAACCAACAATATGAGAACATGAAGTTAGTGTTTAAACAATTTGGTTAGAATTTGAGTGTCCAAATGGCATTGTCTACTATCATTTCCAGACTTAGAAGAGGGCAAGGTTCGGTTAGAACTAACAACCATTAGCACTTTTGTTGCAATTTTTAATATGTCTAAACCTTATTAATTTCAACCAATGAGTATTTCATTCAATAGCCCATACTACATACTAACGTTTACACCAAAATCTAGAGAGAAGAAAGCAGGAACTCAAAGCTTCTAAGATTGTATCATCAAGGAATCGATCAGATGTGAATCGATATCGGCTGGTTTTGATGCAGTGTCGAATCGACTATTTTATAGATGACGTCAGCAGACGACGTCAATGGACTACGTACAGATGGCGTTGGGGAAAAATATGTCGGACTCTACAAAAAGGAAAAGATTAGAGTCCAAGTTATTTTTAAGTTAGGAATGTTTTCTTTTGTTCCAAGAATTGTAATGAGTCGTATTTAAGTAGAATTCATGTTTAGGTTTTGGGTATAAATATTGGACCCCAGTTATTGTAAATAGACGAACAACCAATCAATACAATTACTTTTTTCGGCTTCACGCCAACCCTTAGGAGTAGGAGTACTATAAATCTCAACGAGTTCTTCAACAAGTAGGGCTGCATCGACTGATCGACCTCTAGCTTGTCCATGAGTACCGTCATGACTTATATTATGCTTGTAAAGCTGCACCAGCCGGTTGATCTTTTACGAGTATAGTATAAGTTAGTTATCGATCTGTATCATTATTCGTAAGGCAGCATCAGCTGATTGATCTCTTATGGATAATAATATAGATCAAAGTTATCGATCTTGTGTTTAATAACTTGTTTAATACAATATCACTAGTTATCAAATCTTCTAAGATTAGTAAGATTTTCCTGGTTGTTCTTGGTTGATTCACCAGTTATCGATCTTGTTATAATTAATGTTTCATTAATCATAACAAATCATCTGATTGAGATAGAGATAGATTGGCATCATATCATCATAATTGGTCGTCTTGTAGTCTGGTCACACTTTGAATCTCATAATTGATGGCTTAATTCTGCTAGATCGACTGTTTTACCTCTATTCCAATCAAGCATAGTATGAATTCGAAGATATGTTTTCGATCTTGGATGAACTCACTAGTTAATGAGATCTAATCTAATGACATCACCATAGCTACATCGATCCCGTCGAACCTCACTGATAAGACTTTAGATTAGAGATCATCGATTAGTGGTTTTGTTCGTGATCGAGATATATACTCTATTTGTTTGCAATGCATGCATCGGCTATTTTAGTCGATTCGCCTATGCCTTCACACATATAACATATTTTTCATGAACCTGTCAATATATAGATGGTTTTATAGATTCTTTGGCTTTTATTTTGTTATCATTATCATAGCTATATCGATCCGATCGAACCTCACTGTTGATGGTAACAGATTAGATTCAGAGCGTTTGTAGATTCATTTATACTAGACAGTCGATTTGTTCGTATGTTATATCTTTCCTCGTTATACTTATCGGCTCAATGCTTTACACTGGTTATATCTATCTAGCCGATGATGTTACTTATATCTGGGTGTATTGTACTTGTTATCATAAATCAATCATGACCCATGAACATCACAGTCCTTAACAGTCAATTTCTCCTCGTATCGGCTATTTAGTCGATTCTCCTGTTTGGCTGCTCTCGAAGCAGCACACTTAGAACTGTCTGGGCAAAACTGGCATGTTCCACCCTAAGCTACTAATAAAATTTTCTCTCCTTATCAATTATAGGTCAAATTGACTGGCGCACCTTTTGGGATTTTCAAGATCGACTGGTCCTGTTGTGAAGCCAAGCAAGATCTATGGGTTGACCTGGCTCAGATCGTTCCGGCTTGCTGTGTGTCAGGCGCATGGACACATTTTTGCGTCAACACACGTTTTGGCACGTCCTATGGGACCACAATTATCATGGCAGCTCACAACAATAGGAACATTCTTACAGTACCTTATGAAGATTTACCTGATGAGGATAAAATGTCATTGGTAAAGCTATAGAAGAGTTTCAGAATAAGTGTTTGTTGTCCTACACCAAGACACGTGACAATAAAGTTATTCAGAAATATCCACTATCAAGAGTTTTGATACATGGGCAGTCAGATACAGATGAAGCTGATAATAGATGTTTCTTTGTACATGCTATCAACAAATCTATTCATTAAGCCATGTTGAATCGTAATACAGCTTTCTTGAACATATTCCACAACACCATGAAGGAGGTGTTTCATGGATATCCAATTGATCAGATTAGACTGGCTTATTACAATATTCCACATTCGTTGACTCAGGGGACTAATCAAGCCGATACTGGTCATCAAGAAGTAGCACTAGCTGGCAATGATGATGTGCAGGCAATTCAGAGCTTATCTGAGCAAGTTCAGGATACTACTACTAATCAAATACAGTATAATCCTAGATCATCAGTGCAGCATGTGCAACAACCGATAGGGCAAGTTTAGAATCAAATGGTTAATTTTGGCACATTAGGCCAAATACCGCCGTCGGCTAAAAAAATAGCACCATTAGTTCAAAGAATTCGTAGAGATATAGATTCTAACATTTACAATCAGAGACTTCAAGCAGCAAGTCAACAAAGGACTCAATAGACAGAGATTTCACAAGGATATCATTATGACATGGATTATAATACCCATCATATGATTCCAAATTCAGGGTATCAAGGTACCCAAAATTTTAATCCACAGATGGGTCAGCAATTGCAAGGAAATCCAAATTCGAATGCTGATGAGTTGTTGCTCAGAGTAACTAAAATGATGAAGAATCAGTTCGGTTTAAAACCAAAAGGGCAAACCTTTTTGTACAAACATCCTTATCCAGAGTAGTATGATTTGGTTGCTCTTCCTATAAATTGCAGGCTTCCAGAATTTACTAAGTTCACTGGTCAAGATAGTACAAGTATAATAGAACATGGCAGTTGATATCTTACTCAGTTGGGTGAAGTATCCATTGAAGAAGCTCATCGAGTTCATTTCTTCTCTTTATCCCTGTCAGTACCAGCTTTCACCTAGTTTTCATCGTTACCAGTTAATTCTATTGCCAATTGGACTGATTTGGAGAAGAAATTTCATACATATTTCTATACTGGGATAGGAGAAAAGAAAATCATAGATTTGATGACCATAAGGCAAAGAAATAATGAATCGAGTACTAAGTTTCTTCAGAGGTTCTGGGAAACAAGATTTTTGTGCTTTTCGTTGAATCTGACTAATGATCAGCTAGCTGCTTTGGTTGTTCAAGAAATGTTGCCAACATGGAGAGAAAAACTGCTTGGGCAAGAGTTTGACAATTTAGGTCAGTTGGCTCAACGGGTAGCAACACTTAATATCCAATTCTAGAATATGCGTAGAGATACCTGATTCTAGAAGAATGCCGCAATTGCTGAAGCTTATAATCCATATTTAGCTGATGATGATGGTGAGGATGATGAAGAAGAGGAGATTGCTGTGGCTGAATGGAATTGGGGTAAGAAGATGGTGATGGTTCCCAATACTTGGGGAAAAGGAGTTGAGGAAAGTTATGATTTTGATGTTACAAAATCAGACAAGCTCTTTGATTTCTTGCTTGAGAAGGGACAGATCAAATTGCCCGCCAATCAAGTCATGTTACCCCCTGATCAGTTGAAGAATAAGAAGTTCTATAAATTTCATAATACTACTTCTCATTCTACTAATGAGTGCAGAATTTTCCGATAACATATACAGAGGGCTATTCAGCAAGGAAAGCTTAAATTTGATACACCTCGGAAGATGAAAGTTGATGATAATCCTTTCCCAAAAGATCAGAATATGGTTGATGCTAAGTTGCTCAAAGGGAAGACTAAAGTTCTAACATCAACTCAGGCAAAAGAAACTGGAACAGTTGATCTAGATATGCAAATATCGGCTGATGAATATAAAGAAATTAAAAGGTGTTGTGACCACTAGAAAAGCCGATATGAGTAGGGAGAGACATCAAGAAATGAGGCGATGAGGCCACGTGTTACATCTCAAATTTTGTTGAATAAATGACAACGGCAAAAAGAGAAGGATTATCAGTGTTGGTTAGAAGAGAAAGAATATCAGCGTCAACAAGAAGAGGAGAGGTATGAAAGAGAACAAGCTGAATTACATTGGAATTATTCTTTTTTTAGACATTGTTGGAATGAAGGTTTGAAATTGCCTACTAGAAATAATTGCCCAGAGTGTAGTGAACAATATTGGGAATTTAGGCAATCTCAAGCCAACTGCCGGTCTATCCATGCTCGAATCGGGTATCATCATGATAATATGGATCGACGTTTAAAAATTAGAAGTATTCATGATCGGCTTGGGAAGCGAGTTGTTGATCAAAATGGGCCTGATTATGTAGAAGAAGGTGATGAGGAAGAGTATGTTTTGCAGGAAGGGCAATGGTGTCTAGGAGGTTTAACAAGAAGTCAGAAAAGAAGGTACAACATCTAAAGAATAGAGAGCTATAATAGGCTCAGAAATCTAGTAAACCTCAAGTATGGTGTGTTAAACAAACAGCCGATAAGGGTCAACCATCGGCTAATATTCAAATTTTATGGACGGCAATGAAGGATATAATCAAATTTTTATGGCTAAGAAAGACATAGCAAAAATAGCTTTTAGGTGCCCTGGCACAATCGACTTATTTGAATGGGTTGTGATGACTTTTGGTTTGAAGAATGCTGGTGCAACTTATCAGAGGGCAATGAATTATATTTTTCATAAGTTGATCGGTAGGATTGTTGAAATCTACATTGATGATGCGGTGGTGAAATCCAAATGGTACAAAGAACATCTAGCTAATTTGTGGGAGACTTTGGAGTGCATGAGAAAATAAGGTTTAAAGATGAATCCTAATAAGTGTGCCTTTGGAGTATCAGTTGGACAATTTTTGGGTTTTATGGTCCACAAGAGAGGAATTGAAATTGGTCAAAAAAGTATGAAAACAATTGATGAGGCAGTATCCCCGACTACTAAAACAGAATTACAATCTTTACTTGGTAAGATTAATTTTATTAGAAGGTTTATTTCAAATTTGTCAGAAAGGGTTCTGCCATTTTTCTCCTTTGTTGAAGTTGAAAAATGATCAAGAATTTAAATGGAGTGGCGTACAACAAAAAATGTTTGAGAAGATAAAGAATATATGAAGTGTCCACCTGTGCTGGTCCCTCCTCAGCAAGGTAAATCTTTTAAGTTGTACGTGTTGGCTGATAGCCAAACAATTGGATCGGCCTTAATGCAAGAGTTTGAAGGAAAAGAATGAGTTGTTTTCTATTTAAGTAGAAGGCTTTTGGATCTAGAAACAAGATATTCTCCTATAGAAAAGTTATTATTATGCTTATATTTCTCTTGCACTAAATTGCGACATTACTTGTTATCGGCTGAGTGTATGGTTGTGTCTAAGGCTGATGTGATCAAGCACATGTTATCAATGCCAATATTAAATGGGAGAATGAGAAAGTGGATTCTTGCATTATTGGAATGACTTGAGGTACGAATCGGCTAAAACAGTCAAGGGGCAATTAATAGCCGATTTTATTACTCAGCATCATAAACCAAGTACTGGCTATGTAGAACTGATACCTTAAACATTGTTCTTTGATGGATCATCATGCAAGCAAGGTGGTGGCATTGGTATTGTTATTGTTTCACCTCGGGGGGCAAGTTTTGAGTTTGATTTTCCAATTAAACCAATGACTACCAACAATCAAGCAGAATATAAAGCTATTCCTTAGGGACTTCAACTTCTTCATGAAGTGAAGGCCGAGTCAATTGAAGTATTTAGAGATTCATAGTTAGTTATTAATCAGTTGATTGGCCTATATGAATATAAAGATGATATTCTAAGGGGATATTATGATGAATGCCAGAGGTTACTCAAAGAGTTTCCCCATATTTCTCTTCAGCATATTCCAAGAGCACAGAATCAAGAGGCTAATCGGTTAGCTCAGAGTGCGTCAGGTTATTGAGTGTTTCAAGAGATTTTAAGTAGTGAAACCTTGACAAATGATTGGAGAGTTGAAATAGCCGAATACCTTAAGAATCCATCACAGAAGGTTACCAGGAAACTAAGGTATAAATCGACTAAGTATGTTTTGTTGGATGATCAGCTATATTACAAGACAGTCGATGGGGTGTTACTTAAATGCTTAAATCAAGAGGAAGCTAAAGTATTGATGGGTGAAATACATGAAGGGATATGTGGAGCTCATCAATCGGCTTATAAGATGAAATGGATTATTCGCAGGTCTGGATATTTCTGGCCAACAATACTAGAAGATTATTTTGAATATTACAAGGGGTGTCAGGATTATAAATGTTTTGGTAATATTCAGAAATTCCCTACATCGGCTATGAATCCAATAATTAAACCATGGCTATTTCGAGGTTGGGGAATTGATTTAATTGGCCAGATTTTTCCACCTTCAAGTAAAGGATATAAGTTTATATTGGTAGCAACTGATTACTTTACCAAATGGGTTGAGACAATTCCTTTGAAGACGGTAACCTCAAAGAATATGGTTGATTTTGTCAAGGAACATATTGTGTATCGTTTTGGAATTCCTCAAACTATTACTACTGATCAGGGAACAATGTTCACATCTAAAGAGTTTAGAGATTCTGCTGCCAGTATGGAAATCAAGTTATTAAATTCTTCTCCTTACTGTGCTCAGGCTAATAGCTAGGCAAAGGCATCCAATCAAATTATGATTAAATTGATTAAGAAGAAAATTGAGGAGCAACCGAGGAAGTGGTATTTAACACTCAATGAGGCATTGTGGACATACAGGATGGTGTGTCATGGATCGATTAAATCATCACCTTATGAGTTAGTATATGGGCATAATGTGGTTCTTCCTTGGAAAATCCAAACTGGATCAAGACGTGTTACATTACAGAATGATTGGACAACTGAAGTCTATAAGTGTGGCAGAACTGCCTAATCTAATGCCTCCTAGGAGTGCTCGTCTTCTATTTGACACTAAGCACTCAAGGGATAACACTAAATTACTCGATTCTATTGGGCACACCCTAGGGGTGAACCCGAAAATCCACATTTTTCATCAGGATCACAAATGAGAGAATAAAGCTTACATCATTCTTAACCATTTCTTACATCACTTTATATGTACATCAGAGTATAAAATTTATTATTATGACAGCAGAATGTTATCATATTATCAGAGTTATGAATAATTTAATGTAACAGTGGAATATAAACATGTGATCAGAATTACAACGGAAATAATTATCTATTCATGGCATGGTGAGACATTGATATGTAAACTATGACAATAGATTATAAAACTTTCCTTTATAAAACATTTGATGAGAGTTATAAATAAAAACTATGATCGCAGCGTAAAGGAAATCCTCTCTGAGCCCACCAGGAGGAATCCACACACAAGAGTCAGCTCTAGCATCCACCTGTCACCTGCAACAGGGGGAATAAAACCCTGAGTACTCAATTATACTCAGCAAGACTTAGCCGACAGGAGAAAAGAAAAGACTTCAAGGATATGCAAGGTTATCTGGCTTGTGGGTTTATTGCATTTGCAGTAAGCATTACTAAGCGTTCGTCCTTATATTCAATTTTTATTAATAGCCGCATTGGTTCATTAACTAACCATTCTATGTAAGCACCTGTGCTACTTTCAAGCAGATGGTAAGCAATCAGATTTCCTTTTTCCATTCCATCTTTCATCTTTCAGTTCTTACTACGGTGCTAGGCAGAAGACAAGCCGTACCGACTCGGCGGCGATTCGCGAATCAATGTCCCCAGCTGGGTACCCTAAAAACACATGCCATGCTTGTACGCAAGGCACAAGCAGGACCAACCCATCACCCTCCTATCCTGGGGTCCTAGGTCCCCATCCAAACTAGGACTCCAAGCCCCCGCCTCTGAGTCCTAGACTCAGTGCGGTGCAAGGACCTCCTCCACCAAAACAAAACCCTGATAGTCAGCCCAGAAAGAGCCAGAACCCACGACAAGAGAGCAACAAGTCTTCCAAGCGCCCATACACAAGTATATGCTCGGGATAATAAATTTGTGACTTGCCTCGATGGCTTATGCAATGACCGGTCCTTAACCGACACAGACAGGGAAAGCAGTGTAACCAAGCCATGCCATGCATCCACGGCAACACAACCTCTTACACTCACCAATACCCAAACCATATCCTTGCCCATTCACCATTTTTCCTTTCCACCATTTGTATTTTCCAAGTGATAATAATCCAATAATATATTTCCTATCTCTCACGAGTGACAACCATCACTCGACTTCTACCGGAGTCCTATAATATATATATGCAAGTGGGTTCATTCAACTCCTCAAAACTTAATGCACAAATATAATTTACTATAGAAAAGTAGGGGTTATGCACCGGGGCTTGCTTGGATAAGATATATATTAAAAGTTAGTATCTGCATCTTCAGATCATCCACCATCAATTGAATAGAAAGCCCCTTGCATCATCTCCTGGAGAGAATACCATTACACCATCTTTGGATTCCCAATCATTCTTCAATTGATACGTTGATCCATCATCATACCTATATGATATGCATTGATGCAAGCGGCCTAGGTGCCAGACTGACAGCCCATCGGCGCGCACAAGGCAGTGGCCCACGCGGCTAGACAGCGGTGGCGGCCCATTTTGCAAAAATGTCCCTGCGTTTTCTTGAAACTAACCTACAGTCTAACATATACTATTCATATGAGTCACGTATTTTGCAGTAAAGACCCTGTATAAAATTTCTGCTTGGATTTATACCCTTTTCTTCATCCTCAAAAGCAGAGGGCAGACAGGGAGCACCGGCCGACGGCGGGAACGGTGTGACGGGGCCGGGGAAGGCACGACGGCGGTGGACTACCCGCCAGCGAGCTGCACGGGGACCCGCGCGACCTCGGGCTGGCCGCGGCAAGACCCGAGCCAGCCCACGGTAGCCTGCCCGTGCGAACCGTGGAGGCGACAAACCAACAGCGGCAGACAGCGGCAACGGCGCTCTAGGCGCGGAGGCTACGCAACGGTGGCACGCGCACTCGAGGAGGAAGGCGCGGGCTGGGGCGGGCACAGCACGGTGGTGGAGCATGGGTACTGCCAATGGAGGTGGAGCGGCATCGTGCGGGTCCACATGGCCCTGGCCACCGCGGATGATGGCGAGGTGTAGGAGCAGGCGCTGAAGTGGGCGACGGTCAGCAGCGGATGAGCAGCGCTTGAGCTCAGCCCCGAGCTAGTCCATGGCGGATGCGTGCTAGCAGCAGAGCGAGAGAGAGAGAGAGAGAGGGGAGGCCGAGCAGGCATATGAGAGGGACGGCGCCTGGGAGCAGCAGGCCTAGCGCGGCTGAGGAGCGCGCGCGCTTTGCGGTGGCTAGGCGACGGCGGACGGGAGGCAGGGGAGGTTGCCCAGAGTAGCGGCGTTGGTGGTTGGCAGCCAAGAAAATGAGAGCAGACAATGGTAAAGAAGAGCGATGCGCAAGAGGGAACGAGAAGCTATGCGATACGTCCAATCTCATAAATGCGGCGTGGGGCAGTGGCCTGGCACAACGTGGCTGGCAGCGACATGCCTGCTCACGCACAGAACGTGAAATGGCATGGCGCAGCAGGGGTAGAACCACGTGTTGGTGGTAGGAGGTGACGCGATGAGACAGTAGCAGTTCACAATTTGAGGCGGCGTGGTTGGCAGCGGCGTGCCTGTGCGCGCACATGGAGATGAAAGGACACGGCAAGGGATAGGGTAGCCTAACACATCAAGTGAGGCCAAGGCCAAGGTGGAGGCAGGCACCTATCGAAGGTAGTCAGTGGACTAATCCAGCTATAGGGCAGAGGAAATAAGGAGATCATGCTCAGAGCAAAGAACAAGCTCGCACATGCCAAACAATGAGACATCTATGTGTATCAAGTCTCATCACATTAACTGGACCTATAGCGGCTCTATGGATAGCAATGACTTAACACAAAGTAAATGATTGTTGCATGGAGAAGTGACCACTGGTGGCGCTGGCGCTGCACTAATGCACCACGTGCATCCCCTCTAGGTTTTTAGCTACACACATGCTTCAAACACACATACTACTCCATGCAAGCACCATCAATTCATCATATCCTTTATCACGTCTCACCCTTTCAGCTGCATGCACACATAAGTCATCGCCACATTCATCAAACAGCTGGCTGCATGCACTCATCGCATTTAAGGTTTCCCATGCATGCATGATCCAAGAGGTTCTACGGAAAAATGAATGGGAGGCTCAGGAAGCCACGAGGACGAGACCACAGTACGAGATTCATAAGTATGTTTAAATAAAAAAATTCCAAGAAACTCGTTTCAAAAATTTGACTTAGGCCTAAATCGCGGTGCTAAACGAGCTCGTAACACCAGGGGTATTACAACAAGAATCTAATGATGGATGACTTAGATGACTTAAGTTGTCATCGGTTGCGTGCTCTTGAGAATATTGAAGCCAATAAGTTAAGGGTTGCAAGGCATTATAACAAAAAGGTCAAGAACAAGTAGTTTGGTGAAGGAGAATTAGTCTAGAAAGTAAAATTGCCCATTGGGTCTAAGGACAGCAAATTTAGCAAATGGTCACCTAATTGGGATGGTCCTTATCGAATTAGTCATTGTGCGCCTGGCAATGCTTACATTCTAGAAACTCTAGAAGGAAGAGAAGAATTTGATAGAGCGATCAATGGAAAACATCTAAAGAAGTATTATCCTAGCGTCTGGGTTGATGCTTGACAGTCGATTTGTTCAGTCATCGGCTCTAATAGCCGATACCAGAAGGGTATCGCCTTTAGTTCAAAAAATTAACCCAAAGGGGTGAAAGCCGATACATTATGTATCACCTATAGAGTAAAAAACACACAAAGACATTCATATCATGGTGCATTCACAGAGACACATTGATAAAAATAGAAATAGTTGCAAGTGTAGATGTGTTTGAGGCCGGAACCCTTGGCTGATATTTATAGTCACGTAGTGAGGTAGAAGATATCTTGGGACGTGCAAAAGGAAACTGCAATTAATAGAAGGCGAAGCGTCGCCCTAATAATGCCAAAGAAAATACGGCGTTGATAACTGAGGACGAAAGATTGAGGAGTTTTGTTAGTAGAGGCCATATTTTTAGACTTAATTGGATTAAGGTCAGAGGTCTAGAATCGGCTATTTTCAAATTGGCTCTATAGCTGAGATAAGAGATATAATAGATCAACAGAAAATATGGTTATTATTGGTTCCACACAAGATATATATTACAAATATTGGTATGCAGATTACAAGTTTAGAACATCCTGGATTACTTTTAATGCTTTTAGCCGGATAGCATTGACTTCTATGATTTGTTGTTTGTCTTCTTCGGTTAATCCAGAAATGTTCTCAAGGTTGCTGCAAATGACATTGCCTTCTTTGACCTTGGTCAGCATCTCTTGTTTCTTTCGCTTGATGACATCAGGTATTTGAGCCAGGTTGGACTCATGACGATCAATGGCAGCCTGCACATTCTCCAGTTCTTTCTTGAGTTCTGCATGCTTGGCTTTTAGTTGGTTTAGCTCTGGTTCGATCCTGAGGGGGAGTTCTTCAAGTTATAGATTAGCTATGCTAGCTCTTTGGCCTCTTGTTTGTTGGAGTTCTTCTTGGCCAATAAAGCTTCGCGATCAGCTAGGTTTCTCTAAGCCCTTTTCACTCTTGGAGCTTGATTCACAATGTTGGACAAAGGTGTCAGAGCTTTAGCAAGATTCAAAGGCAAGCTACCCTTAATAGCTAGGAAAGTTCTTCTGACTGAATCTGCATCCTGAACCAAATTGGTTATATCCTTCTCAAGCATTAGCAATATGTCCCTTAGTCGATTTCTGGTCTCTTCTGATAAAGTCTCTTGGAGGGAGGTGGCTGATGAGCTAATCTCACCTTCATCTATGTATTCTTCAAAGTTTAAGGAATAGCTCAGAGCTAGAGAATTAAGTGTCTATATATGAGCAAAGGAAATCTTATTAGGAGGATCAAATCAGTTGATAACAAGATAAATGGTGAAGTAAACACAATACCTTTTCTAGAGGAGGCTCTAGTTGAAGAGAAGGAATAGCTGATGATGCACCAATGGTATCTGGCTGAATCGGCTCTGAACTTTCAACATTAGTATCTGCAAACATCATGGGAATTTTTTTCAATTCATGTCTGTCGCAGAAGGATAAAATAAATATATAATTTTCTTACCATCGATTGTTTGTTGAGCTAGGAATTGACAGCCTAGGTGTCAACGTTAATAAGGTTGTCTTTGACTGATGGACGGTCGATTTTCTGTTCTTGCATGGATATTACCTTGGTAGCATCAGGAGGCGAATTAGAGAGATGCTCATCTTCTATCACTTGAAGTTTATTAGAAACATCAGTGGTTTCAACTGTAATCGGCTCTTTAGGGGGAACATCCGATGAGAGGTTGGTGGATACTGATTCAAGTGCCTGGGATAGTAGTTTAGCACCCAAAATAGACTGGGATACAATACTTGATGGTTGCAAAAGAGGATTGGATCAGACATTAAATATTAATGTGAGAAAAGAGATTAGTTGATTTACCTAAGTACCTGATGGTTTGGTTCTACAGAGTCTTTTCCTGGTGGTGGTTTTCTGAGTTACATCTCTGGTTGCCTTACGTTTGGAAGACTGGTATGTAAGTATTGCTAGAGCAGCTGGGGTCTTCATCACCTTCTTTAGGATGGGTGTTGTGGATCCCATTCTTGAGGCTAGACATGGTGGATAGTATTCTATTGGATGCCCTTTCCTATCCATGTTTGGGGGATCAAATTCGTTGTCCTAGAAAAGTTTGTTAGAACAGTTGGCAGGGGAATTTATTGAATAATTTTTTTAAAAAAAGGAATGGTAAGTTACCTCACTGTCAGAAGCGAAATCTTCATCTAGAGCTATGCAGTTAGGATGGACTGACCCACAGAAGAGATGGGAGTGCCATTCTTGCCACCAGGAGTCAAAAAGGTTAGAAGAGAAGGTGACTCTTGTCAGTCATGCAAGCAAAAGGAAGATCTGATCCTAGTTGAAAGACTCTGGAGGCTTCCATTACTTCATTGATACCTTCTCTTGGCTTCAGTGTGTTCTTGAAGAATAGTTGAGGAGGCAGTTGACTAAGGCCGAATTGATGGGCCACGAAACAAGGATTGTAGAATTCGTAAGTTGGAAGATTTTCTAGAAGAAACGAACCGGTAGCCATTTTGCCACGGCCATGGCGAAATTTAGCTGGCAATATACATGGTTTGATGATGTAACTGAAAATTGTTGTAGCTATTTCATCTGAGCAGCCTGATTCAAACCAAAATTTGAGTGGCAGAACTAATTCATTGTCTTCATCTTCATCATAAGACAACCAAGTCAAGATGTTTGTATCAAATCATTTGTAAAATTTCTTAAAGAGATGGCCTACATCTACATCAACTGTTATGGCTGATGCAGTCTCACCATAATTCTTGCACTGTCGAGTTCTTCCTTCTTTTCCTTTGTAATCTTCAGCAAAGTTGGAAGAAGGAAAGCCCAATTTTCTGAGATCGGGTCTTATAATCTTGTGCATATATAGGTTCAGCCATAGTTGTATCAACCACCAAGAGCCACTAATGGTATGCATTGGTTCATTCTTCAGCAATTGGACAGCTACCTGGTGCATTAGATGATAAGCAGATCCTAGCAGGTATTTTCCAAGAGGGATTTCATTGCCAGCTGCTAGACGCTCTGTTAGGTATTTATGATTGAAAGTTGGACCACAAGATGATCCACAAAAGATGAATCTTTCCAGCCACATGTTCAAGAAAGCTACATGTTGCTTTTTGGCCATAGTTGATCCGTCTTCAATATGGTTCAGAATGTAGCTTGTCCATCCTATGCAGTCTGATATTTTGGCTAATTTCTTGGATCCAGCACTTAAGAAGTCATAAGGTTGCATTGATCCTATTATTCGAAGGCCGGTCAATATGTGAATATCGGGCAAAGTGATGGTCATTGGGCCGTAAAACAAAAGCATTTAAGGTGTTGGACCAGAAGTAAGATGTAGAAATCAGAAGTGAATCATTTCTCTCCATTCCAGACAGTGAGAGTGTCAAACATTGATTCAAGTTATAAATCTCTCAATCTCTAGCTTTTTCCTCCGATACTCTATGAAATCAATCTCTCCAGTTTCTAAAGGGAGTTTTGGTGTTCCAGGAGGATAAATCTACTATAGAATGTTTGAAGAGGATTCGGTTGGTTTCTTGTCTGATAAAGTCAGATGGATCAGGGTCACCCATAGGCCCAAAATAATAGACATTGGGAACAACAGCCGATGGAATCAAGATTTCGTTCCTTATTTCCTAGGAACCAGATAGAATAAATTTGAGAAGAAAGGAAATACAGGGTAACAGCTAATATTTGGAAGACGGAAACTTGAAAGCATACCTCAGGGACGTGGTCGCCGATCGCCATTGCAGCCAAGATTGATCTAAATCTGAGGAAGATTATTTGAATAACCGCTTGATAGAGCAGAGGATTTGCTAGGGTTAAGGTCTTGGCGATAGCGGCGTTGGTTGTTGAGGCTTGCTTGAGAAAGAAGGGGAAAGCGAATAGGCTGAATGAGTTGGAAATGATACTGTTGGGGTATACTGTTGGGGTATTATCATTGGCCATTATCTCGGATCAGGACCGACTGTTCACCAGTAAGTTTTGGCAATTGCTCTTCAAGCTGGCAGGTACTGATCTTCGAATAAGCTCCGCATATCATCCCCAAACGGACGGACAAACCGAACGTGTTAATCAGTGCATGGAGACTTTCCTTCGCTGTTTTGTTCATTCATGTCCTCGGCAATGGTCTCAGTGGCTCTCAGTGGCTGAGTTTTGGTATAATACCTCATCCCACTCCGCCTTGGGTCGCTCTCCATTTGAAGTGTTATATGGCTTTCCACCGCGACTGTTGGGACTGGATCTTTCTGTTGCAGCTCCAGTTCCTGAACTCTAGTAGTGGCTGACTGAGAGAGACGAATAGGCTGAATGAGTTGGAAATGATACTTTTATTTATTATATAAAATTCAGGCCGAGAAATCAGGAGTTGCACGTATATTTCGAAATAAACGGTTGCGACACGGTGAGCAGGTAAATAGAAATTTTAGAATAAAACCATTTTTATCCCAAAATTGGGGGACATATGTTTACACCAAAATCTAGAGAGAAGAAATCGGGAACTCAAAGCTTATAAGATTGTATCATCAAGGAATCAATCAGATGTGAATTGATGTCGGCTGGTTTTGATGCAGTGTCGGAATCGGCAATTTTATAGATGACGTCAATGGACTACATAGGGATGGCGTCAGGGAAAAATATGTCGGACCCTGCAAAAAGGAAAAGATTAGAGTCCAAGTTATTTTTAAGTTAGGAATGTTTTCTTTTATTCCAAGAATTGTAATGAGTCGTATTTGAGTATGATTCATGTTTAGGTTCCGGGTATAAATATTGGACCCTGGTTATTGTAAAGAGACGAACAACCAATCAATACAATTACTTTTTTCGGCTTCACGCCAATCCTTAGGAGTAGGAGTACTGTAGATATCATCGAGTTCTTCAACAAGTAGGGCTGCATCGACTGATCGACCTCTGGCTTGTCTGTGAGTACCATCATGACTTATATTATGCTTGTAAAGCTACATCAGCCGATTGATCTTTTACGAGTATAGTATAAGTTAGTTATCGATCTGTATCATTATTCGTAAGACTGCATCAGGTGATTGACCTCTTACGGATCATAATATAGATCAAAGTTATCGATCTTGTGTTCAATAACTTGTTGTTTAATACAATATCACCAGTTATCGAATCTTCTAAGATTAGTAAGATTTTCCTGGTTGTTCTTGGTTGACTCACCAGTTATCGATCTTTTTATAATTAATGTTTCATTAATCATAACAAATCATCTGATTGAGATAGAGATAGATAGGCATCATATCATCATAATTGGTCGCCTTCAAGTCTGGTCACACTTTGAATCTCATAATTGATGGCTTAATTATGCTAGATCGACTGTTTTACCTCTATTTCAATCAAGCATAGTATGCATTCAAAGACATGTTTTTGATCTTGGATGAACTCAATAGTTAATGAGATCTAATCTAATGACACCATCATAGCTGCATCGATCCGGTCGAACCTCATTGGTAAGACTTTAGATTAGAGATCATCGATTAGTGGTTTGTTCATGATCGATGAAAGGATCAAGATGCCCAAGAGGGGGGGGGTGAATTGGGCTAATAATAAAATTTCTTGCAATAATTAAATCCTACGGTTAGCCCAATTAACCCCTTGTGCCTAGAAAAGTGTTTCTATCAATCTAACGCACAACGGACTTGCAACCTATGTTCCAAACTTACTCTAGCATGGCAATTCTATGAATGTAAAGACAAGTATTGAATTGCTCAAAGTAAATGCCCAAAGTAAATGCTCAAAGTAAATAGAGAGAGAGAGGAACACGGCGATGTTTTGCCAAGGTATCGGAGAGTCGCCACTCCTCACTAGTCCTCGTTGGAGCACCCGCGCAAGGGTGTAGCTCCCCCTTGATCCACGCAAGGATCAAGTGCTCTCTACGGGTTGATTCTTCGACACTCCGTCGCGGCGAATCACCCAAAACCGCTCACAACTTGAGTTGGGTCACCCACAAGCTCCGCCGGGTGATCACCAAGCTCCCAATCACCACCAAGCCATCTAGGTGATGGTGATCACCAAGAGTAACAAGCACGAACTCTCACTTGACCACTCGAAGCCTAATGAGAATGGTGGATGCACACTTTGCTACTTTTGATTCACTAATTAGGCTACTCTCTTGGATTCACGAATCTCAATCACCTCACTAGGACCTTGCTCTTCTTGGCACTCACAAACGTGTTTCTCAGCTGTTGGAATGAGCAAAAGTGACTCCACACATGAGTGGAGCTTCTATTTATAAGGCAGCCTGAAAAACGAACCGTTATGTGCCTCTGCAGGGTGACCGGACGCTCCGGTCATGTTGACCGGACGCTCCGGTTAGTTCAACCCGCACACCAGTGTTTAAGTGTTGACCGGACGCTGGCAGGGTCCGATCACCACTGACCGGACGCGTCCGGTCGCATATTTCCTTCTCTGGAACCTTACTGGAGTCGACCGGACGCTGCCTCTCAGCGTTCGGTCACTTGACCACTCCAGCATCCGGTCGCACCGAACGCAATCTCCTTGATCAAATGTACTGACTGGACCCTGCGGCCAGCGTCTGGTCGCACCGGAGCCAGCGTCCGGTCAGCATTTGACCCTCCATTCACTTTCAACTCTCGAACATATGTGAATGAAGTTTGCTCCATAGGATCATAGGGCTGTTGTGGAGCCACCTAGTGCTCGTTTTATCAAGTGTGCACCACACCTAACTCACTAGACTCATCTAGGTCAAGCTACCCGTCCATACCCCCCTTAATAGTACGGCCAAAGGAAAAACAAAGTCCTAAACTACTCTAAGTGTCACCCAACTCTAATCGACACTTAGAACTAGTCATCCTTAACCCTGTCGTCCATCCTTTGAA
This sequence comes from Miscanthus floridulus, assembly GCF_019320115.1. NCBI lineage: Eukaryota > Viridiplantae > Streptophyta > Magnoliopsida > Poales > Poaceae > Miscanthus > Miscanthus floridulus. The sequence goes on from NC_089596.1 coordinate 7,812,474, forward strand.
AACCGAAACGATTTCCATCGTAAGGGCATGACCACCTTGATTGCCCAATTGATCTCCATTACCATGACCTAACTTAATTGCCTCTGCAAAACACACGTTAGTCATAGTAATCTTGTATTGTCATTAATCACCGAAACCCAACAAGGGGCCTAGATGCTTTCAATCGAGAATGTACTCTGTTTGTTTGCTATACATGCATCGGCTATTTTAGCCGATTCGTCCGTGCCTTCACACATATAGCATGTTTTTCATGAACATGTCAATATATAGATGGTTTTATGGATTCTTTGGCTTTAGTTTGTTATCATTATCAAAACTGTATCGATCTGGTCGAACCTCACTGTTGATGGTAACAGATTAGATTCAGAGCGTTTGTAGATTTGTTTGTACTAGACAGTCGATTTATTCGCATGTTATATCTTTCCTCGTTAAACATATCGGCTCAATTCTTTACACTGGTTATATCTATCTAACTGATGATGTTACTTATATCTGGGTGCATTGTACTTGTTATCATAAATCAATCATGACCCACGAACATCACAGTCCTTAACAGTCGATTTCTCCTCGTATCGGCTATTTAGTCGATTCTCCTGTTTGGCTGCTTTCAAAGCAACGCACTTGGAACTGTCTGGGAAAAACCAGCATGTTCCACCCTAAGCTACTGATAAAACTCTCTCTTCTAGTCAATTGCAGGTCAAATTGACTGACACGCCTTTCGGGATTTCAGGATCGACTGATCCTGTTGTGAAGCCGAGCAAAATCTACGGGTTGACCTCGTTCAGATCGTTCCAGCTTGCTGTGTGTCAGGCACATCGCCACATTTTTTGTGTCAACACTAACCCATAGGAGCTAAACATTTAAGCACCTTTTAACTATTTTGCTCAATATAATTCACCAAAAATGACATTTGTAACCTAAGTTCAATTTCTTATCGATTCAACGGAAAATTCTAGTTTAATTTTTGGATTCGATGTTTGAGCTCCCAAAACACTGGTTAACACTATTCTCTTTCCAAACCTAAAGTTGTATTCTTATCTACAATATTTGCTCATCATTTTTACATACCCACTATACACAAGTTATATTTTATTTTTGTTTATATAAATTATTTCTCGTTGACCTTAACCTAGGTGCTAAGCAAGCTCGTAACAACAGAGGTGTTACAATGCAAGCTAGATATGATGACCAACATTGATTCATACAAGATGAAGTGAGCCTAGCTCAACTGGTTGGGTGAGAGACGTGGGAATGCACCCAACCACCCAGGTTCAAATCTTGTCTTGGATTGAATTTGGGTTCCTATTTCTCTTCTTAATAAAAAACCACCTAGTTCCTTCAAGGTTGGATCTCATTTTTTTTAAGCCAAACTGGAACTACAAAGATGAGCGTGCAAGCAGCATGTAAAATTGTCAAGTAATCAATGCATGCTCCTCACAAGGCTCACATACACCCTTGAACAAACGGCTCAAGCAAAAAGGCATCATGCATGTGCAGCTGCTGGTAGGTGAAACATGCTCTACATACTTAATCGAGACAGGAAAACAGAGTGCTGTGCAAAGAAGAATTAAGCTAATAAATTCCTAGCACAGGAAGATCAGGAGGCAAAGAACTAAAAATGTTCAGCATTGGAATAGTCTAAAGTTAATAGGCATATGAACCATCATTGTCTCTTAACCTGTTGGCTGCCCTGCTGCTATCTGAAAGAACCAAGCAGAGCAACAAAAACCTGCCGCTGTCGCTGACCACCAGAGGGGAAAATGTTCTGCTGCTGCCGAGGCAAGAACACAACAAATATATAGGGTCACTGTACCATGCAATAAACAAGTTCAAGAACCAGCACTGTTGAACTGGAAATCAAAAAATGTTTCTGGTGAAGCAAATCAACCTAGCTGAGCTTCAGCTAACCAACGGAGAACAGTATGGCAAGGCTGTTGCAGAGCCGAACATTTTTTTTTTTAAAAAAGCTCATGTATATTCATATATTAACAGTAGAGTATATAGACTAGGAAAAGAAATACCAAATTACTCTTCTCTGTGAGTACACGAATGTGCCCATCTTGCTATATTTAGACATAAAGCCTACACCCATAGAGAAGAGTTTTAAACAATACTCCCTCCATTCCAAATTATAATTTATTTAACTTTTTTTACCCCAAGTTTGACCGCTCGTCTTATTCAAAAAATTTGTGCATACATAGTCTAATTTAAGTCGTTCTTGAAGAACTTTTGTTAATAAAGCAAGCCACGATAAAAGAAGTGATATTTAGCACAAATTTTTAAATAAGACGAGTGGTCAAACTTAGGATAAAAAAGTCAAACGAACTATAATTTGAACAGATTTAGTACAAATTCGAGTAGGATCTCTGAATTAGCATCTGACAAAAGTGGTGAAAATTTTGCATTTTATCCCTTTTGAAAAACAATTTATTAAAATAGACTCCTCTCAAAACTTTTTTTTTCAAAAATAGACCAAGCTCGGCGTTAACAGCCTGTTTGTAACAACTCAAAAATCCACACACCAAAAATCACAACTATAAAATTTTTCTTAAGAACTCCTATGTGATGATGAGTGTCATGTATAGAAACCCAACCTAAGAGATGCATTAGGTCTGACCCAACCAAGACAACACATAAGCATGGCATGCCATTTGTTGATTATGTTATTTAATTTCTAACAAATAAAGTGTTACATACATTGTTAATTCAAGATGTGAGTTGGACTTCCATTTGCTTTATGTTATGCTTAACAAATCCATTAAAGTAATAAACCATAAAGTTATTATTAAACAAAATTCCCTAAAACTCCAACGAATAAGTTACCTCAGTTTTGAATTCAAATACTAACCCAAATTTGAAATCAAACAACGGAGAAGAAATGAAAAGAAGAAGAAGAAGGCCTCGCAGGCTCGGCCTGCGCCAACCAGCCCAACCGGCCCAGCCCTTCACTTCCCCTCCGCTGGCCCACGCGCGCATATTAGCAGGCCGGCCCCAACTCGCGCGCAACAGCCCTGCTCTCGGCCCAGCACGTCGCCCACGCCTGCGCATCCGTCTGCCTCGCTTGCAGCCATTGCCCGCTGGACCCCGCATGTCAGCCACCCCTGTCTACAGTGTCGTCTTCCTCACCCACGCCTCAATTGCCTGCGCGACTGGCGCCCGACAGCTGTGGTAGGGGCGGGCCAGGGGGTCACGTCCGGGGCATGACCCTGTCCCCTTGCGCCGCGCCCACGCAACCCTGCACCACTGTCTGATGCGATGCACACGCCTCCACCGCACGATGCCATCCGCCATGGGAGGCATGGCGCTCGGCTATAAAGCCAGCCCGCATGCCGCTCACGCCCGGCGCCCTAGCTTCCCCCTCAGCATCCGCCGCCGCTTGGTGGCCCAGCAGCCGTACCACACCGAGAGTAGAGGGCCGAGAAGGAGATCGTGAGAGGAGGATCGGAGCCCCCGCGCGCTGCCGAAGTCGCCGGAACCGAGGGCGACGCCGTCGACGTCATCACGGTCGTGGGTCGGCACTACACGGCACTGCTTCCGGAGCTACATGGCCGCAACTTGTCACTGCACCGCTATCCTCTCTTCCACAGCACCCACGGTGAGCCCCAATTTTTCCCCTGCTCGCCGCTGGACCTTGCTACTCCGGCCATGGCGCTCCATACCGTGAGCACATAGGCCAAGGCCATCCCCGGCCTCTAGGCACACTAGCACAGCACACTCACGTTGACCATGGCAACCCCCGAGCCCTTGGACGCTGTAGACCTCTCCAAGTTCCCCGGACGCCGTAGCCGAGCACGCATGCCGCGCTCACGACGCCGCCGCCATGGCGCAGCCACCACCGGAGCACCAGACCACCTCCGACCACCAGACCACCGTGTCGACCACTAGACCACCGGACTGAGCACCAGGGCACCAGCCCGAGCACCAGGCGACCAGTCCGAGCACCAGGCCACCAGTCCGAGCACCAGGCCACAAGTCCGAGCACCCAACCACCGGTCTGAGCACCGACCACCGTGGCTAGTACTGATCGAAGCACCTGGCGCCTCCTTGACTCACTCGACCCGTTCGCTGAAGCCACGAGTAACTCACGCGCACGCCGTGACCACCCCGCTGGAGCCCCGTAGTGACCCGCGCGCCTCGCCGTCGTCACCATGTCGCCGTGGCTGCCGGGAAGACCCTACCGGCCACCAGGAAACCGGAAGTCCTGCCCTGAGCTCTGGATGCCCTCGCCGCGTCCACACGGATCCGTAAGAGCCTACACACCCCACTGTGACGCCCCTCTGAGGCCATAGCCCCCACATCGACGCCGCCGACATGATCGGAAGACCGCCGTCGTGGCTAAAGCCACCAGAGGCCCTGGAGGACCCCTCGACCTGCCCAACATGCCCGCTGGAGCATTGTGACGCCCACGCGCACCATAGAACCGGCCCATGCCGCTGCACCCACGCCATTCCCACACGCCGGTTGTGCTCGAGCCGCCGTTTGACGCGACCAGTGACTTAGGAAGCACCATCCATCGCCCTGACCCCACCGTTGCAGTCGCCATGGCGTGGGGAGGTTTTTCCCCACCTCAATTGGATGCCTGAGCCGTTGCGGGAGCTCGCCGGTGAGCACGTCGCCGGTGGGAGTGCGCCGTGGAAGAAATAGAGGAGAAGGGGCGAGTTGAGCAGCGCAGCCCTGCACCTGGTGCACATAAGCCGAGCCGAAGGGAAATGACGATGGACTCGGTCCATCGTGGACCCTGTCTTAAGTCCATGGACCGTGAACCTGCATCCACCACGGACCACGCACCGTGAGCCAGCACTATGGACGAAGCCCAAAAGAAGCCCATGGCTACGACGTGGCAGCATCACAGCTTGCCACGTGGCGGGCCAAGCCCGGCCCAGATCCAGCCCGGTCCAGGCCTAGTCGAGACTCGGCCCGTATTGACCGTTGACTGTTGACCTGGCCCCACACGTCAGTAGCATAGACGCTCTGGACCCACATGTCAGACGCTGACGTCATGATGACATCACATGAGACCCACATGTCAGTGACCCAAGAGTTCCTAGACCCACCTGTCAGAACTAATGATGTTGCTGACGTCATGCTGACATCAGTTGGACCCCACCTGTCAGCTCGGAACCAAGATGCTGATGTCATGCTGACGCCATCATACCACGTGGAACAGTCACACCGTGACACGTGTCAGCCCAGAATTAATTCAGCCTTTATCCAATTTCAGAAATGATTTAAACTTCGGAAATTCATAACTAATTCATACGACCTCGGAAAAATACGAAACCAGGACCAAAACACATCGAAAATCAAGCTCTACGCAATGAACCCATGTTTGAGTGCATTTGACTCTTTTGAATTTTCATTGCTTCTTTGTGCCATTCTATAGACGTCGCTAACACGACTATAATGCGATCGTTGCAGACTCAGAGGAGAACCAGACAGACGAGGACCGTGAGTAACGTGAGGAGAACGGAGACGACTACACTGAAGGTGCCACATCCCACCCAATCTCGTAGTACCTATTACGCATGGCTAATATAGAACTGCTATTGCTTTACTTTATTGTTGTAATCACACTGTGATAGGACTTGCATGGTAGTATGCTTTCTTGATGGCCTTTACCTTGACGCAACCTTACCCCTGCATACCCTGCTATTAGGTTAGACACACGCTTACTGCTATATTTTATTTGCTTGTACTTCTACCATGCTTGTACTACGTTGATGCGTGGTGGAAACTGGTGTTATCTGAACGATGGGGAGAGTGCTGCGTGTGTGACTTGGGTGTGTGGAGGGTGAGGGTTGTGTTGACCAAGTTGGAGTATACGACGAGCCTAGGGCAAGTCTTGCTATGGGATGCTACCTGGGCACCCCTGGAAATGGATACCTGTGGTGGGTAAATGGTATATGAGGTGACCCTGGGTGTGAACCTATGATTGGTGGAGCCCAGGATGGCGGTGCTGTGGTGGCACGGTAAATGGAAACCCTGATGGAGACATTCTGGCTTGGTCAACCCTAAGGACTTACTAGTACTCAGATTCACCGGGAAGCCTTGCGTACCACTCGCCCTATATGGTGCGGGACGGCTGGACTACTTGGTAGGATATTGCCACTACTGCTAGGTTGATAGCAGACAGTGTAAGGAGGTACGGGGCGCGGAGGATTCCCCCCACACCCTTCCAAGACTTCATGGAGACCTTGTGGACCCGGCTCATGACTCACAGTTTTAGCCACCCCAGACTTAACTTGGGGTGAACCAGGGCTGAATGGTAGAGTGGCATTATCCTAGGCTAGCAAGCGACCGTAATCAGCCTAGTTGACGATGGTCAGCGAGGAAGGCAGATCTTGTGGTTATGTGAAACCTCTGTAGAGTGTATGGTTGATCGATCGATACATGTGCTGACTTGTCGCCTATGGACCTTTCCTGGGTTTCGCTTAAACTAAATAGAGAGATGCGTCCTTCTTTTCTCCCCCCCTAGAAGTGAGTGTTCGGTCATAGCCAGGGGCTACGGGCCTTGAGATAGTGCCGAGAGGGAGTTGGCCTATCGACTGAGCGATGGTATGGTGATGGTGTGGAGATGGTGGTAAGTCAATCCCCAGGATCGAAACCTGGCTCTGGAATGGGAATGGGTGGAATATGTGTGGGAATGGTGTTAAAACTTGACTATACTGTTATATACTTGATATGCTAAAATACATAGGAAACCCCAGCCTTATAGGTTCCTTTTGACTATATCCAACTTGCATCCAATTTCCACAAAGCAATGATCATAGGGTTGGGAGTGGCCAGTACAAATCGTACTGATAAATTTTGGCATACATGTTCTGCTGAGGAGTATAGCTCCGAGGAGTTTGACGGTTGAGGGGTTTGTTCCTACGCTCGAGTTTGACGATCTTATCTTCAAGCTGTTCTGAATGAATGCTACTTTTGATTCCACCAATGCGGTGCTGTAATAATTTATATAATTCCGCACTATTTGTACTATGATATTATCGTTGTATGGATGTGATATTCGACTAGAATTTGGGTAATATGATCTACCACAGTCTTATTACACTTCAACTCTGTGGATTTCCCTTTGTGGAAATTAGGGTTGTTTCAGTTGGTATCAGAGCCATACTTGACCATAGGACGAAACCCTTAGAAATGGACAATAGAATAGGACGTGAACAGCCCTTCTTTTGGTTATATACCGACCCTGCATTTACTTTTATGCAAGGCTTATCTATTAAAGACCTGCTAACACCTGTTCCTTAAAACATACAGATGGCAACGAACGTCGACCGGCCGCCTCTAGGACCGCTACCTCTAGACCACACCAAGCTTACCTTCGACTTACGTGAGCTTGGGGGTTTTGCACAGACCCTCTGCCGAGTTCTCGTCATGTTAGGTGTCCCTAACGAGCTTGTCAAGGTCACCTGCACCGGGAAGCCAGCTTAGGAAGGAGGAATCAAAGGACCGATTGTCACCTCAGTCGAGTTCCCAGCTAGCACTACCTTACCTTCTGTCCCAGCTTCCACTGAGTTTACTATAGAGGACACCATCGAGGAGGGACTGCGAGCTATCTCGCACAAGGCACTTCGCAGAGTGATGAGGGACCACTACGAGCACCTGAAGACGATAGAGTTCTGTCTACTTCCCTAGGCCCTCGACCTCAGCCTTACCCCTAGTGAGCAAAGTTTCGCAGCCAACAGAGTTATCCTTACCGAGGAGGACAGATGCCTTCGCGTCTCAGCTATCCACCTGCTGGAGCAGGATAGGTACATGACCCAGCTGGAGTAGAGGAGACGTCAGGACTAGGCCCTCCGGTGGGAGTACCAGGAGCGAGACTCACAGGGAGCATAAGAGCGAGCTAGTCTACTTGAGATAGTTGCCAAGCTACAGGACGAGCTCAACCGCCGTGAAGAAATCCACCGAGCCGAGGTCGACGACTTATAGGACAAGGCCGCTGACCTAGGCAATAGGAACTGCTACCTCGACAGTAAGGTCATGGAGTTGCAGAGAGAGTTGGACGATAAGAAGGCCGAGTTCAACCGTAGAGGAGACAGAGAGAGATCCAAGGGGGTTGACATGCTGAAGATCCAGTCTCAAAACAAGACCATGACTCAGGATCTAGAAGAGTTCAGAAAGAAGGCCGTTCGCAACTAGGGTCTCCTGATCGAGGCACTTAGGCAGAACAAGTACCTACAGGACAAGTGTGAGAGGACTCGACAGGCCTGGCAGAAGTCCGATAGGAAGCGCCTCAGGGAGATGAAGAGTATGTGGGATCAGCTACCCAAGGAGGTTCGCAGCAAGACGAAGCCTAGGATAGAGGAGTTTGAGTTAGCCCTGACTCGCCTCAACCTAGACGCCTGCCCTACCCTACCTAGAGCCAAGCCTACTGAGGAGCTCGCCGAGGTCTTAAAGTACGTGTCCCGACTTCACAAGTCTGACGAGGAGATCGAGATTGAGAACAGTCGTATCCCAGCTGCGGTATACGAGTTAGAGTAGAATGACCCTGCGTGGTCATGAGTCATGTCAGTAGCTTCCGTAAGTTGTACCCCATGATGTACCCCTTATGAGATGTATTATGAGACATTATGCGTAGTATGATTCTCGCACGTCTTCAAGTGTAGCTACTGGAGATGATGCTATGTAATAAAACCCATGTAATGAATGTTTTGGATCTTATTGCATCTTATGGATCTTATTGCTTCTTTGTAATGAGTGTTGGATAGTGTAAATGTTTTTCTTTAAATCGTCAAAATCATGTAATCATATTGAATTATAAGCACTTATGGCACAAGCACTAAATTCTCTATGATCCTTGTTGCAAATGCCGAACCGCCGATCTAATCGCCGAATGAACCGTGGACGTGCGCCCACCCCTGAACCAGTTGAACCAAATGGGGGACATGGTGGCAAACAACCGTGGCTATGGCTGTGGCCATGGACATGGAGGGATACCCTTCCACCTGGAGAATACTCCGTCGCCTGAGGAGAACATTCCTCCACCACCACCACCGAACCTGGCAGAAGTGATGGCACAACAGACCCAACTTCTTGCAGCTCTTGTTGAAGGAGCAAACCGTCACTAGGGAGGTCAGCAGTATGACTTCCAAAGGAAGCTGGAAGGATTCCTAAAGCTAAGGCCACCTACCTATGATGGCACCGACCCTAACTCACTTGTAGCCGATGACTGGCTCAAGGAGATGGAGAAGAAGCTTGATCTCACTACTTTCACCGACGATGAGTGTGTTGGAGCAGCCGCACACCAACTCACAGGTGCAGCACGCGCCTAGTGGGACAGTTTCAGTGATTCCCATGAGGACCCTGCCAACATCTCATGGGATGAGTTCGCTGAGGCATTCATTGAGTATCATATTCCCAAGGGTATCATGGAGGCCAAGGCTGAGGAGTTCCACAACATCAAGATGGGAAAGGACAGGGTGACTGAGTACACTACTCGTTTCACCAATCTTCTTCGCTATGCACCTCCCTATGTTGTGAACTCTAAGAAGGAGAAGTTGTACTATTATCGCAAGGGACTTAACCTGCACATCAAGCTAAAGTTTGGCGGTATTGAGAGTAACACGTTGCGTGCTCTGGTGGATCACTGCATCCAGATTGAGAAGGACCGCGCTGAAGCTGGAGAAGAGTACAGGGAGAGGAAGCGTAAGCCTGAGGAGTCTTTCTGTGGCCGTGATCGCAAGAGGTTCCACAGAGATGCACCATCCAGGGAACGCTCTCGCCACAACAGGGATGACAACCCTGGATCGAGTAGGGGAAGTGGAGGCTACACCACCAAATACTTCCGCCCTGCTCAGGATCGTTACACCTGGGACCATTATGCTCAGGACCGCAACACTTAGGACTGTTTCAACCGTCCCCGCTCAGCGAATGAACGCGCAGCATAGAACCGCTCCGCACCAAGATCTAGAAACTGGAAGGCACCCATGCCAACCCCTACAGGCGGTACGCCTTTCACCTGCTTTGCTTGTGGCCAACTAGGTCACAAGGCCGCAGAATGCCCTCAGAACTCAGCTACTCAGAAGTCTCAGTTCAAGGGATCTGCTACTCGTGGACGTCTCAACCATCTGGATGCTGAGGAAGCACAAGCTACCCCTGACGTGGTGTATGGTATGTTTTTAGTTAATGGCAACACTACATCAATTCTATTTGACTCTGGAGCAACTTGTTCATACATATCATCCAAGTTTGCACGAGAGCATGACCTGCCTGTAACCCCACGTGAAAAGCCTATCATCACCAGTTCACCGTTAGGAGACCTAAAATGCACCCACATCTATAAGGGAGTGAGTCTTACCATTGAGGGTCTTACCTTTAAAGCCGACCTAACCCTGTTACCTTCCACTAACCTAGATGTTATCTTAGGCATGGATTGGTTAACCATTCACCGAGGCATCATATCATGTTCACCTAGATATGTCCAAGTGACCCACCCATCAGGCCAAGTCATTAAATGTGAACCCTAGTCTGGAAAGTCCACCTCTATCCTATGTGCCCTTAAAGCAAGTTCAGAATCACAAAAAGAGGAGATGACTGTTCATGATGTGCCAGTAGTCAGAGACTATCTCGATGTATTCCCTGAAGAATTACCGGGTATGCCACCAGACCGTGATGTAGAGTTCATCATTGATCTGTTGCTAGGAACGGGACCCATTGCCAAGAGACCCTATCGCATGTCAGTTGATGAACTGGCTGAGCTCAAGAAATGGCTTGATGAGCTCATCTCGAAGGGATATATCAGACCCAGTGCTTCACCCTGGGGATCCCCTGTTCTGTTTGTCAAGAAGAAGGATGGCTCAATGAGAATGTGCATTGATTACCGGAACTTGAACGCAGTCACCATCAAGAACAAGTACCCCCTGCCAAGAATTGATGATCTACTTGATCAGCTTCGAGGTGCCAAGTATTTCTCCAAGATTGATCTCAGATCTGGCTATCATCAGATGAAGATTCGAGAAAGTGATATCCCGAAGATAGCTTTCGTGACTAGGTATGGGTAGTTTGAGTTCACTGTGGTGTCCTTTGGACTCACGAATGCTCCCGCATACTTCATGAACATGATGAATAAGGTTTTCATGGATGAACTAGATAAGTTCATGGTGGTATTCATTGATGACATCCTTGTCTATTCACCCACCGCTGAAGAACATGAATATCATATGAGAACTGTGCTCGAGAAATTAGCCCAACATCAGCTCTACGCAAAGTTCAGCAAATGTGAGTTTTGGCTATAGGAAGTTGCCTTCCTAGGCCATGTACTATCAGCTGAAGGTGTCACAGTTGACCCAGCCAAGATTGAAGCTGTGAAAGAGTGGGATCAGCCCCGTAATGTGACAGAAGTCAGAAGTTTCTTGGGATTGGCTGGATATTATCGCCGATTCATTAAGAATTTCTCCAAGATAGCCCGTCCAATGACAAACCTTCTAAAGAAGACTAAGGAGTTTGAATGGACGCCCGAGTGCGAACAAAGCTTCTAGGAATTGAAACAGAAGCTTACCACAACTCCTGTGTTAGCATTGCCTGATATCAGCAAAGATTTTGTGGTCTATTGTGATGCGTCCCGTCAAGGACTTAGGTGTGTATTGATGCAAGATGGAAGAGTGATAGCTTATGCTTCTCAATAGTTGAAAGAACATGAGAACCATTACCCTACTCATGATCTTGAGTTAGCAGTAGTTGTGCATGCCTTAAAAATCTGGAGGCACTACTTGATAGGCAACAAGTGTGATATCTACACCGATCACAAGAGCTTGAAGTACTTTTTCACTCAAGAAGATCTGAATATGAGGCAACGCCGATGGCTAGAGTTGATCAAAGACTATGACCTGGAAATTCACTATCATCCAGGGAAAGCTAATGTAGTTGCAGATGCTCTTAGTCGCAAGAGCTACTATCACACTTTGATCACTAAATTCATACCACCTGAGCTCAAGGAAGAGATTGATGATTTCCAACTTGAGATACTATCGCACGGCTTGTTGAATGAGCTCCGCATACAATATGATCTCACAAAACGCATCCGTCAAGCTCAGAAAGATTGTGAAGAAATCGAATATCTCCGTGGTCTGATGAAACTAGGCTATAAGACCAACCACCATGAAGATGAACAAAGAACCATCTGGTTCAAGAATAGAATCTGTGTTCCATCTGACCTAGTGCTATGAGAGGAAATTCTGTCAGAAGCTCACGATTCTAAGTACTGTATCCACCCTGGAGGTTCAAAAATGTATCAAGATTTGAAGAAACACTTTTGGTGGAAAGGCATGAAGACAGACATTGCAGGACATGTGGCATGATGTGACACCTGTAATAGAGTCAAGGCTGAACATCAAAGGCCTACAGGATTGCTAAAGCCTCTTGACGTCCCCGAGTGGAAGCGGGAGAGCATATCCATGGATTTTATAGTTGGATTGCCCCGTTCACAGAAAGGCAATGATTCCATCTGGGTGATTGTTGATCGCTTGACCAAGATTGCTCACTTTGTACCAGTAAAGACCAAGACCAATGCCAAAAAATTAGCAGATCTATATATTGAGCATATTCTCAGACTGCATGGAGCTCCCTCTAGTATTATATCTGATCGTGGTCCTCAATTTGTGTCCCGATTCTAGGAAGCTCTGCACAAGTCCATTGGAACCAAACTTGATTTCAGCACCGCTTACCACCCACAGACAGATGGACAGACAGAATGAGTAAATCAGATCTTAGAAGATATGCTTCATGCTAGTGTACTGAACTATGGCTCTGATTGAGAGAAATGCCTACCCTATGCTGAGTTCTCTTACAACAACAGCTACCAAGCCAGTATTAAGATGTCACCATTTGAAGCTCTATATGGCAAACCATGTAAGACACCTCTGATGTGGTCCCAACCGGGAGAAAGATCGTTCTTTGACTCCGCCAAGATTCAAGATGCTAATGAAGGAGTTGCTCAAGTGAAGGAGAACTTGAGAACTGCTCAAAGTCGATACAAGAGCTATGCTAACAAGAGAAGAAGAGAACTTGAGTTCAATGTGGGGGACTTCGTCTACCTCAAGGTATCCCTACTACGTGGAACGGTCAGATTCCATGTGAAAAGAAAGCTTGCCCCTAGATTTGTTGGCCCATACAAGATTTGCAAGAGGATTGGAAAGCTCGCCTATGAACTTGAGTTACCCGAGGAATTGATGGGTGTACATCCCGTATTCCATGTCTCACAGCTATGCAAGTGTTTGAGAGTACCCAATGAAGTAGTTCCAACTGATACACTTGACATTCAAGATACACTTGAGTATAAAGAACATCCTATCAGAATTCTAGGCAGAGATACCAAAGAGACCCGTAGCAAAACCATTCCTATGTGCAAGATCCAATGGAGCAATCACACAGAGAGAGAAGCAACATGGGAAAAAGAGTATGACCTCCGGCTAAACTATCCTTATCTTTTCAAAGAGTACATTACGCTATAATCTCGGGGACGAGATTCTGTTAAGGGGGTAGGACTATAATAACCCAAAAATCCACACACCAAAAATCACAACTACAAATTTTTTCTTAAGAACTCCCATGTGATGATGAGTGTCATGTATAGAAACCCAACCTAAGAGATGCATTAGGTCTGACCCAACCAAGACAACACATAAGCATGGCATGCCATTTGTTGATTATGTTATTTAATTTCTAACAAATAAAGTGTTACATACATTGTTAATTCAAGATGTGAGTTGGACTTCCATTTGCTTTATGTTATGCTTAACAAATCCATTAAAGTAATAAACCATAAAGTTATTATTAAACAAAATTCCCTAAAACTCCAACGACTAAGTTACCTCAGTTTTGAATTCAAATACTAACCCAAATTTGAAATCAAACAACGGAGAAGAAATGAAAAGAAGAAGAAGAAGGCCTCGCAGGCTTGGCCTACGCCAACCAGCACAACCGGCTCAGCCCTTCACTTCCTCTCCACTGGCCCATACGCTCGTATTAGCAGGCCGGCCCCAACTCACGCGCAACAGCCCAGCTCCTGGCCCAGCGCGTCGCCCACACCCACGCATCCGTCTGCCTCGCTCGCAGCCACTGCCCGCTGGACCCTGCATGTCAGCCACCCCCGTCTACAGTGTCGTCTTCCTCACCCACGCCTCAACCGCCTGCGCGATCGGCGCCCGATAGCTGTGGCAGGGGCGGGCCAGGGGGTCACGTCTGGAGCATGACCCTGTCCCCTTGCACCGCGCCCACGCAACCCCGCACCACCGTCTAATGCGATGCACACGCCTCCACCGCACGATGCCATCTACCACGGGAGGCATGGTGCTCGGCTATAAAGCCAGCCTGCACGCCGCTCATGCCCGGCGCCCTAGCTTCCCCCTCAGCATCCGCTATCGCTTGGTGGCCCAGCAGCCGTACCACATCGAGAGTAGAGGGCCGAGAAGGAGATCGTGAGAGGAAGATCAGAGCCCCCACGCGCTGCCGAAGTCACTAGAACCGAGGGCGACACCGTCATCGTCATCACAGTCGCGGGTCGGCACTACACGGCACTGCTTCCGGAGCTACACGGCCGCAACTCGTCACTGCACCGCTATCCTCTCTTCCACAGCACCCACGGTGAGCCCCGATTTTTCCCCTGCTCGCCGCCGGACCTTGCTACTCCAGCCATGGCGCTCCATACCATAAGCGCGTAGGCCAAGGCCATCCCTAGCCTCTAGGCACACCAGCACAGCACACTCACGTTGACCGCGGCCATCCCCGAGCCCTTGGACGCTGTAGACCTCTCCAAGTTCCCCAGACGCCGTAGTTGAGCACGCATGCCGTGCTCACGACGCCGCCGCCATGGCGCAGCCACCACCGGAGCACCAGACCACCTCCGAGCACCAAACCACCGTGCTAAGCACTAGACCACCAGATCGAGCACTAGGCCACTAGCCCGAGCACCAGGCCACTAGTCTGAGCACCAGGACACCAGTCCGAGCACTAGGCCACAAGTCTGAGCACCCAACCACCGGTCCGAGCACCGACCACCGTGGCCAGTACCAATCAGAGCGCCTGGCACCTCCTTGATTCGCCTGACCCGTTAGCTGAAGCCACGGGTAACTCACGCGCACGCCGTGACCACCCCGCTGGAGCCCCATAGTGACCCGCGCGCCTCGCCGTGGCCACCAGGAAGACCCTACCGGCCACCAGGAAACCGGAAGTCCTGCCCTGAGCTCTAGACGCCCTCGTCGTGTCCACACAGATCCGTAAGAGCCTACACACCCCACTGTGACGCCCCTCTGAGGCCATAGCCCCCACACCGACACCGCCGACATGATCGGAAGACCGCCGCCGTGGCCAAAGCCACCGGAGGCCCTGGAGGACCCCTCGACCTACCCAACATGCCCGCTGGAGCATTGTGACGCCCACGCGCACCATAGAACTGGCCCATGCCGCTGCACCCGCGCCATTCCCGCACACTGGTTGTGCTCGAGCCGCCGTTCGACGCGACCAGTGACTTAGGAAGCACCATACGTCGCCCTAACCCCACCGTTGCAGTCGCCATGGCGCGGGGAGGTTTTTCCCCACCTCAATTGGATGCTTGAGCCGTTGCGGGAGCTCGCCGGTGAGCACGTCACCGGTGGGAGCACGCCGTGGAAGAAACAGAGGCGAAGGGGCGAGTTGAGCAGCGCAGCCCTGCACCCGGTGCACATAAGCCGAGCCGAAGGGAAATGACGATGGACTCGGTCCACCATGGACCCTATCTTAAGTCCATGGACCGTGAACCTACGTCCACCACGGACCACGCACCGTGAGCCAGCATTGTGGACGATGCCCAGTAGAAGCCCACGGCTACGGCGTGGCAGCGTCACAGCTTGCCACATGGTGGGCCAAGCCCGGCCCAGATCCAGCCCGGTCCAGGCCTAGTCGAGACCCAGCCCGTATTGACCGTTGACCGGTCAATGTTGACTGTTGACCTGGCCCCACACGTTAGTAGCACAGATGCTCTGGACCCACATGTCAGACGCTGACGTCATGATGACATCACACGAGACCCACATGTCAGTTACCCAAGAGTTCCTGGACCCACCTGTCAGAACTAATGATGTTGCTGACGTCATGCTGATGTCAAGCTCGGAACCAAGACGCTGATGTCATGCTGACACCATCATACCACGTGGACCAGTCACACCGTGACACGTGTCAGCCCAGAATTAATTCAGCCTTTATCCAATTTCAGAAATGATTTAAACTTCAGAAATTCATAACTAATTCATACGACCTCGGAAAAATACGAAACCAGGACCAAAACTCATCTAAAATCAAGCTCTACACAATGAACCCATGTTTGAGTGCATTTGACTCTTTTGAATTTTCATTGCTTCTTTGTGCCATTCTATAGACGTCGCTAACGCGACTATAATGCGATCGTTGCAGACTCAGAGGAGAACCAGACAGACGAGGACCGTGAGTACTGTGAGGAGAACAGAGATGACTACACTGAAGGTGCCACATCCCATCCAATCTCGTAGTACCTATTACGCATGGCTAATATAGAACTGCTATTGCTTTACTTTATTGTTGTAATCACACTGTGATAGGACTTGCATGGTAGTATGCTTTCTTGACGGCCTTTACCTTGACGCAACCTTACCCCTGCATACCCTGCTATTAGGTTAGACACACACTTACTGCTATATTTTATTTGCTTGTACTTCTACCACGCTTGTACTATGTTGATGTGTGGTGGAAACTGGTGTTATCTGAACAATGGGGAGAGTGCTGCGTGTGTGACTTGGGTGTGTGGAGGGTGAGGGTTGTGTTGACCAAGTTGGAGTATACGACGAGCCTGTGGCAAGTCTTGCTATGGGATGCTACCTAGGCACCCCTGGAAATGGATACCTGTGGTGGGTAAATGGTATATGAGGTGACCCTGGGTGTGAACCTGTGATGGGTGGAACCCAGGATGGGGGTGCTGTGGTGGCACGGTAAATGGAAACCCTGATGGAGACATTCTGGCTTGGTCAACCCTAAGGACTTACTAGTACTTAGATTCACCGGGAAGCCTTACGTACCACTTGCCCTATATGGTGCGGGACGGCTAGACTACTTGGTAGGATATTGCCACTACTGCTAGGTTGATAGCGGACAGTGTAAGGAGGTACGGGGCACGGAGGATTCCCCCCACACCCTTCCAAGACTTCATGGAGACCTTGTGGACCCGGCTCATGACTCACAGTTTCAGCCACCCCAGACTTGACTTGGGGTGAACCTGGGCTGAATGGTAGAGTGGCATTATCCTAGGCTAGCAAGCGGCCGTAATCAGCCTAGTTGACGACGGTCAGCAAGGAAGACAGATCTTGTGGTTATGTGAAACCTCTGCAGAGTGTATGGTTGATCGATCGATACATGTGCCGACTTGTCGGCTATGGACCTTTCCTGGGTTTCACTTAAACTAGATAGAGAGATGCGTCCTTCTTTTCTCCCCCCAAAAAGTGAGTGTTCGGTCGTAGCCAGGGGCTACGGGCCTTGAGACAGTGCCGAGAGGGAGTTGGCCTGTCGACTGAGCGATGGTATGGTGATGGTATGGTGATGGTGTGGAGATGGTGGTAAGTCAATCCCTGGGATTGAAACCTGGCTCTGGAATGGGAATGGGAGGAATATGTGTGGGAATGGTGTTAAAACTTAACTATACTGTTATATACTTGATATGCTAAAATACATAGGAAACCCTAGCCTTATAGGTTCCTTTTGACTATATCCAACTTGCATCCAATTTCCACAAAGCAATGATCATAGGGTTGGGAGTGGCCAGTACAAATCGTACTGATAAATTTTGGCATACAGGTTCTGCTGAGGAGTATAGCTCTGAGGAGTTTGACGGTTGAGGGGTTCGTGCCTACACTCGAGTTTGGCGATCTTATCTTCAAGCTGTTCTGAATGAATGCTACTTTTGATTCCGCCAATGCGGCGCTGTAATAATTTATATAATTCCGCACTATTTGTACTCTGATATTATCGTTGTATGGATGTGATATTCGACTGGAATTTGGGTAATATGATCTACCACGGTCTTATTACACTTCAACTCTGTGGATTTCCCTTCGCAGAAATTGGGGTTGTTTCACTGTTCGGTAGGCTGGCTGGTGCTGGGGCTGGACCAGCCAGCCCAGCCAGCCATTTCCAGTCTCCAGCCAGCCTCCAGCCAGCAGCATAATTTTAAAAGTTCAAAAAATGGCGCCAACAATAGCTCATGCTGATTTTAACATTTCAAATTCAAACTTCCAGCCATGTCATGATCATGCTGAGTTCGAAATTACAGCCAACAACAACAGGTTTAACCATGAATTTACTGTAAATATGTTACATGCACAGTGCAACCACTGATATAAACAAGGCCAGCAGAAGAGATGGCCGCAGGAGGTAACCACTGGTTCATCAGCCATTTCAAAACATATATTACACTCGAACATTGCAGCACTCTTACCATGCTCTGTTCCATCGTCCTCTGAGACACCCACAACTGCACCATCGGCAACCACCTTGTTCTCCTCCACGGTATCATGGACAGGCTCTTCCGGTTCAGGTGGTTGCGCTGCAGCATCATTCTCCAGGCCAGGGGTCTCTGAGCTGAGAGGTGGAAGGTCGGACCGGAACCGTCTTGGCCAGAAGTAGCGAGACCCGCCCAGGGACATGAACTTGGAAACTGGAAGTGTCAAAATAAGATCATACAATTCATATTAGGTCCTCTTGGGGCAGCCTTCCTGGAAATTGCAGACTGCTTCATGGAGCATGCAGATTTGTTGTTTGTTTTTTGTTTTTAGTGTATGTTCAAGCCTCCTTAACACAGTAGATGTTCATGTAGTAATGTCCATCATATGTCATTGTACCAGTGATATATGAAAGAAAATAAATGTTGCCATAAGCAACATTTGCTATCCTTAGAAAAGTAATGCCTACCTGCCGGATTGCAGCTTCAATTTTCTTCTGAGCTTCGACATCAAAAGAATCAACATACAATAAAGCCTGTAAAAAAAGGCAAATGTATTAGCTATGTGACCACACTATCATTTAACAAGTTGGCAATGCAACAGAGTGGACATGAAAAAAACATGCCACAAAACATTGATACGTTTCTTATAGAACTTGCAAATACGTTTTCAATGAAGTAATATAGGAAGCAGCAAGGTGATACTTTTTTTTTTAAAAAAATGCATGTAGAGATTCAATGAATTTTCATGTGAACCAGTGAAGATTAAAATCACAAGTGATCTATACTACTGTAGTACGAAGTCAATGCATGAAAAATCAGCAATCCCATATTTCATTTGACAAGATCTGTTGCTGACCAAATAAAATTCAACATAGAGATTCTCACAAGCTCTTCTTCTTGTTTACCTTTCAGTTCCGTTTTCCGTTCATGGTGGGACCGCAGGATATTCTGTAGCTCATTGGTGTCATCTCCAAGAATAGCTTGTGCTAGTTGAGGATCATTCTGCAAATCAAGGAAACTTTGTTCTACAATAGCATGTTGTTGGCAACTAACACAGCTTGGTGAACAAATGAGGCCACAAGAAAAGTTTACCTCGAATATGTTGTTGAAAAGCTTGAGGGTTCACAGCAGTCCCATCAGCAGGATTTATCCCTAAATCATCCTGAGATGACCTGAGAGTTTCTGCCAAGGTCCTATATGTCATTCGATATGGTGCTAAGTAAAAGTTTTGAACAAGATAAGCTATTGCATCTCTTTTACTATGATGCCCATAAATCAAAATAAAGCATTGGTGCTTTGGCGCCATCTGATTCGTAAGGATTAGTTAAGAGGAATATGAGATCAAAGCAGTAGCAGCAAAGCATCAGAGAGGAAGCTCAATTGAGAGTTTGAGATCACACGCTCACCTCATAACCCTTGCAATCCGAAGCACAGCTTGAGAAGCACGAAGCACGTCTTCTTCCGTCAACTGGAAGGTTCTCTTATTCTGCACCTCTTCCTGCCCAGTTGCAAACTCAAATTACCTCTGGTTCAATCATCCATATGAACAAATACAAAACAAATATGATGAAATCATACCTCTGAGGAACAGAATCCTTGAGTAGCAACTAAACAATACAGAGTATTACATCACAGCACCAAATAGTACAGAACTTGGCATGGTGAATCACAGAAACAGTGTAGCAACTACTATGAAATCATACCTCTGAGAACCAGAGTATTACGTCACAGCACCAAACGTTTCAGCTCATTGTACTTGTTCTGGCACACTTTCTTGCTGTACACAAGGTCCGTGACTTGGTTGAAGTCATGAGTGATTTTGGTCCACCCTAGTGGGGTTGGGCCATTGGCAGGGGTCTAGTGACAGAGCTCTTTCTGCTGGATGACTAGGTCAAGAAGCAGAGAGGTTGCTCTATCATCCCAGATAGCACGGTCCTAGCTCATCTGATTCAAGGATGGACAAAGATATTAGTAATGCACCAGTCGCAAACTGTAATCACCAGTTAGGACATTGTATTAGAATCTGTTGGGAACTGAACACTAAGCATTGTATTACAATATGCTGGTATAGATATACTATTTGATTGGTAATGCTTGCTTCTATCATGGATACTACTAGTTGCCTCAAAGTGTAGGAAGCATAGAGCAAACCAAAGAAATAGGTAACTAGAACACTTATCCCATAAAAGAAATATGGAATCAATTGGCACAGTTCTAATTCTCCACCACAGGCAACTCCTCATCGAACATAGAGAACAAAAAGGAGACAACAACATAGGTAACAGACACAAAATAGAGAGAGAAAATTGAAAACTGAGCATGCATACAATAAAGTTCATGGTGAAAAGCAAGAGATGAAGCAAGCAAATTAACCACAGAAATGACCATGGTGCGTAAGTAGCACCATTCACTAACACTGTAAAATTCGCAAAGGCCAACTAAACATCAAATGCAAACTGCAAATTGACAAATAGTATCGATAACTTGCCTTTTGAGACCATTTTTGGTGTTTTGAGCGGAGATTGTAGTGCCTGTCAGCAGTTGGAGAGCAAGACGAAGCCGACGACGCTGCCAGTTTGGGCAACGTTGATCACAACCGGACGAAACGTCCCTTCTATGTCTGCAGTGCAGTCATAGAGCACAATTGTAAGATGAAAACCCTAATGTGAAAAAGTTAACATTGAAAGGGGTGAAGAAGATCGCATGTGTACGGTGTAACATAAACATAATCCAGTCGTTTTTAGATTCGAGTTATGTGTAGTACGTGTGAATATCAAAGCAATGATGAATCAGGCAATGAATCATTAGACTCGATAACTCATAGGACATAACCCTATATCGCACTAGAACAAAGTTAATAACAACAGAATTTCGAATACTACTTCAAACATGTTACAAATTCAATGCTAGTCCAATCAATCGAACAAAACTGAGAAACTAAGTTGAGGAAAATGTTGTCTTGCAAAATAACTAAACTAACTCAGCTTCTCAATGAAGGCAAATGAGGTAAGCAATACATTGACAACATAATTATAGAACATGTGCACCCAAGAAATGAATGACATCTTGCAGGTCCACATCAACACTATACGGAGCCCAACCTTACAAACCGACCAAACAATGTTAGGACGTTAGTAACCATAAATGGTTCGGGAACTATGTTACTAGTAGCAGAAATTGACTGCAAACCCACACAACTGTTAGCAAAAGGTGATTCGGACGTTAACTAAGCCATTAAGCATCATCTACTAGATCTGTACGGAAAGTATTCAGAAACGTAGTCCTAAAATATGTACGTAGAGCGGTTCTGTGCTATAGAAACAAGATGTGGTAATTTGTATCTGACACATTGTGGTGATTTGTATCGGACACATAGAGGAGCATACTTGAGTACGTGTTGGATCTCAGATCTGGTGGGTCAAACTGCGCGGCGTCGGGTTCCGTGGGGCTTACCGTGCTGGAAGGAGTCGCCGTTGATGGAGGCGGGGTCCGGGGAGGGAGGCCGAGCCCACAGTCACCGAGGCCGGCGAGAGTGAGGGAAACCCTAGCCGTGCGGAGGTCAACCTACAAGACGACCAGCTGTGGCTGAGAGGCGGCCAGGTGAGAGGACGGAGGCGTGGGATCCGGGTTACCTGGCTGGCCGAAGGCGTCGTCGATGGAGGCGAGGTGGGGGAAGAGGACGAGGACACTTTCACTGCATCCCCACGGAGGAGGACAGAGTACAGAGGCGGCCGCGCTCGGATCCGGGGGGCACCGACGCTGGCCGTTGATGCGGCGCAGGCTACTGCCCGTAAAGGCGCGGAGCGATGGCGAGGAGCGGCGTGTGAGCGTGGAACCCTAGCCACCGCGAGCGACGGGAGGAAGGGGAGAAAGTGATGGACACGAGTCGGCAACGGATATAAGCCAGTCGTTCGGTTGGTGCGGCTGGTGCTGGGCTACCGAACGGCTGGGCTGGTGAGCCCAACACCAGCCAGCCTAGCCAGCCTAAAACATGCCACGTCAACGCCAACGTGGCGTGTCACCACTGTAGCTCGGCGCGGTGTCATCCAACGCCATCCGTCATACATCGGCGTTAAGTAGTATCACGGTGAGATCTAAACACCCATGTGCTTCCTGGTGAGGTGCTACTCGCGGGCGGAGAGTTCGGCGCGATCTGCGCCGTTTATGATACAGGGAGCAGGCAAAACAGGTCATGTATTCAAATAATATACTGTACTATGTCTAATCGGCCAGGAGATACGTACTGGACGTGAGTGATCTCTTTTGATTTCTCATTAGCTGCTTCTCTATGGACGCTTCGTTAAGGTACATACCCAAATTTTTTTTGAGTATTTGATGAGTACAGGCCCGATCTTCCGAGAGGTAGCCGGTAAGTTCGATTTCTGGAGATCTCGACGTTGGCGATCCGGCTTCAAATCAGACACGATTCGAACCCTACAACCGTTACACCACTGCTCCGTTGGTTATCAACCAAGCACAACTTGATTGACCTCGCCAAGAAGGCTTTTCCTGCAAGCGAATCGAAGAGCACAAGCAAGAAGGTAAAACACGCAATCTGAAATTGCAAATATGAATGTTGCGAATATCAAAAGAGGGTTCAAGAACTCGGTTCCAAAGGACTAATCGACACAGTGGAGGAGATCAAGAACGGGGGCCCTGGATCACTGTAAAAGGATTTGTCACCACAGTTACAATGAACGATTCAGTTTCTCGATGGAAAACTAAACTCTAAACAAAAACCCAATTGTGTAGCAGCGGCGGCGGCTGTGTTTATAGTCTAAGACTCGACCTAGGGTTGGGGACGGCCAAGGGTTGGGCGCCCACAACTTGGGCTTAAGGCCCGACACGATACATGGCCAAGTTGGCCCAAATAGGTGACGCAGCACCTTGCCGTGGTCACACAGAATGATCCATGGACCTTCTGGAGCTGGGACCAGATCCAAAATGACGGCGTCGTCGTCCCCTTTCCAACGCATCCAAGAACGGCCCGTTTCGATGTCGTATGAGGAAGTTATGACCGAAACAGTGACGACGTGTCTGCTGAATCCGAGGGCGACGTGGCAGCTGAGTTGGGAACGAATTGGAACTTGGGAAAGACCATGGCATCGGTGTGTCTAGCGTGGCGATGTCCTCATCATCCTCCCCTTCTCGAATTGGAGTCGTCCTCGACTCCATCTTGGTGATGTCCTCATCATCCCCTCCTTGTAGAATTGGAGTCGTCCTCGACTCCATCCCATCATCAGCGAACTCCTGCAAAAGGTTAGTGACAGCAGGCAATGCACCAGACATAAAAGGTTGACAAAACATAGTATAACATGGTGCATCAGGATTATCACATAACTCAGCAGTAGCAGGAGTTGTAGCAAGAAAAGCACCTCCTTTTAACTTAATCCCATTATTTTTAGCAATGTCTGTTGGAGGTTTATTTTTTTATCTCATTAGCATGTTTAATAATATCCGTAGGAGACAAAGGCAGCAATGTAATTTTCTTGTCCTTATGTATGATAGTGTATGTATTAGTTCTACCATGGTGTAAAGCATCATTATCGAATTCCCATGGGCGACCTAACAAAATAGAACAAGCTTGCATAGGGACAACATCAAAATCAGCAGTATCATGATAAGAGCCTGTGAAAAAGCTAATGCGTGCTGATTTAGTTACCTTAGTCTTACCACTATTATTGAACCATTGAAGTTTATATGGATACGAATGTTGTCGTGTGGTCAAGCCAAGCTTGTCAACCAAATATGAACTCACCAAGTTGTTGCAACTCCCGCTATCAATGATAGTGAGAACACGACAACCCTGCACAATGAGATACATGTGGAACAAATTGTGGCGTTGGATCTTCATCTCTTCTTCATGACCCACACGTGTACTCAACACACGCTGCACAAGAAGGCTAGGGTAGTCCGCGGCAGCAGCCACGGAGTCAATGGTGATGGCCTCCTTGTCTTGATCGCCCTCGATGGGATCTGCATCAATGTTAGCAGCAAGGGCTAAATCATCTTCAACATCACTAGCACTTACATATCCATCCTCGGTAGCAATGAAAGCGCGACGACTGGGGCATTCCTTCATGACATGTCCCATGCCTTTGCATCGGTGGCAAATGATTTTAGAGCTGGACGAGGAGGAGCTAGTAGAAGCACCCGGAGTGCCACCTTTCTTCAGCTGTGGAAACTGCACATTAGACAATTTACTTACCCTGGAAGAAAATGGAGGTGTAGATGGCTGTGGTGCAACAGGAAGCTTGGGCGTCTCCGGCTCGGAACGCTGCTAAAAATTCCTCCCATTGTTAGACCTGAAAGGCTGGTGTTGTTTGCGTCCCTGTACTTCTCGTTCGGCCTTAATAGCAAGATGATACAATTGGGAAAAATTGCGCCATTCTTTGTAATCAAGTATGTTCTGTATATCATGGTTTAAACCACCAAAAAATCTAGCACTAGCATCATCATCATCTTCATTTATACCACAACGTGCTAAACCAATAAGCAATTGTTGATAGTATGCTTCTACTCCTTTATCACCTTGTTTTAAAGTTTGTAGTTTCAAACGTAAATCACGTTGGTAATAAGGAGGAACAAAACGAGATTTCATACGTTGCTTTAAAACATTCCAAGTTTGAGGCACAGCAGCAGCATTATTAGCATTGCAAAGATCACTCCACTAGAACAAAGCAAAATTAGTAAACTCACTAGTAGCAAGTCTAACTCTATGCTCAGGAGGAACATTATGAGAATCAAATTTTTGTTGAACAGCAAGCTCCCAATCTAAATATGCCTCTGGATCAACATTACCAGCAAAAGGAGGTAGACTAAATTTAATTTTAGCAAAAGGATCATTATTACCATGATTATTACCTCCCATGCCGCGACGATTGAAGTTGAGGCGGCGACGGGCACCACCGTCAGCATACGCATCTTCATCACCAAAAGCATCCGCATCTTCATCATCAGCACGATAAGGCGGAGGGCGTTGCTCAAGCTGTTCAATGCGGGTGACCAGATTGTTCACGTTGCGCGTCAGCTCGGTCATAAGATTGCGTTGTTCAGTCATGAACGTCGCAAGCTCGCCCTTGGACACGCACTCATTGAAGTCCGTCGGAGTTCCTGCCATGGTTAGAAGATAGAAAAAGATAACACCAAAGTATTATCCCTATCAACTAAAAGGAAACAAGTGGTGGTGGTGGTGGTGGTGGTGGTGGTGGTGGTGGTGGTGGTGGTGAAAGTGGAATGCAAAATCACAAGCGGCTTACCACCGTCTTGCCTGTATTCTTACCACCGACTTGGACTCTTTCTTTCCTTGGGACCAAATCCATGTATTCCTAATGTCCTCCACTAGGCCACCACGTCACTTTGGTCCCAAGGAAAGAAAGAGTCCAAGTCCAACACGTTTTGGAAGTTGAATTCGGACTGCAAAATAGTCCCAAATTGCGACGGTCACCACGACTTCATACGGACTCCGATTGGGACGTTCTAGCACTTTTTGGAAATCTTATCAAGTCTATTTTCCAACGGATCTGGACTCATGGCTATATCTTATCCGATGCTTCCGTAGTCGTCGTTTCAACGCCAGGACCTTTTCTGCCTTTGGTGCTGCGTCACCCTATTTTGGGCCGATGGTCCATGTATCAAGTTGGGTTCATTAGGGACGCGTCCTAGGGTTGGAGAACGACCCCAACACCCCCTGGTCGTTCCCCTAGGTATTAATAAGGATTAGAGCCGCCACAAACAGATTGGGTTTTGTTTAGATCAAGTTTAGCTCTTGCTACTTGCTTGTAAGCGTGCGTGCTGGATCAGCCGCCCGTCTTCTTGTCTTCGGAACCCCACCTTAATTAAGATTGAGTTTGAAACTTTCATCTACATCTAGTAATTCAGTACTTGCTATACTTGTTCTTGCTAGTTCTTCGATTGCTTGCAGGACGAGTGCCCTAGTGGCCGGGTGACGCGCTCCACAAGATCGCGGCAGCCATTGGAGGTGGTGTATCGGTTGCTAAGGCGCAGCTTGGAAGGCTGTAGTCGGGCCGTGAACGTCGTCTCCACCCATCAATCGAGTTATCCCACACCTCTCATCGAAAGATCATCCATAAACCCTAGCGGGTTCATATCAGTTGGTAATCAGAGCAAGGTTTATCGGTGAGAGACTTCCAATTCTTCGCTGTTTTAATTTTCCTATAGTCCAGAAAAACCAAAAAAATTAGTAGATTAGTTTACCCGCAATCCTATAAACCCTTTGAGCCTTTGCTAGCACTGCTTAGTTAGGGCTTGTTGAGTTTTCGGTTGCATCGGTTGTGTCGAGTTGCTGGTCTTAGTGTCTATTCCTTTAGAGTTTTGAGTTCTATCACGTTTTGGTCACCACGAGATCCACCATCACCATAGACATCGTTGCTGCGTTTCTACCACCACGGATCCATATGACGTCCGATTTGGGAGTTTAAATACAATCTGGAAACTTGAAGTTGTCTTCTTTCCAACGGATCTGACCTTGCAGCAAAATTCGATCTGAGCACTCCACAATCATCTTAGAGATTTTCGCATCTGCGGTATTAACAAGAGTTGTTAAATCTGAATTCGAAGGGGCTGTGTGCAATAGCCTTATTGTTTGGGTTGTCATAGTACCAAATAAAACATTTAGGCCTCTACAAAAAAAAGAAAGAAAAAGAAGAAGAAAAAAGATGAAAAAATAGACAAGAGAAGGAGAAGAAAGAAGGGGCTGAATCTGTTGTTTTCTTCATGCTGTGCTAGTTGTTCTTTTTCAGTGACTACCTTTGTGCCTAGGCTCACGTCTCTAGCATGGTTTAGTCTAGAACCAGCACAGTACCGCCGTTGAACGATTATTCAGCTTGCTTTTATGACTAACGTGGTGCTAGTACTTCCTTGCTTTAGCCCACCTATAGCTCCACATATTTCAACTACAGCTTGACAGGTGTTGTTGTTGCGGCACCGATACACTTCACTCCACGGTTGTAGACTTGTTGGTTGCCGTCACCTCCTGTTTGGCTTGGTAAGAACTTGTAAGGGCTTGTTTTAATAAGTTGAGTTTGAGAGAATTACAACCGACACATCCTAGTAGTTGATAGGAGGATACATATTATTTTTGTGTTTCTTGTTTTCTACTAATCATGGCAGGTGATATGGAGATTTTTGAGCTGTTGAAACTAGACCCTCATATTCAGGATGTCATTCAACACTTGTCGTTATATGATGGTAAGTTTGATCCTCAAGCTTACATTGATTGGGAGCTAAAAGTAGATAATGAATTTGATGAGCATGACCTGTCTGAGAAACAAAAGATTTATATTGCCTCCAATGTTTTGACTGAATTTGCTTTGCTAGAATGGAAACACATTTGTAGGCACAAGAAAGTTCTAGAATCTTGGGAAGACTTCAAATTTATTTTTAGAGATGTATTCATTCCAGCATATTATGCTGATTATTTGCTTGCAAAATTAGACAACTTGAAGCAGGGTAGTAAGACTGTGAAACAATACTACCATGATTTTAAGATTTGTATCATGTTTAGTGGATTGGATGAATGCATGAAAGATGTTATGAGTAGGTTCATGAGAGGGCTCAATTCTGAAATTCGAACCTTGTTAATTAGCAAATCATATTGCCATATTGGTCAATTGTTTTGTCTTTCTCTCAATGCTGAAAAAGAGATTCTATTATCTATGAATACTTGCCAGAATGATGTGACCCATAATGTCCAAAATTTGTCCACTCTGCATGCTAATGAAGAGCAACAAATAGTGGAACCCACTACTGATTTTTCTTTGTCACAAAATGAATTACTTGCTGTTCCTTGTGATAAAGAGGAGTTGTGTGCTGATGATTCTTTTACTCCTATGCCACAAGTAGCGAATAAGTGTGATACTTTTGGTTTGGAACCATACAAATGTGCTGAAGATAAGCTTTTTCATCCTATTACATGTGCACAAGATGAACTGAATTTGC
The DNA here is from genome assembly GCF_019320115.1 of Miscanthus floridulus. Lineage (NCBI taxonomy): Eukaryota > Viridiplantae > Streptophyta > Magnoliopsida > Poales > Poaceae > Miscanthus > Miscanthus floridulus. The sequence goes on from NC_089596.1 coordinate 7,840,879, forward strand.
TGTCCTCTTTAAATACTTTGGGTTATATTGAATTTGATATTCTGTGTAATCTAAATTGTCTAAAAGAGAAACTTAAATTTGATTCTGGTTTGCCGAGTTTTAATCATTGTTCGCTTCATGCAATTGGCAAATATGACAGCAAAGGAGAATATTTGGTGCATAAAGTTTATATTTGCTCGAATCTAAAATATCCTTTTGGGCCACAATACCATGATCAAATTGAGGGCTTCACTAACACTAATGATGTCTTGCAAAGTTTTCTTAGTTTTTCCCATATGCAACAGGATAAATATCAAGAAGGGGAGCACGGTTCACTTTTACCTACAACACATCCTCCAACAAAGGTCAAACCGAGGACGGTTTGCTGTCAAGAAGGGGAGAATGATGAGGACATCATTGGCTCAGATATGACCATGCCAACCACTTCTATACCAAAGGTGCAACCATTCTATATGAGGCTTATCATTGATGCATTTGATGAATTGATACTGCACCATGATGTGTGTTCATTCTCATTTTCAGAATTACTTACATGGATCAAGGGAAGGTTTGATTGCATATGGAAAGCATGGAAGGTTAATGAAGTTGATTGGGGACCAAATCCAAGTATTGCTAACATCCTCCGCTAGGCCACCACGTCACTTTGGTTCCAAGGACAGAAAGAGTCCAAGTCCAACACGTTTTGGAAGTTGAATTCGGACTGCAAAATAGTCCCAAATTGCGACGGTCACCACGACTTCATACGGACTCCGATTGGGACGTTCTAGCACTTTTTGGAAAGCTTATCAAGTCTATTTTCCAACGGATCTGGACTCATGGCTATATCTTATCCGATGCTTCCGCAATCGTCGTTTCAACGCCGGGACCTTTTCTGCCTTTGGTGCTGCGTCACCCTATTTTGGGCCGATGGTCCATGTATCAAGTTGGGTCCATTAAGGATGTGTCCTAGGGTTGGAGAACGACCCCAACACCCCCTGGTTGTTCCCCTAGGTATTAATAAGGATTAGAGCCGCCACAAATAGATTGGGTTTTGTTTGTTGAAAGTTTAGCCATTGCTACTTCCTTGTAGATGCGTGTGTTGACTAGACCATCCGTTCTACTTGATTCAGAACCCCAACTTTGTGAGTTCAGATTGGTTTTTCATCTCCATATTTGCAATTGAGTTGCTTGTTCTACTTGTTCTTGCTTGTTCCTCGATTGCTTGCAGGAATTACCCTAGTGGTTTGGTTGATCGTGCTCCACAAGATCGCGACGGCCGTTGGAGGTGGTGTATTGGTTGCTAAGGCGCTGCATCCTTGGATCGTTGTAGTCGGGCCGTGAACGTCATCTCCATCCCCAAATCGAGTTATCTCACGCCTCTCATCGAAAGATCGTCCATAAACCCTAGCGGGTTCATATCCTGATCTTCCGAGAGGTAGCCGGTAAGTTCGATTTGTGGAGATCTCGACGTTGGCGATCCGGCTTCAAATCAGACACGATTCGAACCCTGCAACCATTACACCACTGCTCCGTTGGTTATCAACCAAGCACAACTTGATTGACCTCGCCAAGAAGGCTTTTCCTGCAAGCGAATCGAAGAGCACAAGCAAGAAGGTAAAACACGCAATCTGAAATTGCAAATATGAATGTTGCGAATATCAATAGAGGGTTCAAGAACTCGGTTCCAAAGGACTAATCGACACAGTGGAGGAGATCAAGAACGGGGGCCCTGGATCACTGTAAAAGGATTTGTCACCACAGTTACAATGAACGATTCAGTTTCTCGATGGAAAACTAAACTCTAAACAAAAACCCAATTGTGTAGCAGCGGCGGCGGCTGTGTTTATAGTCTAAGACTCGACCTAGGGTTGGGGACGGCCAAGGGTTGGGCGCCCACAACTTGGGCTTAAGGCCCGACACGATACATGGCCAAGTTGGCCCAAATAGGTGACGCAGCACCTTGTCGTGGTCACACAGAATGATCCACGGACCTTCTGGAGCTGGGACCAGATCCAAAATGACGGCGTCGTCGTCCCCTTTCCAACGCATCCAAGAACGGCCCGTTTCGATGTCGTATGAGGAAGTTATGACCGAAACAGTGACGACGTGTCTGCTGAATCCGAGGGCGACGTGGCAGCTGAGTTGGGAACGAATTGGAACTTGGGAAAGACCATGGCATCGGTGTGTCTAGCGTGGCGATGTCCTCATCAGTATTCCATTCAAACTAACTAACTTGTCAAAAGAAAGGAAAAAGTCTACTTAACCCCACACATTTCATACATGGTCTACTTCACCCCCCAACTATGAAACCGTCTGTTTTACCCCCTGAATTTTCTAAAACCGTCTATTTTACCCCCCGGGCGGTTTTTGACAGCGGTTTTGCTACAGTAACAGCGGGTTGCTACAATAACGGTGGGTTGCTACAGTAATTGTGGGTTTGATTTTTCGGTGAATCTTTGAAAAATCACAGTAAATCATAGAAAAATCATGAAATAAAAAATCTAATTTTGTTGGACTCCACATGAGTAGATCTACATAGTGAATATATAATACGGTATGCTTTAGTATAAAATTTTTATTGTAGCCTTAGATTAATTGGAAAATCTAATTTTGTCTGTAATTAATTGAAATAATTCATACCTGCAGCTTCTATGGTCCAATTGTGGTGAAATGTTTATGGTACGATAATTATTTTATGCTTGAACTATAGTAAAAATTTCGTACTCATTGGACTATGTATAACTTAGTTATAGATAAATTCTAATTAATTACAGACAAAATTGGATTTTCCAATTAATCTAAAGCTACAAAAAAATTTGTATTAAAGCATACCATATTATATATTCACTGTGTAGACCTACTCATGTGGAGTCCAATAAAATTAGATTTTTCATTTTATGATTTTTCTATGATTTACTATGATTTTTTCAAAAATTCAATGAAAATAAATAAAAAAATAAGAAAATTCAAAACCACCGGCACTGTAGCAAACCCACCGTTGCTGTAGCAGACCCGCTGTTACTGTATCAAAAACGCCGCTGAAAACCGCCCAGGGGGTAAAATAGACGGTTTTAGAAAATTCAGGGGGTAAAACAGACGGTTTCATAGTTGGGGGGTGAAGTAGACCAAGTATGAAAGGTAGGGGGTGTTAAGTAGACTTTTTTCTCAAAAGAAATGTTGCGCACATTTTTAAACATTTCTAGAAGATTAAAATAAGTTATATATATGGGCCCGTTCGCTTCGCTGAAAAAACAAACAGAAACGCCGTTCCGGCTGATTTGTTGTGAGAGAAAAATACTGTTCCGGCTAAAAAAACAAGCTGAAAAGTACGGATTATAAGACAAGCAAACAGAACCATGATCTCGAGTAGTTCTCTCGATGAGAGGAAGGACACCGGTATAACGTATATTGGGTTCTGAGATATCTACACCTATTTATTATTACTAAAGAGGTAAAATTTATCTTCATCCATTTTTTTCATCCACCTCCTCTAAAGTCTCTGGACAATGAGAGTTTTTTCGGTCCCGACTTTACTTTTCAAACTGCAACTCTCCTCCCAGATGCCGGAAATGCTTCTATTCCGGGCACCGAGCCACTGCCTGCTTCCCCAAACCAAGTGCTACCCACTATAAAATGATTTTTTTATTTTTAATCCTTTTTAATCAATATTTTAATAATAACCGCAGCAATTAATCAAATATAGCCGCTTTGGTCGCGCCAGCGCGGCTAGCGCGACAGCACCACGCTGTCGCGTTACATGAATAGGCGTGACAGGCTGCAGGGTTGGCCGGCACGACCTAGTTTTCTTTTCTCTCTCCACCTTCTCATTCGACGCCTGAGCCGTGAGCGCCTCCGCGGCGCCGCCGCATCCGTCACCTGGCTGTGGCACCGCCGGCCGCCACGGTTTCCCTCGCCATCTAGGATTATCGTTGATTGATACGGTGGAAATGGCGGGATCTCTTCACAGTTACTGGCGCAAGTGTTGGTCTAGGTTTGATAAAGACCAAAGAAGGACGTTCGACGGCACTATGATCTACTTTGGTCGAACGTTTGGAACGAACGAAATAGAAGGACTTTTCAGAACAAGACTTTGCAACCTAGTTAGATGGTGCTGTTGTGCAAAGAAGATTTAGAATAGTACCCGTTGTGAAAAGAAGAATGTTATTGCGTCGCACTCTACGTATCTCATATGTGCTTGGACTCATGAATCGTGCCCGAATGAGTTAGAACAAAAATAGATAGAGAAAAGTGTAAGCAGCAGCATATAGAAGAGGAAGAACAAGAACAAGCAGAGGATAGTTCGGACGGATGAATCTTAGAACAGAGAAGTATTTAGTTGCGAGACAAGGTTCATATCATTTCTTAATTTCTCCCCTCTCGCCAGAACTGGACTTATACTACTTGGCTACGCTTCTGCCTACAGCTGGCGACGGCATCACGCCCATTCTGGGCCTTGGACTCGCGTGTTGGGCCGGCGCCCTCTTGTTCCCCGCCTTGGCCCATCATCAGAATTGTTCTCGCGCTTGACGCCATCACCGTCAGCGCCGGACACAGCTGGGGCTGGTGCTGGGTCGCTGACAGAAAGATGACCAGCAAACATGGCCGTGCAACGGAAATAAACATGCTGCATAACTATATTAAATAAAAATACAGTCTTGGTAGATTTTTTTTCTTGCATTGCTAAGCACTACAGTCTTGATAGATCAAATATTTAACTTATTTTAATCTTCTAAAAGTTTTTTTGCGAAAAAATCTTCTTAAAATATTTTTAAAATGTGCACAATATTTGTTTCAGCAAATTAGTTAGCTTGCATGGAATGACTCAACATTTTTTTTTGAGACGAGAATAACTCAAAAAATTTGGGTATATACCGGAAGGAAGCGTTCAAAGAGAAGAAGCTACCGAGAGAAATCGAGATACAGGTCCACTAGTATGTACGTATCTCTTTGCCGATTAGATATTTGAATACGTGGCTTGTTTTGCCGTAAGTAGCAAGTCACCAGGAAGCAAAGCGGCGGCGTTTAGATCTCGGCGTGATACTACTTAACGCCGGGGTACGACGGATGGCGTTGGATGACAGCACGCTGAGGTTGATGGTGACACGCCACGTTGGTGTTGACGTGGCAGGTTTCGGTGTAAGCAGACATGACGCGGATTCGAAGATCTCGACGTTTTATTATTTAACGCCAAGCTTTTTATCTATTTTTGAAAAAAGTTTTGAGAGGAGTCTATTTTAAAAAATTGTTTTTTCTCGAAATGGCTAAAATGCAGGATTTTCACACAAAAGTGTCATAAGATCTTCACAATGACTTATTGGAAACATGCATACGCTATCGGGCAATGACAGCCAAAACCTCCCAAGGCCACCTTGAGCACTGCAACAATGAGTATAAAGGTCCCGTTCATTTCACTGAAAAAACAAGCCGAAACACTGTTCCGGCTGATCTGTTGAGAGAAAAATACTGTTCTAACTAAAAAGTACGGTTTATAAGACAAGCGAATGAGGCCCAAGTGTCGAGTCTAAGATTTATTGTAAGATTCACCGACTAAAGCACACACCTTGACAGAGATGACAGAGTAGAGCTGGCTCTGAAATCAAAAGGTGCTCGACCCAATGATAAATAATGAATCTCAAATGAGCAACACCACAACATCTACCACTCCGCTCCACCTGCTCGGTCTGCACTTCAACGTTCACTGGCACCGGTGTCCCAAGAACAACGGCAACTAGAGCGCACATCGCCCTAGCAAGCCGCACACTGACCAATTGCAACTTGAGCACCGTAACAGTTCAAGGCAGAACAGAGCCTGTAGCAACATATACATAGAGGGGACAAGAGGACTCGTACATGTGCATACACTCACCCATATGAATGCATGCACACACATCATATTCTTATAAGCACCTTCGAAAGACTGAGCTAGCACATCTCGAGATTGATGAAGTCACCGAAGACGCCTAGCTACCGACGGCCACGTCACCTACCACTGAAAGAGTAATGTCGTTAAATCTTGGAAAATACGATCACCCATGTAAGTCGAGAACTTCAACCGGAATGAACAGGTTACATCATAAGAAACCAACCAGCTGGGCGATGCTCAGTTCACACAACCACATCACTTAATCACCTATGACAAAAAAAAAATGGATACTATCCTTTTTAATTATGTCATACGAATTTTGTATTGAATACTTCGGTCACAAAATGATTTTAAATAAAAAAGGTTGTATTACAAAGTTTTAGATCTCGGTGAGAACTATAACTTTGTTATAGGGTGTGTCTATCAATATCGTTTGAAAAAAAATCATAATTTTTTATTTCAATTTAACAATTTCAAATAAAAAATCATCAACTACGAAGTTTCAGACGATCTTACCGAGCTCTGTAATTTTAATGTACATTTTATCTTCATTTCACTACTTCACTCGAAAAAAGTTGTGAATTTATTTGTCTGGCACCAACAGTCCTTAGAATTTATTTGTTAGGCACCTATCTATACTATAGTATAAAGAGCGTGCAAGCCGCCGAGTTCCGTCTCTCTCACAGATCACTGTTACCGGCACAGTGAATCTACGATGGTTTTGTGATGACCAGTAACGGATTTTCTGTGAACAGTAACGGGTTTTATGAACAGTAACGGATTACTATGAACAGTCTCTAACCATTACGAAACAGTACACTTTTTTTTTTTGGACGCACATCCAAATTTTTTCCCCCACTATTACCCGTGCAACGCGCGGGGTTACCTGCTTGTTTTTATGGAATTTAAGTCTTATGGAGTTTTATTTCAGAAGTTCAAAGTTTGGGTCAGAACGTGACCATGTGGCCGGTGTGCACATCGGGATTTGCATCCCTACTTGTGACCACTAGTACTACCTACCTTTTTATTAGATGTCATATTTGCTTTGTCCTAAATTTAATATTTATATCTTTGACCAATAATTTTAAAAAAGTTATATAGGCTCATGTCATAAGATTTATGTTTTTAGATTGACTATGAGAAATACTTTCATAATATATAATTCATATATGTTGTGAAATTTATAAGTATTTTTTAAAATGGTTGGTCAAAGACGGTAATATTTGACTTAGAACGAGGCAAACGTGACATGTAAAAAATCGGAGAGAGTAGTATAGAAAGGTAAAAGAAAACGAGGCTTAAATAACAGGTGGAATTCCATTGAAGCATATACGTGTATTTTTTACGTACTCCGTATAATAATAGCACATGACGGCCGGCCGCCGGCGTTATTTATGTTTATAAATATTGCATGGAAGGTAAGCATGCAGCATCAGGGCTCATTAGATTTGCTGGAAGTCGTTGAGCTTCAACTGGCCGTCGGCATCATCCTTCACCATGCCCTTGTTGATCTTTGGCGCCCACCAGCTCGCCGGCACCGGGTACTCGTCCTTGAGCGCGTCGGAGCCCTTGTTCACCAGCGCCACGTCGCGCTCCACCTCCAGCTTAAACCCTCCGGCGCTGCCCTGCTCGCCGGCGACGCCGTGCAGGTAGCACTCGAGGTTGTGGAGCGTCTGCACCGTGCCGGGCCACTTGAGGTACGGCGACCGACCGGTGTTGATGTTCAACGTCACGGCCACGTCCACGTACGCCAGCGGCGGGTACATTGGCACGACGTCGCCGGCGTTCTTCACGTGGAGAGCCTTGAGGTCCTTGAAGGATTGGAAGGCCGACCTGAAGAAGCGGTCGCCGACGTGCGGGCACGCGAACACGATGGCTGTCACCGGGCACGGCGGCTTATTGGTGGATGATGAGCCGCCGGGCACGTTCACGCCGTTGCTGACGATGTCGACGGCGTTGAGGATGGAGATGGCCGCGCCGAGGCTGTGTCCGGTGATGGTGATGCTCATCTCCTCGTCCTTGTAGAGCTCCACCAGCCTCCTCACCTCCTCGAAGACCTGGTCCCTTGCGCTAGTCTTGTTGAACTTGGAGCCGGCGTGGCTGGACGTGTACATGGAGAGGAAGCCCATGTGCACCATCGCCAAGGGGTTGGCGGCGGCCTTGGAGCCGAGGACCGGCGCGGCGGGCACGGGCGTGAAGCCGAGGTCGTTGACCCACTCCAGGCTCTGCACGGTGCCGCGCCACGCGACGACGATGTCGCGCCTCCCCAGCGCGGCGGCGCCCTCGTCGGTGGCCACGGCGACGTAGCCCATGAAGTTGGACTCCCTGGACCACACGTCCTTGAGCGCCGCCAGCGGGCGCAGGAGGAAGGCGTCGGGGAGGGGCTGCCCCGACGTGGCGTAGATGAACCTGGTGACCTCGTAGTGGCCGGCCGCCGCCACGCCCGAGCTGGCCAGCAGGTCGGAGTAGCCGTACATGCAGGCGCCGGCGTGCGGGGACCGCCGCTCCGTGTTGAACCCGTCGTAGGTGGCCTCGGCGAGCTCGCCGTAGGAGATGATGGACTTGCGGAGGTCCATATCCAGCGGGTCCAGGAGGCCCTTCCAGGAGTTGTCGCCTTGGAGCTCGCGCCACCTCTTGGCGATGCTTCCATTTGCAGAGGATGCCATGGCTACTAGGAGTTGAGTTACCTCCCTCGGCTGCGTTGCGCTGCGCAGGCACCTACACTAGTCGTCCAACTTGAGTAGCTGATGACGAGCGAGCTAGCTATCGCTTGGCGTTGTTTGGGTTGCTTGGTTTGGTGCTTCAGCTTGGAGTGTATTTGTAGCTGCCGAAGCGACGACCATAGTCATCCTGCCACGTGTGAATCTATATCTCTTATAAAGCTAATCTCCACTACATGTTCTATCTCAACATACAAGACATACACATCATTTTCCACTAATAGCCATGTCATGCCACTAACTATCAACCTCTTAATGCAAGCTATCCACGTCATCTCAAGTTCTATCTCAACACGCAAGACATCCACATCATGTTCCACTAACTATCCACATCATCTTTCACTAATAGACATATATGTCACTAGCTTTCAATCTCTTAATACAAGCTATCCTTGTTCTCTCTACTTGATTTCATTTTTATTTTTTCACAATCTCCGCAACAACGCGCAGATCGAGCATCATCTAGTAATCTACTACACTTGATATATATCCAGTATTCAGATCCGAGTCTGTGCACTAAAGGAGGTCTGCAATGCATGCAGCTCCTCAGGTACAGTGCGTGATTCACATGCATGACAAATTGGCAATCATGGGGGTCTGCATCCCTGGAGCGAGCAGTACATGACAATCAGGTACGTGATTCACGTGCATGACAATCAGTGCGTGTAGCAAAATGGTCCTGGACGTGGACGTCACACAGCCGGACCGATTCATAGAAAGCATGCATGCATAAGGAAAGGGAGCAAATATATATGCAGCAGCCAAGAACACAACAATGCAAGGAGGACGCCTGCATGCATGTGAAGAGTATCCAGCGAGTGTACCAGCGGCCGGCCGGATCTGCTCTCGGCCAATCGTGTACCCTTCGTGCGTGAATCACGTACGCGAGCTGGAAGACCGTGGATTTGCTGGTTGCCATTTTGGCCCTCGCCTTACCAACCGGCCACCACGTGTGGATTCAGTTGGAGAGGAAGAATGTGGTAGTATTAGAGCAAGGATAACAATTGGCTTATAGCCAAGCTAATCAATGTTTTTTTTGCTGATGTAGAAGAGAGAAGAAAAGAGAGAGGAGAGAGCCCAATAAAGATGTATGTGAGGAGAAATAGGAGAGCGAATGGAAACATATAATAATAAAGAAATTTTATAGATAAATAGAAGACTAACTATTGTATAGCTTGACTCTTATAACTTAATTTATAGCTAAGTGCTAGGCTCTATTATTGACCATGCTCTTATAGCTAGCAAGTGGCTGGGAGCGGCCGCCGTTGCACCACTACAGAACATTCAATCGTTGCCGAATGTGTATGAGGCAGCAGTGATTATATTTTACTGTCAGGTCATAAGTTTAGGATGTAGATAATGATTGGACAACCTATTTAACCGGTACATTGAGCCACACCGACAGTGGCAGGTGAGATATCATTGCTGGCTCAGGCCACCATAATATATCACCGTCGGTTAGTGGTTTGAGCAGAGCGACCCTGGCCTGCATCCTGCTGGCTGCTGCCAATGGATGTGTGCTCCGCGTGCCAATCATTCATGGGCCGTGTTGGGCAGCATCATAATGATGCCAGCGGAGAAAGAATGGGTCACCTATATATCCATGCATGTATGCTGGATCTGGTTGCGGCGCGCGTGAGAAGGAAGAAGCGCGCTAAAATCGCAGGCTCTTCAACCGCCTCCACTCTGCGCATCCGAGCTCGGCACTGCCACACTGGCGGTGGCGATCGATGGGAAGGGGAGAATTTTTTTTAATTTTAACCTTTTTTTAATGTAATTTTAAATCTAACATCTCCGATTTTTTTTAAAACTAACACTTTTGGCCACGCCTATTGCCCTGGCGCGGCCAAATGCCTGTGCCGCGCGCATACATGGTGGTGCGGCACAGGGCTGACGTGGCGGCGACCAGGAGCGCTGACCGCTGACGGGGCAGGGTCTGCCGCGCCAGTGATCTCCCGCGGCCGAGCCCCCGGCCGCACGCACCACTGCCCGCCCGCGCCGCCAGCCAGCCGACGCGCCCCGCCGCCGGCCATCGCCCGCCTCCAGCGCCCGCGCCCGACCGCGCCCTCGCCGGCCACGCCCGGCCACTCCCGCCGGCCGCGTCCGCCCGCGCCCTCGCAGCACCCGTGCCGACCGCGCCACGAACCCCGGCACGTCAAGGCCGCCCGCTCATAAGGTACCTCCCTCTCGGTTTAATGTTATTATGATTATTATTATTTTAGGATAATTAATTTGTGATATACGTATGTAGTTTTTAGGTTTTAGGTTAGGATTTTGGGTTTAGTGATTGATTAGGTATTTATTATTTAGTTAGTAGTTATTTATTTAGTTAGGGATTGTAGCGATGCGGTTGTCACTGCTAGATCCGGTTATTATTTAGTTTATAGTTAGTTATTTAGTTAGGGATTGTAGCGAGCCGGTCGAGGGATCGTATTCCATTCGAACGTTTCGATCGTGGGTTCATCCCGCCGTGGCCGTAACGCTGAGCGTAACTGGCTCCCTCGCTTCTTAGTTGGCTTTGTCGTACTACGATCTCTAGCCTCTGTCCACGTCCCTAGCACATGACCATCGGGCTTTACCTCTTTTGCGCGCTTGTCTATCCTAGCCTTGTGCCGATTTATTTTGGGTTAGAGTGAATATTTTACTTTGCAATGCTATATAATGTAAATTTGAATTTTGTTAATTTGAGTACTCTAACGCTTTGTTTATCAATTTGTAACAGGATGGCCCATCCTACGCAGCACCCGTTGTACCCCATTCTTGAGGTGGAGTACGACGACCAGCACTGAGCACACATCTTGAGTGACAACGACGCAGAGGTGGCCTTGCCTCCTTTGAGGCCCCGCACGCACACCAGGGCGCACCAGTGGGAAGTGGGACGAGCGTTACGCGCCGTACATACGGCGTGCCGACTTCCTCGAGCTTGTCCGTGTTGTCAACCACGGTCTTCCGCCCCTTGACCCAGCACTACTTACCGTAGCTGTAGACAGGTGCGAGTGCATTCTTTGTACGTAAACTTTTTTGTAACAAATTTGAGTCCACTAACAGTCGTTCTATTCTTATAACAGGTGGAGTCCTGAGACCCACATGTTCCACCTACCTTATGGCGAGATGACCTTGACATTGCAGGACGTGAAGGCTATTTTAGGCCTTCGGTTGGGGGGCTTCTAGTGACAGGGATAGTTGACAACGATCACTGGAGGGAGCTGGTGGCTCAGTTTACTGGCTTTCTTTCACTGGACGACGAGGCTTACAAGAAAAATAAGTGAAAAATTCAAGCCTATTTAATATTTTCATCGCTTTCCTGCAGCCATCGGGTCTCATTTTCTTTGGTAAATTTCAGGAAAACTTCTGGTGTTTTGTCGTCCTGGATCACGGAGCGCTTTGATTACTTGGACCCACAGGCTGAGGAGGCTCAGATCGACAGGTTCGCTCGAGTGTGGCTCTAGCACTTTCTTGGTGCTTTCCTCTTTCTAGACGCCTCGGGCAACACCATCAGCTGGATCTTCCTTGACATACTACGCCAGCCGTGGGAGAACATAGCGGCGTACAGCTGGGGCAGCGCTGTCCTAGCATGGACGTATCGATAGCTATGCGTTGCCTGCCGTCGCACCTCAGGGTATGCGAACCTTGGGGGTTGCTCGTACCTACTCCAGGTTTGGTGTTGGGAACGATGGCCCGTTGAGAGGCCCCTTAATATGGGTTTATCGGTAAGTACTTGGGTTCATTATGTTCTTCGATATGGTTACATATGATGAGTTTAGTAATGGCTAATTCATTATCGTGTTCAATGCAGCAATGGAACGGGCAGGATACACTCCCTACAGCTCTGTTTATCTGAACGGAATCAGAGTTAGTTAGAGGGAATGCGAGGCGCAAGTACAGGGAGTACACGGATGGTCTCGACATCCTGACACAGCACCAGGTTACGCTCTTTTTACTATCATACATGTGTCTTGTTCGATCTACACTATATCACAGCCTAACTCAATTACGAAATGTTTAGGTGCATTGGTGTCCTTGGGATGCTTCGGAGTTCCAGAACTATCTCAGTCCTGTCACTAGGGACGAGTCAGAGGAGTATCGCTGCAACGTCCCTCTTATTTTCTTTCATGTGGTCGAGATTCACTTCCCCATTAGGGTCTGCAGACAGTTTGGAAGAATGACAGGCTACCCACCACCTCTTTACTCCACCAACCAAGTATTGCACGGGTGCGTTATCGATTAATAACAGAGCTACAATCCAGAGGTGTGTGTGGTAGAACTAACATCGTTTTGTTGCATGTATGACCGCAGGAAGAGGTACAAGACCAAGGATTGGCGCGTGACACACAGCGCGCACATCCACTTGTGGGAGACTAGGGAACGACAGCCGGTCCATGCGGGTCCTCCACACGAGCAGCACACCTTCGACGAGTACTTGCGCTGGCTTCACAGGTCTACGAGGACACATATCAAGCCCCCGTACATGGAGGAGGCAATTGACGAGGACTCGGAGGAAAATATGATCGAAGATGTGTACGACGTTTTCACTAGAGAGGACACACAGCTACAGAGAGCCCCGCTACAAAGATGCGTGGTAAGATACTTGAATGGTACAATTTGTTATCTAGTTGGTATTAATTATGTATACTAAAACTGTTTAATCGCGTTTCTGAACCCAGGCGACACAATTATCGAGGCTGTCCAACGAAACAGCGTACCGGCTTCACGAATCTAGAGGGCAGGGGCCAGGCTTCTCGAGGCTTTTGTGGAGGTAAACATAAACTAGTCCGTTTTGAAATTGTTTCTTTAGTGTATATGCGTTTGTGAAATGCGCTAACTTTAACGTCTATTTATGCAGAAGGTGAAGAAGAGATGTAGGAAGCTAGCTCAAAAGTTGAGCTGCATGGATACTCCTTATGAGGAACCGCCACTCCCAGCGCAGTCGGGTGGTATGTCTTCAGCCTCTTTGAGGACGCCAGCCGGCTCTTCTCAGCCGGTGACAGGTGCCACTTCCGCAGTGCGTACACCACTACATTATAGCGCTAGGAAGGACCCTGCAATCGAGGACGACGATGACGACGACGACGAGTGGGAAGATTAGCCGCAGGACGAGATCGGCATGTCTCAGCTAGGTGATGCCCCGCTTGGCACACAAGGAGCATCACAGGTACTAACAAAGGTAGTTTCTTTAAATACGTAGGCTACATGAACTAACGATCATAAAGAATTCTAAATAATCGTGCATATCACATACTTGCAGGGTACGAGCCATACGCACCGGCGATACGACCACACCAACGTTGGCTACACTCCTAATGTGTTGCCAACAAATCTGAAGAGACAGAGGCGTCCGAGGAATCCTTACACTCCTGGGTCTTAGTTTGTTAGGTCCAACTATTATTGGGGTCCGAAACTTGCAGGCTTATTTGGTTATGTTATGTCGAACTTAAGTCAAACTTATGTGGCAGCTTGTCAACTTATGTTATTTGCTTCATATTCGTTTCAATGCGTCGCGACATCACTGCTTGCGAGATTAAGTAGCAACTAGTTCAAAAAACGGCAGTCCCGAGGTATCTCGACACCGGTGGCCGGCGTCTTACGCGAGGGGTCAAGGAAGCCGGGGTCCATGGTCGCGTCGCCGCTGATCCTACAGTATGGGGCAAAAAAGCCAAATAAATAAGTTACCTTAAAAAATATTCGTTTCAATCTTATCCAATTTTTCGTAATCGATTAGTTAACATGGTGGTTAACCGTATTATGAAAGACGGAAAAAAATATCAATTGCCTTATCAATTTCTCTATTCGGCCTTGAAAAAATTTAACAAAATATAGAAACAAATTCACTATTCATTTTACGTCAAACAATACTTACAATAACTCCCACCATCGGTGCGACGCGTTCCGATTAAACCGTCCAGCTACTGCCGGGTTGGCGGCGGACGCGGCGGGCAGGCTTGCTGCTCGGGCTGGCTTGACTGGCCGCGGGGTTTTATTTGGCCCAGACGTGCCATGACCCCTGGCGCGGCACTGCCGCGCCAAGATCGCTGGCGCGGCAGACCCTGCCCCGTCAGCGGTCAGCGCTCCTGGTCGCCGCCATGTCAACCCTGTACCGCGCCACCATGCATGGTGCGGCACAGTCATTTGGCCACGGCAGGACAATAGACGCGGCCAAAAGTGTTAGTTTAAAAAAAATCGAAGATGTTAGATTTAAAATTACATTTAAAAAGGGTTAAAATTAAAAAAAATCGAAGGGGACGGCCTTGGTACGCAGCCGTCGTGGGTGGGAATCCTCTGCCCGAGCGCATCAGCGCTCAGCGGTCGGTGGCCGGCTTTCTTCTTCTTCTTCTTTCCCGTGACTGGGTGACCGGCTTTTAGGGTGTACATTTGCTACTGTCTGTATGTAAAATTTCATGATCTTATAGACGGCCTCTTGTTCGTGGGTTGTACGTGCCAGTGCATCATCATCACCGTCACCGCGTGTAGTAATTGGTCCTGTACCGTACCAATTAAGGTCCCGTTCGGTTCCTAGAAACCGTTCCCGGCCGGACCATTCCTTCAATAATAATCTGTATAACACCGGAATAATTCCGAACGTGGAATGGCCCATTCCGGAGGAAGAGCATGCATGCATCAGGACAGGAGCAAATTTAATAAGCAGGTCAAGACGACTACAAGGCCAATCTCAATAGAGTTTCATCAGAGTTTTATGAGCATTAAATATGCTGATGTGGCACAGTATTGATGAAGAGAGATGATAAAAGTTTCATGAGAGTATAGATAATTTCATGGGGATGAAACTCTTCTGCACTGTTTCTAAAATATGGATGTGTTAAAAACTGATATAAAATCCGCACTGAGACTGGCCTAATGCGGACTGCATGCATGTGAAGATCGTGTAGCCAGCGAGAGTGTACCTGCGGCCGGCTGGATCTGCGCTGCGCTCGGCACATCGTGCCATTAATTCATGCGTGGAATCACGAGCTGGAACACTGAATTTGCCGGCCGCCATTGCCCATCGCCTTGCCATTTGCCAACCGGCCGCCGTTCCAAAGTAACGCAACCTTATTGCTTCACCATTTTATATCCTCTCTCTCTCTCTCTATATATATATATATATATAGACACACACACACTCTGTGTGGGAGAAAACCCTCTTGTTACATATTCTATTCATAGTTTAAGACGGTACACAAAAGATACCAGAAGAAGTTCCGCCGTTGGGTCTTGAGGTACGGGCAGTAGACCGGCTAGCAACATTGGCTAGCTCATCACAGTTCATTGCCCTAATATAACCCAACTCCCACTCTGTAAGGATTTGGCACCTTGGAGTTCCCACTCAGGGTGCTAGAAGTTTTATGAGGTGGTTATTCGAATGTCACCTTAACGGTACACAAGCCATTCTCATTGGAGGTGTTAGAATGTGTTTGTAGACTTTGACGCTAACATTGGTCTAATTGAAAAAAATACCCTCCATCACAAATTATAAGGCATTCCAAGTGCCTGTTTAGTTTCCAAAATTTTGCAAAATTTTTCAAGATTCTCCGTCACATCGAATCTTTGGACGCATGCATGAAGCATTAAATATAAATAAAAAATAAAACTAATTACACAGTTTAGACGAAATTCACGACACAAATCTTTTAAGCCTAATTAGACTATGATTGGACACTAATTGCTAAATAACAACGAAAGTGCTACAATACTATTTCTCAAAAAATTTCGCCAACTAAACAAGGCCCAAGAATCTTGAGAGTCAAAACATCTCAAGTTTGACCAAATTTATATGATAAGATAACAACATTTATGACACCAACTAAGTATCATTAGGTTCTTCATTAATTATATTTTCATAGTATATCTATTTGATGTCATAAATCTTTATAATTCTTTCTATAATTTTGGTCAAACTTGATATGCTTTGACTCTCCAAGATTCTTGGAATGACTTATAATTTGGGATTGAGGGAGTATTTTTGTTATCGTATACGTAACTTTTTTAAGGTATTTGTTATCGTATAAAATATTTGTCTTTTGCACCTTAAAACTTTGTTCACATGCAACATATATATGTCATATATGTTGTTGTGGGGGTCGAGTTCCATGGATTTTCGAAATGATTCACTATTTTTTATAGTTTAAATGATTTTTTGCGTATCTATCAAATGAAATTCAAAATTGAACTACGTATACCCCTAATAAGATTCAAAAATACGTAAAAACTATTTTTGGTCTGATATGGTCCATTCAATCATGATTCATGTTACAGAGATCAATAACAAATTCAATTATTTTGCAAGGATAATTCGATGTTCTATTTCCATATTACCACTAATTTATTCTAATAATACATAAAAGTGGTCCAAAAAATTTAGAAATCTCAATGAAAGCATATATATTATATGTATATGCCTGCCATAAAATTTTCAAATAATTTTAATAAATTGGCCATATGCATCATTCACAAAATGGATATATCTCATGTAACAAGGGTCACAAACATAGGTATATAACATACAACCAAAGAAAAATCTGTACAACAAATTCATAACATTTTTCTTAAGATACACCTCACCAGAAATAAGGATTAAAACAATTTTTTTGTTGAGTCAAGGACAAACCCAGCAGCTACCCCAAACACCGAAGTAGCCCAAGAATTGTAACACCTCTGGTGTTACGAACTCGCTAAGCACCGAGAATTGGACCTAAGACAAATTACCGAAACAAGTTCCTCGGTTTTTAAGATTTAAACTCTCACGAAATGATGAACAACTCTTATGTGATTTACCTTCTAGTTGAGAGGAATCAAATAAAAACCTAAGTAATTCATTTAGTGCATAAAACTGTTAGTGAAAATCCTAATAAGAAAAATATGATACGTAGCTTTAATTGTTGGGCATGAAAAACTATTTTTATAAACAAAAATCAAATATCACTTGTGTGTAGCGCTTAAATAAAGTTTAGAGTGCAAGTGAAGTAGGTGGAAATGTAACATTCATTTTGGGAGAATAAATACTATTAGTTAGTATTTTGGGAGTTCAGAAATCAAACTTGGATTTAAGGAGAGTCATTTTCGTTGTTAACTAATACTTGAGTTTATGTTAAAAGTATCATTCTTTGGCGAATTATATTGAACAAACGGGTTAAATAATTCTTAGATGTTTTATTTCTATGAGTTAGCATGAAGTATGAGCTAGGTCATGACAAGTTATCTAGTTGAAATTGACGAGGCTTAGACCATTTAAAAATTCAACCAAAAGTGTTGGGGAAGGTTAGTTCTAATCGAACATTGAATTCGTTAAGTCCGAAATGATAATGGACAATGCTATGTTGTCATTTAAATTTTAACAAAAATGCTTAAGCGATGGCTTCATATTTTGACATCGCTGATCGCACCAAAGTGAGTGCAAGGGCTTGGTATAAGTAGTTGTGGTGTTGGGTGGTGCGTTGCTCGCGCAAAAATTCTCCGAACTACGTTGGAACGCGTTGCGAACTATGGTTCGGTGCCTGGTTCGCGAACCGCCGTCCCGTGTGACGAACTCATGTTGGCACCCCCCCTATCTCGCTCTCTAGTTGCTCTCTGGACGTGAGGTTTCTTTCGCCAGCTAGGTATTAGTACCGACTTTAGGTTAGTGGAACCAGTTAAACCCGAGTTGAGTTGATCAGCAGCTTTTGTATTGCTTTAAAAATCGTGCACATCACCGCTCGTTGTGGCGCAACCCATGTCTGTGGTCACCACGCGCACTGCCGTTTCGGCCCTTTTTTGGCCGTGGTCATGCCGTGGTTGGCCTTGCGGGCTGTCGGCCGTGCATCGGGATGGGGTGGCCTCGGCTACCACCGTGGGCCGACTGCGCTGCCGGGCTGCCATGGTGTGGCCGTCGCGTGCGCGCTGCTGGCCAAGCTACGCACGGGCCAAGTTGTGGCTGCTCAACCACTGGACCGACGTGGCGCCCGCTCACCACGTAATCCACCTACCCCGCCTTACTCTTGCGTCGTGACGCGCCTTGCTGCATCATGGGGCTGCGCTGTCGCGTGCACATGGCCGAGCAGGTACTCTCTAAAGGCTCCCCGCGAGCACTATGCAGCGCGATCCTTGTCCTCCCTCATGCAACTATGCCACGTGCCGCCATGTCTTGTCGGTCTTCGTCGGGTCGCCTTGGCCAAGGCCACTCCCCGCGCCGTGGTGATGGCAATGCACCGCATGCTCCTTTCCCCTTTTCTATTCACCGGCTCAAGGTTTTCTAGTCCAATTCCTGGCATCGGCGTGTAGTAGAGGTAGTTAGCTAGGCGCCCCATTCGCACCAGGTCCAGTCGTCGCCTGTCGCGGTCGAATTTTGATTTCTTCTCGCCACCGGTCATGGACGCCGCCGAACCGGTAGTTTGGGAGGTGAGTCTAGTAGGAAGGGTGATAGTTAAATTGCTTGTGGCCTTGTGCTCATCCTGACTCCCTTAACCCAGTGCTCACACTGTTTTCGACAGGGTGCTCATCATCGGTGCGGTGACACGCAGGTGCTGCGCTCGGAGCGCTGCTGCGGGGTGCGAGCGCACTTGGCTAGGGTTTTCTGACTTTCCCCTTCACAACCGGTTGCTCAGCTGGCTTCGGGGTAAGTCCTTGTTGCTCACTTGCAAGCTCTATCATATCGTCAGCTCGTAGCCTTGTCGGAACAGGTCCACCGCCGCCGTGAATTGCCGCGACAGCTCACGGTAGTGCGCCGCCAAGTCTCTAACTGCCACCTATCTCTGCGAGTGTAGCCATAGATTGTGATCGACCCTTACGTAAGCTCGCACTGACTCTAGGTGGTCGGAGGGACACTCGGTGACTTTGCTCGCCGCGCCGCCGTATGTCATGCTTCGAGGGCGTGAATCGGGAAATTGGGAGAAACTGAAGGGGTTAAGAGCGAAATCCAGAGAGACGTATAAATAGGGTTTGGACTTCAGGTGGAATTACTTGCAATACAGGGTCTTCTTCGCATAAGCACAGTGCGTGCGGGGCATTTTTCCACCGTGGGCCGCTGGTGGGCCGGCCTGCTGAGCTTGGCCACGCCCCACGCTGGGCCATTGGGCCGCCAGGCCGAAGTACTTGGCACCGTCCCCTTTCTTTTTCTAAAACGTTTTCTAATTTAGTTTCTAGGGCAAAAATTGTAAATTTAATATAAATTTGTGTAGATGTCCAAAAATTGTGAAACTAATTTTGTTAGGTTTCTAAAATCATGAGCTATCTGCTAGTATATTATGTTCACATAGTTTTATAATATGCTTAGGAACTATATAATTAATTTGAGGTACTTAATATTATCCAAACATGATCTTGTAGGAATTGTTGTGATGAATTGGCAGTAGTGTTGGCTCTAAAATTTTTACAGTAAATTCCTAACAATATTAGGTGCTCACTATAATTTTTATAGCTTCATAGGAATTAGTTTGTTAAGGTAACTAAATGAGCCCTAGTATGAAAATATATATTTAATCAATCAAATGTAAAAAATAATCGGGGGTTTGTAGAACAAAAATATTTTCTGGAAACGAGTCTTACTTGACGACGTGGATACGTAGACTAGCACGTTAGAGTTGTCTTGTTAGCTTGTGAGGCGTAATCGAATTTCTAAGAGTTTCGGTTGTCGTTGATTCTTTACATCTATATGTTGCATCCACGTATATCATAATAGGAACAACGATGGATCGTGGAGATGACCAAAGTAGCGGAAAATATGGTGCCTTGATGATCATGTCACCATGATAGAAAGTTAACTTGGTTATATTTTTCTCAGACAAGCCCCGGTGCATAACCCCTACTTTTCTGTACTTTATATTATGTTTGTGCATTAAGTTTTAAGGAGTTGAATGAAACCCACTTGCATATATATATATATATATATATATATATATATATATATATATATATATATATATATATATATATATATATATATATCTTTATCCCATGAGTCTTACTAGTATGATAGGATCATGTAGATTGCTATGTATAGGACTCCGATAGAAGTCGAGTGATTGCCTGTCACTCGCGAGAGATAGAAAAGATATTCTTATTGCTATTATATTATTATCACCTGAAAAATATATATAAATGATAATTGGAGACCGGACGGAATGGTACTTTGGATCTGGACTTGGTTTGGCATCGAGCGAGGCTTAGATTGCACTTGTTCCGCCTGTGTTGGTTAAGGACCGGCCGTTGCATTGGATTCTAGTCAGGTCACAGACTTATTATCCTGAGCACATACTTGTTTATGGGAGCAGGGAAGGCTCGTTGCTCTCTTGTCGTGGGTTCCGACTCTTTCCAGACTGACTGATTGGAGGCGGGGATGGTGGAGGTCTAAGCACCGCACTGAGTCCAGGACTCAGGTGTGGGGGCTTGGAGTCTAAGTTTGGATGGGGACCTGGACCCCTCGACAGGAGAGTGGTGGGTTGGTCCTGCTTGTGCCTAGGGTACAAGCAGGGCGTGTGTTTCAGGGTACCCAGCTAGGCACATTGATTCACGAATCGTCGGGTAATCCGGTACGACTTGTCTATAGTCTAGCACCATAGTAAGAACTAGAATATGAAAGATGGTAAAATGATTCTGATTGCTTACCACATGCTTGAAAGTAGCACAGGTGCTTACATAGAATGGTCAGTTAATGAACTAATGACGACTGCTAATGAAATTGAATATAAGGACGCACGTTTAGTAATGCTTCATGCAGATGCAATAACCCACAAGCCAGATAGCCTTGCATATCCTTGGAGTCTTTTCTTTTCTCCTGATGGGTAAGTCTTGAGGAGTACAATTGAGTACTCAGGGTTTGTTCTACCCTGTTACAGGTGACAGGAACATGTGGAGCTGACACTTGTGTGTGGAAACCTCCTGGTGGGCTCAGCGAGGATTTCCTTAACGTTACGGACATAGAGTTTATTTGAAACTTCCACCCAAAATGTTTTACAATGGAAAAATTTATAAACTATTATGATGTATATAACGGATCATCATGATAATGTTTAACTTATCATTAAATGATTTCATTTCCGCTGAAACTCTGATAACATGTTTATATTCCGTTGTTATAATCAATAAATATTATACTCTGATGTTGTATGGAAAGTGATGCAAGAAATGACTTAAGAATGTTGTAAGCTTTATTCTCTCATTTGTGATCCTAATGGAAAAATGTGGATTTTCGGGTTCTCCCTTGGGGTGTGCCTGATGGAACTACATAATTTAGTGTCTTCCCTTGAGTACTTAGTGTCTAATGGAGAAAAAGTACTCCTAGGAGGTATTAGATTAGACGGTTCTGCCACAAGAACCATCTAGGCAGCCCTAGCCTACAACAACGAAGGTGCCTGGGCAGCGCTCCTAGTGTACCCAAGCTTTGGACGGCGCTCCTAGATATTTAGTGTTCTAGCTTTTAGCTAGATGAACCTTCGTCAATAGTCTTGCAAGGATTCTTTTCCGATTTTGGTAGTAGCTGAACAGATACATACGATGGAGCATTAGCAGATAGACATCTTTGAAGTTGGCGGATTGGGAGTGGGTCTTGGTTGTCCGGTAGGTGACGATCGGTTGGCCGGGTTAACTTCGTGAGCATCTATGTACTCATCCACTCTCCTTAATGTGTTCAACACTTCAGCCCTTTTCCTTCCAATGTTCGCGGATTGCGTTGATTCTGCACTTCTGAAAGCCCTATGTTTGGTTTCGGTAATTGATACAACTAGTGGATTAACATCGACTCTAGTGTTGTCACTGATAAAGGTTAGGTCCACACCAAGGTTGAGCAAGGATGGCACACATGGAGGAATTGTGGTGGCCAAATGGTGATCAAGTGCTAAAATTCTTGTAATGAAGAAAGAGAAACAAAATGCATGGACTCAAGGCAAAGGTATAAGCTAGGGCATTTTGTTTTGCCGGTTAAGACACAATAGAGTGCGTAATCGGATTTATGATAGATAGTCGTACTATTAAAAGAGGAGCTATAATTAGACAATTCGGTCATTTGGTGCCACTAGGTGTTGGAACTACATGCATTTGCATTTAGGTATAAGTGACATTTCGGAGAGCAAGCGAAAATATATTTTGGAAAAAACTTTAAAAATACTAACTTGGCTCTAATATGGTTGGCAAAACATTTGAGAATTACTCCCTCCATTCCAAATTATAAGTTGCTTTGACTCTTTTGGTACATTCATTTTGCTGTGTATCTAGATATAATATATGTATAGATATATAGCAAAATAGATGTAACAAAAAAGTTAAAGCGACTTATAATGAAACGGAGGGTGTAGCATGCTTGTGAGGAGATGGTCATGTGCTCTCAGTGCTGCTGTTGGGCATGCACCGAACGTCCCGTGGGGCACCATATGGGTGCACCGGACACAGTGCAGGGGGGCCATGTGTCCACGTACAACGATGCGATGAAAAATTTCATGGAGACGTACCAGGAGGGGCTCAAAGACTAGCTGCAGGAGAAGGCTGATGGTGGAAATGGTGGTTGTGGTCGTCAGCAGTAGCAGCAGAAGAAGCAGGGTGATGAGGCATCAAAGCCACCTCTACTGTAACATCCTAAAATTTGAATTTTTGGAAATAGAGCTAAAATGATTAAATTTGGAATTTTGTGTTCATTAAACATAGGAAATAAAAATTTTCATGAAATTAAAATTTAATATAAGGTTTAGAAACGTGGATGTGCATACATGCCGGTGCATTTGATTTCATTGATTGAGTGGTTTTGGTTAAAATTCAAATTGGTTTAAATTGCTTTTGAAAATGAATTTAACAATGGCTTTGAAATAAAATAAAAGAAAAATAAAAAGAAATTGGAAAATACAAGAGTTTAAAAAGGCTGTATAATTTATTTTAAAAAAAAACTTAAACAAAAGTCCTTATCCTATTTTTGAATCGAAAGTATACTTGAAACTACATCGGAATTCGATTTGCTTCATGTTTTAAATTTGGTTTGAATCAAGAAAGGAAAATAGAAAGGTATTTGAAAAAAAAAAAGAAAACTCCAATCTCTCCTTTTCTCTCTTTTGGCCCAGCCCGACTCTCTCCCTGTCTCCCCCTCCCTCTCATCCGCATAGGCTGGCGGCCCAGCGGCCGGCATGCCCTGGCCTTCCCTCTCCTCTCCATCTCTATCCCACGTGGGCAGCCTGTTCTCTTGCGCGGCCCGGTGTCGAACAGCAGCCCACCTCGCATTTGGCCGCAGCTCGCTCGTGCCTTTAGCTCCGCGTGGCCTAGCAGCGCTACCCCGCGCGCCAGCACAATCTGCGCAGACGCCGCACGCTCTCCTTTGTCACTGACTGCCCGGAACCTCACCTGCAGACACTGACAGATCGGCCCCACCCAGCAGGACCATCTCCCACCTTGAGCCATCCCCGCAATGGACTCTGCTCCGCCGAAGGAGGCCGTGTCCGTCCTGCCCACGCTACCTTCCAATCTCGTTGCCTTGCTGTCCAAGCCACACCAATCCTATAAGTAGCAAGCCTCCGCGCCGTGGCGCCTACCCTAAGCCCCATCTCACACCGCCCTTGGCCGAGCCAGCCTTGCGCCGTCGACCAATCTCGCCGAGGAGCCAGTCACCCGCCGCCGCAGTCCTTCGTCGTCGTTGCTTTCCCGACGCTCTTGTACTTCTGCCGAGTTCCGTGTCGAGGGTACGAAGCTTCCTACGCTTTCCCCTCTTTCTCTGCTGCTCTCTGTTGTTCACCAGTCGTTGTCGAACACCTGCAGGTGGTCACCGTCCTCCCCGTCTAGCCTCGTGCCTTCACCAAGCCATCCCCATCGACGATAACATTCTAGGTGAGTTCGCCTTGCTCCGTTCTTCCACCCCGTGCTTTTCCCGTTGCAAATAGTGCACCGTAGGGCCGCTTCCTTGCTTTGTCGCTGAGCTTCCGTGGCCAGCCATGGCGCCACCGCCGTCCCTGTTCACACCGACGGCCAGATCTTCCCTTCTCCGCTCTCAGCCGTCCGATTTGAAATCAAGAGCCCAGATTAAAACATACCCCTTCGCTGTTCATTTTGCTAAAGAGCCCCTGTATTTTTGGCAAATAAACCCACAGTCCAAAACATGTTTATAGATTTTGTTTTCTTCATTTGAAAGCGTATTTTGTTTCAGTAAAGTCTAAAATACGTTTTCAGCTATTTACAGAATTGCCACTGATTTTGTTTTAGCCATAACTTCTCCGTTTTAACTCTGTTTTGACCCATTCAAGTTGCGTTAGATTCATAGCGACGAGATCTACGCGTTAGTAACAGTGTTTATCATGTCACTAATACTGGAATTTCATGGTTTAAATCATATCTTAAATAACAATTATGCAACTGGGTTTTGTAAATAAAATATGATTTGTTTTACTTTAGTATTACAATTCAAACTTAAATTTGACTTAAATTATATTATCTATAAAATATCGTATATATGTTATTATATAATTAAAACACATGAAGCTAATAGTTTTATGAGTAGATCTGTCAGTAGTTGTAACTTTTCAACCGTAGCTCCGATTAGCGTGTCTCTCGCGTCTGTGTTCGTAGCGATGCGTAGAATCATGTTTTAAACTCTTTTACTTATTTTTCTATGATTGGTGTACTGTTTTGATTTAGTTCTATTGTTTGCTTCGTGTATGATTGTATGGATGCTTGTGTGGTGCTTTATGATTTCGTCCAACCGGTGAGATATAAGTGGTGAAGAAGAAGAAGAACGTTGAAGATTAAAGCTTACTGAAGGATCGGTGTTTAAGGCAAGTATAGCATGGGACCATCCTTGTTACCTATTCACCTTTAATCATTTAATTCATACTGCATGTGTCTACATTGACTGCCACTAAGGATATCCTAGTCTTTTGTACTTGTACCTTGATACCTTTGGGTTATAGCATTGGGTAGCTTTGCTAGTGCTTAGCCACAACCATGATCTTATAACTTGACTAATGGAATATGCAATAAACACTAAAAGATGTTTTTTAGCAACATGGAACAAGGGGGCTAGAGCATTGAGCTATTTATGATGCTCTAGATTCCTCTCCCTAAAGACTTATTTGTAAGTGATCATCCGGGACTTACAGTACAACTGTGAGGGCTATATAGCTCTACCTTTAGCTCAGTATGAGGACCTTTTCTAGCTTGTTAGTGGTTACCTTTATTGGCGTAAGAATGGCTTGCCGAATCGGATATAGTGTGGCCTCTATCCCCATGAGTATAGGTTGCGTGTCAATGTGCCTTCGAGAAGGGGGCTCTACATCTGTTTGCCGAGTGAATCTAATGGCCCTAACTTGTTAGACGAACCTTTGAAAGGTTTCATAGTGAACCCTGCCGATCTTCCTTGGAAGTGGGTTAAGAGATTAGCTACCTCGGACAAAAGGATAAATCACGACTCATAGTGAAAGTGTACAACCTCTGCAGAGTATAAAACTGGTATATCAGTCGTGCTCACGGTCACGAGCAGCCTTGGAACATTTACGGAATAGATGATGAACACTAATGATATGGATGATGAAGATGCTCACTAATGGTTAATTGTTTATGTTATTCATTATTCATGTTTACCTGATTATGTGTTTATGGGCTTGTGATAATCTTGTTGCTACTCCTTTACTAAAATTATGACAATTAAAAACTAATCATAGTTAACCAGTGCCTGCCTTTTAAGCCTTATGAATCCCAGGTTATATTTGTTGAGTACGACATGTACTTACGCTTGCTTTACTTTTTAATCTTTGGAAAAATTCCGGATGGGTACCAGATTGGTAGAGTTTGGAGGAATTAGGCTTGTGGTCAACCAGTCAGTTGTCCCTGTAGATTTGGAGTCTTTGCCTGAAGATCGGAGTTGTCTTTCCGCTGTCTATACTCTGAGGTTATATTCTTTATACTAATATGCTATTTATTTAAGCATTGTCTTATGATATTACCCTTATTTTAGCTATATATGAGATTTGACTTCCTGGGCTCACATATGGTGTGTATCTGGTTTTGTTCTTAAAGCCGGGTGCTACAAAGTGGTATCAGAGCAATGCTGATTGTAGGACGCAAACCTAGTAGAAACTGGTCATTCTAAGGTTTAGAAGTTGCTACAAAAACACTTGCTCTATGAACCTTGATATTTTCTTCTTTACTATATCTCTACCCTTGCTATTCATCTCTACCTTGGTGCTTATTTTAAAGTTTTTGTTCTCATCTTCACTCCTTGATTTGATATGCTTTTAGAACTGTCTCTCACCACCTTCTCGCGTAATTTGAAGATGAGTCTTAGGATTGTTACCCCTAGTACAACAAGGACGATAGTAACGCAAGTTGAGTCAATGATTGAGTTGTGCACATTTATTGCTTGTTGAATTATGATAATGCTTATGATTGTTTTGCATCTTTGTAATGATTGCAATAATCTTGTTGGGTGTTCCCACAATTTTATTTAGTTTATAGGCCTAAGGCATAAGGATTAATGAAATAAATAGTCGGGTTTTAGTTTTCTTCTGTTCTCCCTATCCTGTCTTTTTGGAGCAGTTTGCACTCTTTGGCTTATATCTCTATTCTTGGATGACCAAAAATCATGAGAAAATTCTAGACAATAATAGACTTCAATATCTTTCTCTGAGCATAAGAATCACCCAGATAGCTATTTTGGTTGTGGAGATATGAAAATCACAAGATGATGCATCTGTGCTATTTGAAACCTGGAATAGTTTCTGTTGTGTACCATTTTCGACCAAGAAAACTGAGGAATTTGGAAAAGTGTTCTATAAGGAAGTTGTGGATAATTTAGTAAGCTTTCCAATGGTGTAAGCTACAACTTCATTGGATTAACATAATGGAAGTTACAGCTGTTTTACTGTGCTGCTGTTTTTCATCTCGCGAGGAATTTCAGGTTTCTTATTCTTGCCCATATACAAGAGTATCGTTGGGATGTCAGAACATCTTGATACTAGTTAGCTCATCTAAAAGAATGTGCAAGCTATGCTTGGTGTCCCCTAGTTTATTTTTCGTAAGGGGGGTAGCCAAGTTGAAGAATTTGCAAGCTGAAGTATCCTACGTTCTAGTTTGCGCAGCGGAAGCGTGGTGGTACCCAAAGATGTGAAAGAAGTTTAGAGTCTCAATGAGGTTTGATTAAAGGTTCAACGAAGGTTTATCGAAGATCATTAAGATTTTGGTAGAGCTACTGGAAGAGGTTTTTAAGTTAGTTTGGTTCAAGAGATCTCAGCTAAGTGTTGAAGGAGTCCAAGAAAAGATTGAAGTAAAATCTAAGTATTAGCTTTGCTAGATCCTTATAAGAGTTTTATAGCTATAATGATGCACCTTGTCAAAGGTGTGGGATGTGTTTTTATATGAGAAGAAAAGTAGTGGCTGGTTCATTAGGTCAACTAAGGAAGCGTGAGTTAAACTAACCGACATGTTATTTGGAGTTATCCATTGTGGAGCATGGAAGTACTGTCTTTTTGGAAGTAAAAGTGACATATAGGAGGATCACAAGAATCTACATGGCATCTTCACTAAGTTGGTCTTGAGCTTGTGATATCCTCATTGGAATGAAATTGATTATGACTTGGAAAAGTGCTATCACTTGGAGAAGCAAAAGTCATGGCCGATGCCCTTAGCAACGAAGAGTTGAGCTAAGAAGGTTCGGGTGACACCAAGGACTAAGAATTGTATTCCAAGTTTGAGCAACTTGACCGGAATCATTAATGTTTTAAAGAATGGTAGTAGAATTTCCTTCTGACCAGGAGATTCATCAGGCTTCGTTGGAAGGTGGATATTTTAAGAAAGGGAATTGATATTACGGACTAAAAAGGAAAGGTGGCCTAGTGATTGGAGTTACCTGAGAATTGTTCAAGGTACCTGTCAGAATCTTAGAATCAATTTGATAAGTTACTTGGAGTAAGATTAATAGGTATGCAAAGAAAAGTGGAATCCTTATCAAGACGATGGAACTACACGAGGAAGTAAAGAAGAATCTAAAGATGAAGTATCTCTATCTCCTAGTCGACGTCGCCCGAATCTCGAGGACGAGATTCATCTTAAGGGGGGGGGGAGAATTGTAACATCCTAAAATTTGAATTTTTGGAAATAGAGCTAAAATGATTAAATTTGGAATTTTGTGTTCATTAAACATAGGAAATAAAAATTTTCATGAAATTAAAATTTAATATAAGGTTTAGAAACGTGGATGTGCATACATGCCGGTGCATTTGATTTAATTGATTGAGTGGTTTTGGTTAAAATTCAAATTGGTTTAAATTGCTTTTGAAAATGAATTTGAAAATGGCTTTGAAATAAAAGAAAAGAAAAATAAAAAGAAATTGGAAAATACAAGAGTTTAAAAAGGCTGTATAATTTATTTTAAAAAAAACTTAACAAAAGTCCTTATTCTATTTTTGAATCGAAAGTATACTTGAAACTACGTCGAAATTCGATTTGTTTCATGTTTTAAATTTGGTTTGAATCAAGAAAAGAAAATAGAAAGGTATTTGAAAAAAAAGAAAACTCAAATCTCTTCTTTTCTCTCTTTTGGCCCAGCCCGACTCTCTCCCTCTCATCCGCGTGGGTTTTGTGACTGGGTTTTGTAAATAAAATATGATTTATTTTACTTTAGTATTACAATTCAAACTTAAATTTGACTTAAATTATATTATCTATAAAATATCTTATATATGTTATTATATAATTAAAACACATGAAGCTAATAGTTTTATGAGTAGATCTGTCGGTAGTTGTAACTTTTCAACCGTAGGTCCGATTAGTGTGTCTCTCGCGTCTGTGTGTTCGTAGCGATGCGTAGAATCATGTTTTAAACTCTTTTACTTATTTTTCTATGATTGGTGTACTGTTTTGATTTAGTTCTATTGTTTGCTTCGTGTATGATTGTATGGATGCTTGTGTGGTGCTTTATAATTTCGTCCAGTCGGTGAGATATAAGTGGTGAAGAAGAAGAAGAATGTTGAAGATTAAAGCTTACCGAAGGATCGGTGTTTAAGGCAAGTATAGCATGGGACCATCCTTGTTACCTATTTACCTTTAATCATTTAATTCATATTGCATGTGTCTACCTTTACTGCCACTAAGGATATCCTAGTCTTTTGTACTTGTACCTTGATACCTTTGGGTTATAGCATTGGGTAGCTTTGCTAGTGCTCAACCACAACCATGATCTTGTAACTTGACTAATGGAATATGCAATAAACACTAAAAGATGCTTTTTAGCAACATGGAACAAGGGGGCTAGAGCATTGGGCTATTTATGGTGCTCTAGATTCCTCTCCCTAAGGACTTATCTGTAAGTGATCATCCGGGACTTACAGTACAACTGTGAGGGCTATATGGCTCTAGCTTTAGCTCAGTATGAGGACCTTTTCTAGCTTGTTAGTGGTTACCTTTATTGGCGTAAGAATGGCTTGCCGAATTGGATATAGTGCGGCCTCTATCCCCATGAGTATAGGTTGCGTGTCAATGTGCCTTTGGGAAGGGGGGCTCTACATTTGTTTGCCGAGTGAATCTAATGGCCCTAACTTGGTAGACGAACCTTTGAAAGGCTTCATAGTGAACCCTGCCGACCTTCCTTGGAAGTGGGTCAAGAGATTAGGTACCTCGCGCGAAAGAATAAATCACGACTCACAGTGAAAGTGTACAACCTCTGCAGAGTGTAAAACTGGTATATCAGCCGTGCTCACGGTCATGAGCGACCTTGGAACATTTACGGAATAGATGATGAACACTAATGATATGGATGATGAAGATGCTCACTAATGGTTAATTGTTTATGCTATTCATTATTCATGTTTACTTGATCATGTGTTTATGGACTTGTGATAATCTTGTTGCTACTCCTTTGCTAAAATTGTGACAATTAAAAACTAATCATAGTTAACCGGTGTCCGCCTTTTGAGCCTCATGAACCCCATGTTATATTTGTTGAGTATGACATGTACTTACGCTTGCTCTACTTTTTAATCTTTGGAAAATTTTCGGATGGGTACCAGATTGCTAGAGTTTGGAGGAATTAGGCTTGTG
This sequence comes from Miscanthus floridulus, assembly GCF_019320115.1. Classification (NCBI taxonomy): domain Eukaryota; kingdom Viridiplantae; phylum Streptophyta; class Magnoliopsida; order Poales; family Poaceae; genus Miscanthus; species Miscanthus floridulus. Next base: position 7,871,407 of record NC_089596.1, read on the forward strand.
GTCAACCAGTCAGTTGTCCTTGTGGATTTGGAGTCTTCGCCTGAAGATCAGAGTTGTCTTTCCGCTGTCTATACTCTGAGGTTATATTCTTTATACTAATACGCTATGTATTTAAGCATTGTCTTTTGATATTACCCTTATTTTAGCTATATGTGAGATTTGACTTCCTAGGCTCACATATGGTGTGTATCTGGTCTTGTTCTTAAAACCGGGTGCTACATCTACCATGACATCATGATAGTCTTCTGCAAGTGGTGACATCAAGTACTTGTTTCAGCTTGTTTTTCAGCCATTAGAAAAGAGCCGTTGGAGCCAGACCGGACGTGTCCGGTGTGGGCACCAGAATTGCACCGAACACGTCCGGTGCCCTAGTAGTAGCTGTACCAAGAGGTAACGGTTATTGGATTTCTTGTGTGGGCTATAAATAGATCGTGTGGCCGGCCCTGGCCACTCTTTTGACACCCCATACAATTGTGCACACCTCTTGAGGGCTGAGAACCATACTCCATTCACTTGCATCCTTTGATTCTTCATTTGAGTCGGACTGGAGAGCCTCTAGTGCATTTGCTTAGTGGTCATGCATAGGGATGAAAACGGATGAAAACAGATAGAAAAAACCCATTTCTACTTCTGTTTCTATATCTTTTGGTGAAAACGAGATTGAGTTCGGAAAATGCGGGTTCGGAAACGGAATCGGGATATGCGGGTGCACGAAAACGAACCAATACAGCCGGAAATTCAACAGAAACGGCCAGAAGCCAGGAACTTAAGCGGGAATACCGCACATCTTTATACTCACAATCACAATCACACACATCTTTGGCAACGAAAAACAGGTAAAGCATGAATTCAGAGATTCAGACGCAAATGAAAATAGGTTGCAGTTCACGGTTCACACTTTCACCATGCCTACGGACTAGAATACTAGAATATAAGTTAAGGATTAACTGTCCACACGCTTATTTCTGCTTGTTAATTGCGCGCGGTAAATCAATATCGTGCGCTATATATAGCACAAATATATCACTTGTTCTTGATGCACTGATAGTAAATAATATGGATACTTGCTTGTTGCATTGCATGCACAACACAAACTATACTAATACAATATGTATACTCCTATATATAGCTAGAACCATGGGCGGCGCCAGGGGTATTCCCCTGTATGCCATGGAATACCTAAGATTTTGGTAAGGAAAAATAAATATATATAGTATACATGTACATTCCGCTGTCTAATTGGACCAAAAGCCCACGGATGATCAGCCCACAAGGCCACAAGAAACAGACCTATAGCGGCCAGCGTTGCTCCCTTCGCTGCTTGTTCAGCACCTCGCGTACTGTGTCCCAAGCTAGCGGCGGCAGTGACCTGAGCGGCGGTGCATCTGCATCCCGAAGAGCGGATGCTGCTGCGGACTGCGGTGCTGCCCTGAGGCGGTAGCGGCCGGTGGCCAGCAGCAGCAAGCAGACGAGCAGCGCATCTCCTCTAATTTAGAATGAATCACAATTCACAATCTTAATTGATGAAATTTAGAGTGAGTGAAGCAATATATGTCTATGTGTTTGCTGCAATTTAAACAAATTTATTTGTCCATGCTATTGGGTGCTACTTTGTTTAGTATCGTGATGAAATTCTAAAAATAATTTTATTTTTTTCTTTTTACATTCTGTTTGTAAATTGTAATGCACATAAAAAAGAAGTGTGTTAGCACTAGCATATTTGTATTGTGGAAGAAAGCTAGCACTTGTATGGACGAGTTAAGACGTTAACGTCTTCCTCCTCACGCGCCCTTCTTTCTCTCCGCGTGCCCTAGCTTTCTCCCCCACCTCGCCTCCTCCCTAGGCGCCCTGGCCAGCAGCAGCCTCGCCGCCAGCAGCGCCGCCCACCTCCCGCCCCGGCCACTCCACCCCGCCATCTACTAACCACAGGGTGGCGCACCGGCGGCCTCCTCGTCTTCGCCCTCGTCGCCTCCCACCCTAATCCCAGGGTAGGGCGCCGGCGAGCTTTGCCGCGACGCCCCGCCGTCGGCCCCGCCCAACCGCCTTCTCCCGCCGTCTCGGAACCCTAGGCGCCTTTTTCTTCCTCTCCGACGCGGGCGTGGGTGCGGACGCGTGGGTGCTCGATGCGTCGCGCGACCATCGTGTAATAACTTTTTTCTACATGGAATACCCTGCTGCAAGATCCTAGCTCCGCCACTGGCTAGAACAAATGAATGATGTACGTCATCTTTTTAATGAATGATATTTAGATGACGGAAATTGTTGAAGAAATTTAATAAGCAAGAATTTTCCAGTGCCGCACGAAGTGTATCTTGTCATCGTGTGCAAAGTGGTAATTACTGTTGACCATGAGTATTGGCACGATCGAAGTGAGGAGATGGAGATGTATAGTTTTTTGCTGGTCAAACCTTTTACAACATGGACGCCCAATGCGCCCGGCCGTTATCCAACCACATCGATCGGTCGCTTTACAAAGTGGACCCGGGTCAAATCTTTTAGGGCATTGCATTGACCACTAATATGTACACACATTTCATCTTTATCAATTATCATAGCAAAGTTTTTTTATGTTTAAAAAACTTTATTGAAGTAATGTACTTCCTGTTGAGGACCGAAATGGCAACAAGAAGAGATGGTGAATAGAAGCCGCCAAAAAAGTTCTTGTGAGAAAATGCTTATCGCCTATATCCTAGTTTTTTTTAAGGGACAGGAGGGGCTTACGCCGCCCCTACCGAATTTTATTGAAAAAAGAACAGAAACAAAACAAAAGTTACAGAACTCGACGCTCAAGGCTCAGGGCTCTCAAGCAGTTCAGGAGACATAAATGGAAATGAAAAAAATAAGCTTAATTACACAATCTGATCTAGCCATGAACTGATTCTAGGGAAGTACTTCTTCTTCGCACGAAGCATAACTAAGCCGAAGACATTTCTGAAGACATGTTACAACCCAATATAGTTGTTTCTAATTGGCACGGTTGTACACCTAAGTGAACCCAATCTAGCAACGTGCTAACATTAGAAACGATTAAGCATTTATCAACCCGTCGTGGAAGCAAAGCGATAAAGCACAGATTAAAAGCAACTCACTAGTTAGCCATCTAACATAAGTTTCAATAATCAAACATTCTTTGAATGGAGTAAAACTAATATTTGATTCAGATATGGTGACCATCATTATTTCCTACAAATATGAGAAGCTAAGCTGGACACACAAAGATGAGCCTGCAAGCAGCATCACTAGAGCAGGACTGAGCATCACTCTCGGTTTGGAAACCCCCTTTAGTCCCGGTTTCCCAACTGGGATTGCGAATCCGGAACTAAAGGCTCCCCCTTTACTCCAGGTTTTAGGAACCCGGACTGAAAGTGGGCCTTTAGTCCCGGTTGCTATTACCAACCAGGACAAAATGCCCCTCCCCCAGATCTTGCTCCGGGGCTGGCACGTTTAGTCCCGGTTGGTGTTTCCAACCGGTACTAAAGGTTTCTTTTTTTCCATTTCTTTCCTTTTCCTTTTATGCTTTCTTTTTAAATCAATTCTTTTTTGTTTTAATTAGCTTTTCGTATACGAATTCTACGCTGCTAATATACATTCATATATATACGTATAAGGTTCCATTCGAACATTATACATAAATAACACACTAAAATATATGAAACTATATATATACAAATATTTTAAAAGGTTGTACATGCATATAATATGTACATAATAAAGTCATAGAAAGCTTGTACTCATGTCCTTAGGATTTCATTCAACTCTAATCTTCAGTCGTATGGCTACTAGGTAATATTTCTTTTCTGTCATAGTAGTACTCGCCTTTGGGATCTATGATCTCATCCATAAGAAATCCTGATAATCCCTCTTGAATTGCTTTGATCTGGTCAGTTCGCATGAACTTTTGCTTCCTCCATTTAGCCTTCAATTCGAATGAAAGGAAAAATATGAATATATGATTATATATATCAAGACAATGGTAATAAATAAATTATGTATATTTTTACGTACTTAGTGGATCTCTTCACTTGTTTTTATTGAGTACCGCAGGAGGAACTCGCAAACGTAGCATCCACATAAGTTGTTCCTCGATCCCTGCCTCAGACACCACTTTATGAGAAAAAGATTCATCATCAACCAATGAAGCATGGTAATAATGAATTGAACTACATAAAGATGCGGTGGCCTAGCTAGTACTTACTAGGTATTGAACTATATCCAGAGGCACGATCCAATTACCATTATGGTGTTTCTTAGCGAACGTAGCCCAAGCACTGTCCAAGAAAATAAATAAATAGAGTTCTATCAATAAAATGGCATAAGAGAGTATACAGTGTGCGAGACCAAAATTACCACTAGAGATTATTTATCATATCTTGGTAATTATCTCGAGGTTTTCTCGCCGAGTCAAAGATTTTTACACGACTCCTGGGCATATCGATGACCAGCAGTATCTAGTTCAAGCTGTATGTTTATATGTAGGCATAACTCGTACATTTTTACTTTTTGTCGACGTCGATCCAGAGGGCTACATATGTAGAAACACAAAGATTCAGTAATATATATATATATATATATATATATATATATATATATATATATATATATACACACACACACACATGCGCGCGCGAATGGAATTATGTTTAATTTCATATATATATATATATATATATATAATTAGAGATGCAAAATTATTAACAAATATACCTCGCCAGCACTTTCTTGCGTAGGATTTTCTTGTACAAGATTTTCTTGCTCATCGTCAAAATTTATTAAGTATTAGTGCCGTCATCCAAATCTGCCGTGTTGTTATCGTCCTCGTTGGGGTCATATTGAGTGCCGGCATTGATAATGTCTGGTAGTCGTCTTGCGGGTTGGCCATCTTAATTACCAGAACTATATATAAATGAAAACCATATAGTAGTCATGCATATGCTAATGAATCGAGCCAGGGGCTTAAACTTAAATAACTATAGAATTCAGGGTTATTATTAATGCCGAGCTTTGGTTAGGGTTTGGACGAAGCTCGGCCGGGTTAGGGTTTGGAGCGGAGCTCAAGATATTAGGATATATATCAACATTGGTGTATATAAATATATCAAAATTCATGTCACATTAATAATGTCAATATATCAAAATTCAGATATATATATATATATACCAAAAAATTCATAGCACTAATAAAATCAATCATTTTTAACTATGAATATTCAAATATATTTCTTCAATATTATTTTCTACAACTATATTGTTTAATTTTCTATATTGTATTACTGTATATATATACATTCTACAATTTCTATATATATATATATATATATATATATATTATAGTACACTAGCTCAAATGACATATAAATAAAAAATATCCACCATTATTCCCAATCTAGAAAACCACAAATTTCTCTATTTCTAGACCACGAAATGAGCCATACTAGTGATGAAACATGAGAGGATAAAGTTGCTAACCTTTAGAACCAAAGAATGGAGGGAGGAATCGAATGAAGTCTTGAAATGACGGCCGGCCACGAGCAAGAACAGAGAGCTTGAAATGGCTAGGGCTGGAGGAGAAAGAAGTAGAGTATATAGCCTGGGACCTGTAGTCCCGGTTTGTGGTTCAAATCCAGACAACAGGTGCCACCAATCGGGATTAAAAGTTTAGTCACAGCTGGTAGCTCTAACCGGGACTAGAGAATGACCTTTAGTCCTGGTTTGAGCCACCAACCGGGACGGCTGGTGGCTCCAACCGGGACTAATCCCTTCTTTAATTCTGGACCTAAAAACGGCCAGGACTAAAGACTAAAACCGAAAGTCTGTTCTCTACTGGTGCATATAAAATTGTAAGGAAACAATATGATGCTCCTTACATACACCCTTGAACAAACGGCCCAAGCAAAAAGGCATCGTGCAGACAGGAAAACAGAGTGCTGTGCAAAGAAGAATTAAGCTAATAAATTCCTAGGACAGGAAGATCAGGAGCCAAAGAACAAAATATTCAGCATATATTGGAATAGTCTAAAGTTAATAGGCATACGGGACATCATTTTCTTGTCTTAACCTGTTGGCTGCACTGCTGCTATCTGAAAGAACCAAGAGCAAACAAACCTGCTGTTGTCACTGACCATCAGAGGGGAAAATGTTCTGCTGCTGCTGAGGCAAGAACACATCAAATAGGTGTAGTTAGGAATGATCTGAGCTCGTCAATGATCGACCGACTCTTAAGGAACCTAACAACGCTTAGTAATCTTCCCTAAAAAAACAACGCTTACTAATCCACACTACGTAAAAAACGATTTTTAGCAGCGGTTCGATTTTTTTTTGTAGGGGCGGCTGGTGATGGAGCCGCCCCTACAGTACCGTGCTCGGGTGCCCAGACACCAGCCGCCCCTACAAATGGAACAGCAGGGGCGGCTGGTGATACGAGCCGCCCCTACAAATGGGGTCTGATTTGTAGGGGCGGCTCAATCACCAGCCGCCTCTGGAGTTGCTATTTGTAGGGGCGGCCGGTGATTGAGCCGCCCCTACAAATGCCGCCGTATATATAGCTCCGATTTGTAGGGGCGGCTCAATCACCAGCCGCCCCTACAAATGACCAACATATAAAACAACTGCAGCACCTTCTTCCTCCTCGGGTCACTCACTCCAACCCGTGAAAGAAAGGTGGGGAGGCCTTGGGCACCTCCCAAAAATTGCTCTACTAAGGGGAAATGTTTTGGTCTCAAATCCTTTGGTGGAGAGGTTGTAAAAGGTAAGAAAATGTTATTCGACACTTTTTTTGAAGTTTTAATGGTTGGTTAGTGAGTAATTAGAATTTTATTTTTCTCTCTCTTCTATGATGCTTGAGCTACTTATGAAGCAAATTAGACCCAAGTTTTAAATGTATTAGGGTAAATTAGGGAGGGGAACAAGATCATACCCTTATTTGGTCCATGTTTCTTGATTTTAGTGAACAATTAGTTAGTTTTATGGATGTTTCATGTGCATGTGGATCTAGATCTAGGGTTTGGTTTTTTTATTAATTTCGTTTTTGTAAATTTATGTTTGATGAAATTGGACTAGGGTTTGTATGAAAGATATTGGGTAAAGTATAATTGTTGCTAATTGTTGTCTTTGAAATTATTTATTGTAATCAATAAATATGTATTTTAATTATTTATGGATAAATGGGCCATTAATTAATTTTCCTCTACCATGGTGTGTTTGTATGCTTCATGTAATTATATTAGATTTATATTCATATATATCTGAAGTATATACAATTATTCTCTAGTAATTATTAATTTGTTTCATTTATATATATATCTGAATAAGTAGTCCTTTAATGTTTGTTTTGTTGTTGTTGTAAAAGATAGAGTATAGGAACTCTTGGATGTATGGTTCGTTAAGGTTCAATGCAGGTTTTCGTGAAGAGGTGGATAAATTTATTGAAGCCGCAAAGAAGCATGCAACGACATTGAAAGAGAATAAGGATACAATTATTTGCCCATGTAAAGATTGCAAGAACCGTATGGCATGGACAGATGTGACTATCATCAGATCACATTTGATTATGCGAGGATTTGTTGAGGACTACATAGTATGGATTCATCATGGTGAAACAGTTATTGTTAACGACGAGGATGAGGACGAATACGACGACGAAACCATAGAATCCCTGTCCCAATATTCAGCAGAGCTTGATGCACGAATGGATTTTGAGTTTGGCAATGAATAAGATGGTGATGCTGGTGGTTGGGATGGTAACGACGAAGGTGGTGCCAATAATGATGGTGGAGCACGTGTCGGGGATGAAGATGATTTGGAGGACATGATTCGAGCCCTTAGACCAGAGATTTTACTAAATAGCCCAAAAGGTCTAGAAAATTTGGAAAGGGTGACAAAAGCATCGAAGGAGACTGTGTATGGTGTTGAAAAGGGTTGTTTGACACATTGGACATTGCTACATTTTGTGCTTGAGCTGCTCATCCTGAAGGCTAAGTATGGCTGGTCAGACTGTAGTTTCAATGATCTATTACATCTCCTGTCATGGGTGCTGCCACAACCAAACTCAGTTCTCACCAACACATACCAAGCGAAGAAGGTCATAAGTCCATTGACAATGGGTTTTGAAAAAATCCATGCATGCCCCAACCACTGTATACTTTTTCGTGGCGAAACGTTCAAGTCACTAGATAAATGTCCCCGATGTGGGGCCAGCCGATACAAGAACAATGACCTTTATGGTGGGGACGAAGCCTCCACGGGGAAAAAGAGGAATAAGAAGGGTACAAGAAAGGTGGTACAAGAATCTCAGCTCCTAGAGGACACTCTATTAGGCAACGATGCAAAGCAGAGAAGAATTCCTGCCTTGGTAATGTGGTACCTGCCAGTGACCAACCGCTTGAGACGTATCTTCCTAAACCCTAAAGAAGCCACACTCATGACATGGTGGGATGATGAGCGCAAGGTGGATGATGATAAGATTGCACACCCGGCTGATTGTAGTTAGTGGCAAAGGTTTGATGAGAAGCACAAAGAATTCAGCGATGACCCAAGGAATATACGGTTTGGCTTGAGCACCGATGGAATGAATCCCTTCAATGAGAGGATGAGCGACCACAACACATGGCCAGTGATCTTGACCATGTACAACATCCCAACATGGTTGTGTCAGAAGAGAAAGCACATTCTCCTCACTATTCTTATTTCTGGCCCTAAACAACCAGGCATTGATATAGACGTGTTCCTCGAGCCATTGATGCAAGAAATGGAGATGCTATGGAGGCATGGGGAGAAGATGTATGATGCGTTCTGAAAGGAGGACTTCATATGTAGAGCAATAATATTTGTTACTACCAATGATTACCCCGCGCTGTTTGCTTTGTCTGGACAGATCAAAGGGAAGATGGGGTGCTTGGTTTGCTTGGATGGTACTACATGGGTGTACCTAGATGCATCCAAGAAGATAGTTTACCTAAGGAACCGACGCTTCTTAAAGACAAGTCATAAGTACCGCAACAAATTGTTCTTTAGATTTTATGACAACGCCCTAGAGATTGAACCCCCTCTGGAGAGACGTCATAACGGAGAACACGTGTATAGAATGGTGAAAAACATACGTGTCGTCTATGGAAAGAAGAATCTAGATGGGACGAACAGAGATAGAAGCACACCTCCTATCGAAGGCGTACCTTTCAAGAAACAATCGATCTTCTTTTAGTATCTGCCTTATTGGCCAGACTTGGAGGTCCCCCATGCCATTGATGCTATGCACGTGCAGAAAAATGTCTTTGAGAGTCTCATTGCTACCTTGATGGACACAGGCAAGTCAAAGGATGGTCTGAAAGCACGGAAAGACATGGTGCAGCTAAACGTGATGCCACAACTTCACCCGGTACCTAAGGTTAATGGAAAATACACTCTGCCCGTGGCGTGCTTCAACCTAACACCAGACGAGAAGAGAGCTATATGTACTTTCCTAAGGGGGGTCAAAGTCCTGACTGGGTTTTTAGCAAATGTGAAGAAGCTAGTGTCGATGAAGGACTTGTCAATAACACACTACAAGGCTCATGATTGCCATGTGATGCTGATAGTGTTTCTACCTATTGCAATCAGGGCTATAAAGCCAGAGTTCTTGAAAATGGCCATCACCCGCATGTGCTACTTCTTTTCGAAGATCTCACAGAAGACGATTGGCAAGCAAGAGCTGAGTGACCTACATGAATTTGTGGTGGAGACACAAAACCAACTGGAGATGTATTTACCTCCTGCTTTTTTTTATATAATGCCACATCTTATGATTCACATGGTTCATCAAATACAGGCGCTAGGCCCTTGCTACTTGCATAAAATGTGGTCCTATGAGCGGTTCATGTCGGTTCTAAGTCGATACGTGCATAATCGAGCATACCCAGAGGGCTCCATAATAGAGGGTTACAGTACTGAAGAAGTCGTCGAGTGCTGTCAAGAGTACCTAAAAGTACAGAAAGGGATTGGTAAACCCGATTCTCATCACAAGGGTAGGCTGGCTGGGAAGGGCACCAGTGGTAGAAAAGTGTTCATCGACCATGATTACAAAGAGGTGAGTCGGGTGCATTACAGTGTCTTGTAGAGTACACAACTGATGCAACTGTACATTGATGAACACTTGGCTATCATTATGGCAGAGAGAAATGGCCGTTCGGATGATTGGGTCATGAAACAACACACGCAACGACTAACTACATGGTTGAAGGACCAAAACATACCACCTAGAGAAACCATAGACTCTATTACCATCAGTAGGTTGGCGGAGGGGCCATCGAGACAAGTGACATCTTGGAATGCTTATGACATCAATGGTTATACGTACTATACCCACACAAAGGATAGTAAATATGTGAACCAAAACAGCGGCGTTCGAATAGAGGCTCTCGATGGATTAGGGCCAAAGATCCAATACTTTGGCATCATTGAAGAGATATGAGAACTTGACTATGGAAGAGATATAATGAGATCAGATTGAGAGTCCTAGACCTCGAGAATCTAGGCTACCAAGATGACCCTTGGGTGCTCGCTTCACGTGTCACACAAGTTTTCTATATGTCTGACCCACAAAGTAACCTCCCCCCAAAGAAGAAGACAAAGCACGTGGTTGCCTCCGGGAAACAGCACATTATTGGAGTTGATGGCGTGGACGATGTTGAAGCTTACAATAACTACGATGAGATGATGCTATTCACAGACTTTCCTAAGAAGATTAGTGTTGTGGAAAAGAACCTCCCCAAAGACATAATGCCATGGGAACGTAAATGTGTCAAGGGAAAAGTCGTTACAGCGGGTTAGCTAGTTGTTGAACGTGGAGTGTTTGTGTAAGTGTGTGTTTGTAAGACTTCATTTATGCATGCGTGTGAGACTATATATTTATGTATATGTGTAAGACTACATATTTTTGTATGTGCGTGAGACTATATTTTATGCATGTGTGTGAGACTACCCTTTGCAATATCCAAATGACTCTATTTGAACATTCACTCTATTACTACTAAAACTTTATGAAATCACTTAACACTTTATGAAATGAAGAAATGACCAAAATAAAAGTAGGAGATCTTGATGAGTTATACAACTTTTATATTCATCACCTTTGCTGAAATCATTTAGTGTATGAAAATTAGGTTTGAAGCTGTCATTTTCTGAAATTTAAAATTTGAATTGTTCAAAATTAGTAACAAAGATATATGACTAGACTAAAATGATAGAGCATGATTTTAGAAAATTTTAGGGAAAAAACCATCACATTTGGAGTTAGTATGAGGGAGAAAAACTAGTTACAAGTTTCAACCACAGATTAAAAAGAGAAATCACACTTGTTTATCATTGATCATCATGAACAGTTATGATTTTTCTTTTTAATCTCTGGGTAAAATTTGTAACTAGTCTTTCTCCCTCATACTAACTCCAAATGTGATGATTTTTTTCCTAAAATTTTCTAAAATCTTGTCCTATCAAGTTAGTGTGTTGATTTGGTCATTCTTTTCATTTGACAAAGTTTGAGCACTTCAAATTTTCAAATTTAAAAAAATAACAAGTTCGAACGAGATTTTCAACCATTAAATGATTTAAGCTAAAAAAGTGATGAATATCAAAGTTGTATAACTCATCAAGATCTACAACTTTTATTTTGATCATTTCTTCATCTGACAAAGTGATAGTAAACATTGTTCACAAATCAACATGTTTCTCGTATAGTTCATGAAACTATGAGTCATATGTGAATTTATGAATAACATTTACTAATACTTTGTCACATGAAGAAGTGACCAAAATAAAAGTTGTAGATAGTGAGGAGTTCAACAACTTTTATGTTCATGACTTTTATTGTTGAAATCATTTAAGGTTTCAAAATCTTGTTTGAAGTTGCCATTTAGTGAAATTCAAAATTTCAACTATTAAAATTTGGTCAAATGAAAATATGATCAAAATAAAAGTTGTACATATTGATGAGTTCTACAACTTTGGTATTCATGAGTTTTTATCTAAAACCATTTACTCTTTCAAAATATTGTTTAAAGTTGAAATTGTTTGAATTTCAAAATTTGAATCGTTCAAACAAAGTCATATGACAAGATGACCAAAATAAAAGTTGTACATGTTGATGAGTTATACAGCTTTTATGTTTACAATATTTTCATTTTATTTCATTTATTGTCATAAAATTATAGTTGAAGTTTTTAAAATTGTAGTTGAGTTCGGCAAAATAACTCCTAGTCAATGGGAGGAGCTCGTGGCTCAGAAGACTTCACCGGAGGCATTAGAGCTCAATGCCTGTAACACTGAGCTGGCGAAGAGGAACAAATACCACCATCATCTAGGCCCCGGTGGCTACTATACCAAGGAAGAGCAGTTTAGGAAGATGGACGAAGAGGCCGCAGCTGCTGGGAATATCGATGTGATAAATTTGAAGGTACGCTCAAGGAATTGGATATATGCGAGGAGTACGGAATCATCCGGCGGTAATCTTAAGTTTGATAAGCCGAAGACCCAAGAGGCAGTATCAAGGATACTGAAATATACTGAAGACAAGGAGAATGGCTCATTCAATCCTTCCAGAGAGAGGGACGAGTTTAGCCTTGGCTTGGAAAACAAGGAGCACACATGCCGCACCATGGGGCAAAGGAAAAGGATGACCTAGAAGCAAGGATTCGAAGAGGACAGGCATATGTACAAGAAACATGGCAGAGACCGGGAGACTAGTCTTGAGCTCTAAGTGAAGGCTCTAGTTGCGAAGGCGCTGGAGGAGCAAGGACTATCTACAGAGCCACGAATATTAGTAATGCTGCTGGGAGAACTGGCATTAGTTGGTAGCCCTCCGAAAGTTCCTAGCAGCCAAGGTTCCACTACAGCCACAACCCCCATCGATCGCATATGGGAACCAACTAGTTGCACCTTGGTGTTTCTTAGCGGCCAGCAGAACACTGTGATGGAGGTGGCAATGGGTGTGGCACATCCTCCCAGTGGCTTACACCACAATAATAAGATACCACCAGACTACACTAGGGTCGAGGTGCATACAGTGAAGCCCGAGTTCATGCAGTGGTGGATAGACTACGCAACTCCCGAGGGACTGGTGTTACTCGGAGATGTTATGGGGCAGTTCATCCTCTAGCACAAACAGGACATTATATTGAGTGCTTCTTCGCCGCCTCCCCCTCTCCCAAATTTGGAGCGAGTTGTTGAGGTCGGGGAGATTTTTCACCGTCTCATGACCCCCACATTCCTGAGATGCCACATTCTTCCCCGCCTCCTAGCGAGCATGTGCCTAATGAGATGCCACAACCTTCTCTAGCTCGTACCGAGCAAGTACATCATGAGATACCACAGTCTTCTCAACAAGCACAGCCGATACATGAACAACGAGTGCCTCCTGAAGAAGGTGATGCATAAGAAGATGAGGACATGCCTGAATGGGAACTTCGAAAGAAGCATCCAATCACCATAAGGCCAGTTTATGTTCTGATCAAAGACGTTTTGTCGGTGTCCAAGTGGTTTTCCCATGACCAGTTCAAGCCTGAGAACCAAGTTAAAAAAGTCCCATCACGGGGTTCTGAGGAGGCCGTCACTAGCAAACTCCACCAAATTGCAAAGCAGTATCTAAATGTTGATGCCATCAAATGGTCAAAGGATTACCCAAAAACATATGAAAAAAGCAAGCCCTTCCTACCAAACCAGGACATCCAGCGCCTACCACTTGGAATGAGAATGTTCCATGATTGGTACTTGCGTGTTCTCCCAATGAGCATAGATCTCATACAAGCATGCTTCCCCACCGGCACATTTGGAAGCCTAGCCGGGAAAATTGTCTTTGACTTCAATGACATGCAAACATGCTTTCACCTAGGAGAAATAGAGATGAATCTAATTCGCACGTGGTGCCTGTAAGTCCTTGTTCTCCCGATATGATATGAATGTAATCTTTGAATTTTGTTGTAACTAACCCACGCCGTAATTTGTAGAATGCAAGTGCTCATTGTCAAACAAATGCCAAGTGTGAAAGCTGGGTATGTAGACCCTCAAGCTATAGCCCAAACAAATTTTAATTACCCTAAACGGTGGACACTGGATGCCAAAGAGCTAGCTGCTGCAAAGACTCTTCGGGAGAAAGAGCGCATCCGTACGGGGAAACTAAGGGAAGAGTCCCTTAAGGTTGCGGCATATATTGCCCTGGCTTTCAAAAATCTCCAACAACACTCTACTATATGGCTACCATACAATTTCGAGTAAGTTCAACACTATACTTAAAGCTTTGTTCGATATATTTTATTCAATGCAAAAGAGCTTATCTAGTTCTATGATTAAATCCATGCAGCAACCACTGGATTTGTATAGTCGTCGATGTCGGGAGGAGCATGGCATAGGTCTTTGATTCATTAGATAGGGACACAGTGACATACAAAGACTTCATATCGATTCTCAAGACGTATACATATCGACAATCCTCATTAGCTTATATGTTTGTATACATACTTGTAACGTTCACTTTTGGATACTAACAAGTTATATTTGCTAAAATAATTCGAACAGGGCATTTAGGTTCTATGTCACTAATCATCATGGAAGGCATGATCCAGCAAGGAAGGAAAAGCTGGCTATAAAAACACTATGTGCGGTAAGTGTAACTTACTTCTTCAGTAGTCCGTTACATGGCTATCAAAAGCATTACTAAACATTTTCATATGTAAAACACACAGTGCCCCAAGCAGAAGCCTGGGAGTGTACATTGTGGATACTATATATGTTCTAGGATGAGTAACACCGGTGCCTACAGGAGACACCCCTTAAGAGTAAGTTTGAACCTCTTCACTCGTAGTATAAAAACTTCGTACATGGTATGAAATACTAAACCGAAACTTGTTCTCTTGTAGTGGAGAGAAGAGAAATGAATGAAAAGAGACCCATACAAGGATGACCAACTCTTAGAGCTCGTCGGCGACCTTTGCAACTTCATATTGGACCAGATTGTACACGTCAGAGGCGCCTACCATGACCGAGAGTCTGAGTTAGGTACAAATCCTCAGTACCAACACCTTCGTGAGACTAAAAGGCTAGCTCTAGGACGTTGATAACAATGTGTATGAAATTTGTATATTTAATGATGGATTGTATATATTCTTGTGAATTAGACTTGTAATTGTAGTTTATAGAATACTCTTGTGCTTGTAATCGCGGTCGCGGGGCGTTCGGTGACGCGAACGCGGTTCGGAACGTTGGTCGCGAGGCGTTTGGCAACGTGAACGCTGGTCGCGGGGCTTTCGGCAACGCGAACGCGGTTTGGAACGTTGGTCGCGGGGCGTTCAGCAACGCGAACGCGGTTCGGAACGTTGGTCGCGGGACGTTCGGCAACGAGATTTTGAATTATAAATTTGATTTTTTTACGGGAAAACGTACTGTAGGGGCGGTTCTAGATTGAACCGCCCCTACAAATACCTGTTTGTAGGGGCGGTTGGTACTACAGCCGCCCCTATAGATGGATTTGTAGGGGCGGCTGGTAATACGAGCCGCCCCTACAAATCGATTTGTAGGGACGGCCTGAGAACCGCCCCTACAAATGCATAATTTGTAGAGACGGTTCGATAGGGGCGGCTGGCCAAACCGCCTCTACAAATGGTTACGAGTCACCCCTAAAAATCGATTCTGTAGTAGTGCCAGGCCTATGACCGGTGGGCCTGATAACTAACTAATGAGCCTGTTTCCAGGCCACACCAAGCTATAAGATGGGGTCATCTCTGTGATTAGAAGGTGATATGAATTAGCTCTATCCTAAATTATGACCTACCCATCGAGGTCGCTCAGGAGTAGTGTTGAAGACAAGAAGCCAGTCGTATGTCCTCCCAATGCCAGCGTATACCGACGCATCTGAATCTCTACGCCACCACTACGCCTGCTTCTCCAAGCAGGCACAGGGACATCAGCGGACAAAGAAGCATCATCGATCGTTGGGCATGGTCAGTCTTAGACCTCCTTTGGTTGGGCTTTCCAACGTGCTTTGGCTTCCAAAAAGCCAAAAACCAACCAAAGATATGAAAACTCACAGGTGCTTTGGGCCGAAAGCTACTTTCTATCTAGTACAAAACTTACAGCAGCTTTCCCTGGTGTGGACAACTTTGAAAAAATTACTCACTTGTCACTAGTTATGAAAATAACGGTTCATTGTTTTCCCCTCTATCCCCATTCATGACATGCAGCGTCTGCGTCGCGACTGTCCTCGATCGCGCGGCTAGGGTTTCCCGAGGCCAACCACCGCCCACCGATGCTACCCAGAGGCTGGTTGTGGCCCCGCCGGTGCTGTTCGAGGCCGGCCGCCGCCACGCCGGCGTGTGCCCCATTTCCACATGCTGGGTTCATCTTGGCATGGCGGCTCGCGCTGCTCAACATCGACCGCCATCCTGGACATCGACTTCGCCGGCGGGTTTTACGCGTACACGTTCTCACTGGCCTGACCTCCATGACCCGACCCATGAAAGTGAGGCTAATGGGTCATAAGGGCCAGCCTCAAAGTCTAGAATAGGTCGATAGGACCAAGATCTATTATATTAATCCAATGGGTACGGTGGGTTGACCCATCCATCATATAATAAGCTTTTTTCTTTAATTTACTGGTCTTCTTTAATTTTTTAATGAACATTGTTGTTCATATTTGTAAGCAATCTTGGAAGTACATCGATGAATATTATATTTTGAGAGTGAAAATGGATAAAAATAAAATCTCGGTTCACTTGGAAACTTACTAAGTTTGATCAATGCATTGCTAATAATAACCTCAATATATGTTACCCCATGTAACAACTATTTTATCTTTTTTCGAAAGGGCGGCAAAAGCTTTGCCGTGGATTTTATTAGACGATATAAAGAGAAAAAGAGCAAATACAACTCCCTATTTACACCCAGCGTCCCCTGCTAATCAAAATGGAAACCAGTAAAACGACAGGAAAAAAACAACGATAAAAAGACTGAGACTAGGGACACTCCGAAAACAAGAACCCTGACCCAACTAAAGAAGAGGTCTACTGCTAGTTCGTCGTATTATGAATTGGAGCCATCGCCAAAGAAAACTGACTTATATCATCTTTGCACAAACTTGCGACTTGTCTTGGGCTCAAACTTTTTTGTTGGAAAGTTTGCCTATTCCTCTCTTTCCAGATATTCCACCAAAAATAGATTATGATCCCGTCGAAGCGCCGTCTTTGATTTTTGTCAACTTTTCTCCTACATCTTCGCCAGTAATTATGAATCGACCCAATTGTGTTTATGGAGCTTAGGTCAGTTAAACTGAACTATATCTTGATCAACTCCCACACTTCTTTAGTGAAAGGGCAATCTTTACACAAGTGTGTTGGTGTCTCTTGATCATTTGTACATAGTTTACATATGGGGTCATCCGTCCATCCTCGCTTCATCAAGTTGTTTACGGTCAGAATTTTTTGTGCATTAGTGTCCATGCAAAGAATCTGCATTTCGGTTCTGTCTTGGCCTTCCAAATTGGCATAATTCTGAGCTTGGAAAAGGTCCCCTGGAACTGAATTTCATAAGCGCTTTTTGTTGTGTACTCTCCACTTTCTGTCCAACGCCATCTTATATCGTCTTCCATATTGTTGATCAACTGCGTATCCTTGGTGGCCTCCCAAAGGTCAGCAAATTCAGAGACCTCTGCATGTGAATTCGGAGGATATATGTGGTCAATCCATCTGTTATTTTCTAGAGCCTTTTGCACTGGAATCTTCTTCCTATGTGTCTTCTGAAACAAGCTAGGCGCGATTGTTTTTGCCGAAGCGCCGTTAATCCATGACGAAGTCCAGAACAAAGTTGTTTTTCCATTGCCAATATTTACTACGGTTGATGCATTGAAAAGCTCATGATCGGTCTTGTCGCATGGGACTTCCAGGTTTGTCCATGCTCTTTCCTTTTGTTTCCACTATTTTATTTATCGTGCATGCGTTTTGATGTTATGCAAACTGTTCTTTTAAATCACACATGGCCATCTCTCCTCACTCAGGTACGCGCTTGGCCAATCAAACGCTCGCTCTGCAGTGCAAGAGCATGCACAAATGACAGCATGGTAGAAGGAGCAATAAATGGTGCGTGTTTGCATGTCCATCAAAATGGATAGTTAAGTGAATTGGGCTCTCTATTACTGGCCACATTAAAAAAATAGTTATACCTTCAATCTTGTATCTCATCTTTTTTTAAGTATTAATAGCATTCATGTTGTATAATACTAAAAAAAATTAGGTTGACCCATATTACCCAATGGGTCAATGAGGCCATAGCCTTTTGACAAAATGGGTCGACCCATGGCCCTTAAAACTGGCTTTGAGGCCACGGGCCGGGTCCAAGGCCAGAGCCGAGTCGGCCCATTCGCATCCATACAACCACTCATACAGGCACGTAATATTTCCGGGAACTCCTTTCCATGCCAACAAATGGAGATGGCTGGGTGGGCAAGATAACAGTGGAGTGTGGGCTCTAGCCTCTAGCTCGGTCCGGTCAAACACTACTGGAATCGCGCGATTTGCCTAGTGCCGCAGGCACTAGGCAAAGGCCCAGAAACACTAGGCAAACAGTTTGTCTAGTGTCACACTAGGAAAACAAGGGTCGGCAGAGGCGGACTAGGCAAAGAGCACTTTACCGAGTGTCAAACCTCGGACACTCGGCAAAGTATTTGCCTAGTGTCAAGGACACCACTCGGCAAAAGTATTCCACTGACGGTGGAAATCGTAACGGACGTTTTGCCTAGTGTCGGAGGTCTGACACTCGGCAAAGTATGCAAGGTTTGCCTAGTGCCAGACGTCTGACACTAGGCAAACATGTCAAGCTTTGCCTAGTGTCAGGCCACCTACACTAGGCAAATATGCCAAGCTTTGCCTAGTGTCAGGCCTCCGACACTAGGCAAACTGACTACTTTGCCTAGTGTCAGTTTCCTGACACTAGGCAAAGTCTGTTCCCAGGGGTGCCACGTGTGGCCCCTTTGCCTAGTGTCAGACCCCTGACACTAGGCAAAGTAACCAGAAGCTGAATTTTTTTTTATTATTCCATTTGCGACACAAATATAAATCATATTCAAACACCACAAATATATCACATGAATCATAAATAAGAACCACATGTTCACATATATCACATGTTCATACCAAAAGTCCAAATGTGCCACAAGTTCACAAGTTCATAAGTGCACAACCAAATTTCTTAACAAAGTTCACAACAAGCTGATCACGACGATTGTCAAGGATGAAGAGGCCCGTGGTTTGATGCTCCAGGCGACCCTTCCACTTGATTCGGCTCAAGTTGTGGTGCCGGTGACGCTCCAATCTGTGAAGCCAGCGACCCTTCCACTTGATTCGGCTCAAGCTGTGGTGCCGGCGACGCTCCAATCTGTGAAGCCGGCGACCCTCCAATTTGATTCGATGCCACGCCCGATTGATGCTGAAAAAAATGAAAAGGATACCGTCAATAAAAAATTTCGGCAGAACCTCCCCTGCACGGAGAGGTTTCCAAACCCTGCAAGAAAAAACGGCACGATGACCGTCAAGAACATACATATCAATACACCGCCACCAACACCACCACCACCCGAACACCACAACTGCCACCACCACACCACAACAACAACCGCCGTCACCACCAACACCATATTGTATGTTTGAGATTGCATATTTTTTCTAGTGTGCACTATGTCAGGTTGGAACATAATAAGTAATATATTGGTACTCACAGGAGTAGCTGCTTGAGGAAGTGGCAAGACTAGGCTAGCTGGCATGGTCCGCCCCATAGCGGCACCAAGAGTGGACACGAACCCCACCAGCTCCTCTATCCTCTGTCGTTGGGCCTCCAGCACTTCTCCAATATTGTTTACCCACCAATTCTTATTTGCACTGCCCTACAGCCCTTCCTGAAAACCATGAAAAAGAAACGTTCAATCAAATGGTGATTCAGAGAACTTAATAGATAGCACTGCAAAGACAAGACAATGTAACACTACTGATTTGTTAATTACAACACAAAAAACTATTAATTCCTGTAAAGAAATCTTACGCATCTATTCAATAGTCTTGCTGCTATTTCATCAAAAACAGAAATAAATGTAACTCACCCATACACGGAAGATACATTGTCATAGTCAATGCAGCTAGAGAAATACATGATTTGCCAAGGGAGAATCAGCTTTGAATTATGGTGGCAAAAAGAGACATACCAGTTGAAGTAGAAACCAGCAAACTTTGAGTTTTCTGAAATCTCAATTTCCACCCTTGCTTTTCTGGATGCCTGCTCAAAAATATATGCTACTGTTACTACCTACTATACTATAAAAAATGCCCAGCATGCTTTTAAAATTATCAAACTTCTTGTTTAGCAAACAGGAGGTTAGAACCTATAATACTCACTCAAAACTCTGGATGTAATTGGTTAGATAAGACAGTAATAGCAGCAGCAAACTAGCATGTATCAATCCAATCTAGGACAGAAAAATTAGGGAATTCATACTTGTCACCCTCACAAAGCAAATGACCTTTCAATATGAACTCCTGCTACTAGCACAGTAATAGATGGGCTTTCTGTTTTAGTTTAGAAAAACTCAGTTGTCGTTTATAGCAAAGAAGAAATACTTGTCCTTTCTTCTAACATAAACCATCAAAGAAATTATAGGAACTGAATCACTCATAAATAAATGGCAGCCTCCGAAATATTTAGTAAGCTAAACCTATTGAGAAAAGTTTAGTATTTTAAACTGATCGAAAGGGAACACACAAGGCAGGAACTCAGAATTTATGACTGCATGAACATATAATAACAGTTACAGAAATACTAGAAAATGTATTAAAAATAAAAAGTTCTAGGAGTACTGCAGGGCATATTGGTATTGAAGAATGCTTTTATGTACAGCAGGAACAATGTCAGGTCGGTTTCTATTCATGAGCTTGCCAAAATCATACAAAAGGAACCTTCACTGCACTTCACTTTGTAAACCTACAATAAAGAGACGGTCAGATGCGTATACAAAGGTTACAGAAGATCACTTGCACATGACATTCACAGATAACCAGAAACATGGACACATGGCATCAACATTTTGCACCTTTTCACGAAGTAGCTCTTCTCACCCATGTTGTACTTGGCTACTTGTTATTTGGGTGACAAGCCCAAATACAGGGGACTTCATCTATTTGTGGGTTGCGTCCAGACGCATGTTTTATAACCACAAGTAATGGTGATAAGTGGATCCGACAGTGATATATTACTACTAGATGGTGGCCTGAGCCGGCAATGATATATCACCTGCTACCGTCGGTGTGGCTCAATGTACCGGTTAAATAGGTTGTCCAATCATTATCTACATTCTAAACTTATGACCCGACAGTAAAATATAATCACTGCTGCCTCATACACATCCGGCACCGATTGACTGTTCTGTAGTGGTGCAACGGCGGCCGTTCCCAGCCACTTGCTTGCTATAAGAGCATGGTCAATAATAGAGCCAAGTGTTTGGTTATAAGTCAAGTTATAAAAGTCTAAGTTATACAATAGTTAGTCTTCTATTTGTCTACAAAATTTCTTTATTATTATATGTTTCCATTCGCTCTCATTTCTCCTCACATACATCTCTATTGGGATCTCTTATCTCTCTTTCCTTCTCTCTTCTACATCAGCAAAAAACATTGATTAGCTTGGCTATAAGCCAATTGTTATCCTTGCTCTAATACTACCACATTCTTCCTCTCCAACTGAATCCACACGTGGTGTCCGGTTGGTAAGGCGAGGGCCAAAATGGCAACCAGCAAATCCACAGTCTTCCAGCTCGCGTACGTGATTCACGCACGAAGGGTACACGATTGGCCGAGAGCAGATCCGGCCGGCCGCTGGTACACTCGCTGGATACTCTTCACATGCATGCAGGCGTCCTCCTTGCATTGTTGTGTTCTTGGCTGCTGCATATATATTTGCTCCCTGTCCTTATGCATGCATGCTTTCTATGAATCGGTCTGGCTGTGTGACGTCCACGTCCAGGACCATTTTGCTACATGCACTGATTGTCATGCACGTGAATCACGTACCTGATTGTCATGTACTGCTCGCTCCAGGGATGCCGACCCCCATGATTGCCAATTTGTCATGCATGTGAATCACGCACTGTACCTGAGGAGCTGCATGCATTGCAGACCTCCTTTAGTGCACAGATTCGGATCTGAATACTGGATATATATCAAGTGTAGTAGATTACTAGAAGATAGTTGCTGCGGAGATAGTGAAAAAATAAAAATGAAATCAAGTAGAGAGAACAAAGATAGTTTGAATTAAGAGGTTGAAAGCTAGTGACATATATCTCTACTATAATTGAAAACTTCAGACTCATCACGGAGGCTTCAACGCTCCCGTCCATATAAAAAGGAAACAAACGCTCCTCTCCCACACCGCCCAACGCGCCGCGCCCTCATCCCGCATTCGCACCTCCCGGGTTTGATCCCCACCTTCTCCGCTCCAAATCCCGTAGCCCTCGCCCTAGCGCCTGCCCTTGCATTGGCCGCCGCCCGCCGCCCTAGCACCCGCCCTGCCCCGGATCATCCCACGCGTGGCGCCGCAGCATGGAGACCTCAGCGGTGGTGCACCCGGCGGCGCAATCGACGCGGAGGTCGACCTCCCGCATCTGGAGTGGAATCGACTTGTTGCCCTGTCCCGACTGACCCCGCGTCGGCGCCGTGGCCGCGCTGCCGTCGCCCCGCTCTTCCCCGTCTCGCGCTGCAGGGCGACCTCAGCGCGGAATGACCTCGGCGATGCCGCACCCGGCGGCGCAGTCAACCCGGAGGTCGACCTCCTGCATCTGGATTCGGTTGGCGCGGCTCCGTGCCAAAGGTTCGTGTGCTCCTTTTCTGCAGGTTGATTTTTTCTCTCTATATATCTCGTTGATTGATGCTGCTGTTGCTTTGGCCTCCACTAGCGCAGGCTGGGGAAGGCATCGCTGAGTACGAGCCGTTGCGTTGGTACATTCCGGAAGAATTTTGATTCCTCAAATTTGAATTCATATGCTTGTTTGAGAGCACATTTTGATTGTAACCGGACAACAAGACATATCAATTGGGCTCAATAGCAGTACAACTTGTCATTTTTCCTCACAATATCCATTGACGTGATAAGTATTGTAATGGCTCCCTTATTAGCTAACCAAAATACAGTTGGAAAGTCAAACAGTACATCCTATACTATCTATTTACTGAACCTTTTAATTTCTCATTCAGTCATCCTCAGTCTCTTAGGTTGCTGGAATTATCTTATGGTGACATGTCCAACGTATTAAAAATATGTCTTTAGCAAAACATAGTGTCGTTGTTTTGATCTCTTCCCTGCATGTTAGATTTGGTTCAGTAAATAGATTGTACGTGATCGCTGGTGAGGGACGACGAGCGCATGGACACGGTGCTGCTCAACTGATTGGGGAGTTTCTCAAGGTAGTTATCCTCAATGCATTATCATCTCAAGTTTTCAACGGTTTGATTTCCATTTTGGATGAATGTTTACGTGCGTCTAATTGGCTGTTGCAATCATCATCTGTTGCCATATGGTTACTTCTCAAAAGAAGCTTTGGTTGCTGGTCAATGTGGTTACTTCTCAGTCATGTGTTTGGGAGATATGACTACTCATAATGATGAAAACTGTGTAAGAAGATTATTCAGTGCCATTGGAAAAGTTTTGATCTCCTAAAGAGAAATATTTTGATGCTAAACTGGCTTGAGGTATGCATCTCTTTTTGTATGTGAAACTGAAAATAGAGGCCATGACTGATGGTGGAGTTGCTGCTGGGCTTCCTCGGGACCTTGCCCTTGGTCTCGCATCTCAAACAGATTGTGTTCATTCTGTTAAGATATGTTGTGATCCATTCTTTGCATATGCCGTGTGATTCTTTTTAAGTCATCATCTCCTGGTAGAGGTTTGTATCTTGGTTCAGAAAATTCATCGATGCAGGTGAAGGAAGACAATAACTCCTCCAACAATGCACCCCGCATTTCTTGATTTCTCTCCTCGCCGCTGTTTCTTTTATCCTGTGCTAAATTTTCTGAAGCTGATGATCTCCTTTGTGTGAAATAAGTGATAAACCTGTGCCAAATTTCTTTCATGAAACTTTAAGTGCAAAGGTTGTTAACTCCAATTCCAATCCAGAAATCTTAACTGCATGCAGAACATTTCTTGTATTACTCCAGAGAATTGTTACTGCCGCTGTTCATTTCTTTAGCTTCTTTGGCTTGTACTTGGCAACCTATCTGTATTGTTGAGAGCTGAATGCTAAGGAGCAAGAGGTGGAAGTGTCCAGCGTGACCTGCAGATGGACCAGCTCCCCTGTCCATCTTCACCTTCAGACTCGCTCCGATGGCGGATACGCCTGTTTCTTTCTGTAGCGTGTTCTTATGGCAATCTACTAGAGTCGGAACTGAATTCAGGACAAGGTTAATTGTACTGAGTGCTGAACTGTGTGTGCATTCATGTAGAAACAGCTTTGCCCTTGACGAGCTTTAGGAATGTAGTTTCATGGGACACTTTTCTTTTGATATGTATATGTAGTTTCATGTTTTTTATATAATAAAATTAGCCTTCGAAGCAATGAAACAAGATATTAATGGGATTTTGCTATTCTTTTTTATGATACTCTATGTTTCTTTCATCCTTTGATTTTTTTAGTTATGATTTATTTTTTCTAACGCCACCGTAGCGTTAGCACGGGTAATATACTAGTGTCTATTAGTGAAAGATGACGTGGGTAGTTAGTGGAATATGACGTGGATGTCTTGTGTGTTGACATAGAACTTAAAATGATGTGGATAGCTTACATTAAGATGTTGAAAGTTAATGTAACGAGGCAGTCCCAATGGTGAAACTACGCACGGTTCGCGTAGCAACCATATCGGCAAGAAATCATATGCAGAAACCATCTCACGTAACTTATTTTTCATTCCTCTCTCCTAAGTCCATCGTCTTGCTCTGGCCATCGGGCGTGAGAGCTCGTGCTCACAAAGCCTGCAGGGACGACCAACGCGGAGCGGAGGAGCCTCAGCTGGCCTCCACCGGCGGCAGCGGCGGTCTGCACGGCACGAGAGCGCGGCAGCAGGCGAGCTCTCCCGTCGGCATGCGAGCGCGGCGGCGTGGGCGTGCGAGCTCTCGCTGCGGCACGCGAGAGCGGAGGCGCGCAAGCAGAGCTCCAGCCCGGCGCGAGCAGCGCAGGCGAGTTCCCACGGCGGCTCGGGCGAGCGCAGCTGCGCATGCGAGCTCTCGTGGCGGCGCGGGCCAGCACGGCTCGGCCGAGCGTGGCGGCGCAGGCGAGCTCCGTGGCGGCGCGGGCCAAGGCAGCGCGCGAGATCCCGCTGCGGCTCGGGCGAGCGCGGATGTGCGTGCGAGCTCTCGCTGCGGCACGCGATCGCGGGGGCGTGGGCTAGCGCGGAGGCGCGCGAGCAGAGCTCTAGCCCGGCGCGAGCCAGCGTAGGCGAGCTCCCGTGGCGGCTCCGGCGAGCGCAGCTGCGCGTGCGAGCTCTCGTGGCGGCACAGGCGAGCTCCGTGGCGGCGCGGACCAGGGCTGCGCGCGAGAGCGCGGCCGGCGCGGGTTCATGATAGAAACCGGTGGTTTCTTTCCGACGGAGATTTCGTCGTTTCCCGGTGGATCGGGTCAAGTGAAGACGTGGTTTCTCTCAGAGAAAACGATTTCTCAGTTTTTTTCTCTCCTTCCTCATTAATTGAGCTACCATATCAGCATTTTGCTTAATTGACGTCTCATCATTTAATAAAAATAGAAACCACCATTAATACTCTATTTGGACTGCCCGGACATGACTATTTGTGGAAGATTACGTTGATGTCTTGTATGTTGAGATAGAATTTGAGTTGACGTGAATAGCTTACACTAAGAGGTTGGAAGATAATGGCATGACACGCTATTAATGAAAGATTATGTGGATGTCTTGCTTGTTCAGATAGTACTTGAGATGACGTGGATAGCTTGCATTAACATGTTCGTAGTTAGTGGCATGACATGGCTATTAATGGAAAATGATGTGTATGTCTTGTATATTGAGATAGAACATGTAGTGAAGATTAGCTTTACAAGAGATATAGATTCACACGTGGCAGGATGACTATGGTCGTGGCTTCGGCAGCTACAAATACACTCCAAGCTGAAGCACCACCAAAGCAAGCAACGCCAAGCGATAGCTATGACTGATGGTGATGCACTGGATTATACAGGTGGTGGTAGGGCTCATGTAGCAGTAGTACTGCTCGGTACAGGGATGATTGTCGGTTGCATGTTATTTTTTTTTTAAAAAGAAAAGATGATTGTCGGTTGCATGTGAATCACGTACTGGCCGGGGTCGGTACGTGAGGAGGAGGGTGATTGGTGCAGGATGGCCAGGGTCGGTTCGGCGGCTACAAATACACTCCAAGCTGAAGCACCAAACCAAGCAACGCAAACAACACGCCAAGCGATAGCTAGCACGCTCGTCATCAGCTACTCAAGTTGGACGACTCGCTAGTGTAGGTGCCTGCGCAGCGCAACGCAGCCGAGGGAGGTAACTCAACTCCTAGTAGCCATGGCATCCTCTGCAAATGGAAGCATCGCCAAGAGGTGGCGCGAGCTCCAAGGCGACAACTCCTGGAAGGGCCTCCTGGGCCCGCTAGATATGGACCTCCGCAAGTCCATTTCCTACGGCGAGCTCGCCGCACTAGGTAGAAAAAGATTTTTAGAGTTGGCTGGTAACTTTTTGTAGGGGTGGTTTTGCCAACCGTTCTTATAAAAAGGTGGCTAAAAATAATTGATTTATAGGAGCGGTTCCTAGGCCGTTCCTACAAATCGATTTGTAGGGGCGGCTGGTGTTATCAGCCGTCCCAATAAATCCGATTTGTAGAGGCGGCTGGATATTGAGCCGCCCCTATAAATCAATTTCCAGAAACAAAAAAAGGGGCAAAAAAATAACAATTTTTTTTTAACCGAGGAGGCGATTTGTAGGGGCGGCTGGATATTGAGCCGCCTCTACAAATCAATTTCCAGAAACGAAAAAAGGGGCAAAAAAATAGCAAATTTTTTTTAACTGAGGAGGTCCCCACCGACAGCCACACACACCCTCACTCTATGGTTGTAGCATTTTTTTCACGATTTTTGCACACTTCGCGTCGGCCGGGATTCGAACCGGCGACCTCTCTCTCACGCTCCATCTCCAATACCACTGCACCTCCCATGTCCACAATCCATTTTGATTCCCCATGTATTATAAAAAATTGAGCATAAATTGATTGTTTGAGGCCCTAAACTCATTCAAATGAAAAAGTTGTCAACTACAAAGTTTTATAACTTTTCGAGATCTACAACTTTCATTTTGGTAGTTTCTCCATCCGATATCACTTATGAAATTTGAATTTCAAATAATAGAAATTCGAACGTAGTTTTCCATGACAAGATGATTTCAAATCAAAAAGTTGTCAACTACAAAGTTTCATAACTTATCGAGATCTACAACTTTTATTTTGGTTGTTTCTCCATCCGAGGTCGTTTACAAAATTTAAATTTCAAATTTTAGAAATTCAAACGTAATTTTCCTTGACAAGATGATTTCAAATTAAAAAGTTGTCAACTATAGAGTTTCATAACTTTTCGAGATCTACAACTTCTATTTTGATCATTTATTCATCCGACATAGTGGTAGTAACATTGTTCACAAATGTTACATATCTCTCTTATTATTTATGAAACTATAAGAGAGATATGTAAATTTTATAAACAATGTTATTACCACTTTATCGGATGAAGAAATGACCAAAATAAAACTTATAGATCTTGATAAGTTCTGCAACTTCTATGTTCATGATTTTTTCATCTGAAATCAATTAGTATTCCAAAATAACGTTTGGCCTTCTCTATGTGCTCCTCTAAATATTGTTCATCTTTTGCCCCTTTTTTTCTATTTTTTTTGCCGTCATTGTTTTTTTGGGAAATTTTGACTTTTCTATTTTTTGATATTTTTCCTTTACTTAGGAGCACAAACGAAGTAACCACAGAAAATATGAGCTGAAACAAGTGAAAGACGTGGCCTGTGGAATTTTCAGAAAACTTGCTCAAAATCAACAAAAACCTTGTGACCACTAAAACATGATCTTGTGACCACTTTTTGACCAATCTAAATTTTTCGAACCCCGACAAGGTGGGGGGATGAACGGATCCGAAATTTTTTTCTGATCGATTTGCATATATGGAACGTCGAAAACGGAGTTCGTATGCGAAAACTAGATCAGTTTTTAGAATTGGCTCCGAATTATAGGACAAAACGGGAACAATAATTTCAAACAGTATTTTCAACCATGTAAATGATCTCAACTGAAAAAGTCGTCAACTACAAAGTTTCATAACTTTTCGAGATCTACAACTTTCATTTTGATTGTTTCTTCATCCGAGGTCGTTTACAAAATTTGAATTTTAGTGCTTGCTTTTTAATATTCGGCGTCCATTTGTAGAGGCACTTCATTGTTGAGCCGCCCCTACAAATCAATTTATAGGGGCAGCTGGATATTGAGCCACCCCATTTGTAGGGGGTGGCTGGATATCCAGACGCCCCTACAAATCGGGCCATTTATAGGGGCGGCTGATAACACCGACTGCCCCTACAAATTCATTTATAAGGGCGGCTCATTTGGCAACCATTTGTAGGGGCGGCTCTGTCACCAGCCGCCCCTACAAAAAATTCATCCCGTTGCTAAAAACATTTTTTACGTAGTGCCGAGGCCACCTACGATGGGTTCAACACGGAGCGGCGGTCGCCGCACGCCGGCGCCTGCATGTACAGCTACTCCGACCTGCTGGCCAGCTCGAGCGTGGTGGCGACCGGCCACTACGAGGTCACCAGGTTCATCTACACCACGTTGGGGCAGCCCCTCCCCGACGCCTTCCTCCTGCGCCCGCTGGGGGCGCTTAAGGACGTGTGGTCCAGGGAGTCCAACTTCATGGGCTACGTCGCCGTGACCACCGACGAGGGCGCCGCCATGCTGGGGAGGCATGACATCATCATCGCGTGGCGCGGCACCGTGTAGAGCCTAGAGTGGGTCAACGACCTCGGCTTCACGCCCGTGCCCGCCACGTCGCACTACCGGAGGCGGCTTTTTTGTCGAGTGCCTGAGGCACTCGGCAAAGGCCGATATATACTCTACAAAGCCTTTGTCGAGTGTTAAGCAAAGGGCGCTCGGTAAATAGTTTATCGGCAAAGACCGCTTTGCCGAGTACACTTTATCAGGCACTTGGCAAAGGCTTTGCTAAGTGCCAATCCGACACTCAGCAAAGAAAAGTGGCCGTGACGGTGGCTTTGCCGAGTGTCAAGGTCAAACACTCAGCAAAGGTACCCGCTTTGCCGAGCGCCATTGACTTAGACACTCGGCAAAGGTGGCCACTTTGCCGAGTGTCGCCGACAAGACACTCGGCAAAGTGGCGACCTTTGCCGAGTGCCTGGTCCGTGGCAGTCGGCAAATCTGTGATGTTTGCCGAGTGCAATGGCCATTGCATTCGGCAAAGCATGTTCCCAGGTAGTTCCTAGATGGTCACTTTACCGAGTGTCATGGCCATTGCACTTGGCAAAGTGACTGAAAACAACCTTTTTATTTGTTTTTTACATCACATCCAAACAAACAGAAGATATATCTAACAAACATCACATATATATCGTCAACACCACATATATATCACCAACACCACATATATATCACAAACATCACATATATATCACAAACGTCACATGTCTCACAATATATCACAAATAAGTTCACAAGCAATCCAAGTGCTCCATCATCGTCAACCACAATTGCAAATAGAAGTATCATTAACAACCACAAGTATCATCACTGATTTGGTGAAGGCTTCGCTGAAGCATGAGGATCGTTCGATGCCGCCGATTGATTCTGCACAAAGGAGAAGAGATTGCATGTGTGAGACAAGATAAATATATACCATACATGAATAAAACTTTCATACTCCACTAGGTTTGACCGTAAGCATGAACATACAAACTAAAATATTTATACTCACAGGAGTAGAATAGTGAGGAGGTGGAGGTGGAGGTGGAGCGAATGGCGAAGGTGGCAGAGCTACACCCGTAGCGGCGCTAAGACTTTGCATGTACTAAAGAATCTCCGCCATCCTCCGCTGCTCGGCCTCCCACTCAGCCTCCACCCTCTCCATCTTTGCCTGCATCTGCTCCCGTATCCTCCTCTCTTGTTCCAGCTGGGCCTATAATATATTCACCCCAATGTTACAATAATGCAAAGGAAAGGTATGAAAAAACCAATGAACGGCGAATAAATCAGGAATAACCTCGAGTACCTCCACCCGGTGGTGTGAAGTGTCCTGCCGAGGTCGTATGGCCGGGCTCCTGCTCATGCTGCTTGCTCGAATCTAGGAGAGACTAGGAGTAGCAGCTGAGTCGATTGCGCCGTCGCCAATCCAGTACCGCCCATGCTTCTTGCCTCCTCCCACCCTCATGACGACTTCTCCATCAAGGTCCTCGGTGCTCAGATCATACTCTGACCCATGGACCTCCCTTGCCATAGATGTGTACTCACTGAGGTGGTTGTGGACGGTCGCATTGTTGTACGCCTTGGGCCCGTCCTCCGGGTTGTAGTCGACGTCGGACGTTGCCTTGCCCTTGTGGGCCATAGCAAATGCCTTGAAGATGGAGCAAGGCTGTCCACCATGTGACGCCAACTGCGAGAAAAAATGCAAGATGATTAGAAATCATGCAAAATTGAGCGTTAGAATAAATAAATGAATTTGCGTACCCATGTTTCTGCGTATCCGCTAAGGCTGCGACTGCCTTGATGGTGTGCTACACTTGGCATCATCAAATGCCGCTCCCGGCACAAGTTGTGCGTCTCCTCCCACTCGCGTGAGCACCACCTGTCCACCATCTGTTCCCAGCACTCGGGATGCGCGCGCGCACCAATAAGGAATCATCTATAGGCCATCAAGTACATGACATATCAGAAGATGAAATTAAGCCTACTTAATCTCAAAAGGAATTAGTATTAATGTTCTGTATATATCTACTGGTACTGGTCCTGGGTCAGCGTCATGGATCTTGCGTCCCTTTTGGTGACCTTTGTTCCAAGGACGGTCCCATGGTAAGTTACAACGGTCTGGATACACGCCTCGTAATGCATGTCCATGATGAGTTTTTTGTAGCATTTGGTAGCCACCGCATCCGCCCTGGCCTCATGTCTGTCCTAGCATCTAAAGAAATCCTACATACAAACACGATGTATCCATTCATTATTTCAAGAATGTATTGAGCAATGTAGTGCGAGGAAGACTTACCCATAGCTCTTGCTTCACCCGCTCCGCCTTGTTGTTGAATACCCTGCGGGCCTGATCTGCAGCATCGGGGGCGGCGGCGTAGTGGTCAAACGAGTAGGCCGGCCCCGTCACTCCAGCGTACTCAACTAGGCCAGGGAAGTGCTCCTTGCACAGAAGACCGAGGATGCCATTGACTTGGCATGTGTGACCACCTCCACTCGCCACAATTGTCCAGTTCCTGCCCAAGTGATTAAGAAAAATTATTATTTTCTATTTTGATTTTCAACATATCATATAAAGTAGTGATAACATCTAAAGTTACTTACTTTTCCCTCTCGGGTCGAATCAGCGGGCGTCTCTCATGAGGTATCGGTCGCTGAGGGAGGCTCATGGGATCTCGCAAGTAGACGCTCAACGAACTAGAGGAAGCGGCACCCCCCGTTGTCGCCTTGTCCTCGTTGTCCTCCTGCATGTCCTCCTGCGCCTCCTCGGCGTCCTCCTGGGGCACCTGCTCCTCATCCTCCTCCTCACGCGACGGGGCGGTAGGCGATGACTCCCTTCTACGGCTGCTCCTCCTCCTACTCTCCCCCGGTGCAGCGGTCCTTGTCCTTCGGTATAAGGACATTAGCTTCCTCATCCCACCGCCCACCATCTTTGTTCAATCACCTGCAATTAAAAAGAGTAAACCAATAAACACAGATAAATAAGAAGTACTTACAAATAGATGCAAAATAAACAAAATGTAATTACAAAATAACATAGTATTACATGTATTAGAAATAATCTTTATGATCAGGATTAGCTGGATCATAAGTCTCATCATCACTATCAATCATGTTGAAATAATCAACACTATCTGAATGAGCAATGTTGGCATTGTCATTGTCTAAATGTAATCGCTCAAGCATTTGTAAGTCCTTCACATTTTGCACCTCATCTCCAGCGTCCTCTTCAATAACCGTTTCATTGTCTACTTCCATTCCGATCGTTTTAGTTAAGTCTATCTCAAACCTCCCTTCTAGTCCCTCTTCTTCAAAGAACTCTCTGTCATATGTGTTTGGGTCTAAGTTGTAATCTTCATCATTTGGGACATGCACTTTATCGTGTGGCGATACCCTGTGCACAATATCCCAACCCTTAAGATGCTTTATGGTTTGACATGCATATGGGAGATAATAAACTTGCGTGGCCTGTTGGGCCACAATATTGACATCGTCTCCTGGTAAGACGGAATCATGTCTAATTTTGACTAGCCCAAGATTAGAATATGTCCGTCTCGTTACTTCAGGATCAAACTAATGGCATTTGAATATGACGGGATTAAAAGGTTTGGAACCATGAAACTTGAGTTTGTATATTTCTTCAATTCTTCCATAATACTCGACCTCATCAACACCGGGCATAAAAACTCTGGAACTTGTGGTTCTTCGATTGGGCCGACTCTGCTCGTAGCTTGTTGTGCGAAAGCGATATCCATTCACGTCATAACCAGAAAATGACCTGACCCTATAGGCAAAGCCATCGGCAACCTATCTCAACCTGGCATGCGTAGATGCATCCCTCTAGCCCTGCAAGCTCAAGCAGGATACATCGTTATATTATTCACACATACGATTAACTTGGAATGTCAAACTAAGTACGAGCTAAATTGGACGGTACCTTCCGTTTGAACCAAGAAATGAAATCAGGCATTCCATTTCCCACACCCTGTCTAAGAAGGGTATCTACCTACTACGGGGTAGGATCCCTTGATTGACGCCAGAATTCATGAAGAAATTCCCTGTTCCAACGAGAAACAAGGGGGTTGGATGTAGAATAGTGACGGCGTATTTAACAAGTCCGTTGAGAACTTACTGCATGTACGGCGCCACTTCGTCAAGGTTGGTCAACAAGTATAGCATGATATGGCACCACTCTTCATGATTCAAGGTCTTGGGGGTCGATGCACTTGCGCTTCCGAGTTGCCCTCGGAAAAGGCTGAGGGTCGATTCATTTTTGCCAGCATTGAAACGAGGGGTGGATTATGCACGCTAGGGAAGTTGTCACCATAGTATGTTGTTGTGAAGTTCGCCACCTCCTCCGGAATGTATGCCTCTACAATGGAAGCCTCGATTTTGCATTTATTTCTATATTTCTTTCGAAGAACCATTAGACATCTCTCGATTGGATAGCACCAACGACCCTGCATGGCCCCCCATTCGTGCCTCAAACGGGAGGTGTAAAATCAAATACTGCATCAGATTGAAGAAGCTGGGTGGAAAGATCTTCTCCAACTTACAGAACAACACAGGTGTCATTCTTTCCAAGTCAGCAATCAAGGTCCGAGATAACTTCTTGGCACAAAACTGGTGAAAGAAATAGCTCAACTCTGCCAGCACTAGCCAGACATGCTCAGGGACATAGCCTCGAACCATTGCCGGAAGAAGCCGCTCAATCCATATGTGGTAGTCATGACTCTTCATCCCTAAGACTCGCATAGTAGATAAGTTCACTCCCCTCCTAAGATTAGCTGCATACCCATCAGGGAACATTGACGTCTGGATCCATTCTAGTACTTCCCTCCTTTGGGGCTTGCTCAAGACAAAATTGGCCTTAGGCCTTCTCCATGTCTTGCCACGACTAGGAGGCTTCATATGTTGGTTTGGTCTATCGCATAACGTTGCTAGATCCACTCTAGCCTTAATGTTGTCCTTTGACTTGTCAGGAATGTCCATGATTGTTGCCCAAAGTGCCTCGGCGACATTCTTTTCAATATGCATTACATCAATGTTGTGTGGAAGAAGAAGGTCATCAAAATAGGGGAGTCGAGTCAAGCCCGACTTATGAGTCCACATATGTTGCTCACCATATCCCACAAAATCACCTTCTAGATTGACCACGAGACCATCTATCTGTTCACAAACCGCGGCACCAGTCATTATCGGTGGTGCAGGGTCTATCACTATGACACCTTTCGTAAAGTTCTTGATGTCTCGTCTGAATGCATGGTCAAGAGGGAGGAATTGCTGATGTTTGTTGAACGATGAATACTTACCACCCTTCTACAACCAAATGAACCTCAGACCTTCCTTGCATACTGGACATGGAAACTTCCCCTTTGCAGTTGCCTCTGGCTCCTCCTCCATATGTCCTTCAGCGAACTGTGCCTCATGAAAGTCATTTAACATGTCTGCTACCCCAGCATCAGCATCATAATCCTCAACATGTGGTCTCACCACCTCCTCTCTCATACGATTGGCTTCACCATGGTAGACCCACCGGGTATAGTCTATCGTAAATCCATTCTTCCAAAGATGTTCCTCCATGACCTTCTTCGTTTGTCTTTTCCTGTTTGCACATTTGTTGCAAGGACAACAAATTTTGCTCGCTCCTTTAGCAGCCACGCCAAATGCCCATTCCAAGAAAGCATCGGTCTTGTCGATCCATTCATTAGTGACCTAACCCTGACTTGCACGGCCCGTGTACATCCACTCACGGTCCTCCATCCTCTAACATATATAGCGGCGAGTAATATAAACATCAATTGCATCTACATGACGTTCCTACTATCTAATAGGTGAGGATAGGTCCTAATCCCACCCGCAGATCCATAGATGAGGTTAGTTTCCATGCTCTACTCCTATCTGAGATAGAATTTCGGCAGCACCTCCCCGCTGTTCTCCAAATACACGTCCTGTCAGGGAGAGTGTGTATCTGGAGAACAACAGGGAGATGATGCCGAAACTCTGTCTCAGATCGGAGCAGACCATGGAAACTAACCCCACCTACGTATCCGCGAGCTGTCAAAAAAACATGGACAATTCGAAACATATACCGTTTTAGATATGGAAATATCTGCATATTTCCAACCGTATCTCTTTCAAACGGGAGACGCCTAACTGGGTTACGTGATCTACGACCATGATACGGAAAGAGGGGTTATACCTAGGGTGGCGGTGGAGTCAGGCTAGCGGGGCCATGGTGGGTCGCTGTAGTGGTGAGGCGACGCGGTGCAGGCAGACCCGCAGCGACGAGGAGGGTGATCAGGGTCGCCGAGGTACTCCGGCTCTGCTCTGATGGGCTCTTCTCTATAAAAAAAGAAACATAAAAATGTCAATACAAAATTTCGGCAGCACCTCCCCTGCACGGTGAGGTTTCCAAAACCTACAAGAAAACCAACGGCACGATGGCCGACATACACATATATATGAACGACACGATGGCCGACATGCACAAGATTATATCCAACCACATATATATAACAATGTCACAACCACTCCTACGACTACCACCACTGCTACTCTACCACTACTACTACTACCACAACTACTAGTAATACTATGACGACGACGACGGTAGGGCATACCTAGTGGGTGTCATAAGGCGGCGGTGGTGAGGGGCCAGGGCACCGGTGGATAAGGCGACGACTGGGGAAGCACCGGGGACGGCGTGGGCGGCGGCGGCGTGGGCATGGGCGGGGGCGGCGACGGGGCCGGCGTCTCCTTCTTCTTCTCCTTCCTCCTTCTTCCTCCTCCTTCTTCCCTTCCTCCTTCTTCCTCCTCTCCTCCTCTCCTCCTCCTCTCTTTCTCCTCCTCCGGCGGCGCAGCGCGGGGGGCGACGCAGGCGGGGGCGGCGGCGGTGGGCGTGCATGTGTGTGTGCGTGCGGTGTGTGGGTCGGCTGGGCCGAGAGGTTAAATCCCCTCTTTGCCGAGTGCCCCCGATATGGCACTCGGCAAAGTTTTTTTTTTAATTCTTTGCTGAGTGCCACCTGGCCAGGCACTCGGCAAAGAGGGGTTTTTTATTTTTTTTTAAAAATTCTTTACCGAGTGCCATAGGTCCTGACACTCGGCAAAGAGACTCCTTTGTCGAGTGTCTTCTCCTGACACTGGGCAAAGAGGCTCCTTTACCGAGTGTCATTTTTTGACACTCGGCAAACCATATTTTTTCACTTTTGACCTCCAACTTTTTCTGTAGTCCTCAGACAATACCTGGTACTCCATATTCCAATGTGGCACATTTCTCGGACTTTTTCTATATTTCTTTAATTTATTTCATTTAATTGAATTTTCTTGGATAATTCAAATTATAATTGCTAGTCATTCGAATAATGAAAAAAATGAATGGAAAAATGATATTCATGTTATTTAGTATAATGTGAGGCCGTATCCAGGAACAGATCACCAATTTCGAACATCTTGTTCACGAAACATGACCATGAACTTACGGTTGAGTTTACAAGCATCGTACATGACAACTTACGCGAAACCTCCTCAATTTTTTATCACAGCCTTCACATATGATATCTTGACATCTTGACAAGTTTCATGATTTTTGGACTTTATTTGCTTTTTATAGAATTTAAAAACAACTCGACTGCAAGTTTGTGGTCATGTTTCGTGAAAAAGATGTTCGAAATTAGTGGTATGTTCCTAGATACGGCCTCATATTATACTAAATAACATGAATATCATTTTTTCATTCATTTTTTTCATTATTCGAATGACTAGCAGTTATAATTTGAATTATCCAAGAAAATTCAATTAAATGAAATAAATTAAAGAAATATAGAAAAAGTCCGAGAAATATGCCACATTAGAACATGGAGTACCAGGTATTGTCTGAGGACTGCAGAAAAAGTTTAGAGGTCAAAAGTGAAAAAAATATGGTTTGCCGAGTGTCAAAAAATGACACTCGGCAAAGGAGTCTCTTTGCCGAGTGCTAGGAGAAGACACTCGACAAAGGATTAACGGCGGCTGCCGGCCGTTAACGGCGACGACCCTTTGCCGAGTGTTATTGTTTGACACTCGACAAACCTGGTCTTTGCCAAGTGTTATTCTTTGCCGAGTGTTCGGCACTCGGCAAACCACCTTTTTGTCGAGTGCCATTTGTTTGCCAAGTGCTTTCTCTCTGGCACTTGGTAAACAACCACTTTACCGAGTGCCCGATAAAAAGCACTCAGCAAAGTCTGGGACACTCGACAAAGAAGTCGTCTCCGGTAGTGCCGGTCCTCGGCTCCAAGGCCGTCGCCAACCCCTTGGCGATGGTGCACATGGGCTTCCTCTCCATGTACACGTCCAGCCACGCCGGCTCCAAGTTCAACAAGACTAGCGTCAGGGACCAGGTCTTCGAGGAGGTGAGGAGGCTGGTGGAGCTCTACAAGGACGAGGAGATGAGCATCACCATCAGGGCCGGCTCTACAATTTTAAAGGCCCTTAGGCAAGCAAGACGATAAGGACCCGTTGAACTATGTAAAGACCAAATAATAAAAAATAATTTGCAGCATATACTTAGTTTGTATAAAAGATAACGATAGTACAACAAGAAAATTAAAAGAACAATAATTGTTATAATTACCTCAAATAAAAATATAATGCTTCAGTGCCTTGTAAAAAACGTCTTTAGGCATTTATTAATGCAAAATCTTTAAGAACAATATAAAGATCAATGTGGTCCAAAACATTCTTCCTAATATTTTACTTTTCTGAGCGCCCAAAAAATGCTTCTTAGGCAGCATCTAATAAGTATCTAAATAAATACATTGAATTAGAACTTTATAACCCTACCTCTGGACAAGTAAAGCGCATACACAAAATAATTAAACAAATAAGAAAAAATAGGCTTCAATACGGTAATGTCCCTGGCGCTAGCTTCCAGAGGTCCAAGTAAAAAATTGGAAATTGGAAAATACTAATCGGTCATGGGTATTGGCATGTTGGGGTTGCTTGCTATGATCTCATCTGCTATTCGCCGTTCTTGCATGCAGATGCAGCTCGCGTCGTCGCAGCACCACGACGGTGTGCCAATGTGCGGTGCGTCGGCGAGTCGGCGGCCACGTCGGGTGAGTCGGCGTCTCCACACAAGAATAGTGTGTCCACGTCGATGAGCAAGAACAGGAAGTGCCGGCACCGGTGGAAAACGAACGCTAGCTCCTCGCTTGATCCACGGCCTGCGCGGCAGAATAGAAATAGGTAGGTATGGTACGTCAAAGGATCAAGATGCCCAAGAGGGGGGTGAATTAAGCTAATTCTAAATTTCTTTGCAATAATTAAATCCTATTGTTAGCCCAATTAACCCATTGTGCCTAGAAAATGTTTCTAATGTTCTATCACACAAAAAATCTTGCAACCTAAGTTCCAATCCTACTCTAGCATGGCAATTCTATGAATGTAAAGACAAATATTGAATTGTTCAAAGTAAATGCTCAAAGTAAATAGAGAAGGAGGAACGCGACGATGTTTTGCCGAGGTATTGGAGAGTCGCCACTCCCCACTAGTCCTCGTTGGAGCACCCGCGCAAGGGTGTAGCTCCCCCTTGATCCACACAAGGATCAAGTGCTCTCTACGGGTTGATTCTTCGACACTTCGTCGCGGTGAATCACCCACAACCACTCACAACTTGAGTTGGGTCATCCACAAGCTCCGCCGGATGATCACCAAGCTCCCAATCACCACCAAGCCGTCTAGGTGATGGCGATCACCAAGAGTAACAAGCACGAACTCTCACTTGACCACAACAAGCCTAATGAGAAGGGTGGGTACATACTTTGCTACTCTTAATCTTACTAATGAGGGCTCTCTTTTGGATTCTCAAATCTCAATCACCTCACTAGGACCTTGCTCTTCTTGGCACCTTTAAAGGTGTTTCTTAGCTATTGAAATGAGCAAAAGTACCCCCACACACTAATGGAGAAAGTATTTATAACATGGGCTGAAAAACGAACCGTTATGTGCCTCTGTGGGGTGATCGGACGCTCTGGTCATGTTGACCGGACGCGCCGGTCAGTTCACCCCGAACTCCAGTGTTTAAAGTGTGATCGGATGCTGGCCAGCGTCCGGTCAGCACTGACCGGACGCGTCCGGTAGTGATTTTCCCTCTCTGGAACCTTACTGGAGTCGACCGGACGCTAGCCCTCAGCGTCCGGTCACTTCACCTCTCAGCGTCCGGTCACTTCCAGACGACTTCACCTTGATCAAATGAACTGATCGGACTCTGCGCTAGCGTCCGGTCACACCGAAGCTAGCGTCCGGTCAGTATTTGACCATCCATTCACTTCCAACTTTCGAACGTACGTGAATGAAGTTTGCTCCAATGGATCTAAGGGCTTTTTAGGAGCTACCTAGTGCTAGGTTTAGTAAGTGTGCACCACACCTAACCCACTAGACTCACCTAGATCAAGCTACCCGTCCATACCCCCCTTAATAGTACGGCCAAAGGAAAAACAAAGTCCTAAACTACTCTAAGTGTCTCTTCAACACCAAACGACATTTAGAACTAGTCCATCCTTAACCTTGTCATCCATCCTTTGAAAACCAAAACAATTTCCACCGTAGGGGCATAACCACCATGATAGCCTAATCGATCTCCATTACCATGACCTAACTTAATTGCCTCTACAAAACATACGTTAGTCATAGTAATCACGTATTGTCTTTAATCACCGAAACCCAGGAGCCTAGATGCTTTCAGTACGGCATGGGCTGTTGTTTGTTCGGCCTTTGAAAGCTAATGCCAAATAAGAAATGATATCTACTAATTACCTATATCCTCTTGGGCCCCCTAGCTCTTTGGGCCCTCGGCGGTCGCACCGGCTGCCCTCCCCCTAGAGCCGGGCCTGATCACCATCACCGGACACAGCCTCGACGCGACCATCTCCATCCTCAATGCCGTCGAAATCGTCAGCAATGGCGTGAACGTGCCCGGCGGCTCATCATCCACCAATAAGCCACCGTGCCCGGTGACGGCCATCGTGTTCGCGTGCCCACACGTCGGCGACCGCTTCTTCAGGGCGGCCTTCCAATCCTTCAAGGACCTCAAGGCTCTCCACGTGAAGAATGCCGG
The DNA here is from genome assembly GCF_019320115.1 of Miscanthus floridulus. Lineage (NCBI taxonomy): Eukaryota > Viridiplantae > Streptophyta > Magnoliopsida > Poales > Poaceae > Miscanthus > Miscanthus floridulus. The sequence continues at coordinate 7,911,533 of NC_089596.1, forward strand.
CGACGTCGTGCCAATGTACCCGCCGCTGGCGTACGTGGACGTGGCTGTGACGTTGAACATCAACACCGGTTGGTCGCCGTACCTCAAGTGGCCCAGCACGGTGCAGACGCTCCACAACCTCGAGTGCTACCTGCATGGCGTCGCCGGCGAGCAGGGCAGCGCCGAAGGGTTTAAGCTGGAGGTGGAGCGCGACGTGGTGCTGGTGAACAAGGGCGCCGACGCGCTCAAGGACGAGTACCCGATGCCGGCGAGCTGGTGGGCGCCAAAGATCAACACAACCTGTTCGGTTGGCTGGTTTGTATCGTTGCTGGTTCGTGAAAAAGTACCGTTGGCTGATTTATGTGAAAGAAAAATACTGTTTTGACTGAAAATTTACGATCGTTTACGATAAGCCACAGCCAAACGAAGGGGCTGGGCATGGTGAAGGATGATGCCGACGGCCAGTTGAAGGTCAACGACTTCCAGCAAATCTAATGGGCCCTGATGCTGCATGCTCCATCCACGCATACTATATATATAAATAATAACGCCGGTAGCAGGCCGTCATGTGCTATTATTATACACTTCTTCTATATTTCAGGTCTCTGAATTTTAAGATAATTTCAGACAATAGTATTGTACCATCCACTAGTAAAGTAATTTGTTACTTTTGTGATTTGTTATTTATCTTGTGTCATAACATTTTAAATTTTTGTCATTGTCTTTCTATAGAAATAATTGTAAATTGTAAATTTTCTTTGTGCCAATACAAATCAGATTTTGTCGGGTTTGTGATTTTTTCTAATGGATTTTTTATTCTCGGTATCGAAAATTGCAGATTGCGCCTACAAAATGAAATTGCAATGAACAAAATATACAATTTTAGTATAAAATATATGCAATAACCGTTGTCTGAAAGGACACTAAAATTCAGGCACATAAATTTTAGCATGTCCCATTATTATACGTCAAAGTACACGTATATGCTTGAATAATTTTCAAGCCGATCGAATTCCAACTGTTATTAAGCCTCTTTTTCTTTTTCTATAAACTAGTACTAGTAGTCACAGGGAGGGGTGCACACCGGCCACATGGTCACGTTGTGATCCAAACTTTGCACTTCTCAAATAAAAAACTTCATAAGACATATACATACTCTTGAAAATGAGCGGTTGACTTCAAGTGCAAACAATTTTTAGGGTGGTTTGACTTGATAAAAACGTCCCTAAAAACGATTTTTCAGGAGACAAGCAGTGATGTAGTAGCATTTCAAAAACCGCCCTAGAAAATCGATTTTGACCGTCTTTAAAATTGTATGTGTAGTAGTGTGTAAGTGTAACCGTCTTTTGTTGGCATACACGTATTTCCTCCGAATTTTGTCCAAATGTTCTAAAATTTTAAGTACAGAGGACTTGGAACACGCAATTAGTGTAGGGGGGTTTATTTTGTCCGACTAATTAATAATAGGGAGATATGCTAGTAGTTGCATATGTTTTTTCAAGAAGCAATACAACATGTGAATCCATGAATGAAGAACCAGATTATCTATGAAATAGTAGTTTTCATCTAAAACGGACAACACTTGAATACATTCTTAGCATTTACCGGTAAAGCCGAGCAAGTGGGGCCATATGCTGCAAGTTATTTTATTGATCTTTTGGTTTTTCTATCTATTGTTTTATCATTATCTTTTATGAACTAAACATATGTTGCAAGTTATCTCTTATTAATAGTATTATATATTTTAACTGTTATATTAAAAAAAATAGATTGTCAGATCCTTATCATTTTGCTTGCTCAAAGGCCCCTTAAATTATTGAGACGACCCTGCCGAGGACAAGAAGGAGCACTGGTCCAATGTCAGCCCCAGCCCTAGCAGTGACAAGAAGGGGTTTCTCCGATTTGTAGGAATAAAATGGAATGCTACCAAAAAGAATTATATTCCACGAGTGGTCTCTGTAATACTCTCTGCAGTTCTGTCATAGTACCAAAATCAAACTATCTTGAATTTGATCAGATTTATATAAAGTTTTGATATTTATACTAAATAAGTATAGTTAGATTCATCATGAATATATATTCATAATATACCTGTTCAGTGCCATAAATAAATAGCAATACTTATATAAAAATCAGTCAATACTTCAGATAGTTGAGCTGAAGATGGAGCTAGAATTGCATTTTTTTAGTAAGATCTATTTTTTTAGGGGATTTTAGCAAGATCTAGAATTGCATTTCTTTTAGGAGCAAGGTTCTGTAATTATTAGCGAGGGCTGAAATAAGCCCAGTAAAATTGTTGGGCCGTCTTACAGCAACAAAAAATCTAACAGCCCTTCGAATACTGATATTAGCATCCATTCCAACGACCAGCAGGCAGCTTTGCGCGGGCAGCCGTGCCTCTCGCCGCCGGCGATAACCACCGACGAAAAGGTCAGATCCCCCAGCTCCTTCCCCGCACATGTACAACTTTCTATCTGCAGCCCGTCCTCTGGCCAACTCCTCATCCCTCTCCACTCTCCTGCTAGCCGCTCAGGCAGAGTAGCCCGCCGGTCGACGTCGCCCGCCCCGCGTCGGGCTGGGTCCGCTCCGCATTCCCTCTTGCTTCGTCCCGAGGGACTGCTTGTGCGCTTCCGCCGTAATCTCCACGCAACTCAAGGTTCCTGGATGCTAGAGCCTAGGGGCGTCGCGTTATAGGTGACGGAGTTGTCTTCCTATCTTATTGCAGTCAAGGTGCTCGATGGAATGCCGCTGAGGTGAATGAGTGCGTTGTTTTGGTAAAAAAAAATTGATGCTAATCCCTTCACATATCACACCATCTGACATAAAAATGCCTCCTACTCCTTAAGCTGCTCTATTTCTGATTTGCAGCCATACTTGAAATGCTTGCTATATTCGTATCAATTTGCAGCCATACTCTTCCAGGTCGCGAATCCTGCTAGAAATTTCTAATCAATGTTTTAGGTTTGAGACAATGTCACTCGGTACACTTTCATTTCATCCAATAGCTATCATCGGTTTCAAGTATGCAATTTAGACCTGTGGTAGGTCACATAGGCAGAAGCCATGTTTTCCCCAATCCAATTATTTTTAGTTCTTGTTCCAAAACATTCCTTAAAAAATACTCCCTCCGTTCCAAATTGTAAGTTATTTTGGCTTTTCTAGATTCATAGTTTTTACTATGTATCTAGACATAGTGTATATCTAGGTACATAGCAACTATAAAAGCCAAAACGATTTACAATTTGAAACAGAGGGAGTATTGTAGTGGACTTGTCAAGAATGACAGCTGAAACTCAAAAGCACCAGGCTTGGGTTTTAAAAAGAACTACTAATAACATAGAAAATGCATATTGTTGCTTACACCATCGTTTTATGTTCAGCGCTTCTATAGAGATGATTGTACCTTCAAACCTCACTTTTCTGTATTTTATTTCCTAACTTTGTATTGCAACTTGCTGCCAATACCTTTGCTGTGTGTTTCTTTTTAAACTGTAGCTCAAGAATATAGTTAGTGACTATAAACGGTACCCCATCCCACAGGAAAGTATAGAATTATGTCATTTGTGTTCTGTCCAAACTACATGTGACTAGCAATCTGATCTGTGTGTGATTGTATCCTCCAATTTTTTTAAGATTGCTAATTCTCCCCCAAACTGAAAAATACTGTTCCACATAGGACGTGGTTTGTGTAGATGCTTCAAAGCACAGCTCAAGTTACATAAAACTAGGAACACGTCTAATGCTTGGATGGAATTTCTAAGAGATATCAAACCTCTTGTTTCATAAACAAATACTAGCACTATACATTTCTTGATGTTGGAGCAATTCTCAACTTGCTTTCTTTATCTGAGGTATTCATATGGCAGCCAAAGTAACTTTTGACAAGAAAATGTGATTTCTTCCCAATGGTTCATGTAATCAGATATCTGTAAAGTAATCTGCTGCTCTCCCTCTGTACGCGCGGCAGGGGCAGGCGCCGAAAGGGCTCCCCCGCTGCTGCACCGTAGCTGCGGCAGGGGCAGACGCCGAAACGCTCCCCTGCCGCACTATAGCCACAGCAGGGGCAGGCGCCAAAGTCAGCCCTGCTGTCACATCTAGTCACTGTAGCAGCCTGACATGTCTGTGTACTAGGATTAGATGGGTAGAGTTGTATATATAGCTTCCCACTGTAACTCAGTGAAGGGAGAGAGTTCAGTTTTGCCATCTCCTCTGCAGAGCTCCGGCCAACGCTAGTGCTTGTGCTGTGTGTGCACGCGCTCTGTTCTCCCTCTCTCTTCTACCTCCAGCCATAGTGTGTGTGAGAACGCCGGTGAGATATCGGCTCACCCGTGCGGGAGATCCCGGGCCCAACAATATCATCAGGCAAAGGTTGCATCTTTCCTGTTATATCTTTAGCTGCTGAGCACAGGTCTCCTGGACAATGTCAGTCCTCTCCATTCGTGGTTTCTGACTGGAAATGCTTAACCTCCTGGTGTTTTTGAATCTTGTTTCTGAAACCTATTGCTACAACAACAGAGAAACATCCTGTTGCCATCACAGACAGAGACAGTACTCCATGCTGTTATCAATTGTCAGGTTTCACTGTACTACAAGTCTCTGTTTTTATGGCATGTATGATGGCAAGTATTCCATGCCACTGGCAAACAGGTCACGTAGCCTCTGGATCAGGCTTTTGGTTTCAGATTTTGTATTGGTGCCGTCCGGACGTCCCATTTGTGTAATAAGAGACGTCCCAATGGGTCTGCCCATTATGTATGGATAGATACTATGTTACGTGCTAGATCATATTTTCTGTTATTCTTTCATAGTATTTTGGAAATTTTCCCAGACCTAGTTCTAACCTATGTACAACAGTTTTTATCTTGCATGTGGGCTCCTGCGGCGCCTGCTAGCTCATTGACACATGGCCCATGGCACTGAAGCAGCCAGCAACCGCAAAAGCCTGCAATGTTACTTAGCAGTCAGAGCAGCAGTGTGTGGGCTGTCTGAAGCCTGCAAACTTGTTAGTTCTATCTAGCAGCCCATTTTTACTGTCATTTTACAGTTTTCGGTTGGCATCATCTTCTCTCTTTTATCAGCAGCTTCATCTTGAGTGCAAAAGGTTTAGTAGCTAGCATACTTGCTGATCACATTTCCATTGCTCATTTGTTGTCGACAGATTAATTCAGCACTGTGTCCCTACTTGAAGCCGCTATCAAGTATTCAAGTCCAAGTTGCTGCAGAAGGGAGCAAGCAAAGGGAGATGAAGTTCAGAGTCGTGTGCAGGAAGCTGTATGACTACGTGCGGTACGACCTCAAGGAGATCGCCTTCCCGTCGTCGCTGCCGGACCCTCCTCACATCAAGAAGCGGCCCAAGCTCACATGGCATGAACACTGGTGCATCCTCAAGGAGGCCACCCGGCTGTACGCTGCGTCATGGGTCCGGGACATCGGCCCCGACCTCAGGCCCAACGACTACAAGAAGACAGCCGAGGACGAGGAGCAGTCGTCCAATGGCAGCCCCAGCTCTGGCACTGACAAGAAGGGGAAAGCGAGCAGCGAGCCAATTTTGCTGGAGGACCTCGCTGTTGCCGCTTGGGGCGGCGCGCGGAGACGCTGAAGCCTGCTCTGCGGCGGATCTACATGACCCGCGCGTCCACGTACACCGACGCGATGAAGAATTTCGTAGAGAAGTACCAGGAGGGGCTCAAGGGCCAGCTGCAGGAGAAGGCTGATGGTGGAGAAGGTGGTGGTGGTGGTCGTCAGCTGCAGCAGGGCGATAAAGCCACCGGCACCTTGACATAATGGCAGTGTTGTTCTGCAAGTGACGGAATCAAGTACTTATTTCAGTTCATCCACCCAAAGTAGAACAAGATGGTTTGGCTAGCACTGTAGAGTGCGGACCCTGTTGGTGTTGGGTGTGGCACTGCAGGAGTACTTGAGAAGGATCTCCAGTTTTGCCTGATTTATTTCTACCAATCTCAATTCTCAATCTGGGTCCTGCCGAACTATTTTACCTGTAGGCTTTGGCTGCTGGTGCCTATAATGACGTGTGATCCTCGTTGCTCTCCAGCCTGTTCCTATTTGCTGATTGGAACGTGTTTTTGCTTGTGCTTCTCTTGTTTTGCTTATCTTTGGCGTCTGCCTTGTACACTGGCCAGAGGTATTAAGAAGAAAAGGACGTCATAATAAGGGATTAAACAAGGCGTGAATAAACTCATGGCTTCATGTGTATATTTCAGTACGTACTCTCTACGGTTCCAAAATCTAGTTTCGAGTATGAATTTCTATTACAATATACACAAATAAATAATTTTATTAAAGTACTTTTTCATGCATGATATCTTGGTGTGTTCATACTAAGTATTTTATAAGTTATTGATAGTCAAGCTTCTAAAAGTTTGGCCTCAACCTTGTAAATAACGACAAGATTTATGGTAATGGAGGAAGCATCCTCATTTTCCGTTCCAACTACATTAATATCCAAAACACAAAATACCTCAGGGCTTACAAATAAGACAAGGAATCACCTCCAATTACTGTAGACTCTAGTAGGTAAGCTTAGATGAGTGGATCTCTCCGTCTCCCTCTCCCTCTCAACAGGACATTACATGGTATTCTGGTTGGTACGATTACTAGCAGAAAGAAGAATTTTCAGGACAGAACCTACTTTTGTTTGACAAATTCTACACGCTTGATGTACATTAGCAATAATTATGGCCTGTGAACTGAAGCAGTTAGTTGGTTGTGTGGTCGGGGTTTTTTTTTTTTTTGGAGCATTGGTTAAGCGAAAACGATGGTCACTGTATTGTGCTGAGGAAAATGAAAATGGTGGATCAGGAGCAAGAATGCTGCTGGTATATGCTCTGCTCTGTTCTAACTGCCGTCAGCCATTTATATCAGCTAGTGCGTGCCCGTGCACTACGTCATGTTGGTGCACGGGCAGTACCCATTCCGAAGCAACGACGATCCTGTGTGTGATGGTGTTGGACTACCTGATGCTTGGGTTACTTTGTCCATCACAGATTCACAGTTGGCTGCAGCTACTTATTTTGGCCGTCCATGAAATTCATTGGTGTTTCTATGGTCTCCAAAAGAGGTGATTCTATTTTTTCCAAAGAGAAAGGTGTTTCTATGGGATGTATAAGTATGTAATGTCGTCGGTTCCATAATTCTTATCCTTAGTTTTGACTATGATTTTCTGCTATGCTATATAAAAATATAAAATATATGTTTATTAAGTAATTTTAAGATCAATCGATATATGATATCTTAGTGTCTTTAAACTAAATATTTTGAAAGTGATCGATGTTCGAGCTTCTAAAAGTTGAACCTTATTAACCTTGTCCAAAACGACCGGAGTTATGGAACTAGAGGGACTATTCTAATTTCATTTCCAATTGCATTATATCAAAATACCTCAGGGCCTACAAATAAGACAAGGACTCGATTCCATTTATTCTAGACTCTAGTTAGCTAAGCTTAGGGTTGATAAAAAGGATTAAGGTAAAGGCTCGTGAAATACCCGTGTTTGGCTATGTAAGGAAAATAGACCCTAGGCCCATTTACTTTGGATTTTGGTGGCTTGATGACCAACACAATCAAATTAGACTAATGGATTTGCAAGTAATTGTTTTGTAATTCAATAGGATGCAAAACGTGACTTAGACGAAGGCGACATGATGATCCGATGATCAATGCCTCAAGAAAAACATGTGAAGATGCATAGAAGACATACAAGGTCAAGCAAAGTCCAAGCACGAAGATTGGAACCAAGCCGGACGTAAGATCACGAAGAAACGAGCTCGGCAGAGGTGACCGGACGCAGCCCTATGAGTGACCGGACGCTCCGATCAAGTGCCAGGCAACAGCAAGCGACGGTAGCAGTGACCGGACGTTGAGCAGCAGTGACCAGACGTTGAGCGAAGCAGTGACCGGACGCACCGGTGCCACTGTTCATTGCCACGGCAGTGTTTTCAGCGTGACCAGACGCAGCAGACTGGACGACCGGATGCACGAAGTGCAGCGTCCGATCGAGTCCAGAGAGGTTCCAGAGCGACGCCAGCGCCGATGATGACCGAACTCAGCCACGCGCTCCAATGGTCAGGATGACAGGATGCGTCCGGTCAGGACGTGATCAGCGTCCGGTCAGTAGTAGAAAAGTAGGTTTCGTCCCCAACGGCTACTTTCTCAGTGTGGCTTATAAATAGACCCCCAACCGGCCATTTAATTATAGTGGAGCTGAGGAAACATACCAAGGATGTTGATACACCATTTTAGTGATCTCCACTTGTATAGTGCTTAGTGATTCATTAGGTGATTAGCGTAGGCGCTTTGCAAAGTGCTTAGGTTGATTAGACCACCGCTTATGCGCTTGTTCTAGGTTTAAGCCTAGTGTTTAGTGAGGTTTACATACCTTTTATCACTCGGTGCTTGCGCGCACCATTGTTGTAGATCGGAGGGGCTTGTAATCTTACGAGATTACACCAACCGCGTTTGTGGTGTGACCGCCACCGTGTACAGGAGGGAACAAGGCCCACGGTGGTTCGGCCGGAAGCTTGATAGTGTAGACTACGGAGAGCAGTCCGGGAGAGGCTTGTCGGAAGGCACACCGGAGACCCATTTGCGCGTGGGGTTACCTGACCGGGAGCTTGGCCCTTACGAGGGATTCCTTGCGAGGGGCTCCAACAAGGACTAGGGGGAAGCTTGCGCGCTTCTCGATATCTCATTAAAAATACTGGATTCATCGACGGGAGTTTGGATATCTCTACCTCACTCTTTAGTTTCCGCATTTACATTGTTTGCATAACTTCTTTTGCGGTAGAGATAGCAACACACTAGCAAAATCGTAGTAGCACATTTAGATAGTTTATCTTTTTGCATAGGGTTTGCTAAGGATAGAGAAAAAGACCATAGTTTAGAGTTAGAGTTCTAAGTTGCCTAATTCACCCCTCCCTCTTAGGCGTCACGGGTTCCTTTCAGGCTAGTCTTAGATTCAGTGGGTATCGGTTCGAATTACAAACGCGCAAAGCTTGAGCTTAGGTTTGTTAAGCCCTTGTTTAGTTCCACCCCAACTTTCAAAAAATTGCTACAGTACCTGTCACATCGAATGTTTGCGGTCCGTGCATGGAGCATTAAATGTAGACGAAAAGAAAAAACTAATTGCACAGTTTGGTGGAAAATTGCGAGACGAACGTTTTGAGCCTAATTAGTCCATGTTTGAACACTATTTGCCAAATAAAAATAAACGTGCTACAGTAGCCCCAAAATCTAAATTTCTCCAACTAAACAAGGGCTAAAAGAAGGCTTAAAGGTCTTGTTTGAAAATTATACACGCTTCCGGAACATTAGCAGTTATGGTATTACCCATCGATAAAAATCTTAAGTCACTGCAATAGGCCATGCTGGTGCATGGGCAGCTCCCCAGCAACGAATGGCATCGGCGATCCTGTGGTGTGTAAACTGATCATCCTATGGTGTGTCGATCACGGTTGGCGTGCCTTTCAATGCAAGAATCGTGTTCCCCTAATACCCAACATAATGTGTAAGAGGATACATAAAGATTAAAGAACCATATGGTTATCTGAAAAAGACCTCTAGGTATATTACGCCAAAACGTCCCATCTTTCCCGAAAACATGACTTGTTCTTGAAAGGTTTAATTAAGAAGATGCTAATCGTAAGCAAGAAGATTGTTTACGAAGAAACAACAAGAAAAATCCATAATATGATACATAAGAGTTATATAAGAATCGAAACAGCCTTTTATTCTCTTTCAAAGAAATAAAAAAAAATCATTGAAATAATAAGACTAATACTTCAATTCAAAAAACAGCGGAGAAAGAATCACAATAAATGCAAACACAGTCAACTAATGATATTTTGGCCGGCCACATTTACACGAGCGATGAAACTCGTCTCCATCCATCGTTTGGTGAGCTGGTTGGTGCATCAAACATTGACATCTTACCATATGAATCTTGCTACTAAAAGAGGGCCAGGCAGCATGGCCACGTCGCCTGCTTTTCCCGGTCATCGGATAAGATTCCACATAGACATCCGTACACCTGTACACCTGGTATGTCACAACACTCCTGAGAAAGTAGCCTATCTCTTTGTTTCGTAAAGCCTGATGGAGTTGGTCTTCTCAAATTTGTCAAAATATCAATCACTGTGAATTTACCAGTGTTGTAACTTGACGAGCGGTCGAGGTGTGATGTGGTACTAGACTAGACTAGATGTGTTGTTGGCACTGTCGGCTGGTGCGGCACATTTAGGATTAATCTTCATGTTACATTTCTTATCTACTTTGTTCTTGTTATTTACTGCTATTTTTTCTATCCTAAAAATTAGAATGACCGAGTGAAAGTTAGAGACCTAGGTCTGCTTATTTTTTGTTCCCCTTTTCTCTATAACATTTAGTGTTTTTAGCTTTCTTTTGTTTTGTAACATAAATATTTATTTGATTGTTATTTACTCCCTCCGTTCTAAAAAAAATATCATCATAGGTTTAGACTAAGTCAAACTTTCTTATGGCTGACTATATTTATAGAAAATACTATCAATATTTATATCTCTAAACAGGTCTATTATGAAAATATATTTTATTATCTATCTACTGATACTTATTACGTATCATAACTCATATTTTTTATATGATTTGGTCTAAGTTCAGATGGATTGGCTCCTCTAAAAGAGATAATTTTTTTGGGATGAAGTGAGTATATATACTCGTCGTGTATAGATTTCGTCATATATGATTGTCGTTGGGCTAAATATTCCTCCTATGTCTAAATTTTGGCTCCACCCCTGCCCACTACGAGTTGTTCTGTTATTGCCTTTAATGACTCTTTAGCTTCGCTAAATACCGCTATTTAACTTAGCCATGAAATATTTTTAGTACCACTAATTATGACAGGGGCAAATATTGATTCCTTACTCTAGATGATTATAATCCATGACTCTCCATGGTGTTCTTTACTTAATAGTTAATAATTGATCTCATTTACTATCTGATACATAAGAGTTATATAAGAATCAAAACAGTCTTTTATTCTCTTTCAAAGAAATAAAAAAAATCATTGAAATAATAAGACTAATACTTCAATTCAAAAAACAGCGGAGAAAGAATCACAATAAATGCAAACACAGTCAACTAATGATATTTTGGCCGGCCACATTTACACGAGCGATGAAACTCGTCTCCATCCATCGTTTGGTGAGCTGGTTGGTGCATCAAACATTGACATATATACGTAGATTCCACTAGACATCCGTACACCTGGGATGTCACACCTCCTGAGAAAGTAGCCTATCTCTTTGTTTCGTAAAAGCCTGATGGGGAGTTTGTCTTCTCAAATTTGTCAAAATATCAATCACTGTGAATTTACCAGTGTTGTAACTTGACGAGCGGTCGATCGAGGTGTGATGTGGTACTAGGACTACTAGACTAGATGTGTTGTCAGCACTGTCGGCTGGTGCGGTGCAGGGGAAGAGCGAGCCTGTTCGCTTGCTCGTAAACGATCGTAAATTTCTAGTCGGGAACAGTGTTTTTCTTTCACACCAAACCAGCCAGCAGTAAATAATCCATGATCGTTTATGGCCTCCCGAACAGGCTGTTGATGGATGTGAACTTGTGATCCTCCGGTTTGGTGCATACTTTATTTGCTTATTTTTTTTTTTGAGCAACACTTTATTTGCTGAATGTTTCACTACCATAATGTCATGGGCCATGGGGCCCACTAGGTTATGAGCCCAAATGACCCGGGCCGGTGGCAGCCCAGTGGTACGTACACTAATGGGCTGGTAGGGGGCATGCTTTGTACGCTGCATCCTATAGACAATGCAAAGGTTAGTCGTCGTATATATGTAAATGCAATGCAAATCCTGAATCTCGGATTACAAGTCTTTCATTAAGGATCTCAAAATCACATTATGCATGCATGACTATACATATCATGAACGTACGTCCACTGATTCAAAAGTTACGAATTCTACTTATGTATTCTTACTATTGTTTCTTAAATATATGCAATGCTTTGGCCTGATTTTATATATATACGACGATTCTAAGTACTGTATATAGCAGTGACAGTAGAATTAAGTCAAGATTCTGACAACAACCGTGCGGTGAGTGACTGGTGACAGAAGGAAGTTCATCTCGCGACAGAAACCATTCATTCATGATTCATGGACCGGCCCGACCCGTGTGTGTGTGTGTGTGTCATGTCAAACTAAAGCTTCCATCTAAAGTAAAAACACGTGATCCATGAACTTGAAAGCATCATCTCGTCGAAGCTTGCTTGTTATTATTCTAGCACCTTGTTATTCTCCTGGCGATTAACAATCTACTCTATACCAACTAATGGGCTAATGGCCACTAGCTACACCTGCTAATTATATATAGAGCCGGGCCTCCTTTAGTTTTTCTGCACACCGTGTGTACTTTGCTTCGCACCTTACCTAGAAGCAGCAGCATCAGGAGGTGTGGCTGTCACTAACAATGTAAGAGCAACTCCAAGAGACTTTCTATATTCTTTTCTAATTGTGAGCAAAATATAAATTGGGGTTTGCTAAATTTCAGGTGTCTGAATTTTAATTTTCTTTCAGACGATGGTTATTGCATATATTTTACACTAAAATCGCAGTTTTAGTTCATTGTAATTTTTGTAGACACAGTCTGTAATTTTTGGATCCGAGAATAAAAAACCCATTCGACAAAACCACAAACCTAACAAAATCCGATATGTGTTGGCACAAAGACAATTTAACAATTTACAATTATTTTCTATAGTCAAACAAGGACAAAAATTTGATATGTTATGACACAAAGACAAATAAAAAATCACAAAAGTAATAATTTACTTGTACTAATTGGTAGCATAAGAGTGTTGCCTGAAATCATCTTAAAATTCAGGGACTTAAAATATAGGAAAAGGGATATAAATTTTGATAGAAAATTAAAATACCCTCCAAAAGTTTCTTTAATTGGTTATCTAAATATAACCATTCTCTACTCCAGATTTCTCGCTAGCCAAAGATAAAGAGCAGCAATGGCTCTCTAGAGTATGCACAAGATATACAATTTTTTTGGAGAATGAAAAGGTATAGAAAAATGTCTTTTATACAAATGGCTCTCCAAATGGTGATTTAGAGAGTGAGTTTTAGAAAAACTATTGAAAAAATGCTCTAACAACCAGCTACTCTCTCGACCATGGAAACAGCGGTTATATATGGAAATTTTCGCAATCATGGGTGGTTGTCGTCTTCTAAAAGGCTTAGTGTTTAGCTTTGGCTGTTTGAATTTGTGATTTGTGCTCAAAAAAATGTTTGGCTTTTTGTTATTTTTTGTTTTCAGAAACTTTTAATTCTGTTTGGTTGAGTGCACACACTTGTACATAGATTGGAATAAAGAATATTCTCTTTTCTAAAAAAACCTACATTCTCGATTCCTAATTGAGTAATTGCAAACTATTTTAGTTTGATCAAATTTATATTAAAAGTTATTAACATCTACACTACAGAATAAATACACTATCAAAATATATTTTATGGGCATCTAACGAATCTTGTTTTATAATGTTATAAAAGTTTGTGCATTCTCCTAGCAACAAACTTGGTTTTAAAACTATAGAAGTTTTGATTAGAACAAAACAAATACAACTTACAATTTCAATTTGTAATGGGATGGGGTGTTTGGTTCCACCTCCTAAATTTTAGTCGTTGTCCCATCGGATGTTAAGACACATGCATGGAGTATTAAATATAGACTAATTACGAAACTAAATGCATAGATTGAGACTACTTTGCGAGACGAATTTATTAAGTCTAATTAGTCCATGATTTAACAATGTGGTGCTACAGTAAACATATGCTAATGATGGATTAATTAGGCTTAATAAATTCGTCCCGCGGATTACTGACAGATTCTGTAATTTGTTTTTTTATTAGTATCTGAACACCCCATGCAATACCCCGTATGATATCCGATATGACACCTCTTAAACTTTAGTCCCTGCATCTAAACACCCCGAGCAAAGCAGCTAGCAGTAAGTGTGCGGCTCTCTTCTCCCTTCCTCTAGTATAGCTAGGGGACCAGGGAAGCAACGCAAACGCAACCAGCAGCAGCAGCAGTCCAATCGATACAGGGATAGATAGACGATAAAGATGGATGATTCACTGGTGATCGCTACTATGCCTCGCGCCAATGCAATTCACTGCACACCTTTCTTTACCTTTGAAGCAATCTTCACTACACACCTTTTTCTTTACCTTTGAAGCAATCATCTCCATCTCGCTTTTCAATGATGCACAACATATCAAACTGCAGGTACGGTGTTCAACACAATGATTTAAAGCAGGACATATATATATATGATGGTGGTGGATCCATCAGTAGCATGAATGTCCACACACATGAACATGACGATGGATCCTATATGCACGCCTGTCTGTGCCTCCAACCAGAACAACTGTTTTTGTGCGCCTTCTCAGGATAGCACCATGCATGTGCTACTTTGGGTAATTGGGTTACATAGCAAATTGCCATTTTAAGCTCTGTTAGTTTGGACTGTCATCGGACAAAATAGTTCCCCGGCATTATTTCATATAAGAGAAAATAGTCATTTTCCTTCACATGCATATTGCAGGGTGATTGTGATGCCTACTGACACCTGCTCTTGTGGGGTTAATCACATTGGGCCTATTCGGCTTACCTCATATTCGGCTTGCTTGTTTTTCAGCCAGTTTCAACCAAGATTCAGCAAGCCGAACGGGGCCATTACATATGTGATGGGGTCCATATATACCTTGAGGAAGCCATTCCCCCTTGCGAATCTCCAGGATCCTTGGGTTTTTCTGCGAAGGTACGCTACTCTTGTCGTCTTTTGGACAGATAACCAAAGGTGGAGCTGCTCGGAATTAAGTGCTTATATATATCGCAAATAACCAAATGTCTATATGTATGGGAGATGGTTGTTGGTTGTGGAGGACACAACTTGGGTATTAGGCTTTTCATTTGTGTAGTTGAGAGTTTTGTTAGGGTTTGAGAAAGGGAGAAAGGAGAGGCTATTTGATTTAAGCTTTTTGCCATCTAAAGTTTTTGGTTTGGTAGGAGTCATTGTATCCCAACATTTAGATCTGATCAAATTTAAGATTCAATTTCGTACTCCAATATCTCTCTCCCTCTTGAGTCTTGAGTGTTTTTCTTTTTCTGGATTTTTGAAGGTATTTTACAATGATCTTTCGTTCTTCATGCCTGGCTATGATTTGGGTCAGATTTTTGGGGTAAATCGGTGCTATTACATGGGTGAAGAATCCTAGGGAGTTTTCCCACCAAATCATGACTTGAGCTCAAAATTTTTTTAAGTTTATTTCAAATTCCTCCTTTTATTAGGTTTTCCCAAATTCCATGAAATTGATGAAGAAATATCAATCTTATTGAGAACAACTTTAGAGGTTAGGGAATTTGTGTGCAAAATTTCATGATATTTAGGAGTTCATTTTATCGAGTTTTGGGTTTTCCTTCTTGTTTCAGAGCATGTTTTCTAGGCAGTCCGGAACTAAGACCTAACTTCTGGACTTGAGCCAAACTTCTAGACTTGAGAAACTTCCTCAACGTTTTTCCATAACTTTTGGATTTGAACCAAACTTTCGAGCCTTTGTCCAGAACTTTTGAACTTTGACCCTTAAGTGTTGTTTTTTACTCGTTCTTGCTTCCGCTTTGTCTTTGAACTTTCCACTACTACAGGAAACTTAACTCAGGCGACCAAATGGCTTAACCGAGGCGGGCAAGCCAACCGCCTCGGTCCAAAGATCACGGTTAATCATGGCCTTAACCGAGGCGGTTGGCCAACCACCTCGGTTAATTGTTTAACTAAGGTGGGCGGCTTTAGACAACCGCCTCGATTAATACATTGTTCTAATTAAGGTTAATTAGTCACGCTATGGCCTTATAATTGCTAGAAGGGAGCTACTTTTGGTGAAAATTGGGATATAGGCCAAAGTTCCTTCATTCATTTGAGACTTTTTTGCTCTCATTCACCCTCCTTTGGTTGCCTATCTGCTCCTTGTTCTATGCATGCAAGAAAAGAACATAGCATGAAGATCTGGCAAGAAATGAGGCAGAACCCAACCAAAATAAAAGAAAAAAATACCAACATCGGATGATGTGGTGATCTTGAGGTTGGTTGCACTGAACTATTCTATAGACTATAGTGTTGGTGAAACAGTGAAGGATAAAGGATTTTTACATAACCAAATGATCAAGTGGTCAAGAATTGTGTGCACCAAATTATTGAGTGCAATAGTGAAGAAGAAAGAGAGTCTAGCTACAGTAGAAAGTTGAGTTAAAGATTGAATATAGTGCCGGTTAGAGGAGAAGAAGGAACACGAGCATCAGATGGTCCATTGGTTTAGAATATGCGAAGATTAGAGTATTAAGTGGAGGATTGGGCGGATATGATGTTCAGGATTGACTTCAGGAAATACACACATAAGATATGATCCAATGGTGTCACCAGAGCATTGACTAGAGTATTCAATAGTGCTCCAATGTCTAGTTGTAATGTTTGGCTAACATGCACACTTTGGAATCTTGGCTACAAGAACTTTATGGTCTTATGTGGCTCACCGACAACATCAAGGATCCTCCGACTTGATGTGGGTGGCTTCGGTAAGCTTGCACGGGGGATGATGTGGCAGAACCGCCTAATCTAATACCTCCCAGAAGTACTCGTCTTCCATTAGACACTAAGTACTCAAGGGAGGACACCAAATCACGCGGTTCTGTCGAGCACACTCTAAGGGAGAACCCGAAAATCTATATTTTTCTATCAAGATCACAAGTGAGAGAATAAAGCTTACATCATTCTTAACCATTTCTTACATCACTTTTTTGCAACATCAGAGTATAATATTTATTGTTTACAATAGCAGAATATGAACATGTGATTAGAGTTATGAACAATTTAAATTAACAGTGGAATATAAACATGTGATCAGAATTACAATGGAAATAAATAGCTATTCATGGCATGATGAAGCATTGATAAATAAACTATGACAACAGATTATAAAACTTTCATTTATAAAAACATTTAGTAAAAGTTATAAATAGAGACTATGATCGCAGCGTAAAGGAAATCCTCTTTGAGCCCACCAGGAGGAATCCACATACAAGAGTCAGCTCTAGCATCCACCTGTCACCTGCAACAGGGGGAAATAAAACCCTGAGTATTCAATCGTACTCAGCAAGACTTACCCGACAGGAGAAACGAAAAGACTCCAAGGATATGCAAGGCTATCTAACTTGTGGGTTATTGCATCTACAGGAAGCATTACTAAACGTGCGTCCCTATATTCGATTTTTTATTAGCAGTGCATTAGTTCATTAACTAACCATTCTATGTAAGCACCTGTGCTACTTTCAAGCAGGTGGTAAGCAATCAGATTTTCTTTTACCATCTTTTCTCTTCTAGTTCTTACTACGGTGCTAGACCGTAGACAAGCCGTAATGGATTGCCCGACAATTCGCGAATCAATGCCCCCAGCTGGGTACCCCAAAAACACACGCCCCACTTGTACCCCAGGCACAAGCAGGACCAACCCACTATCCTCCTATCATGGGGTCTAGGTCCCTGTCCAAACTGGGACTCCAAGCCCCCGCCCCTGAGTCCCGGACTCAGTATGGTGCAAGGACCTCCTACCCAAAAACCACCCTAACAGTCGGCCTGGAAAGAGCCAGAACCTATGACAAGAGAGTAACAAGTCTTCCCTGCGTCCATACCCAAGTATGTGCTCGAGATAATAAGTCTGTGACTTGCCTAGAGTCAACACTACCACCGATTTCTCACAGAAATTCCTACAAGTTCACCTTTTAATAATATTAAGCATGTTAAAATAATTAGAGCAACCCTACAAACATATCGAATCTATGCGAACAAAATACACTATTAGATAGCTCATGATTTTAGAAGTCTAACAAAATTGGTTTCACAATTTTTAGACAACTACACAAATTTATATTGATTTTACAAGTTTATTTCTAAAACTAAATTATCAATTGCTTTAGAAAACTAAAGGGCCAGCGGCCACCAAATCGGCCTAGTGGACGCGCGGCCCAGGCGCACAACGCGCGCACGTGGGCCAGGCGTGGGTGTGAGTGGCAGGGCGGTGGCGTGACTCGGCCCCAGGCGCGCGCGGCCTAGGCGGCAGGCGGACCGCAGCCCAACACGAGCAGGCCGGCCCATGCGTGGACGAGCGCGGCCCAACAAGCCGGCCCATGTGGACAGGACCCAGAGAGGGCGCACAACTTTGCAAAAAGGACCCTATGCTTTTTCTTATTTAATTCAAGGTAAACAACACTATGCGATAGTATTTATATGAGTCTCATGCTTACACCTAGAACCCTAAAAAATCTTCTATTCTAATTCTCACCTTCTCTTCTTCAAAAGTAGAGCACAGCCAGGGGAACCGGTTGGTGGCCAAATCTGGCCGTGAGGTCATCGACGGCGGTGAGGGGGTGGCGTCGTGGCTTGACCACTGCCGGGTGCACCTGCTGGTGGACACGGCTCGGCTAGAGCTAGAGCGTGGAGCTCCGGCCATGTGTGTTGGTGCTTAGGACGGGGCGGCTCCACGGTGAGGGCGCGTCGATGGTGAGGTGGTGCTATGGGGGCGATGCGGGACTCGGGCGCGCTCGCGCACACGGTGACTATGCGCTGGATGCGGCCGTGGTCCGGCTGGACGACGCTCGAAGCGTGGTGCGGTGATGGCTACGTAGAAGAAGCTTGGCCAGAGAGGAGGGTGCGGCCTAGAGTCGACCCCCGGCGTGGTCCTCCGCGTGCCAATGTGGCAAGGCAAGGCTAGGGCGGTTTGCGCATGGCCATGAGGGCCGAGAGGTGGACGGCGTGGCCACGGCAGCGCTGCAGAGTGCAATGGGGCTAGGGAAGGAGTGTGAGGCAGTAGGGAGCAGGGAGGGCAACGCTGTGGCTTACACGCGCTCGCGCATGTTCACGAGGGGGCCAGGCGATGGGCAGACGGGAGCTAGGGCGCCTCCTCCTCGATAGCAGGAAAAGAGAGGGGGAAAAGCAGCGCGAGGCTCGACTCGGAAGAGCAAGCAGAAATAGAGGAAGAGAGGGCAGAGAAGAGCGGCGCAGAGAAAAAAGGGCGAGGAGACCTAAGCTCGTTCGCTAGGTAAAGGCGGAGCAGTCTGATTGACAGCGACCACAAGCACGTGGTCCGGTCGACGAATCAAAAAAGGACTTGGCGCGGGGCTCGGGAGGGGCAGTGCCATGCTACGGCGGCCTGGTGCTCTGAGGGACGCAGCGGGGTTGGGGAAAGAAGGCAAGGCAGGGCCATCTTCCTTTAAGGCAAAAGACAACGGCAATGCGGTAGCAGCAAGGACATGAGGGAGCATGCGCACATGGCCTATGGTGCTCGTCCAGTACGACAGTAGTACCACGCAGAGAAGAGACAAGCCGAGGTAGTCAAGCAGAGAAAAAGGAAGAGCAAACACGACTCGACAACGCGGCGCGACGCAACTAAATTGGATGACTGACTTCGAGCGGGGGACGCACCATGTCGTCTATCGGTCAGGATGACAGTGAGGTGCCTTGTCACCCCAGGAGCCGGAATAGATGGCCAATACGCGACGACAGCTAAGCGACACGGATGCACGATGGATAGATGGATCAAGAGGTGAGGAACGCGCCACGATCACCATCAGCTATGTCACAGTGGCCACACGTATTGATGACACTCGGCTCGGCGGGCACGGCGAGGAGACGGACGCGGTAATGGCAACGGAACAGCCCACCGAGAAGCGGCGTCGACAGCACGGCCACAGAGGCGAGGCTGGCAACAAGGCCAACGCGCAACAAGGCAACGATGAGGCTAGGCGTAGGCATCCATGAGTGCAAATATTTATTGTCATGTACCAAAATATATAAATAATTAAGTACTTACAAATATGTCATTATCCCTTTATCACTGACATCCATACACATGCAAATATTTATTGTATGTTTAAACGTATACTTATCTGTAGAGATACACTCGGAAAGAAATAAGTTTGTACACTACTTTAATTAATATAGTAGCATGCTTATCAAACTAAAATACGTGAGTGTATATATATCTCTTCCGGTATACTACTTTAGACAATTACACTACCGGAGACGGCTTCTTTGCCAAGTGTCCCATACTTTGCCGAGTGCTTTTTATCGGGTGCTCGGCAAAGAGGCTATTTGCCGAGTGCCAGAGATAAAGCACTCGGCAAACAACTAGCACTCGACAAAGAGGTAGTTTGTCGAGTGCCGAGCACTTGTCAAACAATAACACTCGGCAAAGACCAGGTTTGCCGAGTGCCCGACACTCGACAAACTAGAACACTTGGCAAAGGGCCGCCACCGTTAACGGCTGGCAGCCGCCGTTAACCCTTTGCCAAGTGTCTTCTCCTGACACTCGACAAAGCTCTGATTTGCCGAGTGTCATTTTTTTGACACTAGACAAGCCAAATTTTTTTTTTCACCTGACACTCGGCAAAGCTCTGATTTGCCGAGTGTCATTTTTTTGACACTCGGCAAGCCAAATTTTTTTTTCAATGAAAAAAAAATTGGCTTGCCGAGTGTCAAAAAAATGACACTCGGCAAATCAGAGCTTTGCCGAGTGTCAGGAGAAGACACTCGGCAAAGAGAATTTTTTTAAAAAAAACTCTTTGCCGAGTGCCAGTCCGGGTGGCACTCGGCAAAGAATTATAAAAAACAAAAAAATACTTTGTCGAGTGCCAGATCGGGGGCACTCGGTAAAGGGGGGGATTTAACCCGTTGGCCCAGCCGGCCCACACACACCGCGCACACGCACACATGCACGTAGGCACGCCAGCGTCAGCGCCGCCCACACCACCGCCGCCCCCCCACGTCTGCACCACCGCCGCTCCCGCCCGTGCCCGCGCCAGCGCCGCCACCGCCCGCGCCGCCCCCTGCGCCACGCCGCTGGAGGAGGAGGAGAAAGAGAGGAGGAGGCGAGGAGGAAGAAGGAGGAAGTAGGAGGAAGAGAAGTAGGAGGAGGAAGAAGGAGGAAGGAGGAAGAAGGAGGAGGAGGAGGAGGAGGAGGAGGAGGAGGGGCATCTCGGCCACCGTTGCCACGTCCTAGGCCCTTCCCCATCCGTCGCCTTGTCCATCGACGCCCTAGCCCCTTCACCCTCCACTGCCCTATGATGCCCACTAGGTATGCCCTACCGTCGTCGTCACCATAGAATTACTAGTAGTTGCGGTAGTAGTAGTGGTAGAGTAGCAGCGGTGGTAGTCGTAGGAGTCGTAGTAGTGTAGTAGTGGTTGTGACATTGTTATATATATGTGGTTGGATATAATCTTGTGCATGTCGGTCATCGTTCTATTGGTTTTCTTGTAGGTTTTGGAAATCTCACCGTGTAGGGGAGGTGCTGCCGAAATTTTGTATTGATAGTTTTATGTTTCTTTTTTTTGCAGAGAAGAGCCCGTCGGAGCGGAGCCGGAGTTCCTCGATGACCCCGATCACCTTCCTCGCCACTGCGGGTCTTCCTGCACCGCGTCACCTCACCACTGCACCAATCTGCCATGGCCCCGCTAGCCTAACTCCACCGCCACCCTAGGTATAACCCCTCTTTCCATATCATGGTCGTAGATCACGTAACCTAGTTAGGCGTCTCTCGTTCGAAAGAGACACGGTTGGAAATATACAGATATTTCCATATCTAAAACTGTATCTGTTTCGAATTGTCCACATTTTTTGGACAGCCCGCGGATGCATAGGTGGGGTTAGTTTCCATGGTCTGCTCCGATCTGAGATAGAGTTTCGGCATTATCTCCTTGTTGTTCTCCGGATATACACTCTCCCTGGCAGGACGTGTATTTGGAGAACAGCAGGGAGGTGCTGCCGAAATTCTATCTTGGATAGGAGTAGAGCATGGAAACAAACCTCATCTATGGATCCGCGGGTGGGATTAGGACCTATCCTCACCTATTAGATAGTAGGAACATCGTGTAGATGCAATTGATGTTTATATTACTCGCCGCTATATATGTTAGAGGATGGAGGACCGTGAGTGGATGTACACGGGCCGTGCAAGTCAGGGTTAGGTCACTAATGAATGGATCGACAAGACCGATGCTTTCTTCGAATGGGCATTTGGCGTGGCTGCAAAAGGAGCGAGTAAAATTTGCTGTCCCTGCAGCAAATGTGCAAACAGGAAAAGACAAACGAAGAAGGTCATGGGGGAACATCTTTGGAAGAATGGATTTAGCAGACTATACCTGGTGGGTCTACCATGGTGAAGCCGATCGTATGAGAGAGGAGGTGGTGAGACCACACGTCGAGGATTATGATGCTGATGTTGGGGTAGTAGACATGTTAAATGACTATCACAAGGCACAGTTCGCTAAAGGACGTACGGAGGAGGAGCCAGAGGCAACCGCAAAGGCGTTCTACAACATGTTTGTTGCAGCATAGAAACCCCTTCATGGCCAGACAAAGGTTTCTCAATTGGATGCTATTGGACGCATAATGGCGTTAAAGTCCCAGTATAGCCTGAGTCGCGACGCCTTCGATGGTATGGTGACAGTTATTGGCAGCCTGCTTCCGGAGGGTCACCTTCTGCCAAAGAGCATGCACGAGTCAGAGAAACTCCTTCGTGCACTTAAGATGCCATATGAGCAGATACATGCTTACCCAAAGGGGTGCATCCTATTTAGGAAAGAATACGTGGAAGCAAAGTGATCGATTATCCCCCACCGGCATATGCTTTCAACGACAGAAAGTATTCTTGTCGTTGATAATTCTTGGACACCCAGGGAATAATATGGGTGTGTTCATAGAGCCTGTGATTGATGAATTGGTCTGTGCTTAGGAGGAAGGGGTATGGACATACGACCGAGCTACAAAGAAAAACTTCAAAACGCATGTTTGGTACCACTACTCCCTGCATGACTTCCTGGCATATGGGATATTCTGCGCCTGGTGTGTTCACGGGAAGTTCCCATTAGAGCATGGAAACAAACCTCATCTATGGATCTGTGGATGGGATTAGGACCTATCCTCACCTATTAGATAGTAGGAACATCATGTAGATGCAATTGATGTTTATATTACTCGCCGCTATATATGTTAGAGGATGGAGGACCATGAGTGGATGTACACGGGCCGTGCAAGTCAGGGTTAGGTCACTAATGAATGGATCGACAAGACCGATGCTTTCTTCGAATGGGCATTTGGCGTGGCTGCAAAAGGAGCGAGTAAAATTTGCTGTCCCTGCAGCAAATGTGCAAACAGGAAAAGACAAACGAAGAAGGTCATGGGGGAACATCTTTGGAAGAATGGATTTATAGCAGACTATACCTAGTGGGTCTACCATGGTGAAGCCGATCATATGAGAGAGGAGGTGGTGAGACCACACGTCGAGGATTATGATGCTGATGTCGGGGTAGTAGACATGTTAAATGACTATCACAAGACACAGTTCGCTAAAGGACGTATGGAGGAGGAGCCAGAGGCAACCGCAAAGGCGTTCTACAACATGTTTGTTGCAGCATAGATACCCCTTCATGGCCAGACAAAGGTTTCTCAACTGGATGCCATTGGACGCATAATGATGTTAAAGTCCCAGTATAGCCTGAGTCACGACGCCTTCGATGGTATGTTGACAGTTATTGGCAGCCTGCTTCCGGAGGGTCACCTTCTGCCAAAGAGCATGCACGAGTCACAGAAACTCCTTTGTGCACTTAAGATGCCATATGAGCAGATACATGCTTATCCAAAGGGGTGCGTCCTATTTAGGAAAGAATACGTGGAAGCAAAGTGATCGATTATCCCCCACCGGCATATGCTTTCAATGACAGAACATATTCTTGTCATTGATAATTTTTGGACACCCGGGGAATAATATGGGTGTGTTCATAGAGCCTGTGATTGATGAATTGGTCTGTGCTTAGGAGGAAGGGGTATGGACATACGACTGAGCTACAAAGAAAAACTTCAAAACGCATGTTTGGTACCACAACTCCCTGCATGACTTCCTGGCATATGGGATATTCTGCGCCTGGTGTGTTCACGGGAAGTTCCCATGCCCAGTATGCAAGGAAGGTCTAAGGTTCATTTGGTTGTAGAAGGGTAGCAAGTATTCATCGTTCAACAAACATCGGCAATTCCTCCCTCTTGACCATGCATTCAGACGAGACATCAAGAACTTTATGAAAGGTGTCGTAGCGACAGACCCTGCACCACCAATAATGACTGGCGTCACGGTTCATGAACAGATAGATGGTCTCGTGGTCAATCCAGAAGGTGGTTTTGTGGGATATGGTGAGCAACATATGTGGACTCATAAGTCAGGCTTGACTCGGCTCCCCTATTTTGATGACCTTCTCCTTCCACACAACATTGATGTGATGCACACTGAAAAGAATGTCACTAAGGCACTTTGGGCAACAATCATGGACATTCCTGACAAGTCAAAGGACAACATTAAGGCTAGAGTGGATCTAGCAACGTTATGCGATAGACCAAAGCAACATATGAAGCCTCCTAGTCACGGCAAGACATAGAGAAGGCCTAAGGCCGATTTTGTCTTGAGCAAGCCCCAAAGGAGGGAAGTACTAGAATGGATCTAGACGTTAATGTTCCCTGATGGGTATGTAGCTAATCTGAGGAGGGGAGTGAACTTATCTACTATGCGAGTCTTAGGGATAAAGAGTCATGACTACCACATATGGATTGAGCGGCTTCTTCCGGTGATGGTTCGAGGCTATGTCCCTGAGCATGTCTGGCTAGTGCTGGCAGAGTTGAGCTATTTCTTTCGCCAACTTTGTGCCAAGGAGTTATCTCGGACCATGGTTGCTGACTTGGAAAGAATGGCACCTGTGTTGCTCTGTAAGTTGGAGAAGATCTTTCCACCTAGCTTCTTCAATCCGATGCAGCATTTGATTTTGCACCTCCCGTATGAGGCACGAATGGGGGGCTCATGCAGGGTCGTTGGTGCTATCCAATCGAGAGATGTCTAAAGGTTCTTCGAAAGAAATGTAGAAATAAATGCAAAATCGAGGCTTCCATTGCAGAGGCATACATTTTGGAGGAGGTGGTGAACTTCACAACAACATACTATGGTGACAACCTCCCTAGCATGCATAATCCACCCCCTCGTTACAATGCTGGCGAAAATGAATCGACCCTCAGCCTTTTTCGAGGGCAACTCGGAAGCGCAAGTGCATCGACCCCCAAGACCTTGAATCATGAAGAGTCGTGCCATATCATGCTATACTTGTTGACCAATCTTGACAAAGTGGCGCCGTACATGCAGTAAGTTCTCAACGGACTTGTTAAATACGCCGTCACTATTCTACAGCCAACCCCCTTGTTTCTCGTTGGTACAGGGAATTTCTTCATGAATTCTGGCGTCAATCAAGGGATCCTACCCCGCAGCAGCTAGATACCCTTCTTAGATAGGGTGTGGGAAATGGAATGCCCAATTTCATTTCTTGGTTCAAATGGAAGGTACCGTCCAATTTAGCTCGTACTTAGTTTAACATTCCAAGTTACTCGTATGATGTATCCTGCTTGAGCTTGCAGGGCTAGAGGGATGCGTCTATGCGTGCCGAGTTGAGATAGGTTGCCGATGGCTTTGCCTATAGGGTCAGGTCATTTTCTGGTTATGACGTGAATGGATATCGCTTTCGGACAACAAGCTACGAGCAAAGTCGGCCCAATCGAAGAACCACATGTTCTGGAGTTTTTACGCCCGGCATTGATGAGGTCGAGTATTATGGAAGAATTGAAGAAATATACAAACTCAAGTTTCATGGTTCCAAACCTTTTAATCCCATCATATTCAAATGCCATTGGTTTGATCCTGAAGTAACGAGACGGACATATTCTAATCTTGGGCTAGTTGAAATTCGATAGGATTCCGTCTTACCAGGAGACAATGTCTATATTGTGGCCCAACAGGCCACACAAATTTATTATCTCCCATATGCGTGTCAAACCAAAAGGCATCTTAAGGGTTCGGATATTGTGCACAGGGTATCGCCACACGGTAAAGTACCTGTCCCAAATGATAAAGATTACAACTTAGACCCAAACACATATGACAGAGAGTTCTTTCAAGAAGAGGGACTAGAAGGGAGGTTTGAGATAGACTTAACCGAAGCGATCGGAATGGAAGTAGACAATGAAACGGTTATTGAAGAGGATGCTGGAGATGAGGTGCAAAATGTGCAAAATGTGAAGGACTTACAAATGCTTGAGCGATTACATTTAGACAATGACATTGGCAACATTGCTCATTCGGATAGTGTTGATTATTTCGACATGATTGATAGTGATGATGAGACTTATGATCCAGCTAATCCTGATCATGAAGATTATTTCTAATGCATGTAATACTATGTTATTTTGTAATTATGTTTTGTTTATTTTGCATCTCTTTCTAAGTACTTCTTGTTTATCTGTGCTTATTGGTTTACTCTTTTTAATTGCAGGTGATTGAATAAAGATGGTGGGCGGTGGGATGAGGAAGCTAGCGTCCTTGTATGAAAGGACAACGACCGTTGCACCATGGGAGAGTAGGAGGAGGAGCAGCCGTAGGAGGGAGCCATCGCCTGCCGCCCCATCGCGTGAGGAGGAGGAGGAGGAGCAGGTGCCCCAAGAGGACATTGAGGAGGCACAAGAGGAGGCGCAGGAGGACGCGTAGGAGGACGCGTAGGAGGACGACGATGTAGCAGGGGGTTCTGCTTCCTCTAGTACGTCGAGCGTCTACTTGCGAGGTCCCGTGAGCCTCCCTCAGTGACCGATACCTCGTGAGAGACGCCCGCTGATTTGACCCGAGGGGGAAAAGTAAGTAACTTTAGATGTTATCACTACTTTATATAATATGTTGAAAATCAAAATAGAAACTAATAATTTTTCTTAATCACTTGGGCAGGAACTGGACGATTGTGGCAAGTGGAGGTGCTCACACACGCCAAGTCAATGGCATCCTTGGTCTTTTGTGCAAGGAGCACTTCCCTGGTCTGGTTGAGTATGCCAGAGTGACGGGGCCGGCCTACTCGTTTGACCACTATGCCGCCGCCCCCGATGCTGCAGATCGGGACCATAGGGTATTCAACAACAAGGCGGAGCGGGTGAAGCAAGAGCTGTGGGTAAGTCTTCCTCGCACTACATTGCTCAATACATCGCATTCATTGGACCTTCTTGAAATAATGAATGGATACATCATGTTTGTATGTAGGATTTCTTTAGATGCCAGGATGGACATGAGGCCAGGGCGGATGAGGTGGCTACCAAATGCTGCAAAAAACTGGTCGTGGACATGCATTACGAGGCGCGCATCTAGGTCGTCGTAACTTACCACGGGACCGTCCTTGGAACGAAGGTCACCAAAAGGGACGCAAGAACCATGACGCTGACCCGGGACCAGTACCTGCAGGTAAATACAGAACATTAATACTAATTCCTTTTGAGATTAAGTAGGCTTAATTTCATCTTCTGATATGTCATGTACTTGATGGCCTGTAGATGATTTCTTATTGGTGCCCCGCGCATCCCCAGTGCTGGGTACAGATGGTGGACAAGTGGTGCTCATGCGAGTGGGAGGAGACGCACAACTTGTGCTGGGAGCGATGTTTGAAGATGCCAGGTGTAGCACACCATCAAGGCAGCCGCAGCCTCAATGGATACGCAGAAACCTGGGTACGCGAATTCATTTATTTATTTTAACGCTCAATTCTGCATGATTTCTATTTATCTTGCTGTTTTTCTCACAGTCGGCGTCACATGGTGGCCAGCCTTGCTCCATCTTCAAGGCATTTGCTATGGCCCACAAGGGCAATGCGACGTCCGACGTCGACTACAACCCGGAGGACAGGCCCAAGGCATATAGCAATGCGACCATCCACAACCGCCTTAATGAGTACACATCAATGGCAAGGGAGGTCCATGGGCCAGAGTACGATCTGAGCACTGAGGACCTTGATGGAGAAGTCATCATGAGGGTGGGAGGAGGCAAGAAGCATGGGCGGTACTGGATTGGCGATGGCGCAATCGACTCGACTACTACTCACAGTCTCTCCCAGATTCGAGCAAGAAGCACGAGCCTGGCCATACGACCTCGGCAGGACACTTCACACCACCATGTAGAGGCACTCAAGGTTATTCCTAGTTTATTCGTCGTTCATTGGTTTTTTCATACCTTTTCTTTGCATTATTGTAACATTGGGGTGAATATATTGTAGGCCTTGCTGGAACAAGAGAGGAGGATACAGGAGCAGATGTAGGCAAAGATGGAGAGGGTGGAGGCCGAGCGGGAGGCCGAGCAGCGGAGGATGGCGGACATTCTTCAGTACATGCAATGTCTTGGCGCCGCTACGGGTGTAGTTCCGCCACCTTCGCTATTCACTCCACCTCCACCTCCACCTCCTCACTATTCTACTCCTGTGAGTATAAATGTTTTAGTTTGTATGTTCATGCTTACGGTCAAACCTAGTGGAGTATGAAAGTTTTATTCATGTATGGTATATATTTATCTTGTCTCACACATGCAATCTCTTCTCCTTTGTGCAGAATCAATCGGCGGCATCGAATGATCCTCATGCTTCAACGAATCCTTCACCAAATCAGTCTCATTGGCCATCTTGATGATGATACTTATGGTTGTTAATGGTCCTTCTATTTGCAATTGTGGTTGTAGATGATGGAGCACTTGGATTACTTATGAACTTATTTGTGTTATATTGTGAGACATGTGACATTTGTGATATATATGTGACGTTTGTGATATATATGTGGTGTTGGTGATATATATGTGTTGTTGATGATATATATGTAATGTTGGTGATGTTTGTTATATATATTCTATTTGTTTGGATGGGATGTAAAAAACAAATAAAAAGGTTGTTTTCAGTCACTTTGCCGAGTGCAATGGCCATGACACTTGGCAAAGTGACTACCTGGGAACATGCTCTGCCGAGTGCAAAGGCCATTGCACTCGGCAAAAATCATAGATTTGCCGAGTGCCATGTGCAAGGCACTCGGCAAAAGGTCGCCTGTTTGTCGAGTGTCTTGCCGGTGGCACTTGGCACAGTGGCCACCTTTGCCGAGTGTCTGAGTCAACAGCGCTCGGCAAAGCGGCGACCTTTGCTGAGTGCTTGACCATGACACTCGGCAAAGCCACCATCACGGTGGTGCTCGCCGTCACAGTTACTTTTCTTTGCCGAGTGTCAGATTAGTGCTCGGCAAAGGCTTTGCCGAGTGCCCGATAAAGTGCACTCGGCAAAGGCTTTGCCGAGTGCCCGATAAAGTGCACTCGGCAAAGAGGTCTTTGCCGATAAACTGTTTACCAAGCGCCCTTTGCCGAGTGTATATCAGTCTTTGCCGTGTGCCTGAGGCACTCGGCAAAGAAGCTGAATCTGGTAGTGTTAGCAACATCTCAGCGCAAGAAAAATTCGACGAAGCTCGAATTTAAATTAGATCCAAAAGCCATATATATATCATTCTATTTAATAATGTACTTTATGTCATTCTATTTTTGAGTTCTCTTCTACTCTAATCTTGCTCTAATTTATTATTAACAAGTTAATAATTACATGTTTAGTGCTAAAGGGCTCATGTAACACAGGAGGTGTTACAGATGAGGAGACCACCTCATTGCAGTATAAGCTCCATAGTGGGTGGTGCCAAGGTGACCATGAGAGTAGGGCGAGTTGATGCAATCCTAAGTGGATAGAGCACAACTCTAGCTGAATATGGGTTTTTGTAATGAGCTTGGGACATTGAGTAGGGGAGGCTCATAGTGACCAAACACAAAATAATTTGGGGATACTATTGTGAACTAGGGGTGACATTTTGTTCATTGATACCACAAGATACATTATCTTATGTCTGATAGTTTTCTTGCCTTTCACCTCTTTACTTATCGTATTTACTTTTCCGCATTATTCCATGCTTTGAGTATTTTGCATCCTATAGTTGATCATAGGTTAGACTTAGGATTTGCTCTAGGTTGCTAAACTCTCTAGGTTGGATAAGTATAGAATCACTAGAGAAACATAGGTGCGCATCCAGATAGTTTATTGTTCTTGTTTATCTAGTTTAGATTTTGTTTGGGCTAAGGTTTTAGGTGACCCAATTCACCTCTCCCCCTCTTGGGTCAGAGTCATGTGATTCGGTAGCACCCTGACAAGTTCCCTACACAAGGAGCACATTTAAGCACTAAGCACAGGTGTGCAAAGTAACCATCAGACTCAGGCTCGATGCCTCGGTCTATGTCTGCCATCTATAATCTAAAGGGTGGCTTCTAGGTTCTTAGTTTAATTTGGTTTGAACAATGACAATACCATTGTTTGCATGTGTGGTTTATACGGTATTGTCATTGGGTGCAATACTTATCAAATAAACGAGTCTTTATGCGATTGAGGTGGAGATTTAAACATGCACTGTCCATAAATGATTGATCTCATCATATAACATGACATATGTACTTATGGATATTGTTAGGTGTTGTTGTTTGTTGTGATGTGGACCGAGCCCATGGGCTCTTGGACTCGACGCAATGGAGCCTTTGGTCGGCTAGACCAGGTTTACAACGGGAGGAACCAAAGCAAGGCAAAGAACAGGTACACTAGGCGTAGAACTCACGTGGAAGAATTCAAGAAAAAATATTAATCATAAATAATGTACGTCATTCCAAGAATTAAGATACTAGATGGCAATACTACTACATGGATTAATAGCATTTAAACAGGTGTAGACATGAAAAAATAAAGGCAAAAGGTGCATTGGAGTTGTTATGTACTTATCAGGTACCAATCCCATTTCAATTGTTGGTCGTTTTGGTTTTCTAGGTAAATAAATTTTGTTGTACACCTAGATATACACTAAGTGTAGATAAAAAAACAAAACGACCTACAATTTGTAACAAATGGAGTATATATATGTCATCTAAAAAAACTTGATCTTTTAGTTTTGTCCTAAATCAAACTATCTTTAAGTTTACCAAGTTTTACAAAAGACTATATATTAATATTTCTATTATTAAAACATATTTGAATACTATATCTATTTGATGTTCTAAATGTTTATATTGTCCCCGTAAATTGGTAAAATTAAAATACTTTAACTTACAAAACTAATTAAAACACTAAGTTTTTGGTGACAGGTAGTATTTTGGAGAAGACTCTATGGACCAGTAATCACTAGTACAACATAGCTCACTACTGGCGGTTCCAAAGCTATTTCTACAGGCGTCTGTCAGTACCGCCAGTGGCAAAGGTCGGTGAAAATTGCGAACTTCACAAGAGTCTTCTAGAGAATCGCTACTACGAATGATTTACACCGGTTGTTTTCTTAAGAAAACCGCAACTACAAATGATTTATAATGGTTGTTTTCTTAAGAAAACCGTCACTACAAATGATTTTTAAAAATTGCAAATCGGGCTAAAAAATAACAAAATAATAATAATAATCCGAGAAGGCCCCCACCAGTCAGCCACCCGCCGACTCCTTCGAATTCACAAATCAAGGCATTTTTGTGTACTTCATGGCCAACAGGATTCGAACCCACGACTACCCCCTCACATGATACTCCTTTAACGACTGCACCTCACACTCACTTGTGTCTATAATGGATTTTCTTTGTCCTCGTACTATCCTCAACTAAGTTTAAATTGATTGTTTGAGACCCTAAACGAATTCAAATCAAAAAGTTATCAACTACAAAGTTGCATAACCTTTTGAGATCTATAACTTTCATTTTGGTTGTTTCTCCATCCGAGATCGTTTGAAAAATCAAATTTCAAATTTAAGAAATTCAAACGTAGTTTTCCGTACAACAAAGTTGTAGAACTCACCAAGGTCTACAACTTTTATTTTGGTCATTTCTTCATCCGACGAAGTGGTAGTCTACATTTATTCATAAATTCATAAATCTCTCACATAGTTTATGAAACTATATAAGACATAGGTCATTTATGAACAATGTTTACTACCACTTTGTCGAATGAACAAATGACCAAAATAAAAGTTGTAGATCTTGATGAGTTCTACAACTTTTATGTTCATGACTTCTTCAGCTGAAATCATTTGATATTTCCAAATGCTGTTTGAAGTTGTTATTTTTGAAACTCAAATTTTAAAATGTTCATGAGAAAAGATGACCAAAATATTAGATATAAGAACACAATAAATTAATAAAGCATGATTTTACAAAAATTTAGGAAAAAAATTAAGTAATTTAAAGATAGTATGAGGGAGAAAGACTAGTTACAAATTTTAGCCAGAGATTGAAAAAAAGATATCAAAGTTCTTTGACCATTTAAAAATTTAATTTAAAACAGCATTTTGAAACATCAAATGATTTCAAATGGAAATATTGTAAACAACAAAGTTCTATAACTTTTCGAGATCTGTAACTTTTATTTTGGTCATTTCTTCCTCTGAGGTCATTTGAAAAAAAAATCAAATTTTAGTATTTAATTTTAATATTCGGCGTCTATTTGTAGTGACGATAGGTTATGAAAACCGTCACTATAAATATATTTTTATTGGTTGTTTTCTTAAGACTGTCGCCAGTAGAAATCATGTATTTTTACAGGCGGTAAATTTAAGAAAACAGCCAATAAAAATGAATTTACACTGACGGTTTATGATCTGAACCCATAATTTTATTTCTAGTGGCATCTGCTTTTTCCAAACCGCCGGTAAAAAAAAGGGAGTGACGCCAAGAGAAAACAAGTGTACCAGTGAATTGAGAAGAGGGGCAGAGGGCATTAGTATTGTTGCTTTAGAGGTTTTAGCACAATTCTACTATTTGTTACCGGAAGTCGTGTGTTGGAATCTTCTACAGGACATATTCTTGGACAGAAATATAAAATAAAATACATGTATCTGCCTGTTTGCTGCATGCATGCACACATATGCATGTGCGAATTGGCCACTGGTACCTTGGTGAGAGAGAGATGCTGCATATAGTAGGGTATTAGTTGTGCTGTAGGGGCAATTATGAAATTAGAACTGTGTGAATGAAGCTTCTTGCTCACGCTAACCGCTCTATGCCTTTTTTCTGAGCACGGTACTTTTTTTACTGTTCCCCCGCTGTGCGTGTGGCGCCAGGCAAGGGGCATCCTGACCGTACAATCATCAACAAATTTAAAACCCATGTTAAAAAAAACAAATTAAAAACCCTTCCCCTCAAAAACAAATTTAAAACCCCGTAAAAAGTAATGTTCATCTGGCTTATTTGTGTAAGGTTAGAAGAAAATTTGAGGGCTGTTCCTATGCTTAATTTGTGCTACTACTCGATTAATTTCCTTATGAAATAAAAAAACTCCAATGCGACACTGAAACTTTCTAAGTCGTGCTAATTAATCACAAATATATATAGCATAATCCAGAACTTATGGAGAAGATAGCGTAAAAATTTGGAAGTGTACGACGTCTGTTTTTTCTACAGAACCAGTACGGATGAACCAAGTTCGAATAATGAACACCTCAAAACTTACACCACCTCTCCCCTCTCTCTCTCTCTCTCTCTCTAACTCTCTACTACGACTACCTCCATCCCAAAGTGTCACTATGGAATACATGCTGATTAACCTAGCTTTGTTAAGTGTTGGGGCACGAATATACATGCTGATTAACCTAGCTTTGTTAAGTGTTGGGGCACGAATACGCGAGTAGCGGAGGCCAATGCAAGCGAGAACTAACGATAACAGAATTATTGAAGTAATATCGTGCAGGGACAGCCGGCAGGGCCTTCGCCCACCATCAGGCGAGGACGGAGGCCGTGGCGCGTCAAGCGAAGGCCGCAGCACCACAAGCGGAGGCCACGTCGTTTTGAGCAAAGGCGGAGGCCACAACGCCTCGAGTGAAGGCGAAGGCCGTGGTGCCACAAGCGGAGGCCACGGCGTTACAAGCGGAGGCGGAGGCTGCAGCGCCGTGGGCGATGGTTGAAGCTGACTCCACCATAGCAGGAAGGTTCACGGCACGGCGGGGACCTTGGGCCAGAAACGGGCCTCCCTCGGGCCGGTAACCAAGGCCTAAGAGACAAGGCGGTGCAAAGAAGGAAAGGTCCAGCTTACCCCTACTAACGAAAGGATATTTAGGGAATGTACCGTAGCAATTATAGGGCAAAGATGAAAAGAAGAGGTACTAAACAGCGCCCTATAAAAGGGGAGAGTTGAAGCATGTATGGGTTGTTGGTGAATGCATTTATAGAACCCTAATTGTTTCAGGACCCACCTACCACTTTCTTAACCTTCACCTGGGGCATTCGACCGGGCGAAGGCATTCTTCGCATCACTTGCTGGAAAACGCTACTTTCCAACATTGGCACCCACCGCATGTTGGCCAAGCAAAACCCACGATGCCGAGAAAAAGAGCAGCCCCCACTAGAACACCTGTGGAACCTTCGACAAGGGGATGACCCAGCCGTAATACTCGCGACGCTTACGCCAATGCCCTAGAAGACCAGGTTGTGGAAGAACCCACTGTCGAAGATCAGCCTCCGGTAGCCGAAGATCAACAAGCCTCAGATCCCACCCCGGAGCAGGTACTCCAACATTTGCAAGCGCAGCTGCAGAGTACACAACAAGAAAGAGATAGGTTGGCAGCAACCTTCATCGCAAATCAGAGGGCAGAACAGACATCATTGCAGGCAGCAGAGATCAGGCAACAGTTGGCCGTCCTGTAGGCGGAGATTCAGAGCATGCAGCTAAGCCAGCCCTAGTCCAACATCTCCAACTAGCTCTGGTCAGTAGATCAAAGCTAGCCTAACCCTTCACTAGGTATGGTTGCCTAGCCAACCTTCGGCACACCATTCAACTCACCGCCATCCCATAGAGCTATAGATTCAAGATCCCCACTCTCCGAGGGAATCCAAACCTCACCTTGGCCACCATCTTACAAGCCTATTACCCTACCTAAATTCAATGTAAGATCAGACCCCCGCCAGTTCATCATAAGTTTTGAGGCCACCGTAGCCTCCGCAGGAGGGAATGACATTGTCTTGGCCAAGTCATTTGTCATCGCAGCCGAAGGAGACGCATTGGCATGGTATTCAATATTGAGGTCAAGTTCACTATATTCATGAGAAGACCTTCGAGATAAGATAATCACTAACTTCAAAGGGTTCACCATCGAATCTCTAAAATCAATGGATTTATTTTAGTGCAGATAGAATCAAGGTGAAGCGCTAAGGGATTATTTTCAAAGGTTTGTGCAGCTTAAAGCGAAGGCACCTAATGTTCCAGAGGATGTGGCAATTGAGGCCGCAATCAAGGGCCTCCGCATCGGAGCCTTCATGGCTCATCTAACTTGGGAAAAGCCAAGCACTATACGAGAACTATATACACAGTTTGATAAGTATTGTAGGTCAGACAATGACCTCCGAAGAAGGCTGGAAGAGAAAAATCAGAACAAGTAGTGCCAAACAAGTGGCAGGAATGTTTAGAAGGGCAATAGAAGCCAAGTCCAATTGTAGCCTCAGCAGACACCTGATCAACAAGTTTTTAACATAGAACAACAAGGAAGTAGCCAGTAGCGGCAGCAAGTGCCAGAGGCAGAACAAAACAAGCCATCACACAAGCAGTACGAAAGGCAAGAAATATAATCAAATGAAGAACTAGAACAAAAAACAAGAACCAAGATAGCAGAGGCAGTATTGTTTCTTTCTTGGAGAAAACAAAGGGCACATCACCAGAGATTGCCTAGATGCGAAGGAAACTTAGGAGAGGATAAAAAGCAGAGAAAACCCTTAGCCTCCATCACAACAACCTGCTAGGGTAGTCAACCACACCTTCATCGCACCTTCACAGCAGCCATATTGCCCAATCTACCCAAGTCTTAACTCCAATCAAATTCACCCATCCACCTTAGCAGCCGCATACTATCCTAACTTCCTACCTTCATGGCGACCAAGCATCCAATAGCATGGACATGCAAGTAATCAGCGAGCACAAGCCAACCTCACCTACATAACACTACCCCAGACCAGGACAATACTGTCGGTTCAAAATACCCCATCACTACTGGAATTTGAACCGGCACAACCAAACCGGCAGTGATGAGGGTTAGCTATCACTGTCGGTTCCTACAAACTGGCAATGTTCTGCAACTTCACTGCCGGTCCTATACAAAATGCGACAGAGTTCAGTTCCACCAACACTGCCAGTTCATGAGACCACCCGGCAGTGTAACCTCGAACATCACTATCGGGTTGTGTCTTTAGCCGGCAGTGTTGTCGTAACCAGCACTGCCGGTTTGGGACAAGACCCGGCAGTGATGGCTAAGCCAACGCTGCCGGTTTGTGGCTCAAGCCGGCAGTGCCATCTTGGCCATCACTGCCGGTTTGTTGCTAACCGACAGTGATGGCCCGTTCACATTTTATTATTTTATAATTTATTTTAATTTATATTTTTTATGGAATCGGGTTTCACTTTATATATGCTACGTTGATGACAGGTCCATCAATATTAAACATTACAAGTGGTACGGTTATAGTTCAAATGTTCTTATCAAGATCTCGATCCCTCAAAATAAAAAAGAAATTATTCAATAAGATCAAGCATGCTTCTCGGACTTCTTACAATAATCTAGCGAGCTGCTCTGGGCCATACTGGTCCTTGAACTTCACGGATTGTGCAATGGAAAATACTCCAACTTTTTCTAATGCCTCGGCTAAGATGAATTTTGCCAGCTTCGATTGCAGTGCGACGATCTCTATATCCAACAACTTTTCGTGGTTATATTTCTTGCGCTGTCGTTTAAAAAAGATGATATCCAAAGAGGAATCAGTAAATTATTTTGTTGAATTATTAATAGACATAAATGAAATAGGGATTATACACACCAATTTATTTGCTTCTTCCGATTTCCCGCTGATGTAGCGAAGCATTGCCCACATTACAAGAAACCCGCATTCATTATTTCCTGCCGGCTATTTTAGGTACTTCTCCTCTATTTCGACAACCTTGAATGGGACCTGCGTCCCACCGATATGTCTTCTTCGGAC
This sequence comes from Miscanthus floridulus, assembly GCF_019320115.1. Classification (NCBI taxonomy): domain Eukaryota; kingdom Viridiplantae; phylum Streptophyta; class Magnoliopsida; order Poales; family Poaceae; genus Miscanthus; species Miscanthus floridulus. Next base: position 7,948,520 of record NC_089596.1, read on the forward strand.
AATATGCAACATTAAACGGAGAAACATTAGAAAGCGGTATGTTTGATTAGAAAATAATATGTTATTAGGATCGCTTACTAATTCAGCACTGCCACCAGTGCATCCAGATGATGAAATGATTTTTTCTTTAAGTCCCACACCTTGATCAGATTTTTAGCAAGATTGACACAAATGAAGACGAAATGGTTGTTGCAATCACATAATCCTAATTATCAAATAATCTTAACGAAAAAGGAAGCATAAAATTAAAAGCCGGGAACACATACTCGCAGTTGTAGACTAGAAGTATGTGGGTTTTGTTCTTCATCTTGATTTCATCAAAAACATCAATCAATATCTCTTTCAGGTCTTCCACGTCACATCCATGGAGGCCTAAACATGTCTTCTCATTGACGCGCCCAGGGTCCAAGAAGCCTATGTTATCCTATTTGCTTTTTAGTATGCAATATTTTGCTATACACCTACATAAAATCATGGGAAGTGCTCAAAAATTAACAATTTGTGTCTCGAGAGAGTAGTTAATTGTAATATCGTGCGTGTAGGGTACTTACATAGTCCACAACGTCAACATTTGTGAATCGAGAGAACATTTCTGGTATAGCTGGAACAAGCACTCCCACTCGACATCAAACTTCTCTTTTCAGGATAATAAAAAACATGTGGCGAATGGATAATAACCTCAAAACCAAAGTCCTCCATCTCTGTTGCTTGAGCCATGTAATATTCATGCAAATGGTGCATATATGTTGTCAAATTTTTATACTCATCATCGAGAACCAAAAGATTGTCCCTTTCATACTTCATTGCTGGTGTTCCCATCCCTTGTACATCATAATAGATGTTCGTGGCCTCTTCCATGGTTAATTCAGGGTTGTCTTCGATGTACTTCTGCATCTTCCTTAAATCTTCATTGTGTATTTCTTCAGCTCTTATTGTAGCATACTTATTCTGTGTTTGCCTTTTGAATTCAAACTTCAACAAGCGCTAAGGCAGTGAGGCACAGAGACTAAAGAAACTAACACAATCTTCCTTCGAGTTGTGTGCTGTAAATTTTTCTTTCATCAAGTTTGTAATGCTGCCACTGAACGGCCTTTTGTTTTTTTGTTGGTCCACTTTAGGAGCATTAGTGACCGAATCCAAGGACCTTTTCTACGACTGCGAGGATGCCTTTGATCTTATTTTGGGCTAAGGTGGAGGAGGATGATGATGACGACAAGAATTCTGTTTTCCTGGGGCTGATGAAGATGGAGGAGGAGTCTTCTCCTTTCTCAAGGCTGATAAAGATGGAGTCGAACAAGGAGGAATAGAAATAGACCTCTATCTTCTTGGGGGTGATGGCAAGGGATGGGGAGGAGAGAGATATCTGTTGGGAGATGGTGAGTGATCATCGTGGGTGGACGAAGACTCACAGTCGTCCTCATCATCAGAGGACAATTGGTGGTCAAGCTTAATGAAGCGCTTGCGCTAGGCCACTTGAGAGCCCTTGTTATGACCAAGTTTTGGCCTGTCTTCCGCTGTGGGTACTCAATGTGTATCTTGTTATACTTCTTATCATGTATTATGTCAATGGTGACGCGAGCGTACCCCTATGGAATTGGGTGGCCATTAATGGTCCTGTCTCTTGAAGGCCAGGCCTAGCTGAGCGCCACCTTGTCCTTTGTCCATTCCTGATAGGTGTAAAATTTGACATTGACGGGTTTAGTGATGCCATCCACCGGATGAGGCACATTCGCATCTTCTTTGTCGAGCGTGGTCAATCCACAGCTGCTGCAACCCCTCAACTGTGGGTTAAAGGTAGTAGGAGTTGGGTTTTGTGGTACTCCTGACCCCTTGGATAGCAAAATTTGCTGGACTCAAGCTTCAATAGTTGCATCAATCCGTGCATCCATTCTGTCTTTCATCACTTTTAGTCACCTCAAGCACTCTGCCTCCTATTCTGCTCTACCCCTCGAGCGGCTCCAGTAAGTGTGAGATTCTTCGGGGAATGCTAGTTTCTAAGGAACAACACCGGTTCCTCTAGTGCGACTAGGGTGCTCCTTGGTTCTGAGTGCTTGATGAGCACGTCTTTCTCCCTATTAAAAGTGTGAGTCCCTTGCCTCATCTCCTCAGTTACCTGGGAGATCCTCTTGATGAGTTCACTCATGGGTGGATTTGTGGAGCTAAAGCTCCCGTCCTCGGTGTGGCGTACATTCCTCCCTATACAGAATATTACCGATCTTTGCTCCCAATGGGCGGTCTCAACCTAAACGCCTTCCTCAGTAAGGCAAACTATCTTTTCAAGTTCTGCTTCAAATTCTGGCATCTTTTTGGCATAGCCACGAGAGCTGAGATGATGAGGATTCGTCACTTTCTACGAGTTCTCCTTATTCTTCCTGCTCAGTTCTAAGTACTCCTTGGATAACCTGTATTCATTGAAATCCTACCAGAAGTCCTTCTGCTTGCTAAACTATCCACCATCAAAATCTGGCTCTTTATTTTGAAGGACAAAATGCTTGTACAATGTCCCCTTGAAATTCTTGAAGCGTGTCCCCATGATTTCTTTTGCTTTTTTCTTGACTACCTCCTTGACATACTCCATTGGGAAAGTGAAATACTCTAGGATTTTGATATCCCATATGTAATCCTTCTCACTTTCGGGAACCCTCCATGGGTCATTATCTTTCCCAATCCACTTCATGTACCTAATCGAGATGAAGTCCCTTACAAGTAACCCGAGGATAGTCTTGTATTTGGTCAAAGCTATAGGCAGTGAGAGTGGATCCCCAAATTCATCGAACTCAGTGATGTGCCAGTGTGCATTCCTACCAACAGGAAGCTTTGACATGCCTCATTTGGATCTAGCCTTCCTGCTACCCGAACCCTCTGGCTCCTCGACCGGCAGAGGCTCTTGCTGGAGACACCAAGTAAGCTATGACCCTCTCAATTGATTAGCATGTGTGGCTACATAGTCATATGATACCAAAGTTACCCGGCCATCTTGGTCATTTTGACCCAGCTCGAGCAGGTCAGACGGGGTTCATGGCTGCTCATTCTCATCATCCTGATTTACACCGTCACCGTTTGTTGGATCATGCGGCTCTCCCATCCCAGCGATATCAGCCGCTTCTTGTTGTCGATCTGTTCATATACAACAAAGTGTAATAATAGCATATGTTCACCTAGAACAAATTCATTGTTTGATTGACCACATACAACAAAGTCCACCTACTATTCTACGAAACTAAGCCTACATCAACTTTCAAATAAGAAAAGCAATGACCATAGCCATAAATAAAAGCATGACATCTTTCCAAGACCAAGGAGCAATTCTCATAATCTTCACATCTTCGGCAAGTGGCTTCTCTTCAATCTCCGGTGCCGACGGATGGCCATGGTTTGAATTCATTAGACCATAGTAGGCTGGTTGACCATGGTTTGCAAGGTAGGCCGAATGACTATAGTAGGCCCTCAAAGCTTCAGCTTCTGTGTTGTATTTTTTGTGCAAATTACCAGGGTAGCGATTGACTTGAGTATAGCAATCTTCCTAGGTTCGATAAATCCCAGGCACGTGACCAACATGCACTACATACCATGCCATGGTTGCCTATACATTTAAGTAAATTAGGTTGTCATTTAAACATGATGTATCAGAATATTAAGTTCACATACAGCTAGTGAACAAATATTATCTAGATAAAGAGACATGGAGCAAGCTACATTGTGAGAGGAGGTACTTGCAGCATCTAACAAATTAAATTGTTCTTCATGATTTTAGCATGAAAAAGTAGCAAGTATTAGTTATAGCCCATAGTATGGGTAAAGGTTACCGCACATAGCACCATATAGCAACAATACTTGCAAAAATAAAGAGAACAAAAACTTAGCATCAAACACAAACACCAAAATGATGCAGCAATTCCAAAAATGAGATGGAACCTAGTTGGGGAAGCTACACAGAAAACTAACTCATTGCAAGTGGTCACCCAAGTCACAAAAAAGGTACAAAACCATTTCCTTTCTAGTCTTCTGATGACACCAACTAGGATACAACATCAACAAAATCATCACGAGATAACACACGCTGCTGCAAATTAATACATGTACTACAATTTTACACCATCTATATTATACCAAGCGGCTTTGATTTAACTGTCGTACCCGAATTCTAGTGCATGTTAACCGGGCAACAAATTTTAACAAACTATTACTTCCTATTCACACCATGGTATGAAAATGTGCACAATTCATTCCACCACAATCTACTCTCGTTTGCAATTGAAGCCCGTATACAAGAAGGAAGGGGGCAGAGCCTAGGTTGGCCTCGGCAAACCTAATGAGCATTTCATCAAACACATAGCGGGCAGTGAGCCACGCACTCACCGTGGGGGTGGGAAAGCAGCTGTCCGTGCGCTCCTAAAGGCCTCGGCGGTGGTAGTGCAGGTGTGGAGGAGGAGGGACACGGCCGACATCGTGGATGAGGAACAAGGGCATGGACGACGCGGTGCTCTGGTGTGGGCGGTGGATGGCATTGCGGGCGCTGGCACGGGACTAATGGGGACACATCGAGGGGACGCACGGGCATCGGCGTGGAAGAAGAGGGGCGCAGGGCTAGGAACGGTGGCGCAGGGGGTGATAGACGTGTGCATGAGGGGCGGTGGTGCCCATTGGCATGGGGTGGTGCTGCGGCGGCACGGGGGGAGGGTTTGGCGCGGTGTTGAAATGACTTTGGAAAATTTCACCCCGCGCCTTGCTTTTATAACAATGCCTCATCACTGCCGGTTGTAAGGTCTAAATCGATAGTGCTGAGGCAACATCACTATCGGGCCATGCTAGGACCCGATAGTGATGGGGGTGCAGCGGTTATGGGTTAATTAGCATATCTTTTCTCTTTCTTTTGAAATCCTTCGACTGGCACAACGGTTAAGACCATGCAATATAGCCCTCGAGACCCGTGTTCGAGTCCCAGGCGGCCCAATTTTTTTGGTTTAATTTTATAAATTATTAAGCGCTCTAAAAGGTCAAAAAGAAAAAAATAAAATAAGCCTTGACACACCTCCTATACTAGCGCAGTGGTTAAAACTCAGAACTCTGGTCCCCAAGACCCGAGCTCAAACCCGAGGGCTAGCACAATTTTTTAATTTTTTTATAAATCACTGCTGACTTTGAAAATAAATCGACAGTGATAACCTGCATCACTGTTGGTTTCGTCTCATCACTGCTGGTTTTTTAAAACCGACAGTGATGTTTATATATATATATAATCCTTTTATATACTGAATAAATAGAAGCATGTGTATTCCTAAGTCGAAATGGCTTAAAAAAAATTTTGTCAAGCATGTACACCCAAATTAAGACCCCACATCGGATCTTAGGTTTTTCTGATTAGTTTTTTTATTTAGTATATTTTTCTGTGTGCTGAATGAGACAAAAGAGGGTGAATTTCATCTTGGACCTGATAGATTTTTTCATTGACCTCCATAAAATTGTTATCCCTAGGGCACATGAGAGCCTGTGTAAAAATTTGGCATCATTCCGAATCTTTTCGGGGGTAGACTCAGTTCAACCTATAATTACTCGATGACGTCACGTGGAAATTCAATTAAACCGCAGAAAGTAGCAAACCATCTCTGAAAAATCCCAAACTTGGTGTTTCATTCACCCGTGGCATGTGCAAGCCTAAGAAAAAGTTTGATACCAATGCGACACCGGAATGTAGATTTCTAGTTGCCCAACAAATATTACACGAATTACATGCAGGACAATAATTAAACACACAAGCCGTACAAATTAAAATTAGAACCCAATTAAACTACAACCTTACAAACCTAGCAAAATAAACATTAATTACTATCAAAATTACTACCGGGATCGATCGGGCCACGCACACTAACATGCCTCTGTAGCCATATATGGTAATTGATGTCACGGATTATGTATCCGCTTGTATCGATGAAAGTCAATGCCCGTATGAGTGCACTCTCTCGTGCCTCATAATACCAAAAGAATGGTTGACCATAGATATAACCTACTGAACGACCACTACCCCTATTAGTAATCCTTATGCAGTACTGACGTTCTTCTATAGTGAGCTAGCCGAGGTTTCTATTGCAGAAGTCTCAATCGTACCCGAATTGCTCCGTAGCTTGGTCTAGAATGACCCACAAGCCACATGCAGCATAGGTAAGGTCCTCGAGTGCAATCTACATGCGGAGAAAAAGGAAAAAATAGAGAATGTTATTACAATAATAAACAACAAATAACCATGACTCAGGTATAAGTGACCATTTTACCACATCCACACGGTTGTAGCTCACAAACCATTCTCTTGCTTGCGGAATGGGGATATCACCAGCATTGAAAGCAAGTGCCCTGAAGTGCGAGAAATCAGGCACATCATAGCAAACACATCGAAGTGCCTCTAAATAGAAGCGCACAACACTGAATTGGGCGCTTATCACATCTGGGCTCTGTCTTCCTGTCTCGTGGATAAAGTTCTGATGATTTGCACCCCTTAAAGGGATGGAAAAACTAAGTTCACACGTCCATAGCCGACCACTTCATTAGTTGTCGTGTTCTCGATGGTGTCCAAGATAAAGAACCAGCTAAGTGTTGTTCATAGCCAATATATTAGGGATATAGTTTGTGACATATATATATATATGCAACAATGATATTAAACTAATTACACTTATTTGTTAGCATCAAAAAATAAAAGAGGTTGTAAAATATTTCATATAATAGCTAGAACAGGGAAACGCGGAATGGCCACATTAGGAGCGAATGACTCATTGCCTGGGTGGAAACCTGCTTCTTGTGGTGGAGGGAGGTCGGTTGTTCATACCACCTGATCGATAAAATGCAAACAAATATGAACATAAAATATATGCACAAAAAATTCTTCCAAGTAAAATGTGGCAACATAATTAAATATAGATCGAATGCAAGGAATAAGAATATATATAAATGTAGAATGCAAAGAAACATGAATATAAATATAGATAGAATATTGGAAAAGACAACATATCAATACCACTGAAAAATGCAGGAGCCATGACCAAATCACGTAGAGAGAGAGAGAGTGGATTTCTTGAGAAGTGAGAGTGAAACATGAGAAATGAGATTGAGAGTTCGTGGGTGGGTGGGATCTATGTATGTGGCTGACAGTTTGTTTTATATAGGGGGGCATGGACATCACTGTCGGTTTTCAGTTACAACCAACAGTGAAAGTGAATATCACTGCCATTTTTAAATAGAACCGACAGTGAAGGTGCATATATGTAAAGGACCGTGGGAAAGTTTTAACAACAACGATATATTTATTTAGATAGAGTACATAAATACATAAAAAATAACATAAATATTAGAAATAAATTACATATACGATAACAAAGACCTTACACCAAAATTACATATATGATAACAAAGACCTATTTGCGTGCAGGTCAATGTTACAATCAATGTGTATCAACACATTATAATTTAACCACCTTAGTAGCATTCTTCTTGCACCAACTAGGGTCAAACAGCGGCGCTAAGGTGGTCTACGAGCTATAGCGGTTGGAGATGACAAGGTGGCTTCGATGAATCCATGCCTCTGTTGTACATGTCCTTTTTCTCGGTACAGTCCAGAGCACACCGGATTTAGCTCGACACTGCACCGATGAACTAATGCCGCTCCAGGACAGGAAATTGCCTAGAGCACAACAAGTAGGCCAAGCATGGAGGATGCCATGTCTCTCTGTACATACAGTCTAGAGCGCACCACTGTGGATGGCTCTACGAACCTCGCGGCATCTCCAATCTTCGGCATTGCTCTATCTTCAGTAGAATTCTTCTAGTACCTCTTGTGTGCACCATTTTGGTGGACTATGACGTATAACGATATCTGTACGTGGAGGGTTTTCTCCCATAGAGAGGCCATGCATGTGGAAACTAGCAAGCAGAGAACGAACTGGAGAAATAAACAGCAAAGGCTGGTAAGCCTGGCTGGTGCTAGTTAGTTGTAAGAGAAAAACACTGTATCATAGCTGATAAGCCCTGGCTAAAACCAACAAGCGAACAGGCTGAGAGTTGCAAAATAAACACAAGTACTAGCCGTGGAGAGGCTCCCTAGCAGGGTGCCATTTTATAGGCTAGCTATCGTGGTAGGTGGGAGCAGTGCTCCTGCTGTGGTGATCAGCAGGAGCACTGCTGGCCCATGGAAGGAATATTCTTATCACTGTTGGTTTTGATAAAAAACGACAGTGATATGGGTCATTAGTGTCGGTTTTTTGAACTGAAGTGATTCCATGTATCATTGTCGGTTTTTATGAAAAAATCAATAGTGATAGGCCTAGCAAAGCAGTTGCCGCTGCCGCAGGCTCTCAGCTTTTATTTTGTTGAAATCAGAGCCACTGTCTTGGGCTCTAGATAAAAAAAATAAAAAAAATTGTCCCACCTAGGTTTCGAACCGAGGGAGCGAGAAAGAGGGATTAGTGGCTTAACTGCCACATTAAAGGAGGATTTACGTTAGGAAATATTTTGTTATCATTTTTATAGTTTAAGTTGAGGTTCATTTAATTCTGTAAAAATATAAAAACAAGTTTGCCACACCTAGGATTTGAACCAAGGGCGTGGGCTTCACAGTAGCTGGCTTTTACCACTACGCTATGATAGGGAGTACGTCAAGGTACTTTTATTTTTTGTTTTATCCTCTGAATGGGAGTTAATTAATTCAAAGTCTAGATTATAGGGCCTTAACCGCTATGCTAGCTTTAGGGATTATGTTAGTTTAGGTTATGTTTTTTCCTTTATCCGTTTAGTGCATGTAAATACATATAATTTATTGTAAAATAATACAAATATTTGTGTCTCGATTGTTTAATTCTATGATAATTAATTAATGGTCTATAATTATTAAATAATAGTGTTTCTGAACATCATTTCAATATTTGATTACATAGTCAATTATTTAATTTTAGAGAAGTGCACAAAATATAAATTAGATTACATAGTTGGTGAACAACGTCTGAATAATAATTACATAGTTAACAATAATCTAACTATCTTTAGGTGCATCAACAATGAGGGCCTCATTGTGATCAAGCCGTACGTAAGCAGGTTTGTCACCCTTTTGAAGGATAGGTAGGGGTACGTTTGCCCTAAATGGAGGCATTTCCTGATAGCCCCTGTAGTCTTCTTCGACCGTCACTCCATCGACACCGACAATCTTTCTTTTCTCTTCTAGGACTACTTTTAGCCTTCCTTTTGTCTTGTTGTCCCTTGCATAGAAGACTTCCAAGACATCTCTTGCAAGGACGAAGGGGTCGTCTCTATATGCGATCTTAGTGAGATCAACGGTAGTGAACCCTTCACTATCAGTGTTGATTTCCTCGAGCCAGACCCACTAGCAGCGAAAAAGAGCTGCCTTCAATGGACCATAGGCTAGCTCTCATATCTCCTCTATGAAACCATAGTGTGTCACCTGCATGTTGCCATTTTCATTATGAGCATCAAAATGAACACCACAATTTTGGTATGTGCTCTTTCCATCTTGCTTTTTTTGTGTAAAATGTGAATCCACTGATCTCATACCCTTGGTACTTAAGATATATACTCGAAGGTCCCTTGGCTAAGGCATCCAATTGATTACCCAACTGTATTCCAAGCAAGCGGCGTCGCAACTAGTTGATAAATTCCTCCTTATGTTTTTTATCTAGCCAATCTTATGGCCTGCTCGGATACAGAGTTTGCAGCGATTGCCTATGCTCGTCAATGTATGGCATCACACCCTCGGCTTGCTGGAGAATAGCGAACTGTGCCTGTCTAAAAGAAACAAGGTCGTCTACTTTAATAGATTTCTCCTCGATCGTTCCTTTGCCACATAGTCTTCCCTCGTGACGAGATTCTAGAACTCTGACCCTTTTGATGTCTAGATAATATATGCAGAACTCAATGGCCTCCTCTATTGACCAACCTTCAACCATGCCCCTTCTGGCCTGAATCTATTCCTAACATACCTCCTAAAAACTTTCATCAATCTTTTGAAAGGGAACATCTGGTGCAAGTACATTGGATTAAGGGCTCTAATTTGGTGAACAAGATGAATGAGTAGAAGCAATAAGATATCAAAGTAAGTCGACAGGAAATGCATCTCAAGCCTAACAAGAGTTTTGGCTATGTCCTGCTGCAGCTGCTCTAGCGTGGACACATCAATGACCTTTTTGAGATCGTGTTGAAGAACGAGCATAGCTTTATGATTGGGGCGCAGACCTTTGGGAGGAGGATACCGCACAGGGTAATAGGGAGCAGCTGAGTCATAATGACATGATAGTCATGGGCCTTCATAGGGCCATAGTTAAACTTGAGTTCTCTCATGTTTACTAGCCTCTTCGGGTTCACACAGTAGCCCATCGGGATTTTGAGTTCAATGAAGAGAGAAATAAGCGCACATTTTTCTTCCTTCTTCAATGTCCATGACGCAACTGGAAGTTCAAACTGGCCATTCTCTAGCTCTATGGGATGCAACTCCTTCCTAATTCCCAAGTGTTGCATGTTCAGGCGTGTGGCTAGTGAATCCTTCGATGTCCCCCGATGTCCATCAAGGTGTTAAGTGTGTTAGCGCACACGTTTTTAGTGGTGTGCATGGGATCAAGACAGTGGCATACACTTTGATGAGAACAGGCCCGATCTTCCGAGAGGTAGCCGGTAAGTTCGATTTGTGGAGATCTCGACGTTGGTGATCCGGCTTCAAATCAGACGCGATTCGAACCCTGCAACCGTTACACCACTGCTCCGTTGGTTATCACCCAAGCACAACTTGATTGACCTCGCCAAGAAGGCTTTTCCTGCAAGCGAATCGAAGAGCACAAGCAAGAAGGTAAAACACGCAATCTGAAATTGCAAATATGAATGTCGCGAATATCAATAGAGGGTTCAAGAACTCGGTTCCAAAGGACTAATCGACACAGTGGAGGAGATCAAGAACGGGGGCCCTGGATCACTATAAAAGGATTTGTCACCACAGTTACAATGAACGATTCAGTTTCTCGATGGAAAACTAAACTCTAAACAAAACCCAATTGAGTAGCAGCGGCGGCGGCTGTGTTTATAGTCTAAGACTCGACCTAGGGTTGGGGACGGCCAGGGGTTGGGCGCCCACAACTTGGGCTTAAGGCCCGACACGATACATGGCCAAGTTGGCCCAAATAGGTGACACAGCACCTTGCCGTGGTCACACAGAATGATCCACGGACCTTCTGTAGCTGGGACCAGATCCAAAACGACGGCGTCGTCATCCCCTTTCCAACGCATCCAAGAACGGCCCGTTTCGATGTCGTATGAGGAAGTTATGACCGAAACAGTGACGACGTGTCTGCTGAATCCGAGGGTGACGTGGCAGCTGAGTTGGGAATGAATTGCAACTTGGAGAAGACCATGGCGTCAGTGTGTCCAGCGTGGCAATGTCCTCATCATCCTCCCCTTCTCGAATTGGAGTCATCCTCGACTCCATCTTGGCGATGTCCTCATCATCCCCTCCTTGTAGAATTGGAGTCGTCCTCGACTCCATCCCATCATCAGCGAACTCCTGCAAAAGGTTAGTGACAGCAGACAATGCACCAGACATAAAAGGTTGACAAAACATAGTATAACATGGTGCATCAGGATTATCACATAACTCAGCAGTAGCAGGAGTTGTAGCAAGAAAAGCACCTCCTTTTAACTTAATCCCATTATTTTTAGCAATGTCTGTTGGAGGTTTATTTTTTATCTCATTAGCATGTTTAATAATATCCGTAGGAGACAAAGGCAGCAATGTAATTTTCTTGTCCTTATGTATGATAGTGTATGTATTAGTTCTACCATGGTGTAAAGCATCATTATCAAATTCCCATGGGCGACCTAACAAAATGGAACAAGCTTGCATAGGGACAACATCAAAATCAGCAGTATCATGATAAGAGCCTGTGAAAAAGCTAATGCGTGCTGATTTAGTTACCTTAGTCTTACCACTATTATTGAACCATTGAAGTTTATATGGATACGAATGTTGTCGTGTGGTCAAGCCAAGCTTGTCAACCAAATCTGAACTCACCAAGTTGTTGCAACTCCCGCTATCAATGATAGTGAGAACACGACAACCCTGCACAATGAGATACATGTGGAACAAATTGTGGCGTTGGATCTTCATCTCTTCTTCATGACCCACACGTGTACTCAACACACGCTGCACAAGAAGGCTAGGGTAGTCCGCGGCAGCAGCCACGGAGTCAATGGTGATGGCCTCCTTGTCTTGATCGCCCTCGATGGGATCTGCATCAATGTTAGCAGCAAGGGCTAAATCATCTTCAACATCACTAGCACTTACATATCCATCCTCGGTAGCAATGAAAGCGCGACGACTGGGGCACTCCTTCATGACATGTCCCATGCCTTTGCATCGGTGGCAAATGATTTTAGAGCTGGACGAGGAGGAGCTAGTAGAAGCACCCGGAGTTCCACCTTTCTTCAGCTGTGGAAACTGCACATTAGACAATTTACTTACCCCGGAAGGAAATGGAGGTGTAGATGGCTGTGGTGCAACAGGAAGCTTGGGCGTCTCTGGCTCGGAACGCTGCTGAAAATTCCTCCCATTGTGAGACCTGAAAGGCTGGTGTTGTTTGCGTCCCTGTACTTCTCGTTCTGCCTTAATAGCAAGATGATACAATTGGGAAAAATTGCGCCATTCTTTGTAATCAAGTATGTTCTGTATATCATGGTTTAAACCACCAAAAAATCTAGCACTAGCATCATCATCATCTTCATTTATACCACAACGTGCTAAACCAATAAGCAATTCTTGATAGTATGCTTCTACTCCTTTATCACCTTGTTTTAAAGTTTGTAGTTTCAAACGTAAATCACATTGGTAATAAGGAGGAACAAAACGAGATTTCATACGTTGCTTTAAAACATTCCAAGTTTGAGGCACAGCAGCAGCATTATTAGCATTGCAAAGATCACTCCACCAGAACAAAGCAAAATTAGTAAACTCACTAGTAGCAAGTCTAACTCTATGCTCAGGAGGAACATTATGAGAATCAAATTTTTGTTGAACAGCAAGCTCTCAATCTAAATATGCCTCTGGGTCAACATTACCAGCAAAAGGAGGTAGACTAAATTTAATTTTAGCAAAAGGATCATTATTACCATGATTATTACCTCCCATGCCGCGACGATTGAAGTTGAGGCGGCGACGGGCACCACCGTCAGCATACGCATCTTCATCACCAAAAGCATCCGCATCTTCATCATCAGCACGATAAGGCGGAGGGCGTTGCTCAAGCTGTTCAATGCGGGTGACCAGATTGTTCACGTTGCACGTCAGCTCGGTCATAAGATTGCGTTGTTCAGTCATGAACGTTGCAAGCTCGCCCTTGGACACGCACTCATTGAAGTCCGTCGGAGTTCCTGCCATGGTTAGAAGATAGAAAAAGACAACACCAAAGTATTATCGCTATCAACTAAAAGGAAACAAGTGGTGGTGGTGGTGGTGGTGAAAGTGGAATGCAAAATCACAAGCGGCTTACCACTGTCTTGCCTGTATTCTTACCAACGCTAAACAGGAGCAAAACCAAAGTGGCGAAGCAATCTGTTGTCGAGCGTGGGTAACAGTTGCAAGATGAACCTGTGCTGACAGAAGAATATGTGGAGCTATGGGTAGGCACACAATATGACAGCAAGGATTAGCAATTAACGAGTGCAGAGTAACGATTGTTCAATCCGGATCCAAAGTACAAGTCACAGGTGCTGGCTAAGACGTGACGAGACGTAGCGCAACAAGGTGAAAACAAAGGACGATCGAAAGAACTCACGGAACAAGCAAATAGCCCGGATTTCACCTTTTTCCTGAATTTTTCCCCGGATTTTTCCAAAAGGCACTAGTAGGAAACAAAAAAAAATTCTTACTATTTTTTTTATACTTTTCTCTGAACAAGGATCACAAAAGATGCAACCACAAAAATTGGCACCTACAACTGAGGTGGGATGTGGTCTACAGAAATTCAGCACGTTCTCTGAAAAGCGTGCTAAAACTTTGACAATTTTTTTCTTTATTTTCCCGAATTTTTTTGGCAATTTTGATGAAACCAAACAGGGCGAACCTAGTTTGGGTCGGGTCCAAATGGTGTCAAGAAGCTGCACAAAAAATTTCAGATTTTTCTGATAAACGAGCGAAAAGTTATGCCTGTTTTACCGAAGGTATCTCAAGGTATGTTTGCCGGGAGGCACAACACGGCGGCGGCAGTTAGGGCAAAACGTCCCTAAACTCTAACACCGATCACAGCAGTAGGTATTCGCCTGATGATGTAAGGAGGGCTGCGATGCAGGCAAAATAAGAGCGGCTGGCAACCTATCTAGGGTTTGCGCGGCGGCGAGAAGTTACACAAGGCGGCTAGCGGGGCAAGTCGAGTAATGTGGTGGCTTCGACTTGTTGTGTGGGAACGGTGGATGGGATAGCGGCGGAAAACAAAATCACAGCAACGGGCGATTGAACTACGACCACGAACACAATCCTAAACCAGCAACAAGACTCGACCACGGACACAAACTCAACAATACGAATCTGAAACGAAATTGCAAAGGCACAAAGGGCGATAGGACAGCGGAAATTGAAATATTTTTGGGCTTTTTGTGGACTCTAGGTAATGAACAAATATGAATCTAAGGCAAATGAGATTATACCTCGCGGTAAACCTGAAATATCTGATACCAATTGATGAGAACAGGCCCGATCTTCCGAGAGGTAGCTGGTAAGTTCGATTTGTGGAGATCTCGACGTTGGCGATCCGGCTTCAAATCAGACGCGATTCGAACCCTGCAACCGTTACACCACTGCTCCGTTGGTTATCACCCAAGCACAACTTGATTGACCTCGCCAAGAAGGCTTTTCCTGCAAGCGAATCGAAGAGCACAAGCAAGAAGGTAAAACACGCAATCTGAAATTGCAAATATGAATGTCGCGAATATCAATAGAGGGTTCAAGAACTCGGTTCCAAAGGACTAATCGACACAGTGGAGGAGATCAAGAACGGGGGCCCTGGATCACTGTAAAAGGATTTGTCACCACAGTTACAATGAACGATTCAGTTTCTCAATGGAAAACTAAACTCTAAACAAAACCCAATTGAGTAGCAGCGGCGGCGGCTGTGTTTATAGTCTAAGACTCGACCTAGGGTTGGGGACGGCCAGGGGTTGGGCGCCCACAACTTGGGCTTAAGGCCCGACACGATACATGGCCAAGTTGGCCCAAATAGGTGACACAGCACCTTGCCGTGGTCACACAGAATGATCCACGGACCTTCTGTAGCTGGGACCAGATCCAAAACGACGGCGTCGTCGTCCCCTTTCCAACGCATCCAAGAACGGCCCGTTTCGATGTCGTATGAGGAAGTTATGACCGAAACAGTGACGACGTGTCTGCTGAATCCGAGGGTGACGTGGCAGCTGAGTTGGGAACGAATTGCAACTTGGAGAAGACCATGGCGTCAGTGTGTCCAGCGTGGCGATGTCCTCATCACACTTAGAAATAGCCAGTAAGGTAGTTTCTAGAAAATCGATTTTTTCTTCCAAACGCTCCCATCAAGCGCTGCTACTGCATTGTCCCCCTTCCTAAGGACAACCTCTAGTTTGTTGAGTTCTCAAAGTATCGCAGGCCCGTCTAGATATTTTGGAGCTAAGCGTTTCTCAATAGTACTATTGAAATCTTTTCTGTTTCTAAGGTAAGGGTGATCCTTAGGTAGGAACCTACGGTGTCCCATATAAACTATCTTTGAGTTATTTGGTAGATTTACCGCATCGGTGTCATCCAAGCACTCAACACATCCAGTATAGCCTTTTGTCTTCTCTCTGGACAACGAACCTCAACCTGGTAGGTTGGTGATTGTAGTGATAAGTACTTCCTTGATCGTGACATGTTCTTTTTTGTACTCATCCCAAACATCCGGCACACCCTTTTCAAACATCTCCACTAGTTCACCGATCACTGGTTCCAGAAACACATCGATGTTATTCCTAGGTTGTCTTGGCCCTTGGATTAGTAGTGGCATCTGGATGTACGACCACTTCATACACACCCAAGGTGGAAGGTTGTATATATAGAGCGTCACAGGCTAGGTGCTATGATTGCTTCTAACCTAGTCGAAAGGATTCATCCCATCTATGCTCAAAGCAAACCAAAGGTGCCTTACCTCTCCACCGATGTCCTTATAGAACATAGTATTGATAGTCCTCCAGTCATGCCCATCGGTGGGGTGCATCACCATTGTATCTTTCTTATGCTCTTCGCCATGCCAGCGCAAGAGCTTGGCTGACTTTGAACATGCAAACATGCAAACAGCCCATCGGTGGGGTGCATCACCATTGTATCTTTCTTATGCTCTTCCCTATGCTGACTTTGAACATCCAATCGTATCCTATCCGACATAGTTGACACTATCCGTATTCGAATCCGAATCTAGACAGAAATATGAAAACAAACGTAATATCTGTGATATCCGTCCGTATCCGATCCGTTTTCATCCCTAGCCCCACCTTCTCCGCCACCTGGTCTGGTCAGTCTATAGGCCAAGGACACCCCTCTAAGTTTGTCGACCTCTCTCCTCCTATGGACGACAACCCTTCCCCTAAACTCTTCGCCTGAGAGCCCACCAGGATTTCAGAGGACTAAAATCTAGGAGGTGTGGTGATGTGTTTTGGTGCCATAATTAAGCATGGTATTTTGGTATCTTCGTCGCGCTGCTTTTAGCCTAAATTAGTTACATTTTGCCAACTAGCGAGCTAACAAATGGTTAAGGCTAGGGCTAATTGTTAGCTCAGCTATTTCACCCTGTATTTAGGATTTTAGATAGATTTGGGCTAAAAATTAGCTGGCGTACCATTAGAGTTATGTATCAAACAGGAGACCATAATCAGCCTGTTCGGTTTGCTGGTTCGTATCGTTGCTGGTTCGTGAAGAAGTACTGCTGGCTGGTTTGTGTGAGAGAAAAATACTGTTCCGGCTGAAAATTTACGATCGTTTACGAAAGCCACAGCCAAATGTATAGCTAATTAACAAGAGACTGATGGATGCATGTACACGCGCATAGATGAGGGAGGCTGCTGATGGGTCGGGCCGGGGGCGGGGTCGGTGATGAGCACCACGGAAAAGAGGAAAAAGCAGGAGCAGCACAAAAATAAGGCCACACAGAGACAGAATGGCGCAGGCCCACTTTTCCATGCTTTTTCTCTATCTCTCTCTCTCGCTCGCTGAGCCGGGCGGGCCCCACCTCGCTCTACTCGGCCCTCACTCATCATCACTCACTGATATCATCCCTGTCCCCGTCTCAGCTTCCCTTTCTCTTTCCTCTCTCCCTCGCCGTCTCCTTCGCCTTCGCTTCGCTTCGCTAGCTGATTCCCATCGCCATCGGCCTCAGCTCCCCGGCCGCCCCGACCTCCACTATCTCCCCGTCCCAGTCCCAGGCTCCCACCACCATCCACCATCCATCCGCAGAGACCGGCCGCAAGGGGAAAGCACGCAGCGAGAGCTGCTAAGAGAGAGGGGGCAAACCCTAGCACGCACAAACACTGAGACACGCTTTCTCCGGCCGATCCATCCATCGCCGCGACGACAGCTAGCATAGCATAGCATCTATCTCCGCCGCCGTACCCACCACTACCACCATGATCTTCCCCCCTGCCTTCCTGGATTCCTCGAGCTGGAACGATAACCAGGTAATCCTCCGCTCCTGCCGTTTTCAAATTCTCTATCGCGATTTGCATCTTCGGTCTTCTCCTCCTTTCTTTCTTCTTTTCTTTCTTTCTTGCTTGCTTTCTTTCCCCAAAGATTTTATTCACTCTCTTTTGAACAAGCTACTAGCACGAATAATCAAAAGGCGGGTCGAGAAAGATGCAGGCTTGCAGCACCCTGCAGCTCCGTGATATATATTATCTATTTGCAACTGACTAATACTAGCTAGCAGCTCAAAAGAAGAGAATAATCTACCTAGGGCTTGCTAAATATTCTGATCCAAGATTACACTACATATATATACTATATATATATCATCTGCTAGCTAGTTTAGCTTCGTAGTATATACTTGGCCGCCGCTTGAATGAAATTCTTTCTGTTTCCTCCCTCCTCGATCGATCGATGCTTTATTCATTTATTCTCGTCTTTGTTTCGATTTTGTAGCATCATCAACAGCAGCAGCAGGAAGCCCACCACCAGCACCAGGTTGCAGCCGGCGGCGGTGGCGGAGGCGGCGACGCCAATCATGAGCTTCTCCAGCAATCAATCATGGGGGGAGCGCTTCCCGATGGAGGAGGAGGTGGTGGCGGGGGGCAGGTTGGGGGGCCCGCGAAGCCCATGTCCATGGCGGAGCGCGCGCGCCTCGCGAGGATCCCGCTGCCGGAGCCGGGGCTCAAGTGCCCACGCTGCGACTCCAGCAACACCAAGTTCTGCTACTTCAACAACTACTCCCTCTCCCAGCCGCGCCACTTCTGCCGGGCCTGCCGCCGCTACTGGACGCGCGGCGGCGCGCTCCGCAACGTGCCGGTCGGCGGCGGGTACCGCCGCCACGCCAGGCGCGCCAAGCCCAAGCAGCAGCAGGCGGCTGCCGCTGGCGCCGGGACTGTGGCGTCGGCTGGGGCCGCCACTGCCGCGCTGCAGGCTCCTGCTGGGTCCACGGTGTCGTCGGCCGCCGCCTGCACCGCGACGACGACCAACGCGCTCTCCGGCGGTCCCGGTGGCATGCTGGGTGGCGGCGGGCTGTCCATGCTGCCGCCGCTGCTCCGCCTGGCCGACTTCGACGCCATGAGCCTCGGCTCCACCTTCTCCGGGATATCGTCCATGGGGAAGCCCGGCTCCATTGATGCCTACTCGCACTCGGTCGGCGGTGCTGCTCTGGCCGGGCTGGAGCAGTGGAGGGTGCAGCAGATGCAGAGCTTCCCGTTCTTGCATGCGATGGACCAGGGCCCGCTGGGGCCACCTCTGGCCATGGCAATGGCAGCGCCAGGGATGTTCCAGCTAGGTCTAGACACTAGTGATAATGGCCATGGCCGTGGCAGCGGCGGGGGAGAAGACGGGTCATCCGGCGGGGAGCTCCATGTGATGCAAGCCGCCGCCACCAAGAGGGAGAGCTACCCGGCACCAAGAGGCATGTATGGCGATCACCACCACCACCTCGCTGCTGCTGGTGGCTACACTTCCTATTCCACCAATGCCGCTACAGGCAACCATCTCTTGTAATGGCTGATCGATCGAGAGCTCAACAATTCAGGTCCAGCTAGCTACAATATGCTACGATCGTGTCGGCCGATTGATCGATCGATCTTCGTTCGTTCCTACAACTAGCTAGAGATAGATGAGTGTGTGTGATCGATGGTATTGTGATGATCATCATATAGAAAAGGTTAGTAGCATGCATTTGCGAATGTTTGCTTCACAAGAACTGGAGAGGAAAAGAAGAGGCTCGGTTTGGATACGGACGAGCCGTGTGTGTCGGATCATGCACAAATATTATTATCTTGAGCTGCTAGTTATTAGCTGCTTGCATGGTCACTTTGTTTTATGTTTCTTCTTCTTTTTATTATCTGATCCCTTTATTAGGTTTCACTACTACTGTCGATCATTTGGGGTGAAGTAATGTGTACTGCTGTTCAGCATTTTGTTCATGAAAACACCTATCATATGTCAATTATTCCCCCCTTTTAACCTTATATTTATATACAGTTCTCTCTCCAATCTCCATACATGCATGAACAGCCGTGTTCATTTTTTTTACTGTAAATGGGAGTATGATTGGTGAATTTGAGCAGTGGTGCAACTGGGTTGGCTAATCATGACAAGTAAACAACCAAGTTGCATGTGTTCATTAATTTGACCATCATATATATGGTATATTTGTATCATAGGAGAAATACTGGAGAAACATATATAGTCAGAAGAAATGAAGCGCATAGAATCATCAATTTCATGCATACATACTGTTGGTACATATACCGAGTTTAGATGTTTCCCGAGCATGCAATATTAGTACATAAATAAATCTATTAATATTTGTAGGCTATATATATAGCTACCCATATATAGTTAATTAATTTATAGTGGCATATGCAAATATAGCGTCGTGTAATTACTCTAGTGTTATTCGTGCAGAAAAAGGGGTGTAGTCAAAGAGAGCGGGCTGAGGCCCATTCAAAAGTGTGTCTTTTGCTTGTTTTTTACCTTTTACTTTACCATCTTTTTACAGTGATAGAACGTACTAAAGCAAGCGTGATGAAATCCAAGGTCTTTTGTGTTCCATGAAGACCATCTTGCTGAGCTCTGCACTGCACATATCTATGTGTGTGTGTGTGGGTGGGGAGGGGGAGGGGGGCTAGAGTGAGATAGATAGATACCCTCATGGCCTCATCTGACTATATATAGATATATTCCTAGGTAGAAGCTGTGTTCTTACTTGCAAATTACAGGAACATATATATATATACACAATAAACTGCTGATGATAAATTTATTATACACATACGATAGGTGTAGAATTAAGCTAGCAGTAGCTCAAAAGTAGTATCATGTACTAGTATTAGGGTCTGTTTCGATACAAGCACTACTACAAAAAAAAATTGTAGCAACGCCTCCCTTTCTTTGTAGGGACAGCTCTATATTGAGCCGCCCCTACAAATGGTTGTCAAATGAGCTACCATTACAAATAGATTTGTAGGGGCGGCCGGTGTTATCAACCGCCCCTACAAATGGCCTGATTTGTAGGGGCGGCTCTATATTGAACAGCCCCTACAAATAGACACCGAGTATTAAAAATTAAGCACTAAAATTCAAATTTTGTAAACGACCTCGGATGGAGAAATAACCAAAATGAAAGTTGTATATCTCGAAAATTTATGAAACTTTGTAGTTGACAACTTTTTGATTTGAAATCATCTTGTCAAGGAAAACTACGTTCGAATTTCTAAAAAATTGAAATTTTAATTTTTAAACGATCTCGGATGGAGAAACAGTAAAAATGAAAGTTGTAGATCTCGAAAAGTTATGAAACTTTATAGTTGATAACTGTCTCATTTAAAATCATCTTGTCATGGAAAACTACGTTCAAATTTCTCAAATTTGAAATTCAAAATTTTTAAACGACCTCGGATGGAGAAACTACCAAAATAAAAGTTGTAGATCTCAAAAAGTTATAAAACTTTGTAGTTGACAACTTTTTTATTTGAATTAGTTTAGAGCCTCAAACAATCAATATATGCTCAGTTTTGTATAATATGTGGGGAACCAAAATGGATTGTAGACATAAGTTATCGTGAGGTGCAGTGGTAGAGGAGTTTGCGTGCAAGCGAGAGGTTACGGGTTCGAATCTTGGCCGACGCAAAGTGTGCAAAAATTGTGAAAAAAATGCTGCAACCATTGAGTGGGTGTGTGCAAAAATTGTGAAAAAATGCTGCAACCATTGAGTGGGTGTGTGGCTGCTAGTGGGGACCTCCTCGGATTAAAACAAATTGCTATTTTTTGCCCCTTTTTTATGATTTCTGGAAATTGATTTGTATAGTGGGTGTGTGCAAAAATTGTGAAAAAAATGCTGCAACCATTGAGTGGGTGTGTGGCCGCCGGTGGGGGCCTCCTCGGATTAAGAAAAATTGCTATTTTTTTTGCCCTTTTTCATGATTTCTGGAAATTGATTTGTAAGGGCGGCTGGTAACACCAGCCGCCTCTACAAATTAATTTGTAGGGACGGTCTGAAAACCGCCTCTACAAATGCATGATTTATAGAGGCGCTTGGGTAGAGGCGGCTAGGCAAATCATCCCTACAAAGCCTCTAGAGCCGTCCCTACAAATACTATATGACGTAGTGAAGGGCTAATCACTAGATAGGTAAAAATTAGCTCAAATTAGCTCTAGTGCATCCAAACAGGAAAGCTAATTTTTTAAACAAGTCTTCAACTAGTTGTTAGCCATCTAGCTAATCAATCTTGGCTAATTTGAGCTAATTTTTAGCGCAACTAGTAACTAGCTCTAGCTCATCGAAAAAAAACCTTACTCTTAGCGTGCCATGCAAGAGTGTCGTCATACGCTACCGGTAGGAATAGGATATTAAAAATTAATATCTTATATTATAGTTGATACATGTAAGGACAAGATAGATGCTCATGATGCATGGCACTGCGGGCATAGAATAAAGGAAAAGGAGGGGGTCCTGAAAAAGAAAGAGAATTGTTCATGAGTTTGTGATGGATCTGCTAGCAGCAGAAATATGATATGATATATGACACGTACGTAAGCCACAGCTAGGTAGGCCACGCATATATCAATGTGTGGATGATCTTAGAATGATTCGAGGACGACATATATGTATATCTATATACGGAAGAGCGAGCGAGAAGGACGAGGAGGCCGACAACGGCCGGTGAAATGGGTAGGTCGGTAGCTATATATTTGTCTTAAGACAAATATGTTATATACTGATCAGAATACATGCATGCAGGTTCTCGACTTTAATCAGACTGATGAAAAATCAAGAGCCTGCCTACATGCATGCTGACCAGCAGGATTGTGGATATAGCAGATCATGTATATAATATAGTTACAGGCATAGAAGTTTGAGATGGAACGACACTGAGAAAGAGAGAGCAGTAGCAGGATTCGTGCTTAGAACGAAGCAATATATTCAGAGTGCAACGGTGTTCCCAAAAGCACGAGGGCCGGCCGGCCGGCAGAAGTGCAGGTACGTACAGGAAAGCGAAAGGAAGCAAGGCAGCAGCAAAGCAAGCAGAGCGTACGAGAGAGATGCATGATGAGAGAGAATGTACAGAGAGAGAGAGAAGGACTAGGAGGAGCTAGCTAGTAGCTAGAGAGATGCATGCAGCTGGTATCTAGCTAGCTATAGTAGGACGAAGGAAGGAGAAGGGTCATGGTGATGGTGGTGGTGGTGGTGGTCGTCGACTCGTCGTCTGGGAGGGACTGGGAGTAGCTAGAAAGAAAGATAGCTGCATGCATGGTGGATAGGTAATGGCGCCCGCGGGAAGGCTGGCGTGGCCCGCGCGGGCGTATCGGAATTGTTGGAATTGGAATCGTCGGAAGCGAGCGAATGGTCCTCCAAGATCTGGACCGAATTCTTGATCTTGATTTGCGCATGTTACTCGGAGGGAGGAGATGATGGAGGGAATCAGATTCTCTCTGCTTTGCGCTGCTTGCCTTTGGGGGTTGCCTTTGCTTTGCATTGGGGCTGCTTTCTCGAAGGCCTAGGGAGCCCTACTGACCCACCCGCCCGGCCTCTTCTCTTCCCTGCTGCTCATCTCTCTCTCCTCCTCCTCCTCCCAGGAGGAGCAATCCAGCATGCAGTCCTCACTCCTGTTCTCCCCTTTGGGGGAATAAAGCCACCATGCACATGCACTCGTGCTCCCACAATGCTCTTGCATGCATCAACAGACATATATAACCCCCTCATCTCCTATCCTATACAGTTACTAGTACTCTCCACAGTCCACATAGCAGTGACTACTGCTGAGAAAGATCTAGACAGAGAGAGTACAGTACTCCCTCTGTTTCTAAAAGGATGCAACTATAAGTTGCGTGTCAGTTAGAGTGATTTACGTTTGATCAAGTCTCTAGTAAATAGTATTCACATTTATGGCTCTAAATTAATTTATTATGAAAAATACATTTCGTAATTTATCTAATGATATTTATTTGATATTATAAATATTTATACTTTTTTATCTATAATTGGTCAAACTTAATATACTAAAATATGATGCTGTTTTAGAATTGTTTCTTTTTTTGGGTGGGGGAGTAGTATAGTTGCACCATGCATGCATGCATGTTCCATTGTTGCATGTATAGTTTTCTTTGTCTTCTTTTTGGATTCCTGATGTATTGATAGATAGATGAGGAATGGAATTCAATGATTTAACCCATGCCTACGTGCGTGCGTGCGTGGAGGACAATGCAATCGACAAGCATAGCACACATTTATTCTTTATTAAGGTATCTCAGCTCGCATCAGATTTCCATCGATCATCGATCCATATCCATCATGTTGCCAGGCAGACAACTGATCGATTGACTGACGACTGCCCTCCACATTTGTAACTGCACTGGCTTACGTACTGAAATCTGAAATGTCTTCGATATATATGTACCTTCTTCTTGGATGGTGATATATATGGCATCGGTTCCTTTGGAATATAATGTCCCCGTACCTTCATATGCTTTCATCAGCTCGCTGTGTTGGAAGCAAGCACGTCTCCAACCAACTCCAATACTGGCTCTGAAGAATATATAGTACTTACTAGTTGCAGTGGAAGACAACGGTGTCGATAACAAGGAATATATTTAAGTTTTGTTTGGAGGAATAATATCGAATGATGTCTTGTCTCCAGCGTCCTAGGAATATTATTGCTTGATATAATGCTTCCTCTATTTCAAATTATAGGTTGTGTTGGCTTTTCTAAGTACACAGTCATGTTCATTTCGCTGAAATTTGGCTTATGCTGATGTTTATGCTGATTTGTTGTGAGAGAAAAACGTTGTTCATTCACTGAAAAGTACTGCTGAAGTAGTGCTGCAGAACAGGGCTGTATTTAGATATAGGGTATGTCTAGAGATACATAGCAAACAATATGTATCTAGGAAAGCTAAAGCAACCTACAGTTTAAAACGGGCAGAAGTATGTAGACCTACGCCATCGAGTGCTCACCACTGCTTTGTGCTAAATAGAGTCTCCCCTCCCCACAAACCCTACACCTTTCTCATGCTAATCTCAGTTCTTGGCACGAATTTGAGAAAAGGGGGGAACGAAACTTGAATTGAAGGTTGCAAGGTTCATTTCAAAAGTTATAGGGTGTCCCTTTTTTGTTGCATTTCAAGTGTTGGTGTGTAAGTGAATTTTATCATTTCCCATCGTATATTAGGATTGATCTTAAGGCTGCACTTAATAATTATCTAAAATTTGAGCTGATAAATTATAAATCCGAGTTGAAAGAAGAAATTAAAGGCAAAAGATGTGGGGAATAATTCATCCACTTGTTCCATGATTCTAAAACCTTATGGTGTCCATCTTGCCAACGACCCATCTTTGCTAGCACCCAAGCTGACGCCAAAAGTGAAGGGAGGTCCAATGTTGATGTGACGCCGATGTATATCTAAGGTTAGGTCTAACTAGGCTAAAGACCTTGTTATCTTCCTTCATCCAGCAGCTCGAGGGGAATTTTCTTCTAATTCTAATCTTGCTAGCTATGCAAGAACAGGTAATCACTAGCACAACCCAAAGTAGCTAGACCCCCTTGGCTAAGGTTTACAATTTTGGCTAAAATTTGTTCATTTAAAAAAAAATCAGCAAAAGTTCCCCAAAACAAAAGTCAAGGTGAATTTTCTCGTACTAGTTGTACTGCCCCCTCCCCCTCTGATTTTTCTATTTACTTTTGAAATAAAAACAGTAGTACGAACCCTAGCCCTGGCATGTCACTAGCTAGTGCATATATGTACCCAATGGAAGTTTCAAGGCCGGGCGGCTAATTCAAGTTTTGATATAAATAATCAGTGTCAACATAACCATCGTGACTAAGTTTTTTTGTTTGAGAATAAGGTCAAAGTTATAATATTCAAGTATTATTGTTGACTTCACATGTCTGAGTTCAATTTTTTCCCTATCCTTATGAGCACCTCCGAAGAACTGACTTGGACCGGCAAATCTCGAGATTGACGAAGTCACCACAGACGCTTCACTGTCGACAGGCACGTCACATACTATTGAAAGAATAGCGCCGTTAAATCTTGGAATAAATCCAAGAAAATGCGAGTACCCATGTTAAGTCAAGGACTTGAACCTAGGTGGGCAGGTGCCACCACAAGGAACCCAACCAGCTGAGCTACGCTCAGTTCGCATGTCTAAGTTCAATTTGATAACAAAGGATATGCGTGGAGGTTAATTAGACACTATTTAGATCCTAAAAAGTGACATGGAATTGAGGTTGTGGTACTTAGGCTTTAGTAGATAGGTCTTTGAATTTCCTTCCGGTCATACTATAAAGGAGGGAATAAGGAGTAGTAGCTCACCCATTCACATTCACTTCTCTTAGATGGTTCGTAGTGGTAAGTCCATCCACTTCTTGGAGAGTCAAATAAAAGGAAGAAAAAACCACTAGAGTGAAACCACGGGCCATGGCTGGGGTTGGAACTCAGGAGCAAAATAGTGTGTTTGTTGACATGCTAGAAACCAAGAGCATGTAGGCTAAGGGTGGTTTGATCTCTAGTTTCTACTAGTTGTCATAAAAAATTATTTAGAACCCTGTCATGTCAGTTGTCGATCATCTTTCGCCACTAGAGTAGACAATTATGGCAGAACCGCTCGAAATAACACACTTACAGAGGCGCTTGTCTTCCACTAGACACTAAGCACCCCGAAGGTGAGCTACATCAGGCAGTTCTGTCGAGCACACCCTGAGAGAGAACTCAAAAATCCACATTTTTCCATCAGGATAAAAAATGAGAGGATAAAGCTTACAACATGCTTAACCATTTCTTACATCTCTTTTAATGCAACGTCAGAGTATTACACCAATTGATTATAACAGCGGATTATACAATGTTATCAGAGTTTTCAGTGGAAATCAAAATTTAGGTCATGACAGTTCAAACGATAACATGAGGAGCATCTATATACATGGAATGATAACAAATTGTAATTCTTTCCTTTGTAAAACAGTTTTGGGTGAAAGTTATAAATAACTCTATGTCCGCATCGTAAGGAAATCATCGCTGAGCCCACTAGGAGGTTTCCACACACAAGTGTTAGCCCTAGCATTCACCTGTCACCTGCAACAGGGGGAATAAAACCCTGAGTACTCGATTGTACTCAGCAAAACTTACCCGACAAGAGAAAAATAAAATACTCCAAGGATATGCAAAGCTATTTGGCTTGTGGGTTATTGTATTGCAGAAAGCATTACTAAACGTGTGTCCTTATATTCAATTTTATTAGAAGCCATCATTAGTTCATTAACTAACCATTCTATGTAAGCACATATGCTACTTTTAAGTAGGTGGTAAGCAATCAGAACCATTTTACCATCTTTCATGTTCCAGTTCTTACTACAGTGCTAGATCATAGCCAAGTCATACCGTATCACACGGCGGTTCACGAACCAATATATCCCAATTGGGTACTCCAAAACACACGCCCCACTTGTACCCTAGGCACAAGCAAGACCAACCAACCACTCTCCTGTCAAAGGGTCTAGGTCCCTGTCCAAATTTGGACTCCAAGCCCCCACTCCCGAGTCCCGGATTCAGTGTGGTGCTTAGACCTCCACCATCCCCGCCTCCAATCAGTCGGTCCGGAAAGAGCCAAAACCCACGATAAGAGAGCAACGAGCCTTCTCGCTCTCATAAGTAAGTATGTGCTCAGGATAATAAGTATGTGACCTGACTAAAATCCACTGCAATGGACGGTCCTCAATTGACACAGACGGGACAAATGAAACCAGAGCCTCGCTCAGTTACCTAACCAAGTTCAAATCCAAATCCAAAGTATGATCCCGCCCGGTCTCCAATTATTATCCATATATATTCCATGTCATAGTAACATGGTAATAGTAACAATAATATATTTCCTATCTCTCGCGAGTGACAAGCAATCACTCAACTTCTATCGGAGTCCTATAGCATAGCAATCTACACGATCCTATCATACTAGTAAGACTCATAGGATAAGGATATATATATGCAAGTGGGTTTCATTCAACTCCTTAAAACTTAATGCACAAGCATAAAATTAAGTGCAGAATAATAGGGGTTATGCACCGAGGCTTGCCTAGGTAAAATATAACCAAGTTAGCTTTTCATCATGGTGGCATGATCATCAAGTCACCATCTACTTCCGCTACTCCAGACGACTCCGCGATCCAACATCGCTTCTATCATGAAATACGTGGATGCAACTCAGGGACGTAAATAATCAACGGCAACCGCAACTCTAAAATACGATTACGTCTCGCGAATTAACGGGCTAGCTCTAATGACTAACATACTAAGCTATGTATCCATGTTGTCAAGTGAGGATTGTTTTTTAAAAATGTTTTTGTTCTACAAACCCCCAATTATTTTTGACATTTGATTGATTAAATATATATTTTCGTACTATGGCTCATTTAGTTACCTTAACAAACTAATTCCTATGGAGGTACAAAAAATTATAGTGAGCACCTAATAATGTTAGGAATCTAATGTAAAAATTTTAGGGCCAGTTGAAAGCTCTAGTTTGGTTTTGGTGAATTGATGAAACCCTAAGTGCTAACCTAGTTTATCAAAGTGATTATGAGATAGGTGGCACTACTCCAAGTGATGAAGCAATTGTGAAGATCATAATGATGGTGATGCCATGGTGATGATCAAGCGCTTGGACTTGAAAAGAAGAAAGAAAAATAAAAGGCTCAAGGCAAAGGTATAAATGGTAGGAGCTATTTTGTTTTGGTGATCAAGACACTTAGAGAGTGTGATCATATTTAGGTTTGATAGTCGTACTATTAAGAGGGATGAAACTCGTATCGAAATGCGGTTATCAAAGTGCCACTAGATGCTCTAACTCATTGCATATGCATTTAGGATCTAGTGGAGTGCTAACACCCTTGAAAATGTTTGTGAAAATATGCTAACACATGTGCACAAGGTGATACACTTGGTGGTTGGCACATTTGAGCAAGGGTTATGAAGTTCACTGGCGGAGTGTCCGCCCATAGAGTGCGGACAGTCCGACGGTGCCACCGGTGCCCTATACAGAAAAGACGGAGGTCACTGTAAGTGACCGGACGCTGGTCTCGGAAGGACCGATGCATCCGGTCAGTAGAAGCAGCAAAGACGCTGGTGTCGGTCTCTAACTGGATGCTGGGTCACTTAGTGACCGGATGCTGGAGGGCTACGTCTGGTCCCGCTGATGTGGCAGTGCACAGAGGAGACGCCGAGTGACCGGACGCTGAGGTCCAGCGTCCGATCACTTCACAGCAGCGCGTCTATTCATCACTTGACCATTGAGATCGAGTGAACAACATTTGAAGCCAATGACACGTGGCATGCATCGCATGACCGAACGCTAGGGTCCTATGTCCGGTCAATATGACTAGAGCGTTCAGTCACCCCGTTGAAAGGTCCTTGTGTTGTTTTGGTAATTGAGTGACAACCTAGGTGGACTAATTGTGTTTATGTGAGATACACAGGTGATTAGTCCACAGGAACATGTGTGTGAGCAACATATGCCATGAAGGTAAAAATGGCTTGAAGATGTTGCAAAGCTCACACATGTGATGATGAAGGAGCTCATTGCAAATGAGACATGACATTGAGTCATGTGATCAAGGTGGAGAAGATCAAGACATGACTTGGCTTAATGGACCGGTTGCAAGAGTGAAGGGCAAGTTAGAGGCTTTGGAGCGATGGACCGCGTGGCAGTGAAGCTTAAGCAAGACTTGGCGCCGATGGACAAAGGCAACAGTGAAAAGCAAGTGGAGTCAAGATCAATGAACCAATATGATCACGTGATGATATGAAGTGGATCATATCACTATTGATCATGTTGGTGCATGTGTTGCATCAACAATGAAGGAGATGGAATGGAATGCACAAGGCAAAGGTATAACCTAGGGCATTTTATTTCACCGGTCATAGGTGTGTAGAGAAGTTGATGACCGGGTTTAGGATAGATGGCCGTACTATCAAGAGGGGCAAACTTGTTTACATATTGGTCATCTAGTGCCACTCGAGTGATCTAACTTTGCATCGTCACTAGGATTGAGTCGCGTGGCAAGTTGAGTGGTTAATCCTTTGAAAAATGATTGTAAAAATGCTAACACACATACGCATAGTGGTGTACACTTGGTGGTGTTAGCACATTTATAAAGAAGATGAACTTGGAGTTGATGTGGATCAACTCGGCGATGGAATGGAGGTGAGAAGGGTTCCAAACTCCACCGGTGGAGTGTCCGCCCGTAGAATGCGGACAGTCTGACAATGCCACCGACACCCTATTCAAAGATGATAGGGTCTCACAGAGTGGACCAGACGCTGGTCACGTGGTGACCGGACGCTAGGGTCCTACATCCGGTCAGTGGCAGCAGAGAGCGCACAGGCATCGGTCTTCGACCGGACGCTGATAGGGTGCGTCCGGTCAGGCTGACGTATGGTGACGTAGGTAACACAGAAAAGTTGGAGAAAGACTGGACACTGACGCTGCGTCCGATTGTGACCGAGCGGACGCATCTGGTCGCGACTGGTACCTTACTAGAAACGACCGGACGCTGGGGTTGCTACGTCCAGTCAGTTTGAGCAGCTACATTCGGTCATCACTTGACTGTTGTGATCAAGCAACTGAGGTTGAACGGAGGCGACACATGGTGAGCATCCGTTGACCGAACGCTGAGGTCCAGCGTCTGGTCGATATGACCGGGGCGTCCGGTCAACCCGGCGATATCCGTTGTTCTACTTCTATGTCTTGTGAGACTAACCTTTTGAAGGAGAACAACGAGCTCAATGAACAAGTGAAGAAATTGAGCAACAAGTTAGAGAGGTGCTACAACTCTCAAGTCACCTTTGAGCATATGTTGAAGACTCAAAGAAACTTTGGTGATCGGAGTGGAGTCGGCTTCAAGACTAGCAAAGTCAATCATCAAGAAAGCCACAATGACATAAGTGGCATTGGCTTCAACAAGAGCAAGATGAAGGGCAAAAGATGAGGCAAGAGAAGATATGAAAGAGAGATGAAAAAACAAGAACAAGAGAAGCTCTCTCATTTCATGTGCTTCAAGTGCCATGAAGTGGGACATCTTGCAAATGGTTGCCCCAATGAAGAAAAGCTCAAGTTGAAGAAAGAAGAAGAGAGGCTAAGGCATGTGAAGTGCTTCAAGTGCCGCACTTGGGGGTCACCTTACCTCAATGTGCCCAACTAAGCAATTGGTGAAGCAACTAAAAGAGCCTCAACCAAAGCCACAAGTTGAGCAAGAGAAGACACCCCAAGAGCAAATCAAGATCAACCATGAAGATGGTGGTGATTTGATGATAAAGAAGAAGAAAACAAGAAGGGTGGAAAGGTAAGGCATCCAATGCAAACTCAAGATACCAAGATGATGAGCAAGAATGAAGATGAGAAGAAAGATTATGCTCACATCAAGTGCTTCAAGTGTGGAAGTACAGGACACTTTGCCTCTAAGTGAACCAAGCTTGAGAAGAAGGCTCAAGCAATCCATGAGAGGCAAGGCAATGAGATGCACCACATGAGCAAGGAAAAGAATGCTCAATCAAAGAGAAAGTGCTACTCATGCTGGAAAAAGGGACACATGGCATATTCATGCCCCCTAGGTAACACACCTAAGCCTATTTCAATTGATGATGATTCTATACTTAGGAAGGATGAAAATGGTACCTCTATGGTTGCTATTGCAAAACATCCCGCTATTCATACTAAGGCTATGCCTAAGTATGTTGCTCCTAACTTGAGAGGACCCAACTAGTTTGGGTACCATCAAAAAATAGATGATTGTTTGTAGGTACCATTGGCATTGGAGGCTTGGTTCAAATGGTATTCATCTTGTTGATTATGTAGTTGAGCCAAGTATTGATAAGTGATGATCATTATCCCAATGCCATGATTAACTGAGTAAAGTCCAAGTGCTATAATTCAAGTTGTTGGTGATTCATTGGATATATTTGATGACTTGCAAATAATTGAGTTGAAGCTTGCTAGTTGGATGATCATGAGCTAACCAAGGTATATCTCTTGTTGATCATTTCATTTACGTGCATATGAGTTGATTGAATTGGATAAATATGCAATGTTGCTTGCTATGAGATGATTGAATGGATAATTGATTAGTAGTCAAGTTTGGATTGATTTGTGTTGGATAAGTTCGTAAGATGATATTTAGTAAGTGGATTGAATGGATTTATGTCTTGTGAAAGTATTCAAACGAGTTAGTTTCAAGTTTGATTCATATTTGATGAAGTGTAGCTCAAGTGATTGAAATCTGTCCTATATTAAAAATCTGTGTGAACTGTGATCTTAGCCATGTTTGAGTAATCAAATCTTATTGGATTGGCATAAAAATTGGTGTACATGCTCTAGACTTATGGTATAATATGCTGTAAAATTTTCATAAGAATTGGATAATAAATGCTTTAGTTTTGGAGTGGATCTTTTTAGGTATAGTGCAGCAGTTTCCAGTATGTAGCAGTGGTGGAAGAATTGAAATCTGGTAGCAATATAGATGTCAAATGAAGCTCAAATTTTTACAGCTGCTAGATAACTTAGTAAAGCACATCTCCACCAAATTTTGTGATATTTGAATTTGTACTTTGGGAGATATGCTTATTTCTTTGAAGGGTACAGAATCTGCCAGAAAAGTGACAAATATTGGATTGATCTAGAGTCACTTTGATTGAAATGTCCTCAAATTGGAAACATGTTTATAAGTAATTGAGGCATATAAGTTTGGTTTTGAGAAGATCTAGAAGCATGACAAGAAAAGATTACAAGGCCATTTGATTGTGGAGTGTACTTTGCACACTTTTGGTACTCAAGATGAAGATCAAGATCAAACTCAAGTTGAAGATGAAAATTAAGTTCTAGATATGATTGGAGATCATTTGGTAGAAAGATAATGACTTAAAGAAGGAATCAAGGTTACTCATCAAGTTAAGTCCATCACTTGAATCAATCAATCAAGTTATTTCAAGTGAGTGTCAAGGATGGTTTTTGGAGAGAGGTCACTTCTCCCTAGTATAGGGGCTTGCTGCCTATGTGTAGGTGAACCAAGTGTGGTACTTGAAAGGCTAACATGGAAGTGGTGATCCGAGGAACATTTGAGATGCTTAGTTGAAGCAATCAAAAGGGTTGATCAAGAAAAGCAAGTAACACCCAAAAGAGAGCTAGTCATAATATTTCAAGTGGTATTCTCACGTTGATGCTCTCATGCAAGCATTGATCAAAAGATGAAGCAAGCCAACCACAACAAGAAAGTGTACTTGATCATAAGTGGTATTCATTTCATATGGGTGAAGAATAGAATTCAACATGGTATCTATTGGTCTTCACTAAGCTTATAATTGGACTTTACATTGCTATTGGAGTAATGAATTGGAATCACTGGTGCAGCAAGGCTTTTTGCTCCCGGTTGGGAAACCCCTTTGGTCCTAGTTTCCCAACCGAGAGCACCAATCTGGGACTAAAGGTACCCTCCTTTAGTCCCGGCTTAACACCCGGAACTAAAGGGGGACCTTTAGTCCCGGTTGGAAACACCAACTGGGAGTAAAGGGGGCCTCCAGGCCTGGCCAGAGACCGCCACGGGGCAGGACCTTTAGTCCCGGTTGGAAACACCAACCGGGACTAAATGTCCCTCTTTTTTTTCCTTTTTCTGGCTTCTATTTTTTGTTTCTTTTTTCATTTAATGATTAGTTTTGATATTAAAATACATTTTCGAATACGCTGCTAATAGTAATATATATGTGTACTTCGCACGCGTAAGTTTTCGTTCGAACTTTGTACATAAATAACAAACGAATATACGCGTACATGCATATATATATGATGATCATATATATACACACGTTATTTTATGTACATATAATATGTGCATACATATATATATATATATATATATATATATATATATATATATATATATATATATTACAAAGGTTTGATATATAAATTGTTTATGTCCTTAGCAATTCACTCCTCCAGATTTGGCATCCACGTTTCGTTTGGGTCATTGTAGAACTCGCCGTTGGGGTTAATCACCTGGTCATTTAGAAATCCCGCTATAGTCTCTCGAATTGCTTTAAGTTGGTCAAGTCGTATGACTCTTTTCCTCGACCATTCAGTCTTCAATAAAAGTTAAAGGAAAAGGTATTAATATATATGTATGTATGTGTATTGCTCATGTAATTACTTATACAAATGAGAGCAATAAAGAAATTGTAAATATATGATCGAAATAATATAAAGGAAAAAGTATTTATATACATACTTTGAGTTGCTCTTCAGGAGTTCTCTTTGAGTACGCCATGATGAACTCACAAACATAGTATCCGCAGTAGTTGTTACCCTGCTCCTGCCTTAGAACCCACTTTTACGACAAAAAAATCAATTAGGGTGAATTGAAATCATCATATGGTGTTAATTGAATATAAATGTGTAGTTATAGTACTTACTTTGTGTGCGATTACACCCAGTGACGCTTTGCAATGTTTCATTTTTTGTTCCTCAATGAACCTTTTTCAAACCCTGCTCCCAATAAAATAAAAAAATAATTTAACCTTTAATAATCGTTGAGAGATCGGCACCATTATATATATATATATATATATATATATATATATATATATATATATATATATATATATATATATATATATATATATATATATGTTGTTATAGAGAAACTAAATTAATTACCCTTGTATAATATATATCATGTCTTGATACTCCATTTGCGGTTTTCTCAACGAGTCTAAGATTTTCAATCTACTATTGGCCATATCGATGACCATCAATATCCAGTGATTGCTGCATAAACATATATATATATATATATATGTGTGTGTGTGTGTGTGTGTGTGTGTGTGTGTGTGTGTGTGTATATATATATGTGTGTGAGAGAGATAACTAGCTAGTAAGGAAATATTGATGTCTCATATATATGATCGACATTAATTACTTATAATAACACTCACTTGAAGTTGTAGGGGAAAAGTAACTCCTTGTCGCGTTGGTTCACTAAGAAATTCATGAGATTTCTCTCAGGTTGAGGCTTATAATCCTTCGGGGGATTAGGGTGTTTGTATACGACATACGGATCAATGAACCCAACATCATTATCCTTTCTCTTTCTAAGTTCTGTCATCTCATATCTGCATACATGAAAATTGTGATTATATATATTGTGAATATATAATAAAGAAATTGTGAATATAGTAGAAAATAATCACACTTACAGACAATAGCAGCTAATGAGACTTTTGTCGAGAGAGTCCAGGTGGCATAGTTGGTGTAATTCTGCAAGCTCGACATAGATATGTCATTGCCACGGAAGTAATGGTGGTTTCTAATTCCGACAGAAAGATAGATTTGTCCCGCATCAGACGTCGATATGTACCACCTGTTTAGCAGGTACATTTGCGTACCCAGTTCACCTAATTTCTCTGGGTTGTATAGACTCTGGCCTGGTACAAATTTCTTGTAAGGATCCACTTCCGGAGCAGATGGTCCTTCAGCGAGCACTTCGGTAAGGTTCAAACCAGTTTCCTCATAAAACCGAAGAAATGACTCATAGCCGCCTACCTCCGCCACTAAGTTTAAGTTTGAACCATATTTATTAGGAATGGCAAGGGGGGATTGATTGTTGCGATTGTTGTCCGAGTTGTGCAACACCTTTCCCTACTCTCTTCTTTTTTTGCGCCGCCTCATATGACTTGGTGAGAGAGCGGTCATAGTCCGATATCGGTTGTTTTGCGACACTCTTAAGAGAATCCTATTTTTTTTGTTCCAACTTCTTTCTTAGCTGATCTGGAGGTAGGAAGAAGTATGATGGCTCTGGGTTCTCCCTCGCTCGTCGTGCCTGTTTTGCACCTTCAAAGAAATCTATCACTTCTTTTTGTACTGCATCCTTTAATTCCTGTTCACTTTTCTCATAAGATAGTTTTTGGGGAATAACTGGATGAGTATTTGCTTTCTGCTTCTTTGCCGGTGGGCAGGGCAACGACTTCATTTGTAGGGCAGACCTCTTAGGGGCTGGCTTCCTTGGAGGCGGGGGAGGCGTTGGAGACCACCTTGGAGGCAGTGCAGACTTTGGAGGCGGCGGAGGCATTGGAGACCTCGGTGGACGAGTTGTGGACTTCCTTGGAGGCGGCAGAGGAGTTGGAGATGGTGGGGATGCAGCAGTGCCTTTGAAGGCGTCATCATTGCCCTGAGCACTATGATGGTCGGGAGAAGCAACAGTTGGACTTTGGTTGGCGGAGGCCCTGCTTTGTGAGTACAAAAAATAATGAGATATAAGTAAATGCTTATTATTAGTCATGCCCATAGAAAATTATCAAAAAATTGTTTTGTTAACTTTTGTCCGCACCTAATGTCTACTGGCAGTGGAGCAGATGCCCCAAGGATAATGATGTAGCACTTGCGCCATAGTATATATGCCTTCTCTGCTTCTCCTAGAGTCTTCTCTCCATCACCTCCAGGAATGTCAAGAGCTAGATCCTCATAACCTTTGCTCACTTTATCCACTACGACCCTAGCATATCCAGGTTGTATTGGTGCCCCATAGATTCTTGGTGTCTTGGTAGGGTCTGGAGGAGTAAAAACACCGACAGCGACCTTGATTCTGTCATTCCCCCTTGGAACATGTGGCTCAATTGATGTCATTGGAGTAGTGACATCATCCACGGGGAAGCGTAGCGCTGCGTCCTCTTGCTTTGGCAGCTCAGTGGAAGCGCAGCTGCTTTTCAACTAACTAGGGGGCTAATATTAACATTCATTCCTGGCTCTGATGCCTACCTCTGGGCACTCATTGCTATCTGCACTTGCTTTCTGATTTCTTCCTACATTCTTGCTTCCATTGCTTTTTCTCGCTCCTTTGCTTCAAACACCATTTCCTCCAACATTGTCACCCGCGCTGCTTGCTCCTCCTTGCTTCTCTGGTGGCTTCAGTAGGTTTCCCTATCATTAGGGAAACCATGAACCCATGGAGTGTTGCGTCCTAAGCCTCTGGTTCGGCCAGTGTGTTCAGCAGTCCCGATGGCATACGTCAGCTCATCCTTCTCTCTATTGGGCTTGAACACACCAATCTCTTTAGCTTCTATAGCAAAAGCCAATCGGCGTGCTGCTGTTTTGAGTTTTTGCCCATACACTGCCAGGTCGGTCTGTGGGTCGAGTCTTTCCCCATGACCGAAAAACCAATTCTTCGAGCGTGGGGGCCACTTGGCTGATTCTGGTTCGATCCCCTTGGCAATAATGTCCGCTTCCATTTTTTGCCACTTCGGAATGGCAGTATCGTAGCCACCTGATCCCATGTCATGGTGGTATACCTTTTTTTAGGAATTCTCTTGGTTCGTTCTCACCCGTGCCTCACCCTCTGCTGATGTCTTGTACTCTACGAAATCATTCCAATAGGGCCTCTGTTTCGAGATCAGGCCCGTAGCAGTATTGAAATTCGGCGTTTTGTTCTTCTTGATGTATGTGTTGTATAGGTGTTTCTTCCAAGTCTGGAATTGTGTGGCCATCTTCTTCATAGCCCATGATCGAACTAGCTCCTTCAATTCATCATCATTGATATCATCATAATCATCAGCTTGCAACGTGAAATGGGCAAGGATATCATTCCAGAGCAAATTCTTGTCAACATCAGAGACAAAACTAACATCAGGCTCGTTGATCTTTTTCTTCCATTCATGGATACTAATCGGAATTCTATCCCTTACAAGGTACCCACAGTGTTCCACGAATTTCCTTTTATGTGGACCAAGTGGTTCGCCTGTCTCGATGTTGAATTCTGATATTATGTACCGGCCCTCCAGTGGTTTCTTCGGTCCTCGAACATTTTTGCTCTTCGCCATTGTGGTCGCTGATCCAGACGGCTACATATAAAAAATAATAAATAAATATCTTTTGTACACAGAAATATATACAATATTCACATATAATATATATTTAGTATATATACCTCGCCTGTATTTTCTTGCAAAACATTTTCTTGCTCATTTTCAAGAGCTAGGTATTGACTTCCGTCATCAACATCCTGCTCACCAGCATTGGCAATAATATTCATCATTTCTTCCTCCATGTTGTCTCCCGGGGCAGCCATATCTAACAAATTTAACAAAATTTAAGTCACATATATAAACAAGTCATATATATACAATAAGTCATATACAAATTTATCTAAGTCACATATATATAAACAAGTCATATATGTACAATAAGTCATAAACAAAACAAATCTAAGTCACATATATAAACAAGTCATATAAACAAGTCATATATATAAACAATTCATATATGTAAACAATCATATATGTCAACAAGTCATATATGTAAACAAGTCATATATGTAAACAAGTCATATAAACAAGTCATATATGTAAACAAGTTATATAAACGATGAATTTGCCCTAGCGAGAACGATGAATTCGCCCTAGCGAGAACGACAATTTGCTCTAGCGAGAACGACAGGGTGAATTCGTCGTTCTCGCTAGGGCGAATTCGTAGTTCTTGCTAGGGCAAATTCGTCGTTCTCGCTAGGGCGAATCGTAGTTCTCGCTAGGGCGAATCGTTGTTCTCGCTAGGGTATACAACAATAGGGCAGCGTTGCTCCGCATATACAACAACGGGGCGGTGTTGCTCCGCATATACAACAATGGGGCGACGTTGCTCTGCATACAACACAACGAGACGGCGTTGCTCCACATACAACACAACGAGACGGCGTTGCTCCGCATACAACACAATGAGGCGGCGTTGCTCCGCATACAACACAATGAAGCGGCGTTGCTCCGCATACAACACAATGACGGCGTTGCTCCGCATACAACACAATGAGGTGGCGTTGCTCCGCATATACAACAACGGGGCGGCGTTGCTCCGCATATAGAACAACAGGGCGACGTTGCTCCGCATACAACACAATGAGGCGGCGTTGCTCCGCATACAACACAACGAGGCGGCGTTGCTCTGCATACAACACAACGAAGCGGCGTTGCTCCACATACAACACAACGACGGCATTGCTCCGCATATAACACAATGAGGCATTCCTCTACATATATCACATACAAACACATATCGACGTACGTAGGGGTCGGCGGTGACGATCGATGTACATAGGGGTCGTTAGTGATGGGCGTCCAGAGGCGGTGATGACGAGGCAGCGAGGGGCGTGGCCGGCGGCCGAGGCTCCTCCTCCTTCCTTCTCCTTCTTCCTTCTCCCTTCTCCTTCTCCTCCCTTCTCCTTCTTCCTTCTCCCTTCTCTCCTCCACCTCCCTTCTCTCCTCTACTGCCCTACTCCTCCTCTCCTCCAATCCGACGGTTCAGGGGGTAGGGCCCCAGTCCAGTGGCGGGGATGGCCGCGGTGGAGCGGGGCCAGGGCGGGGACGGCCATGGCGGAGCGGGGCCAGGGCGGGGACGGCCCGCGGCGGAGCGGGGATGGGCCAGGGTGGTCGGGGGGCGGCGTGTCGGCGAGCGTGCGACATCGGGGCGGTGGGGCACCAGTGCGCGTGTGGGCGCTCGTGAGGTGCGGCGTCGGCGGCGAATCGGACGAGCGGCGGCGGTCTGTTAGGGCTTGGCTCGGCAGTGGGGAGGAGGAAGAAGAGGGGCCGGGGCGGGCGCAGAGGCTATATAAGGGAGAGGACCTTTAGTCCCGGGCGCCACCACCAGCCGGGACTAAAGGCCCTTTAGTCCCGGGCCCTGTTACACACCTTTAGTCCCGGCTGGTGGTGGCGCCCGGGACTAAAGGTTTTTGGTGAGCAGCCGAACTGCAGTTTCGCTGCCCACCAATTCATTAGGATTTTAATATATTTCTTTTTACACAAATGATAAAAGGATAGTTAATTGCACAAAAAATTAAATAAAAGACATAAAAATATTTTAAAAAAATATAGATTCTATTTTGCTTTATTGCACACAGGAAAATTATGTGACCTAAAGTTTTAATTTTTTAACAAGTTTTAAAACACAATATAGTGTTTAAATTACTATTTCGATAATGCAAAAATATAGTGTTTAATTAAATCCAGAAAAACTCTTGTGTTTCGACTGGAAATTTATTTTCACATCATTTGAACGTGACATAATCCCACCATCAAACATAAATTTGTTTTCACATCATTTCAACGTGACATAATCCCAACATCAAACATAAATTTTTTTCACATCATTTC
Organism: Miscanthus floridulus; assembly: GCF_019320115.1. Classification (NCBI taxonomy): domain Eukaryota; kingdom Viridiplantae; phylum Streptophyta; class Magnoliopsida; order Poales; family Poaceae; genus Miscanthus; species Miscanthus floridulus. The sequence goes on from NC_089596.1 coordinate 7,988,415, forward strand.
AACGTGACATAATTCAACATCAAACATAAATTCACAATTATTACATAATATCTCTAATACACACTATTGAACATCAATATATATATCAAGCGGGCACAGTAATGAACTTCTTCTTGACGTATGTCCCTTGGTTATGATCGCGCCGTAACCATGGAGTGTCCTCATCGTTTAGCTGGATGCTAGGGTCTTTGTTCACTGTGAAGGGTGAAATTCGGTCATCCTTTTCATAATATTCTAACATGTCTGACTTGTCTTCGATTCCGACGATGTTTCTTTTTCCTGAAAGAACTATGTGGTGCTTTGGCTCATCATTGATTGGGTGGTTGTCGTTTTCCCCTCTCTTCGGTTTTGTAGACATGTCCTTGACATAGAACACCTGAGTCACATCCTTCGCAAGGACAAACGGTTTGCCTTTGTACCCAATATTGTTGAGGTCCACTATTGTCATTACATACTAGTTGTCGACTGCTACGCCGCCTCCAGTCGTCTTTACCCACTGGCACTTGAACAAAGGTACCTTAAAATGAGATGCATAGTCTAGTTCCCATATCTCCTCTATACGGCCATAGTATGTTTGCTTGTTCCCACTAGGGTCGGTGGCATCTATGCGGACACCACTGTTCTGGTTGGTGCTCCTTTTATCTTGTGCTACTGTGTAAAATGTATTCCCATTTATCTCGTACCCTTTGTATGTGAGGATATGCCACGATGGCTTCCTAGCCAACAAATACAGCTCCTCATCAATACTCTCATCACCCTAACATTCTTTTCGCAACCAGTCGCTGAAAGTTTCCATGTGCTGACGCGTAATCCATGCTTCAGACTTCCCTGAGAACTCAGATAGGAGGAGGTTCTTGTGTGTCTCGATATACGGATCTACCAAGGAGGAGTTCTGTAGAACTATGTAGTGTGCTTTATTGAAATAATCATCGCCCTTACCAATATATGTTTTCTTCCCTAGTGTCCCCTTTCCACTTAGTCTCCCCTTGTGTCGCGATTCAGGAACACCAATTGGGTTAATATCGGGAATGAAGTCAACACAGAACTCAATGACCTCCTCTGTTCCGTAGCCCTTGGCGATGCTTCCTTCTGGCCGAGCATGGTTGTGAACATATTTCTTCAAGATTCCCATAAACCTCTCAAAGGGGAACATGTTGTGTAGGAACACAGGACCAAGAATAGTAATCTCCTTGACCAGACCAACTCAAAGCTGACAAGACATTGAACCACATCATTCTGTAGTTTCGCTAGATCCGTTGGATCAATTGCCTTCTGAGAAATTGCATTGAGGAATGCACATAGCTTCATGGTGGCTAGACATATATTTGGCGATAGAATTCCTCTTAATGCAACTGGAAGCAATTGAGTCATGAGCACGTGGCAATCATGGGACTTTAAGTGTCCAAATTTCTTCTCTGGCACATTTATTATACCCTTTATATTCGAGGAGAATCCAGACGGTACCTTAATGCTATCTAGGTATTCAAACAAGCTGTCCTTCTCTTCTTTGCTAAGAGTGTAGCTGGTAGGACTTAAGTACTGGCATCCATCATCTATCTTCTCTGGATGCAGGTTGTCTTGTTCTTTCAAACACCGTAGGTCCTGTCGTGCTTCAATTGTGTCCTTAGGCTTCCCATACATGCCCATGAAGCCTAGCAGGTTCACACAAAGATTCTTCGTCAGGTGCATCACGTCGATCGCGCTGTGGACCTCTAGGACTTGCCAATAGGGTAGCTCCCAAAATATGGACTTCTTCCACATGGGTGCGTGACCATTGGCATCCTTCGAAACAGGTTGGCTGCCAGGTCCCTTTCCAAATATTACTTTCATATCATTGACCATATCGAGGACGTCCTCACCAGTTCGGTTGCGAGGCTTGGTCTGGTGGTCTACCTTACCTTTAAAATGCTTGCCTTTCTTTCTTACGGGGTGATTTGCAGGAAGAAATCATTGATGCCCAAGGTACATGACCTTGCGACACTTTTTCAAGAATATACCTTTCATGTCACCGAAACAGTGCGTGCATGCATTATATCCCTTGTTTGATTGTCCTGAAAGATTACTTAGAGCTGGCCAATCATTGATTGTTACGAACAACAATGCTCGTAGGTCAAAGTGCTCTTGCTTGTGCTCATCCCACATGCATACACCTGGCTTGTTCCACAAAAGTAGAAGTTCTTCAACTAGTGGCCTCAGGTACAAATCGATGTCGTTGCCAGGTTGCTTTGGGCCTTGGATGAGCACCGGTATCATAATAAACTTACGCTTCGTGCATAACCAAGGAGGAAGGTTGTAGATACATAGAGTAATAGGCCAAGTGTTGTGACTACTACTCTGCTCCTCGAAAGGATTCATACCATCTGTACTTAAAGCAAACCTTAAGTTTCTTGCATCACTTGCAAACTCAGAGAATTCTCTATCGATTGCTCTCCACTGGGACCCATCAGCAGGGTGTCTCAACATATTGTCTACCTTACGATCTTCTTTGTGCCATTACAACAACTTTGCATGGTCTCTATTTCTAAAAAGATGTTTCAAGCGTGGTATTATAGGAGCATACCACATAACCTTGGCAGGGATTTTCTTCTTGGGACGTTCACCCTCAATATCACTAGGGTCATCTCGCCTGATCTTATACCGTGACACGTGACATACAGGGCATGCATCCAACTTCTCGTACTCCATGCCATGGTAGAGGATGCAGTCATTAGGACATGCATGTATCTTCTGGATTTCTAATCCTAAAGGGTAGACTACCTATTTTGCTTCGTACGTAGTGCTGGGCAATTCGTTATCCTTCGGAAGCATCTTCTTTTGGATTTTTAGTAACTCCACGAATCCCTTGTCAGATACACCATTCTTTGCCTTCCATTGCAGCAATTCCAATGTGGTACCTAACTTTTTCTACCCCGCATCACAAGTTGGGTATAGCAATTTCTTGTGATCCTCTAGCATGCGGTCAAACTTGATCTTCTCCTTTTCACTTTCGCATTCTCTTTGTGCGTCACGAATGGCCTGACCAAGATCGTCAGTGGGCTCCTCCTCTGCCCCTACCTCTTCTTCAACGGACTTCTCCTCTACCCCCACCTCTTCTTCAGTGGGCTTCTCCTTTGCCCCCACCTCTTCTTTAGCTTCCCCCATTGCAGTATCATTGAAGGCACCATATTCAGCAAAAATGTCATCATCGCCCCATTGTTCTTCTTCACCTTCTTCCATTACAACTCCGATTTCTCCGTGCTTCGTCCAACAAATATAGTTTGACATGAAACCCGACTTGAACAAGTGTGAATGAAGAGTCTTTGAGTTAGCATATTCCATCGTATTCTTACATACGGCACATGGGCAGCACATGAAACCATCACGTTTGTTTGCCTCGGCTGCACGTAACAAAGAATGCACGCCGTCCATGAACTCTTGGGAGCGACGATCAGCATTATACATCCAATGCCGACTCATCTGCATTACATGACATAAATACCGTATTAAAACCTAGAACATAATTAGTTAATTATACAACATGCATACCACCACAAAAGCTATAAATTTAAGAAAGCATTGCTACAATGTAGACAATCCCAACTACCACTAAAAACACTAAAGCTAAAATGCACTTCAGCAGCACAAGGATTTTGTGACCAATCCCAACTAAAATAGATAGATCCCCTGTTTGTTCAACATCTTTGGGCTTCTTCGGCTGGATCACTGCCTCATTAGCCGCCATATCTGCCTGTTGTGCAAGATATTTTTGCACGAGTTCAACATACTCTTCCTCCCAGTAGAAGCCTAAACATCCAGTGCCATCCCACTAAAATTAAAACAAAAAATTAGAACTTTAATCACAACCATCATAAAAATAGGTATAAACTAACCATAGTCATTAAATACGATAAAATAACTCACATTGCGATCCGGACACTTGTAGAAAATACGACCCTTGTTGGGACCCTCCTTCTTCACTCGGTACTCCATCACAATCTTCGTATCATCACAACACTTGCCGCATGCAATGAGTGGGAGGCCCGGCCTAAGTCACTTTGAAAACCCATGAGAGGCTGAGGACCCAGAAGCAGTTGCCATCTACTCTCTATACTCATTTTTTAATACACTATAAATTTCTCATTTTATAAACAAATAAAATTAAAAAAACTCTAAAATTCTCTATATCTCTAAACAATGAAGTGTGCTATGCATGCTACAAATGAATGGTGAATACTAGTTTTTAATAGCTACTTTAACCTTCCTTCATGTAAATATGCAAGCTTGAAGTGATTTTGAGCTCAAATTGCTTACAAATAAAAAAACCACAATAAAGAACCATATATATATATAGTGAACAAAATGAGATAAGACAATGGTGAAACATGAGAGTATGAAGTTGGTAACCTTTAGAACCGAAGAATCGATGGAGGAATCGAAGAAATCGATGGAGGAATCGAAGAATGGATGGAGAAAGAGCAAGAACACTGCTTAAATTTGAACTTAAGCTCTCGGGCGGGCTCGGGGAGGAAGAAGACGGCCAGCAGGATTTATAGCTCAAAAACATGTTTCAATAAATAACCATCCGTACTAGTTGACCTTGCTTATGTTATCATCTCGACGAGCATTTCTCCACCGGACGGCACCGTACTTGGTCAAGGAAGAGCTCCGATTCTACGAGAAAGGGAACACGGTCTTCCACGAACGTTGCTGCTCTCCCTCGTAGAATCAAAGCTCCTCCTTGATGTCCGTTACCGCTCAGCAGAGAACATGCTCGCCGAGCTGAACACGGTCTGCAAGTTCAACTAGTATGGATTTTCTATAATTTTCTAACTATTTTCTAAGTTTTTCATTTCATAAAAAGTTAAAATAAAATGTTTAGTCGCGGAGTTCATAGAAATGACCATATTTTGACCTAGCAACGCATTGTCAATTGTCATTGTGTTGCATTACACCCCAGACCGGACTCCGGACAATAAAATACTATGGTCGATCGATGCCGTTCTTTGTCCTACAGTCGCACGGCGACGGCCGACGGACCCGTTCAACCACCAAATCTGTCAGGCCAGGCTGTTCGGGCGTATCGTCAAAAGAGAATGGATTTGCTTCCTATTGTATGGCCTTGCATTGCATTTGTCATATCCAGTCGGAGGCACTAGTCCCTATACTCATTTTTTAATACACTATAAATTTCTCATTTTATAAACAAATAAAATTAAAAAAACTCTAAAATTCTCTATATCTCTAAATAATGAAGTGTGCTATGCATGCTACAAATGAACGGTGAATACTAGTTTTTAATAGCTACTTTAACCTTCCTTCATGTAAATATGCAAGCTTGAAGTGATTTTGAGCTCAAATTGCTTACAAATGAAAAAAAAACCACAATAAAGAACCATATATATATAGTGAATAAAATGAGATAAGACAATGGTGAAACATGAGAGTATGAAGTTGGTAACCTTTAGAACCGAAGAATCGATGGAGGAATCGAAGAAATCAATGGAGGAATCGAAGAATGGATGGAGAAAGAGCAAGAACACTGCTTAAATTTGAACTTAAGCTCTCGGGCGGGCTCGGGGAGGAAGAAGACGGCCAGCAGGATTTATAGGGGGGACCTTTAGTCCCGGTTAGTGGATCCAACCAGGACTAAAGGTCACTTTCCAGTCCCAGGCCATGCCACTAGCCGGGACAAGAGCTTTACTCCCGGTTGGAGCCACCAACCGGGAGTAAAGGTCGACCTTTAGTCCCGGTTGGTGGCTCCAACTGGGACTAAAGGTCCCCTGCCACAACGGCCTAGCATAGGAGCCATTGAGCAGGGACCTTTAGTCCTGTTTGGAGCCACCAACTGGGACTAAAGGTCTCTCTAGTCCTGGGCGCAATATTTCCTGGGACTAGAGCCTGGTTTGGCCCTTCGATCAAAGGTCTGTTCTCTACTAGTGAATCTTTGTGACTATCCTCTACTCCAACATAGCAAAGGTACCATTGTAATGTGCATGATCATTTCATCCCTTACTAGTATGCGGTTAGTGCATATAGTACATGCTTCATAGGATCATGCATAACAAATGAAATGTTTAAATTCATAACCTACCACTATTGCTTGAATTATTACTTGATCTAGTGGTTAGTATATGAATTTGTTCATGAGCTAGTGATCCCAAGTACATGATCTAATTTGGATTGCTAACAAGTGACAAGTATAACATTGGCAAGATAACCCTTGCAAGAGGTGTGAAGAAGCTTGTTATTGGTTCAAACTGGACTTAAAAGCTTAGGCAAATCAATTTAGTTCAAGTTAACCATAGAAGCTCATGATAGTGATAAGAGTACAAGCACAAGACAACAATGCAAATGGATATCTAGTTCGTTTGTTTCAAGTGGTATCTAGACTCAAGCATTTCATCAAGAATCTACAAATGATGTCTAGATCAACTCACAAGTGATATCCTATAAGTAGTACTCATGAAGATAGCAAATGTTCAAGAAATAATTTTTATTGATAAATCCAACAAGTGGTTCCATACTAGAAAATTCTTTCAAGTGATATCATATCTAAACATGGTATCAATCATGCAAGACGATGGTTCCACAAGTGATCCTCAACTTTAAGTGATCATCAAATGAAGAATGCATCCCTCACCTACAAGAGCTCAAGTGTATCAAATGGATGACCTATGCTATCACATAGGGGGAGGTGTACCACAAATTGATATCAAGATCAAAGATCCTATATGTGGTATCTCAAGAAGCCCTATACAAGATACAAGTGGTATAAGTTACAAATGGTATCTTCAAGTGGTGTCATTCCACCAATCAAATGATGTCCATCAAAAATGCAAGATTCAAGCCTCAACCATCTACCCCAAATGCATACCTTTGCATCAATGAGAAGTACACCTTTTTATGGAAATTGATGACAAAGAGGGAGAGATTGTACAAAGATATGAAAGCTTTGAGATTGAGATTGTACAAGGGGGAGGGATAAGATGTGAAAACTTTGGGAGAGATTGAGACAAAGAAGTAGAGGTTGGACATGGACATGGACAAAGAGGGAGCAACATTAAAGAAAAGAGATGGATCAAAATTCTTGGACAAGAAAAGCACACAAGTAGGGGGAGCAAGCTCATAAACTTTGATTGATTGCATTTGATACGTGCATATTCATGTGCTTGCTTGCATTGCATAAGTTCTTAAATTCAATATGCATGCTTGTATGATGTATGCTAGTTGTAAAATTTGATTGATGAAATAAAAACTAGCATGCATAGGATGATAGCTAGACACTTGGTATGATTTTCAACTAATGCTAGCACCGTGGTTTTAATGTTGATCTCATGAGGTATCTCATGAGGTTTTAATGGATGAACTTAAAGGTGCAACTCCGATTGGTATCACGCTTCAAAGGTTTACTCTATACACCTTAGCATCATTTGGTAGTAATTACTCTCCCACAATTCTAATCTATGCATATGTGCGAACTTCAAACCAAACACTATAGCACATATGTAGGGGGGCTAATACTACCATCTTGGGTTTGTAATTGTCGCTGTTTTGGACCGGGGGATCCTCAACTAACTAGTGAATTTGTGCTGCGTGTTCCCAATCCTGGATGGTGATGCAAAGAGACACAAGGCTTATATTGGTTCAGGCGATTGGTGCCCTACGTCCATTCTGAGAGATCGATCTTGTATTCCTTGCACCGAAGTGCTTGTAGTAGGGGGTTACAAGTTGGGTGAGAGAGGGAGCTAGTCCCAGGTCTCGGCATGAAGCGATGTGGACTGCTTGAGACATTGCTCTCAGGCAGCAGGGAAGTGTGCATGTTACAGAGTGTTGCTCTTTGTGGGTGTCTGTCTTCCCCCCCTAGAAATGGCCCAAGTCCTTTCCTTTTATAGTTTGAAGGGAGGACAAGGGTAGTACATGTGCTAACTATATGGCGTCGTGCGAACGGAGGCGGCATGTCCGAGCCCTGTAACCTGTTCCTATGGTGGTGTGGTCATCGGAGTGGTCCGTCCTTGGAGCGCTGGGGCGATGTGCTGGTCACATCCGACCCTATGCGTCATGGGAGCTCCAGGGCTGCCTCGGAGCGGGCACGGCGGTCAGCGTGCGGGTCGCTGTGGATTGACTACGCGCGAGGCCGAGGCTCGGTTGGTGCCAAGGCCGAACCGTGGTGGGGGGTCTCGGCAGACGTGAATCCTGAGATAGCCGAGACCCTGGCGTAGAGTGCCGAGGCCTGGAGGGAGCGGTCGATCTGGTACGCTGGTTCGGAGGTGATGATGACCCGGGCCAGATTTCCCATGCTGCGTTGTCTTCGGGGCGGGGGTTACGGGGCACAGTGCAGTTCAGGCGCTGATCGTGGGCACAGTGCCAGAACACAGTGGTCAGTAATCCCCGCTGCGCCTTATCCCAGCCGGTATGGCATTGATGTGACTCCTTGTCTTGTCAGTCGCTCCGCGGTGTCGAGCCGTTGTCTGGCTGAGATTGCAGGAGTGGTTGACGCATTAATGGGACGTGACATGCTGTCGGGAAGGCTGGTCGAGGTGAGAGCGATGGGTTATTGACAAGCCAGCCTCGAGCGATACGGAGAATAGCTGTCTTGCTCGAGGCTGGACGCACGAGGCCTTGGGCGAGACAGAGATTGGGCTCCCTACCGAGGCCTCTCGCGAGAGGCCTCGCGTGAGGCGGAGATTCCATCAGGGTGTCGAGACCTCCCATGTGCGGCCTCAGGCGAGGCGGAGAGCCGGTGGGCTTGGTTGGGGCTAGTGGTGAACCCAGGGCTTACCTTCTAGCTTTGTTGTTGATGGGATTTAAGTGACTCTTTTGGTGTATGCTCGGGGTACCCCATTTTATGGTACCCGACAGTAGCCCCCGAGCCTTAGGGGGAGTGCGTGCACTCTCCCTAAGGGTTTGTCGAGATTTTGAGTGCAGCCGCTCCTGTATGGATTGTGTCTCGCTTCTTAAGGTTTCGGTGGGTGCGCGCGAGCGCACCCGCCGGGTGTAGCCCCCGAGGCCTTGGAGGAGTGGATTTTACTCCTCTAGGGGCTTTTTTCGTGTTTGAGTGAGGAGTTTTTATCGTATTTGCCGAGCCCACAAGTGCGAGTTCGGGTCGCGGGGTTTTAGCAAGGTTGCAGGGAGAGCCCTCGAGCCTCTGCATCAAGCAAGAGGGTGATTAGGGGTGCCCCTGACTTTTTGCGCGACCCTCATGCTTCCTTTTCGCTCGGAAGGAGGGGTGGAATATGCTAGGCTACCCTCGGTGGGCATGAGCGGTGGCACTTCTGGTGAGTTGTTATCGGGTAAGTCCGAGTGGAGGCCCGCACCCCATTCGCTAGGGGATGACTAGTGGTCCAGAGGCACGCTCCAAGAGTACCGGAGGGTTTCTCTAGTGGGTGCCGAGGCCGTTCGCTGGGCCCTGGTGGCTCGGTGTCTTCCTATGGTGGGATCCCATTCGGAGACCTCCCTGTCGATCTCGGACATGACTTAGGACGCCCCGAGCAATTGTTTGCTTGGGCCTTGGCCATACGTGGGCTCGTCCATAGTCGTCCCTGACTCTGTTGCCCTAGGGCGGCTGTCAAAACCTTAGGGGGCCCAGCCTTCGAACCCCTGGACCATAACGGGCTCGGTGCCCTTTATCGTGTTTGCAACAAAACTTCTAGCGTGGGCTTAGGTCGTTTGTCTTTGTCTTAGGTGCAGGAGGAGCCCCTGAGCCTCCGCCCAGAGCGAGAGGGCGGTCAGGGGTCCCCCTAGCTTTTTTGTTCGACCCTCACATATCCTTTTCATTTGGACAGAGGGGTTGTTTGCCGAGCCCATTCGGGTGTGAGCCTGGGCCGCTGGGTCACAACAAGGTAGCAGGAAGAGCCCCCTAGCCTCTGCATAGAGTGAGAGGGCCGTCAGGAGTTCCCCTGGCTTTTTGTACGCCCCTCGCGCGTGAGGGTTTGTTTGCCAAGGCCCCTTTGGGCGTGAGCCTGGGTCGTAGGGTCTCGGCATATCTGCAGGAAGGGCTCCCTAGCCTCTGCACGGAGCGAGAGGGCCGTCGGGAGCTCCCCTGGCTTTTTGTACGACCCTCGTGCTTCCTTTTCGCTCAGAAGGAGGGGTTGTTTTGCTGAGCCCCCTCGAGTGTGAGCCGGGGTCGCTAGGTCTCAGCAAGGTTGCAGGAAGAGCCCCCTAGCCTTTGCATGGAACAAGAGGTCCGTCAGGGGTTCCCCTGGCTTTTTGTATGACCCTCATGCTTTCTTTTCGCTTGGAAGGAGGGGTGGAATGTGCTAGGCTACCCTCGGTGGGCACGAGCGTTGGCACTTCCGGTGAGCTGTTATCGGGTAAGTCTAAGTGGAGGCCCATGCCCCGTTCGCTAGGGGACAGCTAGCGGTCCAGAGATGCACTCCAAGAGTACCGGAGGGTTTCTCTAGTGGGTGCCGAGGCCGTTCGCTGGGCCTCGGTGGCTCGGTGCCTCCCTATGGTGGGATCCCATTCAGAGACCTCCCTGCCGGTCTCGGACACGACTTAGGGCGTCCCAAGCATTTTGCTTGCTTGGGCCTCGGCCCCGTGTGGGCTCGCCCGCGGTCGTCCCTAACTCTGTTGTCCTAGGGTGGCTATCGAAACCCCTAGGGGCCCAGCCTTCGAACCCCTAGACCGTAATAAGCTCAGAGCCCGATTCCTTCATCTGAAAGGAATAGGGCGGGGGGAATATCTTCCCCATCGGCTCGGTAATGGCTGGCGCGCCTTTTGAGGTGGTTTTCTGGGGAGATAGAACGATGCCTGCTGCCGCAGCAGTCGGGCGCGACGTGGTGGATGGGATGTAACTATTCCTGTAATTAATGAGAAAAAAGGTGGGCGCGTGGGCGGTAAAATCGGATCGGGGTTAACCACGCCAGATCCAGGGGAAACTTCCCCGATTTCATCGCCCGTCCATTTCGCCTTTACCTTGTATAAATACGCAACGAGCCTCGCCCCTCCTCACCTTACCTTTCCTGCGTTAGTTTTGCCCCCATCGAGCCATCGCTAGAGCAGCGGGCGCCGGGAAGAAGGGAGAAAGGCGAGCCGGAGAGAGAGAGAGAGAGAGTCACCACCGCATCCGAACCCTCCACTGTACTCATGGCCGGCGACATCGTTGTCATCGAGGCAGACCCTTGGGATCTGTCTGACATCACCATGGAGATGCTCCAGTTGCTCGTCGATGGTGGACTCCTTCGTCCGGTGACGGACCCCAACGGGCCGGAGTGGATCGCTCCGTCAGGCGAGCCAGAGCCGAGTTCTCGTGACGGCTACGTTGTGAGCTTCGTCTCCTTTCACGAGCATGGCCTCGGCATTCTGGCAGATCAGTTCATGCGGGCGCTCCCGCACTACTATGGCGTGGAGCTCCACAACTTCAACCCCAACTCCATCGCGTAGGCGGCCATCTTCATCGCTGTCTGCGAGGGGTACTTAGGTATTGCTCCCCATTGGGAGTTGTGGCTCCATCTCTTCCGGGCGGGGCACACCACTAAGCCGACAGGCACGTCGGGCACAAAGAAAGCGGTGAGGGCCGGCGGCTACACTCTCCAAGTGCGTTAGGACCGCCAGCACCTCTACATCCTAGCCCAGCTCGCGTCATCCAATCGTCGATGGTACACGAGCTAGTTCTATCTTCGCAACGACGACGGAGGACTTCCCCCTACACTGGGCGGATTGTGGGGAGCTGCTCGGAGAGGTGGAAGTACGGCGTCCCGAGGGAGGATCAGCCCAAGCTGCAGCTGCTTCTGGAGGGGCTGGAGAGGCTACGGGGCCGTGGCCTTACTGGAGCCATGGTCATGGCTGCCTTCCACCGTCGGAGGGTGCTGCCGCTGATGGCTCGGTGGCGGCGCCTGTTCAAGATGAGGCCAGGTGAGCCAAATGAGGGCATCCGGATGTCCTCCTCCACCCTTTCTGACGAGGAAATCCTTCGTCGGGTGGGGAGACGGTGGAGGCGAAGCTGAGGGGCGGCAACCTGACCCCATCGCGATGCGCCCGTCGTGGGGGTTCCTCTCGCTGGTAAGTCGCGCGCCGCTGCAGCCCCCGAGCCTTCTCTGTTTCTCCTCAATTCCCGTTCCCTTATGCTCATTTGCCGTTCCTGCAGGGGATGAGGGACGTGCATGCCTCTCCGCCACCCGTTCTCGAGGACACGAGGTGGTAGGTGATCAACCAGGCACACGCCGAGGCGCAGAAAAAGTAGAAGGACGCCAAGGCGGTGAAGCGCACGAAGAAGATCCTCGCGCGCAAGGAACTGGACAAGCGCCGCCGCCAGCAAAGGAATGATGGCCTCCCATTGGAGGAGTCCCCGTCGCCGTCGATATCAACGGATGCCTCGGACGGGGACGACGAGGACGAGATGGGGCGAGGTCCCCTGGACCATCTCCATGACGTAGGGGAGGTGGTGCCTAGGGTGTTGGCAAGCAGCCCGGCACTCCCAGGAGGAGGAGGAGGAGCTGACCCGGGGTCGGCAATTGCCCGCTATGGGGCCAAGGCCGACACGCCTGAGGCGCGGGCGTTGGGCAAACACGCCGTTAGCCCGGTGGGCTCGGCGGTAGCGGTGGAGCAGGTGGCGGCGGAGGCGACGCAACTGCCCCCGCAGAGGACCGAGGGGGCGCCGGGGTCCGTTGAGGACCAACCGGCGTCGATGAACACGGAGGCCATGCCTCTACCACCGCCACTACCTTTGCGGACAAGGGTCGCCATGGCGAAGCGGTTGCCGCCCTGCTCGAGGTAGGTGTATTTTTGGTGGGGTCGCAGTGCTTTCCGTTCGTTCTTTTGTCTTGTGCTAACCCTGTAAACATTTTGTCCTTAGCCGGAAGCGACCTGTGGAGGTGCCTACCTTGGCACCCCTTAAAGCGCTCAAGGTTAACCCTGGCTCCACCGCCCACTGGGTGGTGGAGGCGCAAGCCGCCCTACAATGTGGCGCGGCATCGGCGAGGGCCGACCCGAAGGAGCCGGCCACCCAAGGAGGGGCTACCGAGGCGGCCCCAACACAGGCAGGGGAGGGAGCACCTCCGCCCCATGATGTCGAGGCCTGTGGGTCGGATGGGGCCGAGGTTCCTTTGCCTACGGAGGCTACTGGGATCGAGGTCTCCATGGTTTCACAGACCAGGGCGACGGAGGCCGCGGCGCCCAGGACCATCAAGGTCGCTGCGGCGGGCGCCAGAGCCCCCGCAACCGCTGAGGCCACGGTGGTGGGGGCCGGAGCCCTCGGGACCACCGAGGCCACGGTGGCAGAGGCCGGAGCCCCCGGGACCACCGAGGCTGACGTGATTACGGTGAGGCTGTCGGCCTAGGAAGTGGAGACGGGGGCCGCGGAGACCTCGGTGGCACCCTTGGTTCAAGGCCCGCCGTCGTTGCGGGAGAGCGCCCGGGAGGTGGAAGTTCTTCCGATCTCCTCCGACGATACCTCCCAGGCATAGGAGATGACTGGCGTCGAGGTGGCCAGTGTCGTGGAATAGCTAGTTCCAACCCCGGGTGAGGGAAGCTTGGCCCTCGCGTGAGTACGACCCAAGCCCCGCGGGTGGGATCACCCACGTGTCCTGTGGCAGAGCCGGGACGACCCTAGGGCAGAGCCTTTGTTTGCCCTCGAGGATGCGGCCGAGGGTAGTCGCTGGGACACATTTGAGTAGTACCACCAGCTAGCGGAGTGGTCACTACAGACGGCGTTGTCCGTGGTGGCCAATGATTTGCCCAGAGTCGCCTAGGTTCGTGCTTTCTTTTCTCATGCGGTGGTCTTTTTCCGAGTTTTCTTTGTAGGGATTGACCCCTGTTCTGTTTCCCCCCAGGAGCTCAAGACCCGGTCCCTTAGGAAGTCGGTCTTTCTCTGGCGGGAGAGGGACGTCTGGGACCAGGTTCAGCGGCAGAAAGGCCTTCTTGCCGGCACCAACGAGCTCCTGTCGGTGCAGAGCGCAGAGGTGGAGGACCTCCACCTTCATTGTGCCGACGCGAAGGTCGAGGCGGCCATGGCTTAGGAGCAGCTCGCCCCTCTGGTGGCGTGGGTCAAGGAGTTGGAGGAGGAGCTCACCTGCGTGGCCAGTGATCGGGACGCCATCAGGTCTCGAGCCGAAGAAGCCACGGCCTCAGGCAAGGCTCTTGCTGGGCAGCTAGGAGCGGAACAGAGTGCGCACCAGTTGAGAAAGGCGCTTTGGATGAGGCCCTTACAGCGGCTGAGGCCTCACGAACCGAGGCTGTGGTTTGGAGGGGAAAGGCCGAGGGTGAGTCCTAGTCCCCTCGTTTTTTTCGCTTTTTCTTATGTTCGCTCCCAAACTTCATAGTATGACGCAGAGTTGGGGAGTGAAGCTTCCAGGGTGGCCGAGGCTTCTCGGGTCGAGGCCCAGCGCCTGAAGGAGAAGGCCGAGGCCTCTCGGGTCGAGGCCCGATGCTAGGAGCTGAAGGCCAAGGGTGAGTTCCATAGGCCTCCATCCTTATTCGGCTTGTTTTTCCTCTCGTTCAACCCCATTCCGTTTCCTGTGGTGTAGAGTCAGAGGCGGAGGTCACCCGGGCCGCCGAGGCTTCCGTCGCGGTGCAGACAGTGCTCGAGACTGAGATCAGGGAGCACGACACGCTGAAGGGTGCCGCCCGTGCCGCCTGCGAGGCCCTGGTGGTCGAGGGGGGTTCAGTCAGGCAGCTCCCTTGGGAGCCATCTAATTGCGCTGAGCGGTCAAGTGCGTGATCGGCTCCGAGGAGCGCTGCATATGGGCGTCAAGCGTGCACTGGCCGTCATCGCCTCGCACTACGTTGGTGTTGACCTCCAAGCCATCAGCGATGGCTACGTCTTGCCTGATGATGACGATGAGGCCGATGAGGTGGTGATGAAGCTATTGGAGGTGGTGGAAGGCCCTGGCACGGCACTGGCGACGTTGTTTGAAGAGGAGGTGGTCCCTCCCCCGTCGTATGCTGATGCTGGAGGTCCTGAGCCTTGACCTGGGCCCAAGCGGCCATGTAAATAGAGTAGGAATTAACTTTGTATCATAACGCTTGTGGCTGTCGGGGCCTTTCTTTTTAAAGTACTCGTGTTTCTTTAATCATTTGTCTTGTATCTCCGAGCCTCTGCCCTCTTGTTGTCTCTGATCTGATTCCTTTGCAAAAAACCTCCTTGGAGCCTAAGCCGTCCCCTAGGCGAAAGGTGGTGAGGGAGCGCCGTAGTCCGGAGGCTTAGGCCATCTCGCGACTCTACCGACCTTCTGGCCCTGAGACGGGCTTTTGGTCCTTGGGTTTTCCGCAACCGATTCGTCAGAGCGTGCTAGAGGGTTTGGCATAGGAATTTTGTCGAAAAATGACTAAAAATGGTGCGTGGGACTTAGGGGGAATCCCCCATCTAGCCCCCGAGGGAGATTCGGTTCTACAGAGGCAGAGCCGAGTCTCCCTTATAGTGTCATCATATTGCCGAGACCCACGATGGGCTCGGGGGGGGTTCTCGAAAAATTAGAACAACTAAAGAACGCTTTTCAATTGTATTCCGAGAAACAACATATATACAATGCTTGGAATTTTAAGGGTAAAAGCGACGTAGCTGTTCTATATTCCAAGCGTTGGTGAAGATTTGGCCCTTCTCGTTGGCTAGCTTGTAGGTCCCGAGCTTCAGCACTTGGGCGATGATGTATGGTCCTTCCCATGGTGGGTCAGCTTGTGGCGACCCTTGTTGCTCTGCGCTAGCCTCAACACCAGGTCACCTACCTTCAAGTCTCGGCTTTGGATGCGCCGGGCCTGATAGTATCATAGGGTTTGTTGGTATTTAGCCGAGTGCAACAGCGTGACGTCTTGGGCTTCCTCCAGTTGGTCGAGGGCGTCCTCTCGGGTGGTGTGGTTACTTTGTTCGTTATAGGCCTATAGCCTTGGGGAACCATATTCCAAGTCAGTGGGGAGGATGGCCTCGGCCCCATAGACCAGGAAGAAAGGCATGAATGCCATGGCTTGGCTTGGAGTGTTCCTCAGGCTCCAGATGACCGATGGGAGTTCGGCGAGCCATTTCTTGCCAAACTTCTTCAACCGGTTGTAAATTCTTGGCTTGAGGCCTTGTAGGATCATGCCGTTGGCATGCTCTACTTGACCGTTGGTCCTTGGGTGTTCTACGGCCGACCAGGCCACACGGATGTGGTGGTCGTCGCAGAACGTCAAGAATTTTTTACTGGTGAACTGTGTCCCATTGTCGGTGATGATGGTGTTTGGAACCCCAAACCTGTGGATAATGTCAATGAAGAACAACACTGCTTGCTCGGATTTGATTCGATTGACCGGACGAGCCTCGATCCATTTGGAGAACTTGTCGATTGATACCAGTAGATGGGTGTAGCCCCTGGGGGCCTTTTGCAGAGGCCCGACCATGTCGAGCCCCCACACGGTGAACGGCCACGTGATGGGGATGGTTTGGAGGGCCAGGGCCGGGAGATGTGTCTATCGAGCATAGTATTGGCATCCTTCACAGGAGCATACTAGCTTGGTGGCGTCGGCGACTGCCGTCGGCCAGTAGAACCCTTAGCGGAAAGTGTTTCCTATGAGCGTCCGAGGCGCCGCATGGTGCCCGCAGGCCCCTGCGTGCAAGTCCCAAAGCAGGGCTCGGCCTGCCTCGGCGGTGATGCATCATTGGAGGACACCGAAGGGACTTTGCCTGTACAATTCGTCATTGCAGAGGATGTAAGTCTTGGCTCGGCGCGCAAGCCGTCGGGCTTTGGTCCTGTCACTAGGAAGCTCCCCCCAATCAAGCCAATCAAGGAATGGGATTCGCCAGTCCGCGTCCTGGTCGGTCTAGGGAGGCTCGGTGTTGACTTCCATGACCTCGGGCTTGGTCGAGAGAGTCTCGGCAGCGGAGGGGCGTTGAGCCCTGTCGTGGGTTCGATAGGTGGGCCCTCCTCTACCACCAAGATGTGGTCAATGGAAGGTTTGTGGAGGTCCCTAGCAAAGACGTTCGGGGGGACCAGAGCCCGTGCCGAGGCCATCTTTGCCAGTTTGTCGGTGGCCTCATTGTACTTCCACGCGATGTGGTTTAGTTCGAGACCGTCGAACTTGTCTTCTAGGCGACGTACCAACTAGCAGTACGCCTCCATTTTGGGGTCGAGGCAGTTTGATTCCTTCATGACTTGATCGACGACGAGCTGCGAGTCGCCCTGGACGTCGAGACGCCGTACCCCAAGTTCGATGGCGACTTGCAAGCCGTTGACGTGGGCCTCATACTCAGCCGCATTGTTGGAGGCGGTGAAGTGGAGCCGCACCATGTAGCACATGTGTACTCCGAGGGGCGAGATGAAGAGGAGACCCGCGCCTACCCCGGTCTTCATCAGAGACCCGTCGAAGTACATGGTCTAGCATTCTGTTTGGACTTGAGCAGGTGGTAATTGGGTGTCGGTCCACTCAGCCACAAAATCGGCCAAGACCTGAGACTTAATCGCTTTCTGAGGCACAAAAGTCAAGGCTTCCCCCATAAGCTCGATGGCCCACTTGGCTATCCTGCCTGAGGCTTCCCAGTTATGGACTATCTCTCCCAAGGGGAAAGACGATACCACGGTCACTGGGTGGGACTCGAAGTAGTGACGTAGCTTGCGTCGGGCCAGGACTACGGCGTAGACCAGCTTCTAGATGTGGGGGTAGTGTGTTTTGGTCTCGGAGAGCACTTCGCTGATGAAGTAAACAGGTCGTTGGGTGGGTAGAGCATGCCCCTCTTCCTGCCTTTCTACTGCTACGGTAGCGCTGACCACTTGGGTCATTGCGGCGACGTAGAGTAAGAGGGCCTCGTCCCTGGCTAGGGGTACCAGGACGGGAGGATTAGTGAGCAGTGCTTTAAGCTTGGCGAGGGCTTCTTCGGCCTCGGGGGTCCAGAAAAAGCGTTCGGATTTTCTCAAGAGGCGATACAGAGGCAAGCCCTTTTCGCCGAGGCACGAGATGAAGCGGCTTAGGGCCGCAAGGCATCCCATGACCCTCTGCACTCCCTTGAGGTCTCTGATTGGTCCCATGCTGGTTATGGCCGAGACCTTCTCTGGGTTGGCTTCGATGCCACGTTCCGAGACTATGAATCCCAAGAGCATGCCTCGGGGGACCCCGAACACACACTTCTTGGGATTGAGCTTGATGCCCTTCTCTCTAAGGCATTTGAAGGCTATCTTTAAGTTGTCGACGAGATCCTTGGCCTTTCTGGTCTTGACCACAATGTCGTCCACATAGGCCTCAATGGTTTGCCCGATGTGGTCGCTGAAGACCTAGGTCATGCATCGCTGGTACGTGGCCCCTACATTTCTGAGGCCGAAAGGCATAGTCATGTAGTAGTACATGCTGAATGGGGTGATGAAAGAAGTCGCAAGCTGGTTGGATTTTTTCATCTTGATTTGATGGTAACCAGAATACGCATCAAGGAAAGATAGGGTCTCGCACCCCGTAGTGGAGTCAACGATCTGATCGATTCGAGGTAATGGGAAGGGGACCTTTGGACAGGCTTTATTCAAACCGGTGTAGTCCACGCACATCCTCCATTTCCCATTTTTCTTCCTAACTAACACGGGGTTAGCCAACCACTCTGGGTGGGACACTTCCTTGATGAACCCGGCCGCCAAGAGTTTCCGCACCTCCTCGCCGATGGCCCTACGCTTTTCTTCATCGAATCGGCGCAGGCATTGCTTCACCAGTCTAGAGCCAGCCCGGATGTCCAAGGCATGCTCGGCGACCTCCCTCAGTATGCCCGGCATGTCCGAGGGACTCCATGCGAATATGTCAGCATTCGCACGGAGGAAGTCGACGAGCACGGCCTCCTATTTGATGTCGAGGGTGGCGCTGATCCTCAGCACCCGGTCGTTGGGGCAGGCGGGGTCGACTAGGATGAGCTTGATGGCCTCCACAGGCTTGAACGCCCCTGCACGACGCTTGGAGTCAGGCGCCTCGCCACCGAGTTGGTCGAGGTTGGCGATGAGGGTCTTGGCCTCCGTGAGAGCCTCAGCATACTCGATGCACTCGACGTCGCAGTCGTATGCATGTTTGTACGTGGACTCAATCATGATGACACCATTGGGACCTGGCATCTTGAGCTTGAGGTAGGTATAGTTGGGGACTGCCATGAACTTGGCGTAGCACGGCCGCCCCAGGATGGCATGGTAGGTTCCCTTGAACCCGACCACCTCGAAGGTAAGGACCTCCTTGCGGTAATTGGAGGGGGTGCCGAAGCAAATGGGAAGGTCGATGCGCCCGAGGGGTCGCGTACGTTTCCCTAGCACGATGCCGTGGAAAGGCGCGGCGTCGCCTCGGAGCCTCGATCGGTCGATTTCCAAGAGCTCTAGGGTGCTGGCGTAGAGGATGTTGAGGCTGCTGCCTCCATCCATCAACACCTTGGTGAGTCGGGTGTTGCCGATGATCGGGTCGACTACAAGTGGGTACTGTCCGGGATTCGAAACATGGTCGGGGTGGTCATCCCGATCGAAGGTGATTGCTTCCCAAGACCAGTCGAGGTATCGAGGAGTGGCTACCTTAACCGAGAAGACCTCTCGGAATTCCCTCTTTCGCTGACGTGCCGTAAGGCACGCCGAGGGTCCATCAAAGATCATGAAGGCGTTGTGTACCTCGGGGAACCCTTCGTCCTTGTCATCATCCCGGTCGTCGGCACCTTTCTGCTTGGCGTCGTTGTCAGGAAGGCCGAGCCTAGCATAGTAACGCCGCAACATGGAGCAATCCTCGAGGGCATGCTTTACCGGGCCTTGGTGTAAGGGCAGGGTTTCTTAAGCATGTCATCGAAAGGCCTAGGGCCCCTAGGGCCTCAGGGATTCTTGCGTTCTGCGGCCGCGACCAGATCGGCCTCGAGGATGGCCCGCTTCCCCTGGCGATCCTTTTTCTTTCTTTTGGGGAGGTGGGGAACCGAGGCCTCGGGGGCATCATCCCTCCACTTCCCCTTGGCATCGTTCTTAGGGAAGATGGCCCCTACAGCCTCTTCGCCCGAGGCGAATTTGGTAGCGATGTCGAGGAGCGCGGCAGCCGAGCGCGGCACGTTCCGGCCTAATTCTCGGACCAAGTCTCGGCAGGTGGTGCCAGAGAGAAAAGCCTGGATGATCTCTGAGTCGCCAACACTGGGCAACTCGGTGCACTGTTTAGAGAAGCGCCGGATGAAGTCTCGGAGAGACTCGTCTGATTTCTGGCGATAGCTCTTAAGGTCCTAGGAGTTTCTAGTGCGCACGTATGTGCACTGGAAATTCCCGACGAAGATCCTAACCAAGTCGCGCTAGTCGTGGATCTGAGAGGGAGGAAGGTGCTCGAGCCAGGCTCGCGCCGAGTCTGACAAGAGCAAGGGGAGGTTGCGGATGATGAGCAGGTCATCATCCACGCCACCTAGCTGACAAGCCAGATGATAATCAGCAAGCCAGAGTTCGGGATTAGTCTCGCCGCTATACTTCATGAGGTTGGCTGGTTGTCAAAACCTGGCTGGGAACTGAGCGCTGCGGATGGCCCTGCTAAAGACCCGAGGACCAGGTGGCTCAGGAGAAGGACTGTGATCCTCCTCGCTGTCATAACGGCCACCTCGGTGTGGATGGTAGCCTCGGGCAGGCCCCTCATTGTCGTGGTGTCGTCGCCTGCTGACCACCTCATGGTCTACCTGCACCTCACGTTGGTTGCCGAGGCGGTCGAGCCGCACGGGGACCCCATGGGCTGTTGGCGCCCGAGCGGGCTCAGGACGAACCGAGGCCTCCCTATCCTACCGAGGCGGTGCTGAGGGGAGGTCCAAGGCGGCTCCGTGCCGCTGGGAGGCAGAACTCTCGGCCTGCTGCACCACGGCGGTCTCGAGGAGATCCCAAAGCTCGCCGCGAACCCGTTGCCCTTCCGTGGTAGAGGGCTCAGGCATCGCGCGCACTAGCATCGCTGCAGCCGCGACATTCTGGCTAGCGCGATTGAAGATTGGGGGACGATCGTCCCCTTCATTGTCGTTGATGCGGTGGTGCACATCGCGGGCCCACCGCCGGGCTCCTCCACCGTCACCGCGGCCCTACTGCTCCTGCTCGAGAGTGTTTTGGAGCTATTGCAGAAGGAGTCGATCTTGCTCGACCTTGGCCTGAAGCTCACGGAGCTGCTCTAGGTCTGGGCGTCGAAATTGTCCGAGGGTAAGGTTCTCGTTCCGTGCTGCCGGTGGGACAATGCATGAAGGCGTGGCATCACCCGTTCCCTGATGAAGCAGAGTACGGTTGCCTACCCCCTTGTCCTTGTCGCCCGTGCTTGGCATCCCAAGTCCGACGTGGAAGCACTCACGGGTGGGATCGTAAGTACCTTCATCGTCAGAATTGGAGTAGCCAAAACAATAATCACTTGCGGCCAAGAAGCGGCGCATGGTTTTGCAGTTGTGGAGGTCGGAGAAATCCACTCCGGCCCATGCCTCGTCCTCCTCCAAGGAGTCGGCATGGGTTTGGGTCGACGTGGTGGTGTCGAAGTCGAGAGCGGAGCACTGGCGGTGTCCTGAGAGATCCACATGAGCGGAAGTGTAGGCGTAAGCATAAGAGGCGGCGACATTTCTTAACCCGAAGGGGTATGGAGATGGTGCTGTCGCCGGGCTCTGCTCCGCCGGAGTTGGCTCCTCAAGGAGTGGTGGGGCGGAGCTTGATGTCGGGGCATCGCCGGGTGCCATCGACGTTTTTCCCTTGTCCAGGCTCAGGCTAGATAGGTCCCCAAACCAGGGACCCTGCACCAATAGCTGGTCGTAGGATACCGGCGGAGAGCGGTGAGTCGCCCTGGGTTCGCGTAGCATTAGGGTGATCCTGCTCGTGTCATGCTCGGCGAGCGCGGCGAGAGCGGCTGCCTAAGCGCCGCCTGCGCCTAGGCTGCTGGTGCATGACGTCGTCGTCGACAGGTGGGGCTCAGGGTGTGAGAAGTACCATGTCGTACTCGTGCCCTAAAGACATGAACTCTAGGCTCCCAAACCAAACCACCGTGCTGAGATGCAGCGGTGGTACAGGGTCTGCCATCCGGAACTTGTTGGGATGACGAAACTGATACACAGAGGCCCCTACCTGGCACGCCAACTGTCGGTGTTTTGGACTGGGGGATCCTCAACCAACTAGTGAATTTGTGCTGCATGTTCCCAATCCCGGATGGTGATGCAAAGAGACACAAGGCTTATACTGGTTCAGGCGATTGGTGCCCTACGTCTAGTCTGAGAGATCGATCTTGTATTCCTTGCATCGAAGTGCTTGTAGTAGGGGGTTACAAGTTGGGTGAGAGAGGGAGCTAGTCCCAGGTCTCAGCGTGAAGCGATGTGGACTGCTTGAGATGTTGCTCTCATGTAGCAGGGAAGTGTGCGTGTTACAGAGTGTTGCTCTTTGTGGGTGCCTGTCTTCCCCCCTAGAAATGGCCCAAGTCCTTTCCTTTTATAGTTTGAAGGGAGGACAAGGGTAGTACATGTGCTAACTATATGGCGTCGTGCGAATAGAGGCGGCGTGTCCGAGCCCTGTAGCCTGTTCCTATGGCGGTGTGGTCATCGGAGTGGTCCATGCTTGGAGCGCTGGGGCGACGTGCTGGTCATATCCGACCCTATGCGTCATGGGAGCTCTAGGGCTACCTCAGAGCGGGCGCGGCGGTCAGTGTGTGGGTCGCTGTGGATTGACTGCGCGTGAGGCCGAGGCTCGGTTGGTGCCGAGGCTTAACCGCGATGGGGGTCTCGGCAGATGTGAATCCCGAGATAGCCGAGACCCTGGCGTAGAGTGCTGAGGCCTAGAGGGAGCGATCGATCTGGTACGCTGGTTCGGAGGCGATGATGACCCAGGCCAGATTTCCCATGCTGCGTTGTCTTCAGGGCGGGGGTTACGGGCACAGTGCAGTTCAGGCGCTGATCGTGGGCACAGCGCCAGAACACAGTGGCCGGTAATCCCCACTGCGCCTTATCCTAGCCGGTATGGCGTTGATGTGACTCCTTGTCTTGTCGGCCGCTCTGCGGTGTCGAGCCGTCGTCTGGCTGAGATTGCGGGAGTGGCTGACACATTAATGGGACGTGACATGCTGTCGGGAAGGCTGGTCGAGGCGAGAGCGATGGGTTATTAACAAGCCAGCCTCGAGCGATACGAAGAATAGCTGTCTTGCTCGAGGTTGGACGCACGAGGCCTCGGGCGAGATGGAGATTGGGCTCCCTACCGAGGCCTCACGCGAGGTGGAGATTCTGTCAGGGTGTTGAGACCTCCCGTGCGAGGCCTTAGGCGAGGCGGAGAGCCGGTGGGCTTGGTTGGGGCTGGTGGTGAACCCAGGGCTTACCTTCTAGCTTTGTTGTTGATGGGATTTAAGTAACTCTTTTGGTGTATGCTCGGGGTACCCCGTTTTATGGTACCCGACAGTAGTACTTGTCCAAAATTATTTTCACATGGTAAAATTGCTTGGGCAAGCAACATGAATCCAAAAAGAGCTTAATTTCCATATCTTTGTAGAGTTGTCATCAATTACCAAAAAGAAAGAGATTGAAAGGTCCTTGTGTTGTTTTGGTAATTGAGTGACAACCTAGGTGGACTAATTGTGTTTATGTGAGATACACAGGTGATTAGTCCATAGGAACATGTGTGTGAGCAACATATGCCATGAAGGTGAAAATGGCTTGAAGATGTTGCAAAGCTCACACATGTGATGATGAAGGGGCTCATTGCAAATGAGACATGACATTGAGTCATGTGATCAAGGTGGAGAAGATCAAGACATGACTTGGCTTGATGGACCGGTTGCAACCCTAAAGGGCTAGTTGGAGGCTTTGGAGCGATGGACCGCATGGCGGTGAAGCTTAAGCAAGACTTGGCACCGATGGACGAAGGCAATGGTGAAAAGCAAGTGGAGTCAAGATCGATAAACCAATATGATCACATGATGATATAAAGTGGATCATATCACTATTGATCATGTTGGTGCATGTGTTGCATCAACAATGAAGGAGATGGAATGGAATGCGCAAGGCAAAGGTATAACCTAGGGCATTTCATTTCACCAGTCATAGGTGTGTAGAGAAGTTGATGACCGGGTTTTGGATAGATGGTTGTACTATTAAGAGGGGCAAACTTGTTTGCATATCGGTCATCTAGTGCCACTCGAGTGATCTAACTTTGCATCGTCGCTAGGATTGAGTGGCGTGGCAAGTTGGGTGGCTAATCCTTTGAAAAAATGAATGTGAAAATGCTAACACACATACACATAGTGGTGTACACATGGTGGTGTTGGCACATTTATAAAGGAGATGAAGTTGGAGTTGATGTGGACAGTCCGACGGTTAGAAGGGTTTGAAACTCCACCGACAGAGTGTTTACCCGTAGAGTACGGATAGTCCGACGGTGCCACCGACGCCCTATTCAGAGATGATAGGGTCTCACAGAGTGGACCGGACGCTGGTCACGTGGTGACCGGACGCTGGGGTCCTGCATCCGGTTAGTGGCAGCAGAGAGCGCATAGGCATCGATCTTCGATCGGACGCTGACAGGGTGCGTCCGGTCAGGCTGACATACGGTGACGTAGGTAACACAAAAAAGTTGGAGAAGGACCAGACGCTGACGCTGCATCCGATCGTGACCGACCGGACGCATCCAGTCACGACTGGTACCTTACTAGAAATGACCAGACGCTGGGGTTGCTGCGCCCGGTCAGTTTAAGCAGCTGTGTCTGGTCATCACTTGACTGTTGTGATCAAGCAACTAAGGTTGAACGGAGGCGACACGTAGCGAGCATCCGTTGACCGGACGTTGAGGTCCAGCGTCCGGTCGATATGACCGGCATGTCCGGTCAACCCAAAAATGCCCAGTGAAGGGGTAATGGCAAGTTCAGCCCATGGGGCTATAAATAGAAGGAGGTCTCGGCCATGGCTGGGGTTGAGCACCTCGGGGGACTTTGTGTCCATGCTTGAGAGTGCTTGGGAGCCCTCCATCTCACATATGCTTGATAGTGATCATCCGATTGTGTGAGAGAGCGATTCTAGTGTGATTGCATCATGAGGTTGCATCGAGTAGCACTAGGTGATCGAGTTGCAAGCCAGTAGTGCTTGTTACTCTTGGAGGTTGCCACCTCCTAGATGTCTTGGTGGTGGTCTCCGTCGAAGCCCGCAAGAAGCTTTTGCGGTGCTCTGGAGAAGAGCTTTGTGAGGGGCATTGTGCTCGCCCCACGGGAGCCACGAAGAGCAACTCTAGTTGAGCGTGTCATTGAGCTACCCTCACTTTTGGGGTAGGTTCTTGCGGTGCCTGACGTGCAGGCTTGGCGGGTGATGCCAATTAGCCGTCGAAGCACCAAGTGAGTGGTCGACACAATGGGGACTAGCGTGTTGGCAAGCACATGAACCTCAGGAGAAAAATCACCGTGTCAACCTTGTTCTTCCCGTTGTTTTGGAATCCCTTTACACAAGCTTATGATTACTTTTATATACATTGTGCTTGTGTAGTTGCTCTTGTAATTAGTAAGCTTGTGTAGCTCACTAGTTACCTTCTTGCTTGTGTAGCATAGAAATAGCTCCCTTGCGTGGCTAATTTGGTTTGTGTAACCTTGTTAGTCACATTGCTTAGTTTATGTAGCTAAGTATTTGCGCTCTCTAATTTGGCTTTGGTTGCCTTGTTATTGAGCATTGCTAGTGAGCTTAGTTGGCTTTGTGCTTTTGCTTACTAGCATGTGTAGGAGCTCCCTTGTTGCTTAAAGTACTAGTGGCATAGGTTTGTGTGACCTTACTTCTAGAATTGGTTAGGTGAGCTCTAGCTAGCCTGGCACCTTTGTTGCTTAATTAGTATCTTTGGAAGGTGCTAGAGAACATAAATAGAGGGGTGTAGTCTTGGCTAGACCGATAGTTTTAATTTCGCACTTGTTTCGGTTAGCTGACGTGATTAATTTTAGAAAGGACTATTCACTCCCCTCTAGTCTGTCATCTCGACCTCACACCCGTGTTGTGCCCAGTGAAGGGGTATATGGCTCTATTTCATGGAGGCTTCTATTTAAGCCCCATGGTCGGCTCAAGCTCACTCTCTTGGCCATTTGCATTGACATAGCAACCTTGTGAGCTTAGCCAAAGCCCTCCCACTCATTTTCATCATTGATTCAACATCTTTGTGAGATTGGGAGTGAATCCAAGTGCATTGCTTGAGTGTTTGCATATAGAGGCACTTGGTGTTCGTGTTTCGCTATGGGATTCGCTTGTTACTCTTGGTGGTTGCCGCCACCTAGATGGCTTGGAGCAGCGAGGATCGTCGAGCGGAGGTTGGTGATTGTCTCCGGCTCCGATCATGGTAATTGTGAGGGGTTCTTGACCTTTCCCTGGCAGAGAGCCAAAAGGTACTCTAGTGAATTGCTCGTGGCTTATGTGATTCTCATCTTGTGTTGGTTGTGCGGCACTGAGGGTTTGGCGTGTGATGCCAGTTAGCGCGTGAACCTCCGAGTGAGTGAATCACCACAACGAGGACTAGCTTGTCGGCAAGCAAGTGAACCTCGGTAAAAAATCATTGTGTTATCATTTGATTTCGAGGTGATTGGTTTTTATTCTTGTGATTGATTGGTTCATTCCTTGACACGATGGTATAACTATCTTGCTCTCTCTCTTTACATTACCACAAACTAGTTATCAAGTCCTTTAGTGTAGCTAGTTGTGAGAGCTTGTTAGTTTGGTTAGTGTGGCTCTTTAGTTAGCCTTTGAGAGCACACTAACTTAGTGTAGTACCATAGTCATTGTGTGGTTAGAATCTATAGAAACTAGAATTGTGGTAGGTGGGTTGCATTTTTAGTAGGCTAGCGCAACACTTGCTTCGCCTCATAATTGTCTAACCGGTTTGCTAAGTGTTGTTGTAGAAATTTTTAATAGGTATTCACCCCTCCTCTAGCCATTAGGACCTTTCAATTCATCACAATAATTCCTACAAGTTCATGTTTTACCCATTTTAAGTGCCTCAAATTAATTAGTCTACTCTTGAAAATTCTATGAAATTAAGTGAACAAAATACATTAGTAGATAGGCCATGATTTTAGGAACCTAACAAAATTAGTTTCACAATTTTTGGACATCTACACAAATTTATCTTGAATTTACAAATTTACCTTTAGAAACTAAATTAGAAAACGCTTTAGAAAAAGAAAAGGGCCGGTGGCCAACGATTCAGCCCAGCAGCCTAAGAGGCTCACGCGGGAGCAGCCATGCGCGTAGCAGGCTAGCCCACCAAGTGGCCCGTGGTGAGGAGCCCGCGCGCGCTTGCCCATTTTGCAAAAGAGGGCTCGTACTCTTACAAATTCAAATGACACCATGCAACACCATTCCACTAGTCTCAAGTTTTGCACAAAGCACCTCAGAAAATACCTCGCCTTCGCAATAGGCGGGTCCCAGACGTGCCCGTGCATGTCGACGCGGCCCCGGCCAGCACCGCCCGACCACGCTGGCCTACTGAGGCCCAATAATGACACGTCTACTAGACCGACATGGACCTACACGCAAAAGTAGAAGGCGGTGGCACGTTCAACGGTGTACTAATCCCACCTATCCATATCGACGGAGGATCCGTGTGGCGGCATGAGTGCTCCGGTGAGTCTACGCCGTATCGGATGGGTCGTGATGGCGAAGGGTTAGAGGCTCACCGCGGTGTGTGCTATGGAGATGGTTGAAGCAGGGGAGGATCGAGGCGGCCTAGCCACATGTGCCCGAGCATGGCGGCGACGTTCCGCGGTGGCACCGGCGCATCACCACATCGCTGACGGGTTTCCTGGCCAAAACAGCGCAAGCATCGGATAGAGGTCAATGTGAGCCTTGAAACGCCACCAATCAAACCCTTACCTCTGGGTTATGGACTTACACCTAAACCACAGGTCACGTCAGCGCTCATGACCGGCGGTGGTAAAATGCCAAATTGCTGGCCCACAGTGCACCGATGGACCAGAGAGAAACAAGGCGCTTAGCCAACCTTCTAAGCTATCCACAGGAGCGAGGGATTTCGCTGCGAAGCTATAACTTGGCAATGGGAAGAGGGAGAAATGATGGCGGCTCCACGCATGGTGAGGCGGTCGAGTGGTCTACGAGCGAGCCGAGCAGTTAAGGTGGGCAGCTCCGGTTGGTGGCAAAGCGAGCACATGGTACAGTTGACGAGACGGGAAGGGTTGTCGCGAAGCGCATGGCATGAAGTGGCAAGACCAAGCGGGGTCACCGGTGCCGGCTAGCGGTAGAGCAGAGCAGGGAGGCGTCCGTCGCCACTGTGACTGGGGTCATCATCATGGTAGGTGAAACAAACGGTGGGGCGATCGCCACGTCGGCCAAGCCATGGCAGCCGCAGCCCTGCCTCGAACTGGTGCTCGGCATGACGGCTAGCCGCCCGAGCCCGGCAAGCCCACGAACAACGGCAGGAGCAAGGCCGCGACCCCGCCGAGAACAGCAAGCAGAGCCAGGGACGCCGCGTGGCAACGTCCGGACGCACGCGCTCCAATGGAGCGGCAATAGCCCAGCCACGCTTGAGCTCATCGCCAGCCGCATCGTGTACGCGGTGACCGTAAACTCCGACTGAGTGGCTGCCAGTAGTGACTTGCACAATTTTTAATGTGAACCAAAGGTTGTCGATGAACTCAACTAAAGTCCAACTAATTACGCTAACCCGAGGCCGGTACTACCCACTAGCTAGCGAAGCAAAACTCATGCCCCGAGAGCAACTAGAGAGGGAGATAGAAGCATGCCAAAATGAGCTCGTCGTGCCGGCGCCAGTTCGCGAACAAAGAGCCAACGACATGGTTCACAACGCAATCCAACGTAGTTCGGGCAATTTTTGCGAGAGCAACGTACTATCCAACACCACAACCACTTATACCAAGCTCGAACACTCACTTTGATGCAACCAACGATACCAAAACATGAAATTAATGTTTAGGCATTTTTGTTAAAATTTAAATGACAAAATCGCATCGTCTTACTACTTTTCCATACTTAGAAAATTTAAGGATTCAATTCAAACTAACCGCCATTAACACTTTTGTTACAATTTTTAAAAGGCCTAAACCCTATTAACTGCTACCTACAAGTATTTCATGGGATAGTCCATACCTTATACTAACCCATAGGAGCAAAATATTTAAGCACCATTTAACTATTTTGCTCAATATAATTCGTCAAAAATGGTATTTTAACAATAGTTCAAGTGTTCGCCGACTTAACGAAAAGAGCTTATCTTAACGTCAAATTTGATTTTTGAGCTCTCCAAAATATTAGTTAACAACATCTATTTTCCAAAAGTTAAAGTTGTATTGTCATCTACAAAGTTTGTACTTCCAACTTTATTTAAGTACTAAATACAAGTTATGTTTGATCCTTGTTCCTAGAAATTGTTTTTCGCCTCATGTGCGTTATAAATTTTTAAAACCCAGAAACTTGTTAGTCTATTCCTCCTCGGACCTAAATCTCGGTGCTAAACAGGATCGTAACGCCAGGGTGTTACAACAATCTTGCTCCTGCTGTGTTAGTTATTTTATTAAACGGGTAGCTAACAGTACTCAACTGCTAGGAAGAAGATGGCTGTTGAGACGGAAGTGGGCTGTAAATGGCGGACATTTTGAGCCCAATTCGTTAGTGTGATTAGTGTGCATCCCTTACCCACATTGGGTTCCAATCGACAGGCAGTGTTGCTGGTGGAATGGTGGGCTAGGTTATGTGGGCCTTAGGCTTAGGCCCGGCTTCGAAGATTGAGCCCATGCCTTTTGCAGCTTCTAACACCTTTCCCGTTTTCTTGCTCTCAAAAAAAATTCTCTTTTCCTTTTCTTTGCGGGAAGTAATTTTTTCCCCTTGTCTTAGCTCTTATAATTAATGATGAAAAAGTATTTATTTACAGCTGCTGCATTATCACTGATGACCCATGAATAATAGTAACACAGTTCTGAATAGGATTGTTTACGAATATTGATAGACCCAAGTTTCCTTTTTGTTGAGGTCAAAGGGATACACATACACTGTTGCCTACAGAACACATGACAACCGCGTCTTTTTTTTTCAAAATCATTATATCTAATTGATACGATCATCTAAAAAGGTAAAACAGTCGCTTCTTCTGTTTTTTTTAAATGAAATCACAAGCGCATCTTCTATCACATTCAACTTGAAAGTAGAAGCATAGGGAGTACGAGTATAGCTTAACTAATTAAATCAAGCACTTAGGGTGTGTTTAGTTGGGAGGTGAAAATTTTTTAGTGTCACATCGGATGTGTCGGAAGGATGTCGGGAGGGGTTTTTGGATACTAATAAAAAAACAAATTACAGAACTCATCAGGAAACTGCGAGACGAATCTAATGATACTAATTAATCGGTCATTAGCACATGTGGGGTTACTGTGGCACTTAAGGCTTTTCATGGACTAATTAGGCTTAAAAGATTTGTCTCGCGATTTTGCCAAGAACTGTGCAATTAGTTTTTTTTCGTCTACATTTAGTACTCCATGCATATGTCCAAACATGCTCTTTTACTATAGGAGGTAAAAAATTTTGAAAACTAAACAGGGCCTTAGTATGGACACTCTGCCCCCTATGATCGTGTATGTATCATGTATGTGAGCTAAACCGTAGCAAAGAGTCCTTTATTTTTCACTAAAAAAAGAGTCCTTTATTAGCTTGTCAAAATTAACTTTTTTTGCACAACGGTTTGTCAAGATTAACTGATCATAGTTTAGTTCGTTGCGTGTACTTATGGTGGTAACAAAACTTGTGTATCTGGGTTGGTACCGATGCTCTTTTTCCTGTATTTATTTTGGAATTTAACAATAATTTTTTTCATTAATAGACACTGTGCTTGTCCATAGCGATATAACTAAAACAACTTCGCTAATTTTGAACTCTATCAGCTCACATTTAAAAAAAACTTATTACAGAGATGAGATATGCATGCGTATGTTTATTTTTTCATTAATAGACACCGTGCTCGTCGATAGCGATATAACTAAAATAACTTCGCTAATTTTGAATTCTATCAGCTCACATTTAAAAAAATTCTTATTACAGAGACGAGATATGCATGTGTAGGTTTATAGGCAGGGGGGCTGCTGGGGCTACAGCCCACCCAAGTGAGCCTGATTTCTTCGTTAGATCACGGTTACTTAGTCTCAAATCATCATTAATCTCTAGCCCTAGTCCTAAATCTTTATTATCTAGTCTTCATTTTATTCTCATCCTACATCCGCCACTGTTTACCGGAGTGACAGCGCAATTTGAAAAAGAAACAAAATTATACTACTTCATATGCATGTAGCATGAGCAAGCCAAACTAGACGGCTTCGAGAGAGAAAGGAAACGGAAGGATTATCCCGTGCACGGACGTTGTGTGCACTTTGACCTCAAAAGAAAAGATGGTGCTAGCATTGTGCTTTATTGTTGAGGCCTTATTTAGATCTAGGGTGTAAATTTTTGGAGTGTCACATCGAATGTTACATAGGGGTGTCGTATGGAGTGTTTGGATACTAATATCAAAATAAATTACAGAATTCGTTAGTAAACCACGAGACGAATTTATTAAGCATGATTAATCCGTCATTAGCACATGTGTGTACTGTAGCATCACATTGTCAAATCATAGACTAATTAGGCTTAAAAGATTCGACTCGCAAAATAGTCGCAATCTGTGCAATTAATTATTTTTTAGTCTATATCTAATACTCCATGTATGTGTCCAAATATTCGATGGAATATGGTGTAAAGTTTTAGGAGAGAAACTAAACAATGCCTGATTGATTGATTTTTTCCCAACTTTGATTGGTTGATTCCTTGGAATTGGCTCCAAGCATGGTTTCTTTCAACAGAACTTTCCATGTTGGCTTGGCAAGTTCATTTGTTCGATGTTAAGGCATGTGGGGTTAATTTATTTGTTTGATGCTAAGTGTCTTTTTCAGCTCTTTGAATAACAATAGTAAAAATTTCAAGTAGTAATTTCTTGACATATGTTTGATGATAATGAGGCTAGTCCCCAATAGAAGTTTAATGGGTAATGATGCGGTGCGAGCGGCGTCCGCTCGGATGCTCCTTGGTGAGCCACGACGCCAGCCCAACTATTCCCTCCCATCTGCTCAGGAGTTTCGCAAAAAAATCATCTCATATAGTCGCTCCTATCCTCCCGCAACTCATTCATATCTGCTCCAGGGGCAATGCCCACCACCGCAGCAAGCAAGAGGCATGAACACGTCAAGGGAAGTCAGCAAATCTGGACAAGCGTAGCCCCGGTCGCCGTCGGCCTAGGTTTCCTAGTGGGCTACTCGGAATTGGTGCTCTCGAAGCAACTGCTCCACCTCCTCCTGCTGTTGGGGTACATCCATCGCTTCCTCCTCTAGGCGTTCAACGCCATGGGCCTCGGTGACCTGACGGATCTTGGGGACCACCACTAGGCGATGTTGCAAGATGGCAGGGTGCACGACTGCCTTCTCCCAGTTGTGCGGCTGCTACCTCCCCGTCGCGTCACGGAGCAGCCACCTACAAGCATCGTCGGGCCGCTGCCTCTAGCACATCGATGAGCCTCCATTCTCTCAAGGAGCAAGGAGATGTTGCGCAGAAAGCACATGTTGCAAGTGTATATTTCAAGTGTTTTAGAGCTATATTGCAAGTGTTTCATACGGATGTTGCAAAAGTAGATCGGAGATGTTGCATATATTGCGATGGATGTACACGTATGTTGCAAGCGTCTATCCCCGAGCTCATGTTTCATCTGTATTTTCAGACGTATGTTGCAAGTGTGTTTATGTGGATATATTATATGTTTCACACATATGTTGCAAGTATTTTATCTGAATGTTGCATATATTTGCTATGGTTTACAAGCATTTTTCAGGTGTCTTTTGCAAGTGTTTTAGAAATATGTTCCAAATGTTTCATCTGCCTTTTAGACGTATCTCGCAAGTGTTGCATCTGGATATCTCAAAAGTAGATCGGGTGTTGCACATGTTGCAATGTCACCTCGCTTGCTCCAGCTGCAAGAGGGGGCGCAAGAGGCTACAGATGCTGCATGGGGTCGAGTAGGGCACAGACGCCATGTTAGGCTGACTCGAGGGCGGAGTGTAGGTGCAGGAACAGGGTGTAGGCACGAGCGTTCGAACGCGCGCGTCCGTCCGGACATTTGGGCTCTGGCACTACCGTTCCATTTAATAAGGTGACACACCAGTAAAAATGATGACATGACATTGGATTATCCGGACATTGTCCGATATCTATACCCAGGTATCCAAGCCAAAGGATTAAAGAGCGTCACATCGCCTCATCCGATGGTTAAAAATGCAACTATGGCCTTGTCTGGCCCCCAGGGGCCAGGCCACGCCTCGTCCGACGTCGAGGATGAGGTTTCCGCCACATCTGACCCCCAGGAGTCGGGCCACGTCTTATTCGACACCGAGGATGAAGTTTCTGCCTTGTCCGACATGTAGGGGCCAGGCCACGCCTCGTCCGACGCCGAGGATGAGGTTTTCACCTTGTCTGGCCCTAGGGGCTGGGCCATGTCTCGTTTGACGCCAAGGACGAGGTTTTCGCATCGTCTGACCCCTAGGGGCTAGGACTTGCCTCATTCGGTCCCATAGGGAGGACCCCACCTCGTCTGACCCCCCGGGGTCGGAATCCATCTCTCCTGGCTCCTAGGGAGAGATTTCGCCTCACCCAATTCTTGGGGATCAGATCTGCTACCGGACCAAAATAGTGGTCCCAGGGTAGGGCACGAACCGCTTCAACCACTACGGCATGAAAGTGCATGCCCGGGAACACATCTCGAACGTGTCCTGATGTGACTGGCGGTCGCATTGGGCCATGCTGAGAAACTCGCATCACCCATCGCGTCAATAGGCCAGCACTATGCTACCAACTCCCTGCATGACCACTGCCCAACGTCGGTCAACCAACATCAGTTGACTGGCACTATACCGCGAGTCCCCGCATGGTTTGTGTCAGGAGACCCTTTGACCATTCCATCTGCTCGGATGGAATGGAAGACAAGAAAGGCACGCGACGCTCGCACGTAAGGTGCAATGGCCAATAGGACCCTGATACGACACCGCTGCCACCATGATCTATAGGGTCAGCAGGACCCACGCAAAGAGGAGAACAGTGCGCCTTTGAGAGCCTTATTTCTCTTTCTTTTTTCCTCTTCCCTTCGGTTGTAACCCCTGCTTTCCCTTGACCTATAAAAGGGAAAGCAGGGAGTCCCACTAAGGAGATCGACTCATCACACGATGATTCATCAGACAAACATACCGCATCACACCAGAGACTTGGGAGCTACCTCCCTCTCTCGCCAGTTTGTAACCCCCTACTACAAACTAGACGTAGAGATATTCGGCCCGAACCAGTATAATCCTTGTATCCTCCTAGCACACCATCCGAGTCAGACGCACAATATCCAAATTTACTAGTCGGTGCTTACTCGACACACCGACAGTTGGTGCGCCAGGTAGGGGCCTTTTTGTGTGTTTCAACATCGACACCAGGCCTCGGATGACTAGTCACAGCATCAACTGGGTCCTGGGCACACACATGCGCTTTGGGGACCTAGACTTCATCATCATGGTGGAGGGAGAGCTAGCGCGGGCGCCTATCGTCGTTCAACCCTTCCACCCCACCTGCCTCGATGCGATCGCTGAGGCACTTGAGGAGCTATAGCTACATGCACCTGAGGCCCGTGCCCTCGGAAGCGACCAGCTCCTCGACTTCGACTACGGAAGTTTGGAGCATCAGCTCGGCATCTTCCTAGGACCCCAACTGTCCCGAGACGACCTATGCCACCTCACCTTCTCATTCACCAACATCATGACATAGCTTACCGTTGAGAGCTGCTCTCCCTGGAATATCTCATTCGGAGCGCCCGATAGTGCTCCCGTTCAGTCTCTGCAATGCCACAGAGATCGTTGGCCACCTTGTGGTGCAACGCATGGTTTCATCCCCCATGAGCAACGAGTTCGTAGGGGTGATCGAACACATCGTGGAATCTTTCCATGACCTCCTCATAGAGGAGCTAGAGTTGCTCTCTGGCTCTAACTCCAGCACGGGGAGCCATCACCCCTCTCATGAATGCTTCATGATGGGTACCCCCAAGGGACATGTTGAGAGCATCCATGAGGAGGAGGCTACCCCAACCAACAACCTCGACGATGAGGTCGAGGGGGATGCAGGAGCCCCACCTTGCCTGTGGTTGGAGCAGTTGAAAGCCCAACACCTGGAGCTTAAGGAAGCACGACTCTAGCTCGAGCTGGAACGAGCGGAGCTCAATCATGAGATTGAACGCCACGGAGACAGAGGATGCACACGCGCCATGGCCCATGACATGAACCGAAGGATCATCAAGGACGATCAAGCGCTCCCGCACTTCACCCGAGCAAGCCAGAACATCGCTGCTACAATAGCCCTGCTCAGCGGGCTTCCGGAGCCCACGAGGATCGATGAGCCCACCGTGAGGTTTGAACGCTGCTCGAGCGTGCAGCTATGCAGCAGGCTGAGAGCTCGCTATCTCAGCAACGGGAGCTCAACGCCAGCTAGCGCTCGCCCTTCGTGCAGCCCGACAGGGACTCATCAGTCCACCAAGCGTCGCACGGTGGCAATCCGCGCATCACGGTTCTGGTGCAGGAGCACCTTGGCCTCAACCATGATGCGTGCGACACCCTCGACGCCCACTGGCATACCCGCAATGATACGAGGGAGGGGGCCAGCCATGGTTACCATCCTCGACAGGGCAGACGATACAACCATGAGGAGGACCAGAGTTATAGCCCCGAGCCGATGGGGCCCTAGGCTTTTGGTTGGCATATCCTCAAGGTGGCACTCCCGCCCCGATACCGTCTATTGACTAATGTCTCGAAATACTCCAAGGAAACAAACCCTGGCCTGTGGCTTGAGAATTACCGGCTCACCTGCCGGGTTGGCGATGCGGTCAGTGACGACTTTGTCATCCACAATCTCCCCCTGTTCCTAGCTAACTCAGCATGAACATGGCTAAAGCACCTTCTGCCCAACTACGTTCAAAGTTGGGCGGACCTAAAACAAATCTTCATAGGGAACTTCCAGGGAACCTACGCATGCCCTGGAAACCCCTAGGACTTGAACAACTAGTGACAAAAATTGGGTGAGACTCTCCGCGAGTACATCTAACACTTCTTTAGGTAGTGCAACGAGCTTCCTAATGTCGCCGATGCCGACGTCATTGGAGCCTTCCTGTTAGGGACCACATGTGAGTCCCTGGTCCACAAGTTGGGACATAAGGGCCCACGGACTACCAAGGAACTCCTCGATGTCGTGACTAGCCATGCTTTCGACAAGGAGGCGGTTGGAGCAATTTTCGATCACTCTAGAGGCAAGACAAAGCGGGACAAGGATGTCGATGAAGGCCCCTTTGACTGCTCTAATAATAAGAAGAACCGGAAAGGACATGGAGGCTCGCTCGTGGTCACCGCCGAGCGAAAAGTCGGTCGAGCGACGGCCAAGGGCACCCCCAATCACTTCAACAAGCTACTCAAGGGGCCATGCCTGAACCACACCTTCCCCGTCAAGCACATGTACAAGGACTGCTCCCTCATGAAGCACTTCTTCACCGGCGGCTCCAAGAAGTGGGAGCAAAAGAAGAAGCCTGAGGCAGAAGCTGATGACACCATAGTGAAGGATGGCGGCTTTCCATCATCGGATGGTTGCCTCATGATCTTCGGTGGCCTAGAGGTATATGACTCCAAGCGTCGATAGAAGCTCGTGCACCGAGAGGTCTACGAAGCTGAGCCCTCCATGCCTGTTTTCCTCAAATGGTTAGGGTCTCCCATAACCTTCGAC
The DNA here is from genome assembly GCF_019320115.1 of Miscanthus floridulus. Taxonomy (NCBI): domain Eukaryota; kingdom Viridiplantae; phylum Streptophyta; class Magnoliopsida; order Poales; family Poaceae; genus Miscanthus; species Miscanthus floridulus. The sequence goes on from NC_089596.1 coordinate 8,025,052, forward strand.
CGATTCGACCACCTAGATAGCATCACATACCTAGGCAGGTACCCGCTCGTGGTTGACCCTATTGCCAGCATGAAGAGGCTCACCAAGGTACTGATGAATGGGGGCAGCGGCCTCAACATCATATACGCTGAGACTCTTGATGCCATGGGCATCGACCGATCATGCATTCGACCAACCAGGGCACCTTTCTACGGCATCGTGTCAGGAAAGCATGCCATACTAATCAGGCAGATCGACCTACCCATCACCTTTGGGAATCCATCCAACTATAGGACAAAGACCCTCACCTTTGAGGTAGTCGAGTTCCCCCTGGTCTACCATGCCATTTTGGGGCGACCATGTTACGTGAAGTTCATGGCCGTCCCCAACTACACCTACCTCAAGCTCAAGATGCAAGGCCTACACAGGGTCTTCACCGTCGACACTTCCTTCCAGACGGCCTATGAGTGCAAGGTCGAGAGCCGCGAGCTCACTTTGGCAACCTTGGCTTTTGAGGAGCTCACAGCCATCGGGAAGGACATCGCTGAACAAGCGCCCGATGTGAAGCGGGCGACCAAATCCTTTGAGCTTGCAGAGAACGTCAAGGAGGTCCTCATCGACCCCAACAACTCCGTCGACAAGATGGTGCGCATCAGCACCGCCCTCTCCCCCAAGTAGGAAGGCGTGCTTATCGACTTCCTCCACGCTAATTGAGATATCTTCACATGGAAACCATCGGATATGTAGGGAATTCCAAGGGAAGTCACCGAGCATGCCTTGAAGATTAGGCTAGGCTCTAGGACGGTCAAACAATGCCTTCACCTCTTCAATGAGGAGAAGCAGAGGCTCATCAGTGAAGAAATCACTAAGCTCTTGGCGGCCGGTTTTATCAAGGAAGTATACCACCCATAGTGGTTATCCAATCCCGTTCTTGTAAAAAAAGAAAAGTGGGAAATGGAGAATGTGTGTCGACTACACAAGCCTCAATAAGGCATGCCCAAAGGATTTGTTTCCTTTGCCACGCATAGATCAGGTAGTTGACTCGACCTCAGGGTGCGAAACCCTATGCTTCCTTGATGCGTACTCCGAGTATCATCAGATCGTGATGAAAGAGTCTGACCAGCTCGTGACCTCTTTCATCACCCTGTTTGGGTCATTCTGCTACATTATGATGTCGTTCAGACTCAAGAACGCTGGGGCTACATACCAGCACTTCATGACCAAATGCTTTGGAGACCCCATCGGGCAGACTGTTGAGGCTTACGTGGATGACATCGTAGTCAAGTCCAAGCATACCGACCAGCTCATGGCCGACCTAGAGCAGACCTTTAGGAAGCTCCAGGAGAATGGCATCAAGCTCAACCCCAAGAAATGTGTCTTTGGGGTCCCAAGGGGCATGCTGCTAGGATTCATCGTCTTTGAGCATGGCATCGAAGCCAACTCGGTAAAAATCTCAGCCATCACAAAGATGGGCCCGATTCTGAACCTAAAGGGAGTTTAGAATAATACTCAGTGCCTTGCAACGCTTAGTCGCTTCATTTCACACCTCGACGAGCGGGGGCTCCCCCTTTACCGGCTCCTAAAGAAAACCGACCAATTCACATGGACGCCTGAGGCTTAGGAGGTGCTTGACAAACTCAAAGTGCTCCTGATGAAGGCCCCGATTCTAGTCCTGCTGGCTAAGGGAGAGCCGCTCCTACTCTATGTCACAGCTATGGCTCAGGTGGTTAGTTCCGCCTTGGTTGTAGAATGGGGAGAAGAGGGACATATCCTCAAGGTATAGCACCTAGTGTACTTCATTAGTGAAGTCTTGTCTGACTCCAAGACACGCTACCCCTAGATCTAGAAGCTCTTTACGCCATCCTGATCACCAATAGGAAGCTACGCCACTACTTCGACTCACACTAGGTGACCGTCGTGCCATCCTTCCCCTCGGCGAGGTTATCTAGAACCAGGAGGCCACATGGAGAATCACAAAATGGGTGCTCGAGCTAATGGATCAGGGCATCATGTACACCCCATGAACGGCCATCAAGTCTCAGGTATTGGCTAACTTTGTGGCCGAATGGACCGAGACCCAGATGCCACCGATGGCCGTCGATCAGGAGTACTGGACGATGTACTTGGACAGATCACTAATGAAGAAGGGCACCGGCGTTGGGCTGGTTTTTGTTTCCCCAGTCGAGTGTGCATGAGGTACGCAATTCACATCCACTTCTCGGATTCAAATAATGTTGCTAAGTATGAGGCAGTCATCGATGGCTTGCGCATCACCACTGAGTTGGGCATCCGATGTCTTGACGTCTGAGGTGACTTGAAACTAGTCATCGACCAGGTCATGAAGGAGTCAAGCTATCACAATGCGAAGATGGCTGCAAATTGTCATGAAGTCCGACAGTTGCAGGACAAGTTTGATGGCCTTGAACTCAACCATATCCTGAGGCGGCACGATGAAGCAGCCGACACATTAGCGAAGATGGCATTGAGCCGAGAGCCGATCCCCATCGGCATCTTTGCTAGCGACATGCACAAGCCCTCGATCCGATATGAGGAACCAGAACAGACTGGCAATGAGCCACTAGTTCTGGGCTCGAGGACTAACCGACCCTTAGTCCCATCCAACCCAGAGGTCATGGAACTCATCGAAAACCTAGTGGTGGAGCTCGACCCTCCGACCGACTAGAGAACACCTTATCTCGATTGCCTCCTCCATGAGGTGCTCCCTGCCAACAAGATGGAAGCCCGATGGCTCGCACGTCGCGCCAAGTCCTTCATCATCATCGAAGGAGAGCTCTACAAGCATAGCCTCACTAGAATCCTACAGCGCTGCGTCCTTACCGAGCAGGGGAAGGACCTGCTGGAAGACATCCATGGAGGGGTCTACGGACATCATGCCGCACCTAGAACCTTGGTCGGAAACGCATTCCAGTAAGGTTTCTACTGGCCAACCGCAGTGGCTGACACTGAGTAGGTCGTACGCACCTGTAAAGGATGTGCAGTACTATGCTCGACAAACTCACCTATCGGCTCAAGCGCTCCAAACGATCCCCATCATGTGGTTGTTTGTGGTCTGGGGGTTCGACCTAGTAGGGCCCCTCAAGAGGGCGTTTGGGGGCTTCACGCACTTACTTGTTGTCGTGGACAAGTTCATGAAGTGGATAGAGGCTTCGTCGATCACCATGATCAAATCCAAGTTGGTCATGTTGTTCTTCACGGACATCATCCACCGATTCGGTGTCCTGAACTCCATCATAACCGACAACGGCACACAATTCATAGGGAAGAAATTCCTTCAGTTTTGCGATGACTATCAAATCCGCGTTGATTGGGCTATCGTGGCGCACCCCCATATGAATGGGCAGGTCGAGCACGCAAACAGCATGGTCCTACAAGGCCTCAAGCCTAGGATCTTCAACTATTTGAACAAGTTTGACAGATGATGGGTTGTCAAGCTTCCCATGGTACTCTAGAGCTTAAGGACGTCTAGCAGCCAGGCAACCGGTTACATGCGCGTTTTTCATGGTCTATGGCTCTGAAGCCATCCTCCTAACTGACATCGACTATGGAGCGCCGAGGGTCAAGGCCTACAATGAGTAGGGAAACAAAGCATCTTTGGAAGACACCATGGAACTACTTGATGAAGACGTGTGACATCGCCCCTCTCCATTTCGGCCAAATACCAGCAGGCGCTGCAACGGTACCATAGCTGACACATGCTGGGGTCACACCTTTGGCGTAGGCGATTTAGTCCTTTGCCTACATCCTAAGCAACAAAAATCACCACAAGCTTTCAACAGCCGTGGGAAGGACCAGTATCATCATCGTAGAAGTACTCCTGACCCGGCACCTACAAGCTCAAGACTAAGGACTGCAAAGCCATCAGCCAATGCTTGGAACATCGAACAACTACGTCGTTTTTACCCTTAGTCTTCCAAGTTCCAAAGCTTTCAATATGCTTATCAAACTAGGTGATGTTTCTGCAAAAATCAAAAAATGTTACCTCCTATCGGGCTTCGCCTCCAATCTGATCGGACTTTAGTAATACCCAACCCTGGTGACTACCTGGGGTCAGGTTTTACTCGGGGGCTGATAAGAGTACATATACTCAGAAACATTTTCCCATCCGACCCTTCTTTTTTATGACTAGACCTAGAAATAAGAATGGCCAAAAACTAACGATGAGTAAAACTGGTCGGAGTGCAAAAAGCCTACGCCCCGATGGCTACGGCATCGCTTGCTCACTAGCGTGATCATTACTCAGTCGCTCGTAACCTAAGTTTCTAACGCCTTAACATAAAACAAGGGTCGGATCGCAACAAACTTTATATATATATATAGGGAGAGAGAGAGGGGCCAAACAATGTTTCCGTCCATAACAAAAGTCTTTACAAAAAGGTCGATGCCAGACTCAGGTACCTAAGTAAACATTGGTGCTTTTCATTGTGTTCTTGGATTTCCTTGTGTGACGTTGGTGCTTTTCATTGTGTTTCTAACTTTATGACTTCTTCGTCTTTTCGTTGTGTTCTTGGATTTCCTTGTGTGACGTTGGTGCTTTTCGTGGGACCGGCCTCCATAGACCCCTAATGTTGGTGCCATAGAAGATCCTGGCACATCAGCCAACCCCCCAGGAGCTAGCTAGCATGGTGCCAGGGTGCGCCATGATGGTGCCAAGGTAGACTTGGCATGACCTAAGGAAGCGGGGGAGGTGGAGGCAGCGATTGTGCCAGGGGAGGCACTCATGGAATTGGTGCCCGCACCGGTCGATGTGCCCGATGTGGAGCAGACGGGAGAAGGCATGACCAAGGCATCCCCTACAGAAGCAGCGATGGCTTGGACTTTGGAGCCCAAGCTGCTAGCCTCCTCAGCCATCGAAGGGTCCACTCCTAAGGGAGCACCGGTGACTAAGGGGGTGCCGTCGGCCCCTATTAGGCCAACGCCAGTGGTTGCCATGGCCAACCTCTCAGTTGGGGCTGGGTCCTCCTGGTCCCTTGTTCGGCTAGGCGATGATCTGCTTGCGTGGGGAGGAGGCCGGCTCCAATGGGCCAGGCGGCTAGACCCGAGTGACTCGGTGTTCACCCTCGATGACCTAGTAGAGGAGAAGGACTAGACAAGCGTGCGCTCAGGACTTGAGTCCGTAGTCCGCTCCTTGACCAATGCATTGGGGGTACTAAAGGATGACATTGCCCTAGCCGGCCAGGTTTGCCGTGTCTTCATGTTTTCTACATTCGAGCCTTGTTTATATGATTCTAACCTGTCTTTTTCGTAGTCCCTTATGATGTGCAGCTTATGATGCGCAGCCGAGAGAAGTCCCTATTCCTTCATCGCGAGAGGGAGGTCTAGGGGCTTGCTGCCAAAGTGTTGTGGCTACAGGAGAAAGTGGCGAGCCTCTAGACCAAGGAACAGGAAGCCCATCAACACGCCGACAAGGTTGAGGACAAGCTCAAGGTTGCGGTTGCTAAGGCCGAGGAAGATGCCACAGAGCTTGGATGACTTCGCCTGACACTCGACCTTGCTCGACGTGCGCTCAAAAATGAGCAGAAGTCGAAGGAAGAAGCCGAGGGCCTGGCCGCCGCCTTGGTCAGGGATGTTGGTGCACTCCAGAGGGAGAAGACGGTCCTCGAGGAGCAAGTGAATGGTGAGGCTCGGGTTACCTTTTTGGTTTATGTTCAAAGTCATTTTTTTGACAATCTTTGGTGTTTGGCTTGGGCAGCCCTTCAGAGGCAACTCTCCAAGGTGCGGGGTCAACTCTAGTCAGAGAGCAATGACCACGACACCTTGCGTGCTACCGTCAAGCTGGTCTTCGATGACCTCAGGGTTGCCCCGGACATGGAGGCAAGCTCTCTCGTAGTGTGGGTTACCCAAATCCTAGATCAGGCACGCGCTCGCAAGGGAGGCCCTGCACACAGGCGTCCATTGTGTGTTTGCCTTCGCCCGCTCCCACTACATCGACATCGACCTACGGGTGATCAGTGAAGGCTTCACGCCTGGCTACACTGATGCCAAGCTAGATGAAATGGAGAAGGAAGCAGAGCCCCCAACGTGGGACCTAATGGAGAAGTTTGAAGAAGAAATCCTGCCCAAGAATGTTTAATTAGATAGCCGAGTCTGGCATCGGCCTTTCTGTAAAGACTTTTATTATGGCCAGAAACTTTGTTTGGCCCCTCTATATATATATAAAGTTTGTTGCGATCTGACCCTTGTTTTATGTTAAGGCGTTAGAAACTTAGGTTGCGAGCGACTAAGTAATGATCACGCTGGTGAGCAAGCGATGTCGTAGCTGTCGGGGCAAAGGCTTTTTTCACTCCGACCAGTTTTACTCATCGTTAGTTTTTGGCAATTCTTATTTCTAGGTCTTGTCATAAAAAAGAAGGGTCAGATGGGAAAATGTTTCTGAGTATATGTACTCCTATCACGCCCTGGCACCTCCTTGATCCGATGGCCGGTGAAGATCGGCAGGGGTGGCGGCGGCGTTCTTTAGGTAGAACTAGAGCTTATGCCACCCCTTGTTTTACTTTGACAAGGGGATGGACATATACTCTGCCACTCGGCTGCCCCACAGACGGATGCTCACGCACCCCATTGACACCGCTAGGTCTGGCTTCTTCTTCTCCGTCTTCTTCTGTAGCTCAACAGCAAAGAAGTACTTGCATAGCTCAAAGTGGGGCTCGATCCCCAGATACCCCTCGCACAACTTGATGAAGGCCAAGATGTGCTAATTCCCATTGGGATTCAGATGCTGTAGCTCTATCCTATAGTAGTGCAGCAGCCCTTAGAGGAATCAGTGGGGAGGAGTCACGAACCCCCACTCGTGGAAGGGGATGAAGGAGACGATGTAGTCATCGGGCGGTGATGGCACATCCTCGCCACTTGGTACGATCCACTCATTTGTCGTGGTCCTTGAGCAGAGAAGGCACTTCTTGACTAGACCCTCCATGTGCACGTGGAGAACATCAGAGCTAGGCCATGGCTCCATTGAGGAATGAGGATGGCAATGCAGAAGATACAGCGGCGGTGTAAGGATGGAGAACGAGAACTTCACTAGTGATGGAGTGGAAACAGGGAAACAAAGGCTGGGACTCGGGAGCGAAAGGCAGAAAGATTGGAAGGGCAAAGGATGCGGCTACGCGTATAGAGGCTAGGGAGAAATTGCTTTGTTTATAAGGGCGGAACGGGCAAGGGGCGAACCATCCACATAAATTAACGTGCCACATGCCCCACTAGATCCGTTTCCTTCGAGGCTCGAGCCCTCATTATTTCTCGCAGCATCAGTCGCCTCGCCACCTCAAGAGATGAGCGCACGCCTATCCCAATCTTCCCTGCGAAGGATCTGTCAGGCGAAGGTTCGACTTCAAAGGCCATGGGCTGCCGTAGGTAAGAGGGATACATAGCTGAAAACGCTCCTACAGCTCATTAATGCCTAGGAGTTCAAAGGCTGGCCTACTAGTGGGTTCACGGTCGGTCTAGGGCACCTTAGAGTGAGGGGAGGTTAAGGATGGGCCCGCTAGCAGCCAGTACCCAAACCGCATGAAGCGCCACGGGCATCCCGACCCTCATTTCGAGTCTTGGATGATGCAAAGTCCATGGTGTTTCCCCTAAAGAAAGGCATCAAGCCCTCGGACCGGTCGAACGGATCTGGGACTATATGAACTAGCCACCAAGAATCTAGAGTCAGTCACCAGCTGACCTCGAACTGAGCCCCATGAAGGGGATGTCAGGGGCTCCACTCGAATAAGCCCATTAACAACTTACCGAGCATCGTGCTCTGTCCAGTGAGGAAAGCATGGCCCGGCTCAGCCCCTTTGTTCTAGTGAATGAACGCATCAGGGATGATGATCACAAGACAAACCGACCCCCGACCGAACCCCTGCTACGCATGGGGGCTCGGGGGCTCGGCATCGCAAGGAGACCAAACACACGGTCCATAGACAACGGAGAGTGTCATACGCAGCTTGCCATTCTGCAAAACAACAATAACAAACAGTACTCTCGTATGCCCTCAGGCAATGGACTGCAAAAATCCTTTGCAGTAGTGTCTCACTCCTCCAAAGGCTCGGGGGCTACACCCACTAGGTGCGCTCGCGCGCACCTAGTGGAAAACGAATTACTGGCGCGTCTCCTCCCTGGGGCTAGGCACCCGTGTCCACTTTTGCCAATCTCCCACATAGAGGCTTGGTGTCTAAATCCTACTCGGTTACCCTACACGGTATAACGAACCAAGGGGAAAAACGCTAAAGTTCCAATAATGACCCACCTCCATGGCACAATGGCCACAGGAGCAACAAATCATGAAAAAAGCTTTTGCAGGAGTGTCTCACTCCTCCAAAGGCTCGGGGGCTACTATCGCATATCTATACCCAGGTATTCGAGCCAAAGGATTAAAGAGCATCACATCGCCTCATCCAATGGTTAAAAAACAACTACGGCCTCGTCCGACTCCGAGGGCAAAGTTTCTACCTTGTCCGACCCCTAGGGGCTGGGCCATGCCTCGTCTGATGCCGAGGATGAGGTTTCTGCTGTGGCAAAACTGCCCTAAATAACGCACTTATGGAGTTGCTTGTCTTCCCCTAGACACTAAGCACCCCAAGAGCGAGCTACATCGGGCGAATTCTATTAAGCACACCCCAAGGGAGAGCCCGAATCATCCACATTTTTTCTTGCAGGATCCAATAATGAGAACAAGTTTACATTACTTAGTCCATTTCATACATATAGAGTTCTTAGAAATACATTATTATAGTACCAAATTCAGAGTACGAAATTAAATAGCAGAATGAAAAGAACCATCTATCGATAATATACAAGGATCCATCTGTGCCCATGAGAAGAATCCTTCACACAATGGCTACTCCTCAAGCTACACCTGCATTTAGGGCAAATAAACCCTGAGTACACAATGTACTCGCAAGACTTATCCGACTAGCGGGAATAATTTCTCAACTCCAGCGATATGATAAGCTTTATGGTTTGTTAGTTTTCTTTTTGTGGAAAGCAATACTAATAGTAAATCCTTATGCATGTTTATTACTAGCAGTCATGATTAGTTCATTATCTAACCATTTATGTAAGCACCTATTCTACTTTCAAACAGGAGTTGAGCAAACAGTTCCATTTCACCACCTTTCATCTTTTAGTTCTTACTACGGTGCTAGACTGTAGACAAGTCGTACCGGATCGCCCGGCAATTCATGAATCAATGTGCCTAGCTGGGTACCCCGAGACACATGCCCCGCTTGTACCCTAGGTACAAGCAGGACCAACCCACCACTCTCCTGTCATGGGGTCTAGGTCCCCATCCAAACTTGGACTCTAAGCCCCCGCTTTGAGTCCCAGACTCAGTACGGTGCTTAGACCTCCGCCATCCCCTGCCTCCAATCAGTCGGTCCAGAAAGAGTCGGAACCCACGACAAGAGAGCAACAAGCCTTCCCTATGCCCATACACAAGTATGTGTTCAGGATAATAAGTCTATGACTTGCCTAGAACCCAATGCAACGGTTGGTCCTTAACCAGCAGAGATAGGGAAATAGTGTAACCAAGCTATGCCCTATTGGCCACAGAACACAACCTCTTACACCCACCAATACCTGAACCATATCCCTACCCGGTCACCATTTACTATTCACCATTTTTATCATGAGTGATAATAACAATCACCTATTATGAGTAACGGCAGGTTACTCATGCTACCGACATCCTGAGCATAGCAACTACTCGCCCAATCCTAGTAGGACTCATAGGTAGGTATATATATGCATGTAGTTTTCATAAAATGCCTATAACATAAATGCACATCATATATATATATTAAGTGATCATTCAAAATAAGGGTTATGCACCAGGGCTTGCCTTGGGCAGGCGGGGTGTCAACAAAGTCAGCAGCTGATGGCTCCGGGGCTCCCTCCTATACTAGAATCTCCTCCTCGAACTCCTCAATGATATCCTCATACTCCTGCTCACCCATAGGCATGAAATCTACCAACTCGTTATCTATATGCATGAAATGATGATGCAACACTTAATAATATGACAACAACAACTCTTAAAATAAGAATATATCCATCAAGCTACTAAGCTAGCTCTACTGAATAAGATGCTAAGTTACCTATTATGACCACCAAATAGGTATGAAGCATTTCATGTATTAACTTAGCAACTAACAGCATCCCTATTCTTATTATCGATTTAATATATAAACTACAACAAGGAATACCTAGCTACCATATTTCTCAATATATTCCAAGGCTACAAAAACTACAGTGAGCACCTAATAATGTCATGAGTCTACTGTAAAAATTTCAGAGCTGGCACTTCTAACATTTCATCATGAAAATTCATTTTCTAATTAATCATAATAACAACAAGCATTTTAAAACAAATAAAGTAACCCTAAGGATATCACAGAACTCTATGAACTAAATACACTAAAAGATAGATCATAAATTTAGGAATCTAACAAAATTTACTTCACCATTTTAGGACACTTTCATAATTTTATACTAATTATCAAAGATCAGTTCACAATTTAATTTAGAAAAACATTAACTAATTCATTAGAAAAGAAAAGGTGAAACCACCCATCGTGGCTCGGCCCACGCATGTGCAGTGCATGCCCACACATGACCCACCAGCGCGGTGTCATCATTTTGATTAAACACCAACGAGTAAATTTGTGTTATTGCGCATCTGGCCCGGATGGTATGCTAAAAAGACACAAGGTTTATACTGGTTCGGGCAGAATGTTCTTACGTCCAGTTCGTGGCTACTGCTCATGTTATTAGCATAGAAAAGTTCGTAGTAGGGGTTACAAATGGGCGAGAGAGGGACATATCCCAAGTCTCTGATGGAAAGATCGAATGGGTGCCGAGAGCTAAGTCGCTGCTCAGGAATGTGTTCGAGGTTCGACGCTAGTGGTTCTGCTGTGATGTGTTGTGATGTCTGATGTGGTGAATCGATCCTCTTAGTGGGGTTCCATGCTTTCCCTTTTATATGCCAAGGGAGAGCAGGGATTACATATGGGAGAAAAGAGGAAAACCAGAGGCAAAGGAAGTCCTTCAAGGACGCCAGGTCTTCCTTTTCCTCTATGCGGGCCCCGCTGACATGGTAGGTGGTGATAGGGATAGCTCCACACTGGGTGCATGTCCATTGATCCTGACAGGGCCACGTTGGGCGTTTGTCCACTAATGATGCCAGGTCCTAGTATTGTCAGCAAGTTGTCACGTCCCATTCCACCCCGATGGGTGGCGCGACGGACCAGGGTGTTGATCAATGGCCATACAGGGAGTAGGCAGTACAGTGACCATACATCTGTTACTGTGGATGATACGAGTTCCTTCTGGACCATAGTGATTGTTGTGAGCTTCCGTAAGGATCCATGACGGCGCCCACAACACTGTAAGGCAAATGTCAACGCCTACAACACTATTTGGGCTCTAACATGCCTGGAAGGTCGCAAAGCACCCTTCTAGCATGGCCTAACGATACTTTCCTATAGGCGTGCAGGGTACGGTCCTCGGTATTATGGTTGACTTTAGTGTCATGCCTTATCTACGCACGTCGTTATAAAGGACCAGCCCTCAGACATCAGGTGAGAGACGTAGGGCGAGGCGAAGCTAGCCCTCAGACATTGGGTGAGGCTGAGCCAGCCCTTAGACATCAGGCAAGATGGAGCCAGCCCTCAAACGTCGAGCGAGGTGAAACCAGCCCTCAGACATCGGGCGAGGCGGAGCTAGCCCTCAGACATCGGGTGAGGCGGAGCTAGCCCTCGAGGGTTGGGTGAGGCGGACCCAGCCCTCATATGTTGGGCGAGATGGAGCCATCCCTTGGACTTCGGGCGAGGCGGAGCTAGCCCTCGGGGGTCGAGCAAGACAGGGCCCATGGCCATGGGGACCACCGAGACAAAGCCAACCCTTGGGGGTTAGACGAGGCTAGGCCCACCACCTTGGTGGCCGGATGAGGCGGGACCCAGCAAGCGGCGTAGTCACGCTCTTGATCGCGCGGACAAATCAATGTTGATGGTCATTAGCTTCTCCTCTTTAGGTACCATAGTGTTGGTCCCTAACACGCGGCCTACGTGGGCGTGGCCCAACCGAGCTGCAACAGCCCACGACGGGGTAGCCCTCACGCTTTGGCACATTTGTGAAAACGTCCCCGCGCTATAAACGAATCAATCCGTAGTCCACAGCACTATTCCTATAGTCAGGTCTTAAGCAATCTAGCCCTTGGAACAATGCATCTTCACAACAGCTAGGTCCTCGGGCACCCACGCGCGCACCAGTGCGGCGGCGACAACACTAGGCGGTCACGCCGGCCAACCTAGCCCCTCCCCGCCCTCGATAGCGAGCCGATGCTCACCTAGATGCAAACGCGAAGCGGTGGCCGGTGAAGCGATGAACGAAGACACGGTCTAAGGCTCCCTCCATGGTGGTGGACACCCTGCGGTGGCGACAGCCATGTCCCGTGAGCCAAGGCACAAACAAAGCGAATGAACCAAAGGCTAGGCATCAGCAACTCACCCCACAGCTACCTGTGGCGATGGCTTCACTGGGGACAGACCAGGTGAGTCCGGCCACGCGCACATGACAAGCATCGTGACAGGCAGTGGTGGCACGACCATGTCAGCAGCGCCGAGAAGGTAGTAGCAGTGCAAGTGGGGTGCGCACATCGAGAAGGACTACGAGGCAAGGATGGGGTGCAACCAATTGGGCTCGGGAGGACTAGGTGGGTAATGCCCATGGCAATGGCGACTAAGCCTTTAATGGCGCGACGACAGACGTCTAGCTCCAAATTGGAGCTTGCCAAGACATAATTAGACACGATGTGGGATCGGTTGTCTAGTAGGCTTGAAGATGGAGTTGGGGGTGCACCGAATTGAAGAGACAAGACCCAACCATGCAGGACTAATGGCGCAGTCTGGCTGGACCGACAGCAGAGGAGGGATAGGAAATAGGGGATGGGGCCGGCTGTTGTCCAAGCTTTGGCAAGATGCGGTGGCCACACTCATGCAATCATTGTGAGCTAACGCAGCTAGGAGAGGGGGCATACCCACCTACGGGCGGTGGCAGCGCAGCAGCGTGGCCATGGCGCCGTTAATGGCGAAACGACATGCGCGTGACCTTAGCAAGCCCACATGCATGAATTCGTGACGACAACGACACAGAGGCATAGGCGGACACGATGGTAGCTTGCTGTGGCACGGCGGTGACAGCGCAGCGTAGCATGGTGATGGGATGGCGGCACAGTAGCATAGGTGGACGTGACGCAAGCGGCGTGGGTGCACACGGGCAACCCAAAAAAGCGTGACCGTGGCTAGCAGCAGCGTGGTGACACGACGAGGCAGGCGGCAGCGCATCGATCAGGGCATTGGGCCCACGATGGCAGTGGTGGGGCAGAGTGGCCAGGCCCACCATCCCCCAGCGTCTCACTGAGTGCGTCGGTGCGTGTGAGGGCATGCGTGCTTGCGTGCGTGAGTCACGTGCCTAGGCGTGGCAACGGCGACGCGGAGCCTATGCGGTGGTGCATGTGTGTGCGTGCATTGGATGAGCCGGTGTTGCGACACCGAGTGCCGAGGCACGGTGACCGCGCCCAGTCGCTGAAACCTGCTGTAAACGTGCCATGCACGCTTTTTAAAGCGTCCCAAAAATCCAATTCGTTGATTCAAATGCCAAACCACATTTTCTATACTCAAGAGGGCATGTTAGGGTACTAAAACAAGCCCGAATACCCCATCACTTCTTAACCCAATTCTTCTACAAAAATTACCAAACTTAGCCTTGTCAAACCATTTTCCGACTTAAGAAAATTGACTAAGTCTTGATCGGATTCATGTCAAATTTGATTTCCAAGCTATTAGGTATGTTAGCTAGTAAGTTCATTTTTCGACCGCAAGTATTTCATCGCCATCTACAAAGTTCATACTTCTAACTTTACTAAAGTTTTGTATATACATTCTATAGCGTTTTCGTTCAATAAAAATTCGCGAACAACCTTTCGTTATGCATTTCCATTTATCGTCTTAAGTTACAGAAATTGATTTACACCCTATATTACATACATTTACACATAAATATGATGTTCAAGCAGTGTTTTAGCAAAATATTTATAGTGTAACACCGAGGGTGTTATATCCGCCTCGTTCGACCCCTAGGGGCTAGGCCACGTCTTGTCCGACATCAAGGATGAAGTTTCCGCCTCGTTCAACCACTAGGGGCCGGGCCATGCCTCGTTCGACGCCGAGGACGAGGTTTCCGCCTCATCCGACCCCCAGGGGCTGAGCCACGTCTCATCCGACGCTGACGACGAGGTTTCTGCATAGTCCGACCCTTAAGGGTCGAGACATGCCTTGTCCGGTCCCACGGGGAGGGCCCCGCCTCGTCCGACCCCCGGGGGTCAGATTCTGTCTCGCCCGTCTCCTAGGGAGAGATTTCTGCCTTGCCCGATCCTTAGGATCGGATCTGCTATCGAACCAAAATAGTGGTCCCAGGGTAGGGCTCGAACCGCTTTAACCACTACGGCATGGAAGCGCACGCCCGGGAGCACGTCTCGGACGTGTCTTGATGTGACTAGCGGTCGCATCGGACCATGCTGGGAAACTCGCGTCGCCCATCGCGTCAACAGGCCAGCACTATGCGCCAACTCCCTGCCTGACCACCATCCAACGTCGGTCAACCAACGTCAGTTGACTGGCACTATACCGCTAGCCCCCTGCATGGCTTCTGTTAGAAGACCATTTGACCATTCCGTCCGCTCGGAATGGAATGGAAGACTAAGAAAGGCACATGCAACGCCCGCACGTAAGCTACAGCGGCCAATAGGACCCCAGGTACGACGCCGCTGCCACCACGATCTACAGGGTCAGCAGGACCCACGCGAAGAGGAGGACGGTGCGCCTCCGGGAGTCCTTATTTCTCTTTCTTTCTTTTTTTCTCTTCCTTCGGTTATAACCCCTGTTTTCCCTTAACCTATAAGAGGGAAAGCAGGGTGTCCCACTTAAGGAGATCGACTCATCGCACGATGATTCATTAGACAAACATACCGCATCACACCAGAGACTTGGGAGCTACCTTCCCTCTCTCGTCCAATTTGTAACCCCCTACTATAAACTCAGTGCTAGTAACATGAGCAGCTCGAAAGTGGACGTATGAGACATTCGGCCCGAACTAGTATAATCCTTGTGTCCTTCTAGCACACCATTCGGGGCAGACGCACAATATATAAATTTACTAGCCGATGCTTACTCCAAACACCGACAGACATTCTATGGCTTATAAGCCGGCTGATGTTGTTTTATTGTGAGAGAAAAATACCATATCATGGCTGATACGATCAAGCGAAGAGGGTGGATGGCTTCCGTCTCCAAGAAAGTAAGAAACCCATTGTGCACGGTTACCAACACATTGGAAACAAAAGTGAAACTCTACTTGGAGCGTCTCCACATGTTGAAACTGAGGGTGCGTTTAGATCCAAAAAATTTTGGATTTTGGCTCACTGTAGCATTTCGTTTGTATTTGATAATTAGTGTCTAATTATGGACTAATTAGGTTCAAAAGTTTCGTCTCGCGATTTCTCGACCAACTGTGTAATTAGTTTTTTTTTTCGTTTACATTTAGTACTCCATGCATGTGCCGCAAGATTCGATGTGACAGTTACTATGCAAAATGTTTTGGCAACTAAACGGGGCCCGAGGGAAACTCCACAGGGCCTAAAATTCCTACCTCAAGCACAATAACTATGTTGACACTTCTTTCCATATTTGAAATAATTTATTGTAAGTCAGCTATATTTTAGGTGCCTGAAATATAGCATTTCACGGCATCGTTCGGCTTATCCCATATGCGATTTGTTTGGCTTTTTTTTCAGCCGGAACATTGTTTTTCTCTCACAATATTTCAGTCAGAACAGTGTTTTTCAGCTAATTTCAGCCAAGATTCAGCAAGCCGAACAGGGCCAACGGTCCAAATCCATTAGCACAAATCACAATAAACAATTACAATTTTCTTTAAAGACAAAACTGTTCAGCGCATGAACGGTATGAAATGCGCACACATATACATACATAAAGTATGATAGGAAGAAGGGAATACGATAAGTGTTCGAAACATACCTTGTACTCCTTAACTCTCAGGCAACGTTTAGTTGGCACCCAACTTGGCGCCGCCAGATTTCATGTAGCTACTGTAGCTTTTCGTTTTTATTTAGTAATAATTGTCCAAATATTGACTAATTAGGCTCAAAACGTTCGTCTCGTAAAGTACAACCAAATTGTGCAATTAGTTTTTGATTTCGTCAACATTTAGTACTGCATGCATGTACCACAAGTTTGATGTGACGGGGAATCTTCTTTTTGCATAGTGCCAAATTTTGGATTTTGGGTGAACTAAACAGGGCCTCATAATGACAAGCATGTTTTGATTATGAAAAAGTCAAGATAAATTTTGATCGTTAATTTATCTTACTATATATATTGTCATTTGTTTAGAGACACTTAAAAAATGATACAAGTTTCATGTTGTAAACTTATATATAATTTAAATAATTATTTATAAGTTTATATAATTTAATGTTTCTCTATTTAAAATATGATGATTATTTTAGGACGAGAGGAGGATATGGTGATCGAGAGGCTGGATGGATTCTTCCTGGGTTCTTCTCCTCGAAGGCACCGGCTCAGCTTCTTCCCCACGGAAGAAAATGAAAAAGAGAGACGCGCATCGCACCGTGTCCATGTCCGTTTCCCTCGAAAAGACCGGTGCCCATCTCTGGCAGCATCTGCGTTCGTCGTCTCGTGATCAAACCGCGTGGTCTGGTCCTCGTCTTGTTCTTGTGCTTCATTCGTTCTCTCGGTTTCTCCTCCAAACCAAACCCCATTTCCCACCCCATCCCATCCCCAACAGGAGGAGCAGCGGAAGCAGCAGCAGGCCGCCCAATCCGGCCCGCCCGCCGCCATGTCCATCCGCAAGGCGCTGGGCGCGGTGAAGGACCAGGCGACGATCGGCATCGCGCGGGTGACGGGCGCGGTGGCGCCGGACCTCGACGTGGCCATCGTGCGGGCCACCTCCCACGACGACGCGCCCCCGGACGAGCGCCACGCGGGGGAGGTGCTCCGCCTCGCGTCCGCCACGGGCGCCGCGCCCGCCTGCGTGGCCTCCATCGCCCGCCGCCTCTCCAAGACCCGCGACTACGTCGTCGCCGCCAAGTGCCTCGCGCTCCTGCACCGCCTCGCCGCCGCCGACCCCACCGAGGGCGTCGGCCCGCAGTCGTTCCTCCACGAGCTGCTCCGCCCGACCCTCACCGGCCGCCGCGCGGGGGAGCCGGTCCTCGCGCTGCTCCTCGACTTCCGCGACGAGGCGCACACGGCGTCGTGGGACCACTCCACGTTCGTCCGCGCCTACTCCGCCTACCTCCTCGACCGCGTCCGCTTCCTCGTCCTGCTCCTCCCCGCGCCAACGCGCTTCCCCGCCGACTCCCGCGTCGCCGGACCACCGCAAGCGTCCGCGGCCGGCATGGACACGGAGGCGCTCCTGGGCCGCGCGCGCCACCTGCGGCACCTGCTGGACCGCGTCCTGGCGTGCCGCCCCGCGGGCGGCGCCGGGGCCAGCCGCGTCGTGCGCGCCGCGCTCCACCCGCTGCTCAGGGACAGCTTCAGAGTCTACGAGGACGTCGCGCTCGTCCTCGCGCTCCTCCTCGATCGCTTCTTCGACATGGACTACGCCGAGTGCGTCAAGGCCTTCGAGACCTACGTCGGCACCGCCAAGCAGATCGACGCGCTCCGCGCCTTCTACGCCTGGTGCGACGACGCCGGCGTCGCGCGCTCGTCCGACTTCCCCGGCGTCAGGCGCGTCGACGACAAGCTCCTCGAGACGATGGAGCAGTTCCTGAGGGAGCGCGGCCGGGCTGGACGCGCCTCGCCGCCACGATCGGCGCGCGAGTCTGCTGTCAACGCGCAAGGCGACGACGACGACCACGTCGACGACATGAACGGCATCAAGGCGCTCCCGGCGCCGCCAACGCGTTCCCAGCGCCGCTGAGCGCGCCCGACCGGTGGTGGTGCCGGAGAAGGAGGCCGATCAGAGCGTTCTGGTGGACCTGCGAGAACCGGCTGCCACCGCGGACGAGCAGGGCAACAAGCTGGCGCTCGCGCTCTTCTCCGCGCCACCGGCCACGAACGGCACCTGGGTCACGTTCCCATCGGAATCGGACGCCGCCGCAGGGCCAGCGGTGACCTCGGCGTGGCAGACGCCTGCGGCGGAGCCCGGGAAGGCGGATTGGGAGCTGGCGCTGGTGGAGACGGCGAGCAACCTCTCGAAGCAGGCGGCGTCGCTGGGGGGAGGGATGGACACGCTGCTGCTGGGCGGGATGTACGACCAGGGTGCCGTGCGGCATCAGGTGGCCGCGCAAGCCGTGTCCGGGAGCGCGAGCAGCGTGGCGCTGCTGCCCGGGCACGGCGCGGCGGCTCCGGTGCTGAGGCTCCCGGCCCCCGACGGCACGGTGCAGACTGTGGGCGGTGACCCGTTCGCGGCGTCGCTGGCGGTGCCGCCGCCGTCGTACGTGCAGATGGCGGAGATGGAGCGGAAGCAGCAGCTGCTGGTGCAGGAGCAGCAGATGTGGGCGCAGTACAGGCAGGGCGGCATGCAGGGGCAGCCCGCCGGGTTCAACGCCGGCATGGCCGTCGTGCCCTATGGTGGCTATGGGATGCCGCCCATGGCGTACAACCAGCAAGTCGGTGCGTACTATTAGCCCGGCCGGCCCAATAATGCTCGTGATTGATGACAACAAGTTTTAATAGCAGCGTGTGTACGTCACTCGATCGATTTTACATTGCAGTACTAGAAAATAATGTGCTAAGGAAATACTCGTGCATTACGGAGAGAATCAGGTTTCAGCATAGGCAGTGTCAGTCTTTGTCATGGTGACATGGATAGATGCTGTTTGCTTTGGCAGGCAGGAAACTGAAAGCCTCGTGGATTATGAGATTCTGGAAATGTCTTGTTGGGACTTGGGACGGCGAAATCATCGTACGTACGCTGTGAATAAAAGCTTCGTACGTGATGGCAACGCACACGTTCGTTCATGAAAACGTACGTGATTTTATGAAGTAGCTTTCCCCGTCAAACTAAAATTGTTTAACATAAACGTTGGATAAAACAGTTTCTTATGAAATATAACAGAGAGAAAGCCAGAAGAAGGTGTACTTGAGAGCTTCAACTGGGGAAGCGTGCATGTGAAAGTTGATTTTTGGACCTACCAAGAAGCTGAAAAACGGCTTTGTAAAATCTAGGGAAACAAGATTACCAAACATATCCTTTGTGTTGAATTTTGCAGCTGATACGAGGCTCAGCTCAAGGTAGTTGGTGTTATATGAATCTGTCACATAACTAACCATTGCTACACCAAAAACTAGAGTTGAGAACCACAGAGCTGCATGTTCTGGGGCTTCTGGCGTTGATGAGACTGAGTCAACCCGTTCTGCAGCACTACTTTGAACAGGTACTTTTTCAATGAACGAACAGTGTTTTTCTTCCCACAATAAATTATCATAAGCCAAATTTCAGCGAAACGAACAGGGCCATGGGGATTTTGCTTGGGCAACAGAAGAGAAGTCCAATGCACCCAAGAACAACCCGACGTCAACTTCGATAGGCCAGAGTGGGTTAACTAAGACTCAGCCCATTTGCTAGCTAACCGTAGTCTCTGCTGCATCGGTGCATGTTTGTCTCGGTTCCATCAGGGTCGGCACCTAAGCTGCCAGTCTGCAACCGAATAATGTGCGGCTTGTAACTATTGTTGCGTGTGCAGGTTCAGCCGCTCACCGTCATGGACCGTTCTGTTAGCAACCTACGTACGTAGCTAGAGGAAGAGGAAGAGGAAGGGGGAAGATAGGAGAAGGAGAGCGAGGAAGACGACCACTCCGGGCCGCAGATCTTCGGGTTGGGCTTCTTGGTCGGGCCTTCCTCGGCGATGACGGCCCAACTGCTGGAGTTGGCTGATCCATCGATAATTGTGTAGTACGTACGCACGTGTTGACGAAACACAGCAGCCGCCGCACGTGTCTGACGAACCGCTTTCGTTGTACGCAATTTATTTATCCAGAGTCTAAGCCCGTGTTCAGTTCCAAAAATAGTTTCAAAAAGTGTTAAAGTACCCGTCACATCGAATCTTACGGTACGTGCATAGAGCAGTAAATGTAGACGAAAAAAACTAATTGCACAGTTTGGTTGGAAATCACGAGACGAACATTTTGAGCCTAACCAGTCCATGATTGAACACTATTTGCCAAATAAAAACGAAAGTGCTACAGTATCCAAATTTCAACAAACCCTCCAACTAAACACAGCGTAACTCTAACCTAACTAGCCGTTTGGTTAGCAACCGCACGTGTTGATCGAAATAGCGTCGTTTGGTTAGCAACGTAATTTATCCAGAGTCTAACCTAGCCGGATATCTCTGTACTGAGATCATCCATCTACAAGACTGGTACGCGCACGCGCAACCATCCAACCATGGGTCCGGACGGTAGTCTGTATGTTCGCTCTAATTTATTTTCTCACACGGAAAAAAAAGTCACCAATAAAACCAGGTATTATTGTCGATACGGGAACCATGGGGTTTCCCACGAAGAAGAGAGAAGAAGACCTAGTCCAACTAGGATTCCCTACATATAATCCTACTAGAACTAGTTACACGTAATCCTACTAGGATCTCTACTTTGTAACCGACTAGGACTCCCATCTCTTCTGGACTATATAAAGGAGGGCAGGGATCCCTAGATCGGCACCTACACATAACCACAACATACCTCGCAACACAACAAATAGCGCAGGGCGCAACATACTATCCACACCACACTGGACATAGGGCGCCGTGATTTTTCAGCGTGCCGAACCAGTATAAATCATTGTCTCCCTGCGTTTACCATCGAGTTCCTACAAACGCCGATAACCCTCCGAACAAATCACCGTCCCGGGTACCCCGTGACGGGTTGCCGGTGGTAAAACATCGACAACTGGCGCGCCAGGTAGGGGATCTCGGCGCTTTGCATTCGAGAGCTCGGTGGACCTCAAAATCAAGATTCGTCGCACCGCCGTATTCACGTTCAGCATCGGCATCAATTCGTGCGAGCACGAGACCTCTTCGTCAACATCTACTCCGACTTCGTCAACTCAGCGAGATCCCAGTAGAAGCGCGACTGTATCACGTTCCTACTACACGCCAACCAGCATCAAACATGACTAATACAAGTACAAGTCGGACTGCAACTCAGACTCCATCACAACTCAGCTATATGCGGATTCAAGTCCAACTCCGACACAAAGAAGAGTCCTACTCCCACACGAAGCCGACAACGTGTGGGCCAATTATGAAGCAACATATCCAAGAGGTATACAAGCTATGAGATTGGACATAAAAGGATAACGACATGCAAGTCAGTCAGGATATACGGAATTAATGGATCAACCCGTGCATACACGCGCACACCCCCATCTCCAAGTCAACTTCGTATACGAATACATCACGGACATGCAAGAAGCTAACAAAGGAAGCAAGCAAGCAAAGCCAAAGGTGTTTGTGCATTGATTTATACATACGACATACTCATACGATAGAAGGTCAAGAAATACAAGCTATTCGGTCAATAAAGAGAAGACCACCTACAGCAAGCCGACAAGTCACGAGCAAGCAACCAAATTCTGGGAACCCGGCA
The DNA here is from genome assembly GCF_019320115.1 of Miscanthus floridulus. Lineage (NCBI taxonomy): Eukaryota > Viridiplantae > Streptophyta > Magnoliopsida > Poales > Poaceae > Miscanthus > Miscanthus floridulus. The sequence continues at coordinate 8,046,726 of NC_089596.1, forward strand.
ACACGTTCTGAGTTGTTTCGAGTACTCGACATGACATTCACTTGTTTGGTTAAACTCATCAGCAAACAACTCGGACGAGCTGTCCGACGACTTCATCATGCTGTTCGACTACATCAAGCAAGTTGTCGACCCCGCCTCCATCAGCTCGGATGCTACGCCAACAACTCGGCTGCAAACTGACTACTTGCCACACCGACCGACTACCCGGCTGCGGTGGTCAACAACGCGGCCACGAACCAAGCTAAGTCACATCTCATTTTTTATATATTCCAGATATTATTCGTATGTCTCTATGGCCATATCATCTTCCCTTAACCGCTGTTAATTTTCTCGGATAGTAAGCCTTAATTCGTGAAGCTTGTTTTCTCGAATGGATGGTCACGTCAATGAACCTCTAAACCATACAGATGGTCACGTCAAAGAACCTCTGAACCATACGGGTGGTCACGTCAATGAACCTCTGAACCATATGCGAGATTCAAGTGCTTAAACGTAACAGGCTACTACCCAGGAAATTAACCGACCTAGCAAGGGAAGACATAAAAAATCATCATGCGAGCAAACATAGTGCTCTAAGTAAAATCATCATGTGAGCAAACATAGTGCTCTAGGTCTTCTCTTAACGGTCACCGAATTCCTCAGGTAGAACACGCCTTAATCCGTGAAGCTTGTCTACTCACATGGACGGTCACGAACCGAGTGCCAGGCTCACATGGTCACGTCATGAACCTCTGAACCATACGCCAGAGATTCAAGTGCTTAAACGTAATAGGACACTAACTGAGGAATTTGCATGGCCTAGCAAGAGCAAGACGCAAAAAGTTTATATGCATTTCATAATGCAGGGGCCCGCCCCTGATTGATTATTCAAATATGGGACATGCTCCCCACTTCATATCCGGAATGTCATTTACAACATATTTTATGTTTAACATGCAGGGGAGCTACATCGGTACCATGAGATCAGGAAAACACGCTCCTGAGAGCTAGTCCAGAAACAACCCGAATTGATCAAAAAAGAACCCCGACAAGGTGCGGCAAGAACCAAGACAAGCGTTCAGAAAGAACCTGGATGAAGCGCAAACAACCTCAAAGAGGTGCTGCAAGTACCAAGACAAATTCAGAAAGAACCCGGATTGATCAGAAAACAACCCGGATGAGGTACAGACAAGATCAGAAAGAACCCGGATTGATAAAAAAAGAACCCCGGCAAGGTGCGGCAAGGACCAAGACAAGATCAGAAAAAACTCGGATTGAAGAAAAACATCCTAGATAAGTTGGGAACAGAAATCAAGACAAAAAAGAACCCGGATGAATAAAAAACAACCCGGATGAGGTACATACAAGTTCAGAAAGAACCTGGACAAAGTGCAAACAACTTGGAAGAGGTACACCAAGAACCAGAGAAGTCTAGAAAACGACTTGGAGGAATAAAAAACAACTCAGAAGAGCTTCACGGCTTAGTCAAAAACTAAGCTCGGGGGCTCGGCATTCGCTTCAACTACGCCCGGGGGCTCGGATTCAAGGATGAAAGTCCAAGAATACAAGTACTCAAGACTACGACAACACATCAAGACCCTTCATCCGATTTCTATTCTAAAGAAAAGTACTCGGAGAAGGCTCAGGGGCTGCGGGATACATAACCCCAAAAAAATTTTGAAGACAAGAATCTAGACCCTCCAACTTTTGCAAGCGAAAGCAAGAGGCTCGGGGGCTACACTCAATGAATGCAATTTTTACGAAAAATTGCACCCACCGAAAAAGAACTCGGAGCAACTAAGAAGACTAAAGGGACCCTCTGTCTTCTTGTCCCAACAAGCAAGAGGCTCGGGGGCTACACTCACTGAGTGCACTTTTGTCCAAAAGTGCACATCAGCCGAAGAAAAGACAAAGAAGACCATCTCAAGGTTTCACTTCAAGAAGAACCCGGAACGGATTTACAACAACTCAACGAAGACCAAGAAGAACAAGAAGGCTTTCGAAGCTCATCCATGAGATGCTCGGAGGCTTATCGATACGGGACCCATGGGGTTTCCCACGGAGAAGAGAGAAGAAGACCTAGTCCAACTAGGATTCCCTACATGTAATCCTACTAGAACTAGTTACACGTAATCCTACTAGGATCTCTACTTTGTAACCGACTAGGACTCCCGCCTCTTCTGGACTATATAAAGGAGGGTAGGGGTCCCTAGATCGGCACCTACACATAACCACAACATACCTCGCAACACAACAAATAGCGCAGGGCGCAACATACTATCCACACCACACTGGACATAGGGCGCCGTGATTTTCCGGCGTGCCGAACCAGTATAAATCATTGTCTCCCTACGTTTACCATCAAGTTCCTACAAACGCCGATACCCCTCCGAACAAATCACCGTCCCGGGTACCCCGTGACGGGTTGTCGGTGGTAAAACATCGACAATTATTCTACCCCTCTAAATATTGAAAACCATCTAAATAAACCCATGAGATGGTTTTGAAGGTGATTTTGTTAACATGATATATTAAAAGTCTATATAACCCTAACGTATCTAGAGTTGACTGCATGACTCCTCAACTATATTGCAGCCCTTAAAACATCTAATAATATGCATAGTAATGTAGGGTCGTTTAGACACTGTATCCTACCATACTGGCATAAGCACACGTGTTTATACATAGACTCATCGTATGCCGAAAAATTATACCACCAATATATACTACTTTGCTTGTGGATGGCGCGCTTGCGGCTGGCGCCCGCGTCCCGCCGCGTAGTAGTTTGCCTGGCCGTACCGAAAGATCAGCGCCTAGCTCGCGAGCCTCGAGGCTGGTAGTTGCTTTGAGGTTGACCGACCGGTGGAAAAGAACGTGTAGCTCGTTCCTGTCACCCGCTTCTTTCTCACACATATTTGTTTAATATATAATATGTTTTTATATACGTATTCTACGCTGCTAATATAAATACACGCACGTATATAATTACATCTAATTCTCATCTCGAGCATTATTATATTCGAATAAAGTATGAAACTATATATATTATAGATATATATGTATATATACAACACTTTCATAATCTTGTTCTCGAAAATAACGATATCAATAAACATTTAATTTACATCATTAGTTTCTTAGATCAAAGTAGAACTCGCCGTTGGGATTTAGCACTTTTTCTAGAAGAAATCCTGCTATTGACTCTTGAACTGCTTTCAGATGGTCTTTTTGCATGACCCTTTGTTTTAACCATTCAGTCTTGCATTTGAAATAAAAGAAAAAGTATTAATACATATATATATATATATTCATTTAAAAATAAATAAAAATTGATATATACGTACTCTGAGGACATCTTCAGGAGTTCTTCTTATGTGTACAGTGATAAATTCACAAACGTAGTATCCACACAAGTTATTATCTGGTTGCTGCCGCAAACACCACTATACGAGAAGAAGATTATTCTCATCATCTCACACGTAAAGTGAAGTACGATATAGTAATTAAACACGTGGGGAAGTATATATAGTACAACTTACTGGTATTTCAACTACATTAAGTGGTGCCTTGCAATCCTTGCGGTGTTGCCGAATAAACTCTTTCCAAATCCTATGCGACCAATAATGTACGATCGTTAATAAATTATGGCAAAGTCTATTCAATAATAGTTGTGCACGAGAGATCAAAATTACCCCTGGATAATGTCTATCATATCTTGGTATAGTGCCCGCTCTTTTCTCAATGAGTCTAAGATTACTAACCGACTTGAGTTTAACTCAATGACAATGAGTATCCAGTGAAACCTGCATTGGTTTATACATACACGTACATGTATATAAGTTGTATTGATATTACATAAAATGTGTAGACTACATTATTATTAACACTTACTCAAAGTTGTACGGGAAAAGTATTGTTGTCTTATCGTGCTGCTTCACGAAGAACTTCATGATATTCGTCTGTGCTTCAGATACCCAGTGCTCCTTGACAATAATATCGGTTTTGAATACGATATAAGGATCAATGAAGCCAACACTGGTGTCTTGTATTCTTTGGAGCTCTGACATCTAGAATCTGTATATAAATATAAGTTACATGTGAGGATAATTATATACACGTACGTATGGAAGTGAGTTTATTAAATAAAAGTAAGAATCACTTACAAACAAAAGGGGCTAATGATTGATTTGTCCAAAGCGTCCAAGTGGTATAGTTGATGCAATTCTTCGAAACTAATATGTAAGATGTCATCGCCACGGAAGTAATGATGGTCTCTAAATCTGACAAAGATCCACTGCTCACCCCTGCCACACGCATGCATGTACCACTTGTTGAGCAAGTACATTTGCGTACCCAATTCATTCAGAGCCACAGGGTTGTACAGACTTTTGCCAAATTTATAAGTCTTCCAGGTATCAACTTCCAGGTTCTAGATTGGAGCTTTGCCCGTCAATTGATCCAAGGTTAAACCAGTTAGTTCAAAAAAACATTAAGGTCTTGAACCGACACTTCTCCAGAGTTGTCTGGTCGATAAACTTCTATGTTGGAACCATATTCATTAGCAACAACAAGATTTTGCATTGGTTGCTTCTGTTGTCCGAGCTGTGGGACATCCTTCCCTAATGCTCTTTTCCTTTTCTTATGTGCATCATGTGACTTCACAAGGGAGCGGTCATAGTCTGATGGTGGTGGAGGCTTACGAACTTCAAGCATCTTTTTCTTGTGAGCTTCGACCTTCTGCCTCAGCTGATCTCGTGGTATGTAAAAGTACGGCTTCTCCTTAAGCTTCGCTTGTCTCTGCTTTTGGATATCTATAAAAAATCTTTCACTTTTTTGTCTTCTTCAGCTGCTATTTGCTCATCAGTCTTTTCAGGAAGTATTTCTTAAGAAATAACTCTTTTTTTCGGGGTCTTCTTTGCTGCCGGGACCTTAGACGTCTTTGTAGTGCGTCGCTGTGGAGGGGGTGGGGGCGGTGTTGGAGACCGGTGTGGAGGCGATGAGGCCGGTGTTGGAGTCCAGCGTGGAGGCGTTGGAGATCGTTGTGGAGGTGGTGGGCCAGTGTAGGAGTTGGAGATCGTTGTGGAGGCGATGGGGCCGGTGAAGGAGTTGGAGATCGCCGTGGGGATGAAGTCGTCTCGCCCCCCGCAACGCTGTGATGAGATGGGGAATGAATGATTAGGCTAGGCTAGGGGGAGACCCTGCTACAAAAACAAGTTGTGGGTCAATTATTTTTGAAGCCAATATAAAATTAATGGAAAATAATATTTCATTTACTTTCATTCGTACCTAGGGTGAGGTAGGGGAAGCGGGTGGCGCCCCAGGAATGATGATGAAGCGTTTGTGCCATTGAATAAATGTCTTCTCTGCTTCTCCTAGTGTCTTCTCCCCATCACCGCCTTCAATGTCAAGAGGAACATTGCTGTAACCTTTGAGCACTCTATCGACCGAGACACTAGCATATCCAGGTTGAATAACTGACCCATGGATTCTTGGTGTCTTCGTTCGGTCTATTAGAGATATAACCCCGACAGCCACCATGATTGATGCATTATTACCATCTAAATGTGCAGCTCACATGTTGTTAGAGGCTCGGTAATGTCATCAATAGGGAAGCGCAACCCAGCATCACCTTGAATAACTGGCAGCTCTGTGGAAGCACAACTGCTTTTCATCTGACCAACGGGGCTAATGGTGACTCCCGGCGTTGATTGCGATTGCATTTGACTCATTACTAGCTGCACTTGCCTCTTGATCTCCTCCTACATTCTTGCCTAAAGTGATTTTTCTCGTTCACGTGATTCAAGCAATGCTTATCGTGACTCATTAACAAATTGCTTCAATACACGGATTCGGTCTGCCTCCTCATCCTTCTTTCTCTGGCGGCTTTTGTAGGTATCCTTGTCTACTGGAAATGCTTGTAGCCACGCAACCGCCCCATAGCCTCTTGTTCGACCACCATGTTCGGGATTCTCTAGGACATATGTCAATTCATCATTTTCTCTGTTGGGCTTGAAAACACCACTATCAGCTTCTTCCCTAGCACGAGCTAGTCTCTGTGTTGCTCTCTCAATTTTTTGGCCGAAAATTAGCTTGCCAGTGTCTGGGTCTAGGCTTCCCCCATGAGCGTAGAACCAATTCTTCGCGCGTTGAGGCTAGTTCTTCTCTATTGTTTCAGGTATGATTCCCTTGACAGTAATCTCTGCTTCTAGGTTCTGCCACCTGGGAATAGCTCTCCTATAACCACCTGATCCCATGTGATGATGGTATTGCTTCTGTCGGGCATTCTGCTGATTCCTCATCACACGTTCCTCACTCTCTTGAGATGTCTTGTATTGTACGAAGTCATCCCAATGGGACTCCAACTTGACAAACGCCTTAGCATTGAAATCCGGCGTTTCATTCTTCAAGATAAACTTTTTATACAATGTCTTCTTCCAACTCTAGAACAATGTTGCCATCTTCTTCATTGTCCAATCCCTCACTAGCTCCTTCAAAGCATCATTTGCTTGTAATGTGAAATGCTGATTGATATCTCTCCAAGCTAGGTTCTTGTCACGATCAGATACAAAACTAACATTAGGAGCGGAAATCTTCTGCTTCCATTCACGAGCACTAACTGGGATCCTATCCCTTACAATGAACCCACATTGATTGACATATGTCTGAGCATGTGGTCCCAATGGTTTGCCGGTGTCGGTGTCGAATTCTAATATTATGAAACGGCCCTCTAATGGCTTTTTTGGCCCTCGGACTTTCCTACTCTTGTCGGTGGTTGATGTAGATCCAGAGACCGGCTACATGAGTAGAAACACAATGATTAACAACAAATATACATACGCATGCATCTACATCAATAAGGTCTCTGGATCTACATCATCGAATATACCTCGCCAGTATTTTCTTGCGCGATAATTTGTTGATCTTCAACCACCGGGATATTCAGGATATCCTCATAATCAGTAAAGTACTGACTCGTGTCATCTACATCTGTATTGGTGCCGGCGTTGATAATATCTGCCATTATGTCATCATTCAAGTTATCATCCGGAGCAGCCATTTGTATCTTCAAGACATAGATAGAATTACCATGGCACATAACATAAGTACATGTGATAACACATATAGAATTACTAAATCCAATTAAATATAATAACACATAATATTTTATAAGGATAAACAATAATAAGGTATAGGCTTTGGAATCGAATCAAAAACACTTTCGATCCAAAAACATGGAAGTAAGTACATGTATATATACACATAGAATGATACAATTTTCTCTCTCTCTCTCAACACATAGAAATGAGTGCATATGTATATATCTCTAGATATGCATGTGATAACACATAGAATGTCTCTCTAGATACAATTTTCTCTCTCTCTCTCTCTCAACACATGGAAATAATTAAGTACATGTATATATACACATAGAAATAATTAAGTACATATATATGTATACATATAGAATCTCTCTCTAGATACATGTGATATAGATAGAATTACTAATAAAATATCCAAGTGATATATAGATAGAATTACTAAAATAAAATATGCATGTGATATAGAGATAGAATTACTAATAAAATATGCATGTGTCAATTATTAAAACAAAATTAAATCTAACATATATAGAGAGAGATAGAATATAATTACTAAATCTAATTAAATAAAATAACACACATATATCTAGATAGAATTAATTATTAAATCTAATTAGACCTAACATATATACATAGATAGAATTACTAAATCAAAATTAAATCTAACACATATATAGAGAGAGATAGAATAATAATTACTAAATATATCAAAAACTATAATAAAAAACTATCTAAATAAAGTACTAATTAAATTTTAATACATTTAAATCTAATTAACATATATCAAAAACTATCTAAAAAACTAACTAAAAAACTATCTAAAAACTATCTAAAAACTATCTAAAAAATATGGCCGAGCTATAGCTAGCAGGCGGGCGGATGGCTGGCGTGCTGGCCGGCCACGGGGCCGGGCTAAGCCGCGCGAGGACGACGTACGGCGGAGACGAGCTCGACGGCCGCCGGGCGGGGCTCGACGACGAGGCCAGGCGGGGGTAGACGATGTACGACGACGGCGCGGCAGAGCTCGACGCGGCCGGGCGCGGCAGAGACGAGATCGACATTGTAGATCGAAAAGTAGAAGATGAATAGAGGAACCGTTCGATATATATAGGCCGGGACCCTTTAGTCCCGGCTGGTAACACCAACCGGGACTAAAGATCCTTTAGTCCCGGCTGGTAAGCTGAACCGGGACTAAAGGTCCAACCCTTTAGTCCCGGCTCATCTTACCAGCCGGGACTAAAGGATCTTTAGTCCCGATTGGTGTTACCAGCCGGGACTAAAGGTATTTTTGGGCGAGCAATTCCGCCCACCCTTTAGTCCCGGTTCCTGGCCTAGGCCAGGACTAAAGGCCTGAAAATTTTGACAGCCCGCTAGAGTAATTGGAAAGGCCTGGGATTTTGATTTTGTTCTCCTTGTTTAATACTAATTAATTCTATAGCAACTTCAATACTTTACAATATTTATTTTAAAAAATACTATTGATTAACTAATTATTTATTGTAAATAGGAAAATTTTGTAACCTAAAGTTGTTAATTTCTTTTATGAATATAGAATATAAATGTTACTAATACTAAGTATTTTGTTAATGCAAAAATATATTTGTAACTTAAAATTAATAAAACTAATATTATTCGGTAGGAAATTTTTTATCACATTATTGTAACGTCAATGTTTCAAATTTTTCTCGGTTTTTTGACCAAAATGACAGGAAATTTTTGTTCACTACTAGAAATGTGTTCATCAATGACGATTCAGTCGTGACGCTTACAAATTTCGTCACAGAACAAGCGCTTTCTATGACGAAATTTCTAGCTTCGTCATAAGTAACAAGTGACAGAGCTTTGGCACGAAGAATAATGACGAAAACAAAAGAATCGTTATAAAACAACAAAACTAAATCGTCATAGATCGTTTGGCTCGTGTACCACCTCGAGGATGTGGCGCCTGTGGTCCCACCAGTAGGTCCCACCTCGAGGTCGTGGCGATGTGGTCCCACCATTGGGCCCCCACCAGTGGGTCTCAGCCTAAGGACGTGGCGGGAACAAGTGGGGCAGCGTGGCCCGCACGGTCCAGCTGATCCTGCATCCTTCCGCCTCCCTTTTTTTTTGCCAAAAATAGCACACCCAGGGAGATTCGAACTCGTGACCTACTGCTAGACATGTTGGTGCGTTACCACTGGAGCACTCGCTGTTTTGTGATAAAGGACATGCATGTTTTTCTATTTGTAAACGTATAGCTAAGCAGTAAGCACAGAAGCCTTGGCCCAATAGCAACATCGCCCATTAGCAAGCCTATTAGCCTAATAGAAAATGATTTCCTGGCCGCTGGACGGACGTTCCTGATTTGCTTGCGATCCCAAGTCTCGACTCGACGTCTCCTATCGCCCTGACTGCCCTATCGGCCGTGTATCGTGTCGAGCGTGATGAACTGAACCTGACGGCGATGAGGCACCCAGACCCTAGGCGAGGCTGAGGCGATGAGGCCCTAAAGGTAAATAGTAATCAGTTCATATTTTTTTCAATTCATTCACAATCACAGCAAACTATATATATAGCGAGTAGTGGGTCAATCTCTAAATTTTGTTCTTTTCATCTTTTCATCTAGAAGCCTCCTACAATAGTGTTCAAATATTGAAGCCATGTCATCTGCAAATAGGTCTAGAAAATTTGAATCGGGTTCGGAAAAGCGTGAGAAAAAACAAAGAATAGAGGATGTAATCCAATTCATTCACAATGGGTTTTGATCTTTTCTCAAGCTAGTAGGCCTCAATTTTTAGTTTCGTACAAGGCCTCGGATCGTGTGCACCAGCGTCGGCGATCGTGGGGCGGTCAAGCAGCGCCGGCGATCGTGGGGCGAGGAGAGCAGCACCGGGCAGCGGCGACTTGCGTGGGACAGGGCAGCGGCGGTTTGCGTGGGACAGAGGAGCGCCGACGATCGTGGGACAGAGCAGCGGCGGCGCGTGGGACAGAGCAGTACAAGGTTTGATTTGTTTTTGAATTTCTTTATATATATGCATGTGTTGGATGTGTTTTTGAATTTTGTTGAGTTTACTCTAATTTTAGGACTGAGTGCAAGGTTTATTTTACTCTCAAAATAGATGGATAGAAGCTGGATTTATGGGACACAATTCACACCTGCATATGTGAAAGGAGTTGAAGAGTTCATGAAATTTGTTAATGAAAGATACCCCGAAGACAGCCACATACTTTGTCCGTGCAGCAAATGTCTTAATCAAAGTTTACGGCCTCAGGATGATGTAAATGACCATATACACATTTATGGAATGTCAGCTACATACACCAGGTGGATTCATCATGGGGAGTCGGTAGATACTGTAGTAGTTGAAAATTTGGAGCAGGAGGTCGAAGGAAGTGATCATGACTTTGGGATACATGTGGATGTGGCCGATGATGATTATGATGAGGATCACGGAAGTACCAGAGATGATAGGAGATCTGTATGCTGTGGCAGAGGCTGATGGAGAACAATCAAGGTTTGTAAGAGTCCTTGAAGATGCGAAGAAGTCACTTAGCCCGGGATCTAGCCATTCAAAATTCTCTTTTCTAGTGAGGATGTTGTATATCAAGTCTCGTTATCGAATTGGCAATATAGCATTTTCCACAATGCTGAAGTTGTTGTCATCAGGATACCCTCAGAGTGAGTTGCCAAAATCATATGATGAGGCCAAGAAATATCTTGGAGAACTGGGCCTTGGTTTCGAAAACATCCATGTGTGCAAGAACAATTGTGTGTTGTTTCGGAAGAGGTATTATAAAGAGAATGTGTGCCCAGTATGCAAGGCGTCTAGATGGCAAGATGAAACTAGGAACAAGCGGGTTCCACACAAGGTATTGAGACATTTTCCACTTTTGCCAAGGTTGAAAAGAATTTTTGCTTCAAAGCGCACTTCTGAGGAAACACAATGGCACAAGAAAATGAGGACACCAGTCAACAATGTAATGAGCCATCCAGCTGATGGAGAAGCATGGAAGGAGTTCGACACGAGGGAACCAACCTTTGCAGATGATTCGAGGAACCTAAGGCTTGCCTTAGCTACCGATGGATTCAATCCATTTGGCAACATGAGTACGCAGTACAGTATGTGGCCAGTGCTTCTAACACCGCTGAATCTCCCACCATGGGAATGCATGAATCCAGCAAACTGCTTTATGTCTTTACTCATCCTAGGTCCAAAATCTCCAGGAAAGGATTTTGATTTGTTCCTTGAGCCCCTAATTGAAGAACTGCTCGATCTATGGAAGGGTGTCAGTACCTACGATGCATGTACTGGTCAGAAGTTTAACCTTTGTGCTGCCGTGCTATGGTGTATACATGATTTTCCAGCGTTGAGCACGTTATCAGGGTGAACAACAAAAGGGTATTATGCATGTATTCATTGCGACAAGGATCCGTTGTCTCGGGCAATAAGGAGTAAAATATGTTACATTGGACATCATCGTTACCTTCCAAGGACACATGCATGGCGGAAGAAGCTTGGCTTTCGATGGTAAGCGTGAAAACAAAGATCAGCCAGGCAAGTTCACTTTGGAGGAGGTCCTAGAGGAGCTAGAGAAGATGAAAGATGTCAGGCCAGGGAAGCATCCTGAAATTATTGGAAATAAAAGGAAGCGCAATGAGGGTCCAAGGATTTATAGCCACAAAGTTGGGTTGTGGAGATTGCCATATTGGAAACATTTGAAGCTTCCACATAATCTGGATGTGATGCACATAGAGAAAAACATATGTGAAAACATTCTTGGCACATTACTCAATGTGCAGGGCAAGACCAAGGACACAACCAATGCTAGGCTAGATTTGCATGATATGGGCATAAGACCTGAATTGCACTTATAGCAGCATGGCAACTCAGTCACTACTCCACCTGCTCCGTATGTCTTGGGGAAGGATCAAAAAATCGAGTTCTGCAAGTTTCTCAAAGGTATCAAGTTTCCTGATCGATATGCAGCTAACCTAGCAAGATACATAAGTGAAGATGGTTCGAAGGTGCAGGGAAAGCTGAAAACACATTCTTGCCACATACTCCTGCAAAGAATCATACCTGCTGGCCTAAGAGGACTAGTGAGGAAGGATGTATATGAAGCAGTTGCAGAGCTCAGGACCTTCTTCAAGGAACTATGCAGTAGAAATGTAAGGATTGATGTTGTCAAACGGCTAAAAGAAGAAATTCCATTGATCCTATGCAAGCTTGAGAAAATCTTTCCACCTGCCTTCTTTGATGTCATGGTGCACTTGGCTGTCCATCTTCCTGATGAGGCACTGCTAAGAGGACCTGTTCAGTACGGATGGATGTACCCAATAGAAAGGCGGCTAGGCACTTTGAAGAATTTTGTAAGGAACAGGGCTAGGCCAGAAGGATCAATTGCTGAGGCATATATGGCAAGTGACACCTTGACTTTTTGTTCTAGGTATATGGAGGATATTGACAATAGATTTAACCATGATGATGGTAGTGATGGAGAGATGCCATTGCCTGATGACATCTCTATTTTTAAGCATGGTGTTACTCTTGTTGGATCTAATAGGAGCTAGTACATTGATGATGTTGACCTCAATAAGTTAGTTTGGTATGTGCTAAATAATTGTGAAGAAGCTAAGGAATATTTGGAGTAAGTATCTATTAGATGTTTTGGGGATTAGTTTTTGTTTTATTTCTAATTTTTCAAATTATTCTTATGACTTAACTTTGCCCTGCAGCTTGTACAGTGACGATCTTGAGCAGCAAGGTGCACTTTGATGTTGATAAAATGGTTGAACAAGGATTTACAAAGTGGTTTAGGTGCCATGTAAGTCACTACACATTGTGTTTCTAGGTTCAGTAAATGCATTAGTATCCATATGTAATTGGTTAACTGAGTACTTTTGTTGCAACAGATTGAGAACAAACGCAAGGACAATCAAGAATCGGTTAGCGAAGGATTGTGGGCACTGTCATGTGGCCCAGATCTGCGAGTTAAGACTTGTGCAGCTTGCAAGGTTAATGGAGTGCGGTATAGCACTGTGGATCGTGAGAATTTCCTTCTGACACAAAATAGTGGTGTAATGACTGAAGGTTCACATGATGGGAACAACATAGATTTTTATGGAGTCCTTAAAGAGGTAATTGAGTTGCAATATAACTCAAATCTTCAAGTCCATCGGACGGTGGTTCTATTTCGATGCGATTGGTTCAAGCAAGAAGGCAAGACGATAGGCCTTCGAGATGACGGACATTTCAAATCCATCAATGTGCAGTCATTATGGTACAAGACTGATCCTTTCATCTTAGCAACTCAATCGAAAAAGATATTTTACCTACAAGACACATCTTTAGGTAAAGATTGGCGAGTTGTGCAGAAATTTGAACATAGGAATATTTATGATGTCGCTGAAAAAAATGAGGCCAGTCATGATGTGCATCAGGATGATTATTGTTCTGATACTGAACATGTAGTGCAAGCAGGGGCTGATAATGAGGTTACGCACAATATTCAAGGTGGAGAAGCCAGTATAATTGAAGGAAATTTACAAGACCTTATAAGCAGCAAGAAGCAACCTATTATTCGTGAAAATAGTGAGGATGAGGAGGAAGATGAGACAGTACTGCAGTACCTGTAGTGATGGTGGCAATGATAACAATGATGACATGTCCCTAGACGATGAAGATGATGATTTCTAGTATGGACCTTGACGTACTCTGTCAAAATTATTCCTAAATTGTAGCATGACTCTTTCAAATCAGACCACATGAACTGCATACTCTTGGGAGTGAGGCATCTCGTTCCTATTTTAGACTAAAAACAGAGACTTAAACCAATTTATTTTAACCCAGAAACTCCAAATTTGGCGAAAAACCAGGAGCTTGAGCAATCCCAAATAGGCTCCAAATTTCATCCTATGCCACATCTAACGAAGTGCGGATAGGGAATATAATACAGAAGATTCACACAGCATAAGAAAAAGAAAGTAATTGAATAAAGAAACAAGGGAACTGATCATTAAGCACTATAAGGAAGTGTACTAGAAAAGGAAAAAAAATGCTATCTGGTGTCTACACAAACCATTGGTACAACTCTTTTTCAACCAAAAGATCAAATTGTTCAACTCAGTTGGGTGGTTTTTTACTTCTAAACCAAAGGGACTAAACACCTACTCCCTCGAATACCAAGTTCAAGTCCATCTAGCATTCTTCCAAATGCACCTAATTTATCCATGACAATTCCAATGCAGCCTTTTGCTTCATTCTTCTATGTCTGCACATGCTTAGCACCCTAAACAATGCAATAAACTTGCCAGCTACCTTAACTTTTAGCAATAATTGGTGGGCACTAGGATCATGGTACGCCTTACCTTGACTCTTGTGCCCAAGTCCACGTACTTATATTTGGGATTAGAAGTAGTAGTTGTGATACAGATGGGACATATGTGAAGCATTTCCCAAAATGAAATGTAGAAATTGATATTTTTAGGCACTTCAGGTGTGCAGCAGGATGAAAATGCCAAGCTAATGTACAACAAAGACGATTATTAAAAGAACTCTAGTGCGTCCTGTGGCGCCTTTGTGCGCTGTGGCGGGCACAATAGACGGTGAGGGTGAGGGTGAGGCCGTGAGGGTACCTGTATAGGCCGAGTGGCCGATTGGAGCCCTCCGAGACCGAGCCCGAGACTGCAACCGCAAGCAGCCCTCCAAGCCGCCGCCACCGTCGGCCGCCTGGATCTCCCGAGGCGCCGGCCCTCAAGCTCGGGCCAAAGGGCACCACCGTGGTGCCGCGCGCGGCTCCGGCCGCACGCGTGCGCCAGCGAGGGGTGCCACGACGGAGCCGCCATCCCCGCATCGCGTCTGCTGTGAGCTCTCGGCTGTGCTCTATCGCTCGCTGGACTGAGAGAGAAAGGGCGAAGAGAAGTGAGCTAGGATTTTGGGAGCCGGCGCCGCGTCGCCGTTTTTGATCCTCCAAAGCATTTGCTCGGCCGTCCGATCTGCATCGACAGCGCAGAATCCACGGGCCGGGCGGGCACGAGCGGGCGAGAGCGGATCTCATAGAGTTTATCTAAAACTGCGCTCGAGTACTAACGAACCCACTTGAATAGCGCAATGGTCTGGCCCTTTGAGTTTGACATCGAGCTCCCGGGTTCGAACCCTGTGGTAGCCAATTTTTTTTGCAACATTTTTTATTAGATATTACGTTCTCTGATTTTCTAAATATTAGCAATAATACGACACTATCTTATTAGTTTTCTGATTTTCTAGGTTCCACAAAAAAATCTAACTTTAATATCAAGATTTCAGTTTACAGTTTGATTAATTAGTTCAACTATTTCAAGTTATGCAATAATAACTCATTTGTAATCAAATTATATCGACAACTTAAAAAATAGAAATAATTATTTATTGTAGGTAATTATTTTATTTTATCTTTACAAGAAATAAAATATTTGAGTTACATTTAAAAAAATAAAAATATCATAAAAATTAAAAATGAAATACTTGAGTTATTTTCAAACTTCTTCCTATATTTTTCCAAGGCGCGGCTGAGAGTTATGCCGAACGGAGTGAAAGTTATGAGTGTCTTTGGTTTCATGGTCAGAAAGGGAAAGGAAAGAGCTGGGTTTCTAACAAAAAAGGAAACGTTTCAGTAGGAAAAATCTATCACATGGAAACAGCAACCATCGAGTAAATAGAAGTTTTTTTCAATCCTTGGTTGCAATGGTTCAATCGAGAGAAGAGCAAGTAAATTTCATAAATTGGAACAACCACATCAGCTTCATTCTTTTCGCATAGGGGTAGTTTTGTCAACTCGCCTGAAGACCACTGGAATCGTAACCAATACCCCTGCGTATTTGTACGAGATACCTTATAGCTTAAAAGTGACAACGTCTGGTGTGAGGTTAATTGAACATATTGAAATATGGGTCCCCACACAAATAAAGTAAGAAACCAGATTTTCCTTAAGGAATTGGCTCTGAGGCCCGGCAACTCGAACTTTCCTAAGCAGGAACGAAAGAGAAAATCAAGATCTTTCTTTATTATTGCATTCCTCTAGAACTCGATGAGAAAATAATAGGCACGGCGTCCTCTATAACATGGGCATTTTGACCTATTCCTATTCCAATTCTTCCCCGTGGAATTCCGATGTTCACTCAACCAAGAAAACGTATGCACGTGACTAACGCGCAACGGCTTTCGCGGTAGCTCACCGTTGCTTGTTCTTGGCGAAAGAACTCCTTTCGTTAGCTACCGAACCGGAAGGGTGGAGACAAAGATTAGATTGAAGTGTGGTCATGCAACATTTTGGAGTATAATGATGACAACAAAGTTTCAATTGATTCTAAGAATGTGGTCATGCACATCCTCACAACGGCATACTCCCTCTGTCAAGTGTTATTAGTCGTTTTAGACTATGAGCAAGTACGATAGAGATTCCATATATCTGGACTGAAGTTCTTTACAGCTGTATAATACCACTTTATCGAAATCCTTTTGAAATTTTTATGTCATGATCATACACTAAAATAAGGTGTCCATCCAAATTTTTAGAAATTTTTATGTCATGATCATACACTAAAATAAGGTAAATTGTTAAGCTATATTGTACTAATTAAAAATCTGGCAAAAAAATGAACATGGAGAAATAAAAAAAAGGAATAAACACAATAAATGTTGACAAAACCCAAAAATTGAAAAAAACCAAAAAAATTGGCTACCATCGGGTTTGAACCTGGGAGCTTGGGATCAAACACAAAGGGCCATACCATTGCGCTACTCAAGTGGTTTCATTAGTTCTCGAGCGCAGTCTTTGATAAACAGATCCCGCAATGCCAAAAAAAAAAGACCGCAACCTCTCGCGCCTCAAGGCGCCAAAACAATTTCGCTCGTCAAAAAATTCCGCCACAAACATCGGTATATTTACTCATTTCCCGCAGTCGTCACCTCCTCGGCCACTCGTTCTCTCTTCCCCCCATTTCTCCAACCCTATCCACCACCGCCGGGACACAACCGCCGTCGACGAGCTGCGTCCCTGCCCACGAGCTACGTCCTCGCCGACATCAATCGCCGCATCCCCCTCTCTCTCATCGCCCCATGCACCTATCTCGCCCCATCCACCTCTTTCTCGCCTAAACCTAACCCTAACCACCGTCGGATTGTGGGTCATCGCCGCACTGGATCTGCTTCCCCGTCGACTAGGGTTCACCGCACCAGGGTTGCTTCCCCTTTGACGACCACCGACGACGAGCACCTGGTCTACATCTGCAACCTAGCCACAACCGCAATGGTGGCAACAAGGGGGCAAGGTAGGAAGCGACCTGCAGAACAAGAACAAGGTAAGCAAAACTCTTCTGTATTGATGAATTCTGTTGTACAATTCTATTGCCCTGGTATCTAGTTAGCTCCATAAGCAGCAGTCAAATTGTATTCTGAATCTTGGATCTGTATTTATGTCTTGATGTGCAATTAGTAATCTATTTTGCACTTGTATTTGTCTGAAATAGAAGCAGCAGTGATGTTTTCTGAAAGCAATTGTAGTACAATTCTGAAAGTAGCTGTGACTCTTGACTTCAAATAGATTTTGGCATGGTCTGTTTGACCATTTTAATGATCTGGATTTGGATGTAGCAGAGTGCATGCATGTGTGTTGATAGGAAAAGAGTAGTTCAGTACAAGCAATCTTCAAAATTTTTAGATAATTTAGAGTATTTGTGCTTCAGTATAAAAAAAGTTGTACCTCTTACCTCTGACCTATTACTTGTTGCCTATAACCTATCACCTCTTATCCCTTAGATCTTCAGCAGGCACTACTAGCTCCTACCTCTTATCTATCTAGCATCTAGTATTACTACCTCTTAGTACTTAGTTCACTCCTTTTTATTTTCTAATACACACAATTTGCTTGTTTTTGTAAGAACCACCAAAAACTGATTATGAGAGACGCCGGGATACACGCGTGGCGAACAATTTGAAGAAGATGCAAGAATTCAGCCTGAAAATCTATCTACTGAATTTAATAACTCTGTATCACAATCTACATCAAAGAAGGGGGAAAATCAGCAAACAAGAAAACAAATAGTGAACATTCAGATTCATCGGAGTATCTCCTTGAAGATGATGATCAAGGAGATAGTGATGATGATGACACTAAATCTGATGTGCAGCCACAACCCCTGGCAACTAAGGTGCTTCTTCTATCTTCAAAGTACTGGATGGGGAATATTTGTATTGCATTTGAATGTTTTTAATCTGTTCTTTAATATATGCCCTTGCTTTTAGATGCATCTTGTTTCTTGCATACCTGTTCTTTAATATATGGTCTTGCTTATTAATGCACATGACTTACTTGATTTTTTTTCCACAGTATCCTACAGGGTATAGTTGGAAAGTCCTAGCTTCAAAGAAGAAGAAGATAGGTCCCACCATGGCGCCAGGAGTTAGGGCTAGTAAGAGAGTGAGGGCATCTCAAGGATCACAGGTGCAAACTCCTGAATCCCAAACAAGATCATTAAAAAGGCTTCAACCTTCATCGAGAGATGGCCAGAATGTAGAGGATCCTACAGATGGTCATGATGAAATACCACCACAAAGGTCTTATATGGATGTAGAGGAAGGCAATGGAGCTGGTGGTCAGGACAATACAGCTACAGATGAAGTCAGTGGAGCTGGTGCTCATGACAGTACAGGTGCTGATGAAGACAATGTAGCTAGAGAGGAAGACACTGAAGGCAAGTTATAGTTTATTTGTCATTCAAATATGTCATCTGTTTTGCTTATCTGCATGAAACTAAATCATTTTAATGCAAATTCTATTTTGTAGCTCCTGCACAGCGAGCCCCAAGGAGACCCAGGCCACCCACCAAGGGAACACAGCTGGACAGGATGACAAAAGCTATGGGAAGGAGAATGGCCATAGCTGTTGCTGAAGGCAAAAGAAGGCCTCATGAACCTGTTCAAGCAGCCAAGTTTGCATCTGAGGCTAGTGTCATCATTCGGGATAAGGTTCCTGTCCTACCTCATTGGAAAGAATACAAGAGAGGCGATCAATATTACAAAAACTTTGTGGGAAAGCTCTCTGTAAGTGCATTACTGTTTCTATGGTTAACATGTATATCTGTTTAACCTGAATTGACTAACTAAATATGGAATTGTCATATGACTAGGGGCGCTTGGCCATTAACCCTGACGACAAGCCAATAGAGGAAGCTTGCACCGATATGCTGCGCTCTGGGGTGCGACAAATGCGTTATCGGCTCAAGAATAAATACTTCAATGGTGTACCTGCAAATGAGATTAGGACAACTTCTCCAGTTGCATGCATGACTGATGAACAGTGGAAGGCACTAGTTGCAAAGTGGTCTGATCCAAAAAACATGGTATGTGGAATCAAGTAGAATCGCCATAAAGTATCTTCTCATTTTAAACCTATGATCTCATATGACATGTTCATTATCTTATAGGAATCAAGTGAAAAGAACAAGCAGAATCGCCGTAAAGTCAAGTATCATCAAGCTACGGGTTCTCGTAGCTATGTGGCACACTTACATGCATATGTAAGTAAAGAGTACCCTGTACATATTTGCACTAAACAACTTATTTTGCATTTCATCTGAGAAGACTTTGCTGTAATTGATTATCTATGAAACAGAAAAAGAAGAAAAACAATGTAGAACCAAGCACAGAACAAAATGAAGAACTTGATGCGGTGGAGGCCTTCAAGACCTGCCATACCAGCTCCAAACATGGTCTGACTAAACTAGCAAGAGAAGCAATTGTAAGTCATGACATATGTTTCGCTGTGCCAACAACTATTCATTAATTGGATAATATGTCTTGTTTCAAACATTTTGTATTCTGTCAAAACTGGTCATAATCCAATATAGCTAGACATACTTGCTAAATAATAATCCTATGTTGTTGACTTCTACTTGTATTCAGTTACCTAACAACAAATAAATGACTCATGATTGCATACCTATTTGGCATCAGTTTCTGTCAATGCAGCATAGGTTTTTATTTTTTAAAATACAACTTGTGTAATATTTCCTCCTCAAATTAATGCAATAAGTATCAACTAATGATGGGTCATTGCTGTTTCAGTCAAATATGGAAGCTTTGAGGATAGAACCTGTTGCTGAAGGTGAGACAGTAGTGTCCAGTGTGCAGGTTGTGTCCTAGGTGCTCTCCCAGAACAGCTCAAACTTTTTCCTGAAGAGTGTTGGCATCAAACCAGTGCCATCCTCCAAATCATCATCATCAAATGAAAGCGAGCTTCGGGAGCAACTAGCAGCTCAAGCTACGACTGTTGTACAAGGTGAAATCGATGAACTCAGGAAGAGAAGTGAAGAAGTTGAGGAAAAGCTGGCGAGGACACAAAAGGAGATGGAGGAGTACAAGAAGCTGACAGAGATAAACAACAAGACAATGGAGGAGAACAATGCGCTGCTCAAGCATATCTTGGCCATCAACAATGCTTCTTTGACATGAGCGCTGCTCGTAGCTGCTGGTTCATTAAGCAAGGGGTCTGCTGGTGATTTTGTTTATGTAGTAACTTATGTTGCTGGTGGTTGGCAACTTTTTATTATTTCCTGTGATGTTAATGTGAACTGAGATGAAACTAGTAGTTCAAATGTGATGTCTAGTGAGTTATGTGAACCGAGTTTAGAATTGTTGATTAAGTTTTTGGTCATTGGAATACTGGATCTGTTAATTTATGGAAGCTTTTGGTCATTCCAGTATTATTTGCATTCTGTAATGAAATCAGCATGTGCACTTGTGATGAATTATTTGACCTTTCTGTGACGATTTGGTAATTGATTGTGACAAATTTCTATTTACTTCAGTGACGAAAATGAGAACCTATCACAGCAAGCCTTGTGGCCCAATAAAAATTGGACACGGGACCATCCACAACACTGGCCATGTCAGCTGCCACGTGGTCGGACACGTCACCTGCAATGTGGATGCGCCACGTGGACAAGACACGTCAGCTGCCAGCATGGCAGACGTCGTCTGACCGCCTAACAGACGACAAGTCATGACGAAAAATGGGCTATATCAATGACGAAAATAGACCGTCATTGAAAGAATACACTTCTATGACGACGGCCATTTCGTCATATAACAAATGCACATCTATGATGAAAATAGACGTTTCGTCACGGTAGGTGAAATATGACGCGCATTCAATGACGAATACCATATCGTCACAAATTCGTCATAAACTAATATATGTGACGATTTTGGAGTCTTTAGTGACGAAAGAAGAGCATCATTGATGTACACATCCCTAGTAATGTGTTGAACCTATAAAAATAAAGAAAATGTAATATTTTTGTTCTACAACTTTTTCAAATGAAAAAATGGCCTATATAAGGATTGTAGATCTTGATGAGTTAAACAAACTTAATATTCAAAACTTTTCAATTTGAGACAATCTAGGGTTCCGAAAACTAGTTTGTAGGCGTCGAAATTTAAAAATCACAAATTTGAATCATCTAAACTTTCTCAAATGGAAAGTTGACCAAAACAACAATTGTATATCTTGATGAGCTGAACAAACTTAGTATTCAAAACTTTTCAATTTGAGACAATCTAGGGTTCCGAAAAATAGTTTGTAGGCGTAGAAATTTAAAAATCACAAATTTGAACCATCCAAACTATCTCAAATGGAAAGTTGACCAAAACAACAATTGTAGATCTTGATGAGTTTAACAAACTTGGTATTCAAAAATTTTCAATTTGAAGTCATTTAGAGTCTATAATACTAGAGTCAAAGTGTTGTATTTTCATTTGACCAAATTTGACTTGGTCAAACTTGCTCAAGTGAGACACTAAATGACCTCAGATGAAACATCTCTGAATACCAAGTTTGATCATATTAGCAAGATCTACAATTGTTACATAGCTTATTTTCTCATTTGAGAAAGTTTTATCAAACACTAGTCACAAATTCTTGAATCTCATATAAACTTTCTAAAACTATGTCACACACTTGTGAAATTTGAACTACATTTTATTCAAACTTTCTCAAATGAAAAAATGGCCTATATAAGGATTGTAGATCTTGATGAGATGAACAAACTTGGTATTCAAAACTTTTCAATTTGAGATAATCTAGGGTTCTGAAAACTAGTTTATAGGCGTCATAATTTAAAAATCATAAATTTGAACCGTCCAAACTATCTCAAATGGAAAGTTGACCAAAACAACAATTGTAGATCCTGATGATTTTAACAAACTTGGTATTCAAAACTTTTCAATTTGAAGTCATTTAGAGTTCATAATATTAGAGTCAAAGTGTTGTTTTTTTCATTTGACCAAATTTGACTTGGTCAAACTTGCTCAAATGAGACACTAAATGACCTCAGATGAAAAAAACTCTGAATACCAAGTTTGATCACCTCAGCAAGATTTACAATTGTTACATAGCTCATTTTCTCATTTGAGGAAGTTTTATCAAACACTAGTCATAAATTCTTGAATCTCATATGGACTATCTAAAACTATGTCACACTTGTGAAATTTGAACTACATTTTGTTCAAACTTTCTCAAATGAAAAAATGGCCTATATAAGGATTGTAGATCTTGATGAGCTGAACAAACTTGGTATTCAAAACTTTTCAATTTGAGACAATCTAGGGTTCTGAAAACTAGTTTGTAGGCGTTGAAATTCAAAAATCACAAATTTGAACCATCCAAACTATCTCAAATGGAAAGTTGACCAAAACAACAATTGTAGATCTTGATGATTTTAACAAACTTGGTATTCAAAACTTTTCAATTTGAAGTAATTTAGAGTTCATAATACTAGAGTCAAAGTGTTGTTTTTTCATTTGACCAAATTTGACTTGGTCAAACTTGCTCAAATGAGACACTAAATGACCTCAGATGAAAAAACTCTGAATACCAAGTTTGATCATCTCAGC
This sequence comes from Miscanthus floridulus, assembly GCF_019320115.1. NCBI lineage: Eukaryota > Viridiplantae > Streptophyta > Magnoliopsida > Poales > Poaceae > Miscanthus > Miscanthus floridulus. The sequence goes on from NC_089596.1 coordinate 8,069,716, forward strand.
AAGATCTACAATTGTTACATAGCCTATTGTCCCATTTGAGAAAGTTTTATCAAACACTAGTCATAAATTCTTAAATCTCATATAGACTTTCTAAAACTATATCACAACAGTGCATCGTTGTATCATGCGGGCACAACAGTGAATTTCTTCTTGACGTATGACCCTTGGTTATGATCTTGTCGTAACCATGGAGTGTCTTTATCATTTAACATGATGCTTGGATCTTTCTTCACTATGAAGGGTGGAATTCAGACATTTCTTTCATAATCTTCTAACATGTCTGACTTGTCTTCAATTCCCACTATATTTATTTTCCCAGAAAGAACTATGTGGCGCTTTGGCTCATTGATCATTGAGTTGATGTCTTCGTTTTTTCCTCTCTTTGATTTTGTAGACATGTCTTTCACATAGAACATCTGACTCACATCGGCAGCAAGGACGAATGGTTCGTCTTTGTACCCAATATTGTTGAGGTCCACTGTTGTCATTCCATACTCTTTGTCGACTGTTACCCCTGCTCCGGTCAGCTTCACCCATTGGCACCGAAATAAAGGGACTTTAAAATTAGGTGCGTAGTCTAGTTCCCATATATCTTCTATGCGGCCATAATATGTTTGTATATTCCCATTTGGATCTATGCCATCTATGCGAACACCACTATTTTGATTGGTCCTCCTTTTATCTTGGGCAACTGTGTAAAATGTATTCTCATTTATCTCGTACCCTTGGTACATGAGGATATGCCACGATAGTTACCTAGCCAACAAATACAGTTGCTCATCAATATTATCATCGCCTTGATATTCTTTTCGCAACCAACCACTGAAACTTTCCATGTGCTGACGCCTAATCCAAGCTTCAGTCTTCCCTGGAAACTTGGATCGTAAGAACTCCTTATGTATCTCGATGTACGGATACACCAATGACGAGTTCTAAAGAACTGTGTAGTGTGCTTTATTGAAATAATTGTCTTCCATGCCAATATATGTTTTCTTCCCTAAAGTTCCTTTACCACTGAGTCTGCCCTCGTGTCGCGATTCGGGAACGCCAATCGGGGCAAGGTCAAGAATAAAGTCAACACAAAACTCAATGACGTTCTCTGTTCCATAGCCCTGGGCGATGCTTCCTTCAGGCTTAGAACGGACTTTCACATATTTCTTCAAGACTCCCATAAACCTCTCGAAGGGGAACATGTTATGTAAGAACACAGGTCCAAGAATACTAATCTCCTTCACCAAATGAACTAGGAGGTGTGTCATGATATTAAAGAAGGATGGAGGGAACACTAACTCAAAGCTAACAAGACATTGAACCACATCATTCTGTAGAGTAGCTAGTTCCACTGGATTGATTGCCTTCTGAGAAATTGCATTGAGGAATGCACATAGCTTCACGGTGGCTAGATGTACATGTGGAGGTAGAATTCCTCTTAAAGTAACTGGAAGCAATTACGTCATAAGCACGTGGCAGTCGTGGGACTTTAAGTTTAGGAATTTCTTCTCTGGCACATTTATTATACCCTTTATATTGGAGGAGAATCCTAATGTGACCTTGATGCTGCTTAGACATTCGAACATGATGTCCCTCTCTTCTTTGCTAAGCGTGTAGCTAGCAGGACTTAAGTAATGACGTCCATCATCTATCTTCTCTGGATGAAGGTTGTCTCATTCTTTCATGCCCTGCAAGTCATGGCGTGCTTCAAATGAATCCTTTGGCTTCCCGTACACACCCATGAATCCTAACAGGTTCACATAAAGATTCTTTGTCAGGTGCATCAGGTCGATTGCGTTGCGAACCTCTAGGACTTGCCAATAGGGTAGCTCCTAAAAGATGGACTTCTTCCACATGGGTGCGTGTCCCTTAGCATCTTTGGGAATAGATTCGCTGCCTTGTCCCTTTCTAAATACTACTTCCACATCCTTGACCATTGCAAGTACATCTTTCCCGGTTTGGTTATGAGGCTTCTTCCGGTGGTCTGGCTTACCTTTAAAATGCTTACCTTTCTTTCTTACTTGGTGATTCAAAGGAAGGAATCGACGATGGCCAAGGTACACGACCTTTCGACATCTTTTCAAATATATACTGTCAAGGTCATCAAAACAATGTGTGCATGTATTATATCATTTGTTTGTCTAACCTAAAAGATTACTTAAAGCAGGCCAATCATTAATTGTTACGAACAACATTGCTCGTAGGTCAAAGTGTTCTTGTTTGTACTCATCCTAGACACGTACACCTGGTTTGTTCCATAAAACTAGAAGTTCTTCAACTAATGGCTTCAGATAGACATAATGTCGTTGCCAGGTTGCCTCGGACCTTGGATGAGGATCGGCATCATAATAAACTTCCGCTTCATGCATAACCATGGAGGAAGGATGTAGATACATAGAGTAACTGGTCAAGTGCTATGACTAGTGCTCTGCTCCCCAAAAGGATTCATACCATCTGTACTTAAGGCGAACCTTAAGTTTCTAGCCTCATTTGCAAACTCTGGAAATTCCCTATCTATCGCTCTCCACTGGGACCCATCAGCTGGGTGTCTCAGCATATTGTTTACCTTACGGTCTTCTTTATACCACCGCAACAACTTTGCATGGTCTTTATTTCTGAACAAACATTTTAAGCGTGGTATTATAGGAGCATACCACATAACCTTGGCAGGGATTTTCTTTCTAGGACGTTGTTCACCCTCGACGTCACCAGGATCATCGCGCCTGATCTTATACCGTGCTGCTTTACATACCGAGCATTCATCCAAATTCTTGTATTCATTGCCATGGTAGAGGATGCAGTCATTAGGACATGCATGTATCTTCTGGATTTTTAATCCCAAAGGACAGACAACCTTTTTTGCTTCGTACGTAGTGGTGGGCAATTCATTTGGCTTCGGAAGCATCTTCTTTATGAGGTTCAATAAATTCTCAAATGCCTTGTCGGATACACTATTCTTTGCCTTCCACTGTAGCAATTCCAGTGTTGTACCCAACTTTTTTTTGCCCCTCTTCGGCCGTCGGGTATAGCAACTTCCTATGATCCTCAAGCATGCGCTCGAACTTAACTTTCTCTTTTTCACTTTCGCATTCTTGTTGTGCATCACGAATGGCATCACCAAGAGCATCACCGAGATCATCTTCTGCCGCTATCTCTTCTTCATCTCCCCCCATTGTAGTATCATCAAAGGCACCATACTGAGCAATAATGTCATCAATGTCTAAATCTTCTCCTTCACCTTCTTCCATCATGACCCCACTTTCTCCATGCTTAGTCCAACATATATAGTTTGACATGAAACCTGACTTAAGCAAATGTAAATGAAGACTCATTGAGCTTGAATATTCCTTTAAATTCTTACATATGGCACATGGACAGCACATGAAACCATCCCACTTATTTGCCTCGGCCACACCTAAGAAATAGTGCATGCTCTCAATAAAGTCATGGGAGCGGCGATCGGCATTGTACATCCAATGGCGTGACATAATCTGCATTACACGACAAATTATGAAAACTTTAAACATAATTAAGTATTTTATTACACAACATAGATGACACACACACGGTTGATTAATTAACTAAGCCTAGCTACAACGTAAGCAATCCCAACTATCACTAAACAAACTAAAACTACAATGCACTTCAGTAACATAATTATTTCGTGACCGTACGTAACTAAAACAGACAAATCATTTGTCTATTGAATATCAATAAGCTTCTCCTGCTGGCTCACTGCCTCATCATCAGCAGCCGCTACCTCAAGCGCACCCGAATTCTACACGTATATAGCATAATCTTCCTCCCAGTACCAACCATCGCATCCATTGCCCTCCCACTGAAATTAAAGCCAAAAAATATTTAGTAAAAAATATTCAAGAAAAGCAGGTCAATTAGCCATAATAATCAAATGCGTAAAAAACTCACATCGCGATCCGAGCACTTGTAGAAAACACGACCCTTGTTGGATCCCTGTCTCTTGACTCGGTACTCCATCACAATCTTCTGCTTACACTTGCCGCAGATAATGAGAGGGAGTTCTGGCCTCAGTCGTTTCGCAACCGAACAAGAGGCCGAGGATCCGGTACCAGTTGTCATCTACTTTCTATACTTATTTTTGCAAACTAGTGTAAATTTCACATTTTCTAAAATAATATATTTAAACAAAACTAAAATTATTTATTTATCTAACTAAACCATGAAATATGTACTATGTATAATAGTAAAATACCAAACTATCAAGTGATTTTACTATTGTAAATCATCATGTGATTTTGAGCTAAAAATGACATAGAAATCACATAGCTCAAAAACATGTTTCAATAAATAACCATATGTACTAGTTGGCCTTGCTTACGTGATCATCTCGGCGAGCATTTCTCCACCGGACGGCACCGTACTTGGCCAATGAAGAGCTCCGATTCTACGAGGAAGGGAACACGGTCTTCCACGACCGTTGCCGCTCTCCCTCGTAGAATCAAAGCTCCTCCTTGACGTCCATTACCGCTCGGCAGAGAACATACTCGCCGAGATGAACACGGCCCGCAAGTTTAACTAGTACGGATTTTCTATAATTTTCTAACTATTTTCTAAGTTTTTCATTTCATGGAAAATTTAATTCTAAAAAATAAAAGGCATGATTTCTAAGTATTTCATTTCATGGAAAAAATAATTCTAAGTGACCTGCTCGATATCGGCGAGCTCGCGGGCGTTTAGGTTGCCGAGGATAGTAACATTTGTAGATGACATTTGTAGGTCTGAAGTTATCAAATATCCATCAAATTATAGCTCAAAAACATGTTTCAATAAATAACCATCCGTACTAGTTGACCTTGCTTACGTGATTATCTCGGTGAGTATTTCTCTACCAGACGGCACCGTACTTGGCCAAGGAAGAGCTCCGATTCTACGAGGAAGGGAACACGGTCTTCCATGACCGTTGCCGCTCTCCCTCGTAAAATCAAAGCTCCTCCTTGATGTCCGTTACCGCTCGGCAAATAACATGCTCGCCGAGCTAAACACGGTCCGCAAGTTCAACTAGTACGGATTTTCTATAATTTTCTAACTATTTTCTAAGTGTTTCATTTCATGGAAAAATTAATTCTAAGACCACGTAAGCCGCCGGGGACGAGGATGGCGCGTGCTCCAGCGAGGCGTGATTTTGATGAACTAATTTAACTTTTGTTTATCCAAACATATATGCAAATCATCATGTGATTTTGAGCTAAAAATGACATATAAAATCATAATAAAGTCCAACATATAAAGTTACACATGCATCTACATCGTAAAATGAGATAAGCTACTGATAAAACATAAGAGGATTAAGTTTGTTACCTCCAAAATCGAAGAGCAACACCAATGGAGGGGGAGAGAGCAAGAACAACAGCAAGCTGAAGAACAGAGGCAGTGAGTTTGAATGGAATGGCTCGGGCTCGGGGAGGAAGAAATGAGCTGGTCTATAGGTCAGGATAATTAGTCCCGGTTAGGGAGCCAAACCGGGACTAAAGATTAATCTTTATTCCCGGGGCATCACCCAAACCGGGACTAAAAGCTTTAGTTCCGGCTGGTATTACCAACCGGGACTAAAGGTACTTTTAGTCCCGGTTGATAATACCAGCCGGGACTAAAGATCCCTGCTCCGCGGACGACCGTTGGGCAGGAACCTTTAGTTCCGGTTGGTATTACCAACCGGGACTAAATGATCCTTTAGTCCTAAGGGCAAAAAATGCCGAGGCTAATGTCAAATTGGGACATCGTTATAAAGTCTGTTCTAGTCTGTTCTCTAGTAGTGCAAAGCTTAATTACTCCTACTCGCTTCTTGGTCTTTTTATTTAGGATGCGTTTGGATCCGATGATTAAAGTTTTGTTTTTTGTACGTTCATATGCTTATTAGAAGCATTAAATATGAGCTAATTATAAAACTAAACACACAGCTAGTGACTAATTTACGAGACGAGTCTATTAAGACTAACTAATTCATCATTAGCACATGTTTACTGTAGCACCACATTACCAAATATTGGACTAGTTAAGCTTAATAGATTTGTCTCGTAAATTAGTCTCAATCAGTATAATTAATTTTATGATTAGTCTATGTTTAATACTTTAAAGCAGTGTCAAACATTCGAGTTAATAGGGATAAAATTTAGCGCGTGTTTAGTTTCAGGAAGTTGGAATTTGAGGCTACTGTAGCACTTTCGTTTTTATTTGACAATTAGTGTTCAATCATAGACTAATTAGGCTTAAAACGTTCGTCTCGCAATTTTCCATCAAACTATGCAATTAGTTTTTTTACGTCTACATTTAATGCTCTATACACGGGCCGTAAACATTCGATGTGATAGGCACTGTAGCATTTTTTAGAAATTTAGGGTGAAACTAAACAAGACGATAGAAGCCGGAACAAAACTAGCCTTTTATTTAATAATACATACACACGTGGGACCTCCAACCAAAAAGCGTCTACGTCCGCAGCACACAGCGCAAGCTCGCGGCAGCTTCGTGACCTACAGCTTCAGGAGACACACGAATATTAGTAACGTGCGTTTTATAAGCTGTATTTTTTTTTAGTTAATAAATAATATTTTTTTCTTATAATAATTTAGTCAACAGTATTTTTAATCATAACTTATCAGCAAAACGAACCGTCAGATTTAGCACAGTGACCATCCACCAGTCAGCACACCCATCACCATCAGGCTTCAGCAGCCGGAGGAGTAGTTGACTAACAGGCAGGAAGGGTGGTGTGTGGGTAACTCGTGACTGAGATGTAGGACCGCGAGCCACGGGGGCCCAGGTGTAAGGGACGTAGGCGTACTGCATTTGCTTGGGAGCGTGAGGGCGTCGTGGCGGGGGATGTCCACGGGATCCGACCGCGGCGCCTGCTGCAGGGTCTATTGGGGTGAATTTGTGTAGGCCGGATTTATGGATGGGCCACATGTCATGAAAGTCGGGAGACGGCCCAACTGCACAAGGCAGTGTTTGCGTCATGTGTGGGGTCAGCCTGGCAGTTTTCTTTTTAGAAACATATATTCTTCAGAGAGAGTTGGCCCCGTTTAGTTCCCAAAAGCCAAAATTTTTTACGCAGTACCCGTTACATCGAATCTTACGGCATATGCATGGAGTACTAAATGTAGACGAAAAAAAAACTAATTGCACAGTTGGGTGAGAAATCACGAGACGAAACTTTCGAACCTAATTAATCCATAATTAGACACTAATTACCAAATACAAGCGAAAGTGCTACAGTACCCAAAACTCAAAAATTTTCGGATCTAAATGGGGCCTTAGCCTTTTTACAGTATGTGGCAGTGCAGCTTAAGCTCGGAGTACACATAGCCCTTTTTTATTGTATTTAGATCCACTCTAACTGAAACTTGCAGGCATGCCAGGTGAATTCCTGCACTTTACCTATTCTTTTTTTTTAACTGACACTTTCCTTGGTACAGCCATACGTAGAACTATATGCTTGCCTATGTCAGTAGGAAGTCTGATAGGGAGATGTTGTGATCTTAAATTTTTTTGCCTTACATGATGCATCTCGGCACATGGAAACTAAGATACACTAAGTAAGGTAACATCTCTGGCTCTGAAATTGCTCTAAATCGTCTTTTACGAAGTCAAGTCGCTTCGAAATGGCTTAGGCCATGTTCGCTTCGCTGAAAAGTCATGACTGGAAGTACTGTTCGTTGATTTGTTATAAGAGAAAAACAATATTTCTTCGCTGAAACAGTACGGCTCATAAGACAAGCGAACAGGGCCTTAATCGATCTCAAATCCTTAGCTGTAGTATCACTTTTTATATCTCCATGATCTTTACGAGAGGTTGTGAAGACAAGTCGTAAAGGTATGAGATTAAAATAGGGAGATTTTGTTTTGACGATAATGCTATTCTTTTTGCATTAACTATAATGTCCTTAGGTGATTAAATTAGTTAACTGATTAGTTATCTGCCATGATGCTGTATCTATGGAAAGTAAGCTCCTGGGTTAGAATATTGTTAGTGTTTCAATTCATGGATGCTATTTTTTGGTTTTGAATGTCTCTGGCAGAATTTGCAGGATTCAATTGAATAAAGGAGGATGCTTAAATCTCCTCCGTCTGCCCTTCTTGAATACAAATTCATACTTTCGCAGTACATCGGCTTGCTTCTGAAGCGATGCATAATCAGTGGACGAGCCACTTTGGCCTGAGTACAAGGGTTAACAAATACAATCGCATCAACATGAAGCCAGACATGTCACCTGATTTCATTTGTTAAGTTAGAGTTGTTTGTGACATGGTTTTATTTTACAAAACTTGGATGCAGCAGGTAGCAAGCTGCCTTCCAATCAATGTCCTCTTTATCAAGTGTATTTCAATGATATGCGTGTCTCCTTGGGTGGCTAGTATCTTTGTACTCTCATGTTTGCTCTCAAACTCACAAGCACAGATAGTTGTTCTATTCAAAAGGATCATTGATTTGAATCAAGAGAGAATTCTTTATTTGGCACTGAAACAAATCGCTCTTCCATATTTGGCACTGGAAATTTTGAACTTACTTATCTAGTATCAACTTAAAAATTCCTTCCGTATATGGCACTTCCGTCCATTTCAGGCGTCCCTCCATCAGTTGACCAGCAAGACCATGTCAGCTTTTCATTAGAAGTACCAAAATGCCCTTGGTCTCGTGCGTCCGTCCGTCTCCCCTTCTCCCCGTCGCTCCTCTCTCGGTCTCTCCCGTCGCTCCTATGTTCTGAAAGAGAAACAAGAGACACCTCTCAAACCGAAACCCTAGAGAGAATGGAGGCCGGAGGAAGGAGGCGGCGGCCGCCGGTGCCCAGGAACTCGCGGGGCAGGCCCCCCAGCTCGAGGCGCCCCACAGTCAGCCAAGCTCGCCCCATGGTCGCAGATCGAGGCGCGGGTCCGGCGGGGAACGCGGCAGCGGGGCGGGCTCGCCGCCCGGCGCTGGCCCCATCTCGCGGCGCATGGTGCGCGGGGGGCGGGGGGGGGGGGCGGCCTCGCCCGGCGGCATTGGCGGTAGCTCTCGGCGCGGCGAGGCAGCCTCTCCCGACGGCGCGGGGTGCAGGCCGCGGCGTGGCAGACGCGGCGGGGCGAGCTCGCCCACCGGAGCACCGGCCAGACCGCGCGGTGGACTGGGCGTGGCGGCCTCCCCAAGCAGCAGTCCCAGTGGTGCGGACTCGTCCAACGTCGCGGGAGGCGGCCGCTGTCACCACCACGCGGCTTGCGATGCCGGAGCCCGTCGTGGAGAAGGCTCCGCTGCCACCGAAGAGTGAGTACTGCGGCTCTTCCTTTCATCGATTTCGTACGTAGGTGAGCACTGGATGGAACCTCTACTCGGATTTCTGCGGCGTGGTGTTTTTCTTGCGCTAATCGATTGCTAGACTAGATGGTTGTCTGACTGATTTGAGGAAACAGAGGTTGGGGAAATTGAGGACCTCGGTAGGTAGCTCTTTCCCCAATTTCGAATCATGGATAGGCTTCAATTTAAGCTATTGTTCACTTTATCTGAATTCCTTAACCAGTTACGTGGCCCGGTGGGCATTTTGTGGACTATTGGGGGGAATGGTTCTCGATACCTTAAGCTTGTTCTTCCTGCAGCTGCCTGTTTACCCTATGTGGTGCTGCCCATGAGCGTCTCTCATAGAATCTAACACTGCAGTGATTGGCCTATAACAAACTTGCTAGCTTATTGCCTAATTTAACATATGCTGCATTGAACTACAACTACTGTACTCCATCTGGATATTAGTCAAATTGAAAGGTGGGAAAGTAATAGTGCCTGAATTTGTGGGTACTAGTTAGCTTACTTCCTCTAGAGCCATCTGAATTTTGTTGTTTGGACACACAGAATGGATACAGATACAAGTTACTTGCTCAAAATTCACCTTCTTGGCAATCCAAAGAAAAGTAGAAAGGATGTGAGATGTTTTTCCTTGGAGAAGGTTGTGGATGCTGATTTCACAAATTATATGGACCTTGTTGAATCCATTGTTCAACAGTATCCTCCGGAGTACTTGGAAGTTCCACATGTGCAATACTATGATGCTGAGTTAAAAACTTTTCTAGAAGTAACGTCAGACCAAGAACTGATGGTAATGTTCAGTAAACATAAGGAAAAGGTCATCGAGATATTCATTGCTTATTGTGATCCATCTTAACCTTACAAGCCTATCACTGAATGGCAATTTGAAGGAGAAGCACAACATAAGGACGACATAGAACAAGAGTTGGATACCTATCTCATGAATCCATTACCAAACAATGAGCATGTTGGTGTGGATGAGGAGGGTATGTACTTAAAGGAAGACCGTGTGGTAGCTGTCCCTTCTGATAAAGGGAAGGAGAAGACCTCTGTTCCATTAACTGAAGATGAGGCACAATCTGGTAGTGAACAGGAGGTGACAGAGAATGAGATGATAGAAGATGAGATGCAAAAAGATCCAAATCATGGCCCGCATGTAGAATATGACAAAGAAGACCCTCCGATGACAGTAGGCAGTATGTATCCCAATATGGCAGAGTTTAAGTTGGCTCTTTCGCAGCATGCAATCAAAAATGAGTTTGAGTATAATATAGAGAGAAGTGGACCAAAACGGCTGAGGGCTTATTGTTCAAGGAAAGAAGCCGATAATTGTCCATGGAGGATACATGCTTCTACAATGGCTGATCAAATAACAGTAATGGTAATTATCTACTGTTCGAGCTTGCACATCTTGCTTTTATTGCAAACTTGATATGTATATTTAATTGACTATGTTTGCCTTTTTGTGTAGGTGAAAAAGAACCCTAGTGCTCATTGCTGCTCTAGTAGTAGAAGAAAGAAGAGAGTGAGGAATGTCACTAAGCACTGGATTTGTGAAAAGGTCAAGGACTGGCTCATACAGGATGCAACTCTGGGAGCAAGTGCATTGCAAGAAAAGCTCAAAGAACACTACAAGGTTACCATCCACTACAAGAGAGTATTTGATGGTAAGAACCTTGCATTGAAGCATCTATATGGTGATTGGGACTTCAGTTTCGATAATCTATACAGATTTAAGGCACAAGTTGAGAGTTGTTGCCCTAGTAGTTTAGTAATTATTGATCATCACACTATTGCAGAAGAAATCAGATTTAGAAGATTTTTTCGCCTTGAAACCTTGCATAGAAGGGTTCCTTAGTGGTTGCAGGCCATATTTGGCGATAGATAGCACATTTCTGACAGGCAAATTCAAAGGTCAATTAGCTAGTGCATCTGCTGTAGATGGACATAATTGGTTGTATCCAGTTGCTTTAGGAGTCTTTGATTCTAAAACAAATGATAACTGGATATGGTTCATGACTCAGCTTAGAGAGGCGATTGGAGCACCGAGGGGTTTAGCCATATGCACTGATGCTGGACAGACTATGATGGCAAGGGTAGCAGAAGTGTTTCCACAAGCTGAACATAGAGAATGCATGTTTCACTTGGTGTCAAACTTCAAGAAGAAATTCCATGGGAAGGTATTTGATGACCATCTTTGGGCTGCAGCATACTCGTGGAACTCCTATTTATTTGAGAAGCATTGGGCAGCAATGGAGGTGGCTAGGCCAGCCGCAACAGATTATCTAAGGCAATGCCACAAAAAGTTGTGGACTAGGAGTCAGTTCTTAACCATATGCAAAGTTGACTATGTTACAAACAATTTGGCAGAGAGCTTCAACAATTGGATCAAGTCTCACAAATCCATGAACTTAGATGACTTGATGGACAAGATTAGGCAAATGGTTATGACGAAGTGGCATCAAAGGAGGACGATTGGACATAAACTAGATGGATTGATTCTGCCACACATAATCAAGGAGCTTAATGAAAAGAGTAGAGAACTAAACTTGGAAGTGCTTGAATGTGGACCACATGTTGTTGAAATAACTGCACTAGGAGGTAGTGCCTTCAGATTTGTGGTTAACTTGGAAGATAGAACTTGTTCTTGTCGAGAGTGGCAAGTTTCTGGTCTTCCATGCAAACATGCTCTTGCATTCATCACAGCTCTTGATAATGGTAAAATAGAGATGCATGTGGACTCTTACTACTCCATTAAAAAATTTAGAGCAGCCTATGCCCAACTAATACCTGCTATGATTGATAAGACACAATGGCCTAAATCTTCCCATGGGTTTTTTATGCATCCCCCACTATTGACACCCGTAGCTGGTAGGCTCAAAACTGAGAAGCATAAAGGTGGCACTGAGAAGAAAAAAAGAAAGGGCCAGCACCAGTGTCCTATTTGCCTGGACTATGGGCATCATTGGCACAATTGCAAGAAAGGCAACCCGATTGACATTGAAGCTATGAAGGCTGTGAGGTAAGAAATGTGTTCATATTTTGCTGCATCAAATAATTTGCTACAACCCACTTACTAATCTCTTATTGCTCAATGTAGAGGACCACGAAAGAAGAAGGCAAAGACTACAAAATCTACTCAAAGTTATATTATGCCTTTAAAGGATGAAGTACCAGTGCTATCTATGTCTTTTCCACCTAGGTAAATTTCTAAGTACAAAATTTACTTACTTGTGCTCACTTGTGCTGATTTCTATGTACAAAATCTGCTCACCTATGCTGATTTGTAATTATATTGTTTGATAACATAGTCAAAGCTTAAGAACTACAACTAAGAAGTCTCCAATTAAGAAGATAATAAGTAAGAAGAAGAGAAAAAAGCCTGACTCTACATCTGGACCTTCAAAGAGTTTAAACTGGTATTAAGATCTCTTTTCTATTTTATTTAACGAAACATGGTTTCCAATATAATTAGAGAACCTAATTACCAATCTTCTCTCACCATAGCCAAAGCATGGAGACTACAAGCAAGCAAAATGAGAAACATGGTAACTCCAGCTCTAGAGCATCAAAAAGGTAACTCACTATCTTCACACTGGATAGTGTACTTAACATAGTATGAATTTGCTTGTATATATGTACATGTGCTGGCATCCTGTATATATGTACACTGGAGATGATCAACTCCGTTGTCTTTGCTCTGTACAGACAACCTGTACATATATATCAACTTTTTTTGATAGTGAGTTACCACCGGATGTCCTTTTAGCCAGTTGATGTCTTTGCTCTGTAGTATAAATTTGCCAATCTTGTCTCGTATTTCTGAATATTATTCTGTAGTCAACGAAGAGCAAGGATGTCATCCTAGTTTGAATGTACATGTGCAGGTCAAGAAGCGGCTCCAATCAACCCGAGCCAATTTCCACCGAGTTTCAATCTCCATCAAAGGAGAAGGCTAAAAGGACCAAGAAACAGCTTGCTTCAAACCTGAAAAAAAATTGATAGCCCTGCAATGGGCACCAGAAACAAAACAATTAACCTTGCTAGTCCTGCAAATAGCACAAGAAGCAAGAGAAGGTTGAGCTTGTGATTCTCTATGTAGATATGCTTGGCAATGTGTAAGGCATATGCTCTATGAACTGTAATGTGAACTTAGACCCTCTATGTATGAACCTTCATGTGTTTATGTTTATGAACCTGATAATGTATGCATAACCTGGACATGTGAACTGTAATGTGATTCTCTATGTAGATATGCTGACAATGTGGTCAGATTTGTGAAGCTTGTGCATCAAGTATATTTGTCATATTTGTGCTTTCCTTATTTGACATCATGTCCATTTATTCTTTTCCTATCTGGCACTACATGTTCCTGTTACATATAAGGGCATATATATCATTTTAGGTGGCACTTGACACCGTTACTGCTTGAAATAGATGGAAGTGCCATATACGGAAAGAATTTTTAAGTTGATGCTAGATAAGGAAGTTCAAAATTTCCAATGCCAAATACGGAAGAGCGATTTGTTTCAGAGCCAAGTAAAGAATTCTCTCTTGAATCAATTGTTTTGTTTTATGGGGAGAATGAATTGTGTTTAGTTGATTTGATTCTTCACCTCTATAATGCTTATTATATGATGGTTGCCCAGGCACTCATACTAGTAAAGTAATAAGCCAGAACCTTAGAGTTGTAGCCGACAGTGTTACCGAGATTTTGATCATTATGCGGTATGCTCCAGTGCTATGTCCTCCTTCTCAGGGGCGGAGCACTGGCGCAATTCTCCTGCGAATCTCTCCTCCCCTAAATCACTGACGAGTTGCTCCTTCCGTTTATCCGGCGTAGATGAAAAACATGGAGCTCTGAACAGCGACGGGAGGAATATAAGAAAACATATAGCTGCAGTGTAGTCTGCGAAGCGGTATTTTGGGCCTTTGCTCTGCTGTGTCCCCGTCCCCCGTCTGCAACTCTCCACATTGCCGAGCCAAGGCCAACGAGCGGCCTGAGAGACATAAAATGCTCTGGGACACATCGGAGTATCGGCTGGATTCCTTCTCTTCTTCCAAGCAATGATTATATCTCAGACTTCTAGCCAAGTCGAATATAATGGAATCAGCTTCACAGAGTAATAAGGAAATGCCGGCATAAGCATCAAAGAACTGCATAAAAGGAAATAATATTACGAGACCAAAAAAAGAAAAGAAAAGAAAAGAGAAGAGAAGTTGAACGTGCATGATGTAGGGTTGTACCGTTGAGAAAGAATATTTAGGGCTATACTCATTCCTGGTAAAATCTAACGGTGTTAATCCCTTATGGTTAATAATGCCAAGATTCACCCTAAGATCCATCATAAGAAGGCAGAAGATGAATACATGCCCATGGTTTACAGCCAGATGTAGTGGTGTGTTTCCTTCACTGTCGCCCGCATTCATGATACTCTTGAACTTTGGGTTCCTGCAGATGTACCACACTACCTTAGTCTTCCCGAATTCGACGGCGCAATGCAAAATACTTCTATGTTTCTTGTCAACCAACTCATCGCAGCTCGGGCATATCTCCATGATCTCACGGATAATTTCTGAGTAGCCGCCCATAGCAGCATAGTGTACAGGATAGAGACCATCATCATCTGGAATGTAAGCAAGCAAGCTGTTGACCAGTAAAAGTTTGACCACTCCAGTCTTCCCAGATGATGCTGCATAGTGAAGGGCAGTTCTTCCAGAGCTGTCAGCCTTTGCGCAAGTGTTGGCTCCCAGCGTTGCAGGGACTCACACATTTCTTGAGCTAAAAAAGAAAAGAAAAGATTACCACTATAATAAAACAGAACACTTAACACTTGAGGCCTGTTTGGTAGAGCTCTCAGAGTTGAATTCAAGAGGAGCTCTGGCGCACAAACAGTATATCATAGACAAATAATTCTATGCTGAATCTCTCAAATAATATAGGAGGCTGGGAGCTGAAAAAAAAATAACCTCTCCTGATTTATTTACCACACAGAATCACTTCCTACATATAGTTCATATCCTAGAGAATCGATTTCAGCCACATAATCACTTTTCTAGGAGAATCACTACACACAGAATCAGGAACAAAAGCAGGGCTACCAAACAAGCCCTTATTGGCTTATTACCAAACACTACCAAGTCTACAGATGCATTTTCTATTTCTACAAGAGAATACCACGCCAATCTCATACTACCTCGATCTGTTTTTGTACATGACGTTAGCACAAAAAAATCAAAGATAAAAAATAAAGTACATATAATAAACACGAAACTGATATAGTAGGTACTAGGTAGTGAAAGATGTGTAGGAAAGAACCCATGTTATCGTACCGTTTCTAGCAAAAACCGCAGCATGCAGTGCAGTTTGTCCACCCGGTCCAGCGTAGCTCGCCGGCGATCTCACAATACCTTCACGATATTCAGTTACCAAGATGTCAACCATGTCAGCCTGGTTGGACACAACCGCCATGTAGAGCGGGGATACACCTTGCCCATCAACCACCGCGGCAAGGGTTGCCTCCCTTGACATGAGCTTTCCCAAGACGGATGCATGGCCGTTCCTAACCGCCTCATGGACCGCCGTCGCCCCACCAGAGTTCCATGCCCTCAGTACATACTCAGTATCTCGCTGGGCGGAAGCAAGCTGGATGAGGTAATCGACCACATCCACATGCCCAGCCCTTGCCGCGCAGATCAGAGGCGTGTCGAGCAGGTTGTTCCTTGCCTTGATGAGCGATATGTCCTGATCACAGATCATCTCAACGAGCTTCAGGTACCCATGGCGGGCTGCAATATGCAGCGCAGAGCTGCCCTCTGCAGTGACGCCTTCTAGGCATGCGCATTTTGTTGATGTGGATAAGATTTGTGCTAAGAGGTCTGCATCGCTAGTAGAGACAGCTTTGAGCAATTGGGGGTTCATTGTGTGTGGCTTGTGCATCAATGCTATGTTGTTTGCGGACAGCCTAAACTGGGCAGTAGGCACAGTTAAGTACATGTACACAGCGAAGGGTAGGTGCAGTGGTTTAAATTTAAATGTATAATACATAGAGGAGGGACTATGTTCCGCTTTTATGCAACTTCCTAGCAATTCCCTACTTTGGTAGTATACTAGAACGAAGCATTCTAACAACCACCCGCACTTGACTTAGATTGGTCGGGACAGATAACAAAGTTATGCTAACAATTGTCTAGTGTGCTCAGTGGGAGGTTGGGGTTGACTCAGTCAAACTAGCTGTGACCTTTTTGTGCTAAGAGGTCTGCGTCGCCATTGGAGACAGCTTTGAGCAATTGGGGGTTCATTGTGTGTGGCTTGTGCATCGATGCAATGTTGTTTGCGTCCGGCTTAAACTGGGTAGTGGGCACAGCTAAGTACATGTACACAGCGAAGGATAGGTGCAGTGGTTTATATTTGTATGTATACAAACAGGGAGGCCCATCTTCCTAGCAACTTCCTACTTTGGTAGTATACTCTAACGAATCATATCATTTAATAACCACCTAACCTGAGTTACATTGGTCGGGACCATAACAAAGTTATACTAACAATTGTCTAGTGTGCTCAGTGGGAGGCTGGGGTTGACTCGGTCAAACTAGATGTAATCTTTTGATAATGTTTTTTTTTACATTTATTTTTTTTTTCTTTTTCTCTAGAACTTGGGCTGTAGCACCGTCAGCCAGAGGCCTAAATCGGGCTACTGAGTTGAGTGTGCTTGCTCACTCTGCATGACGTACAGAATTTATTTAATTTCCTACAGGATATATAGGAAATTCAAGAAACACATGCAAAGAAATAATTGTCCCAATGCGCAATGTCCATAGCTCGTGTCTCTAGAGTTTCCCATGACAAATAAAATCGTTTCCCTCTAGAGGCGGGGCGTTCCAGCGCCTTTCGTGAGGCCACAGACACACTGCTATTTTTGTTCTGATAAACCGAAGGATCTATCAAAGGATGGCTGCCTAATAATACTAGAAGACTATAGACCGCTACACAGTCAATGGATTTCTGGCCATTTATCTAAGAGTTGCAAATGCAACACAGTCAATGGATTTCTGGCCATTTATCCAAGAGTTGCAAATGCAAATATAATAGCACGTCGCTCATTTAATTGGGAGATTTATGCTGTCCCGTTCACTGGATAGCCCACAAGGACAGAGGTGATGCAATGAGAATAAATCTCAGGGTCAATGCCACTGCGAGGTACGGGTGCGTTGAACCGAAGAAAAATGCACAGAAACACAATACATTTCAAAGCCTTTACTGAAGCTAATTTGAACTGTCATACATACATACACAGATCTATCCATTTCAATCACCTAACGAAGGGGGTGAAGGAGAGACGGGCAAGAGGGCATGTACCTTGCGCTGGGGTCCTACGCGGTCAGGTCGACGAAGCAGGGCGCTGGTGTTCCTGTCCTTGTCGCTTCTCGCCGGTGCGGGAGGTCGCGGTAAGGGGAAGCTAGCCGCGCCGCTGCTGGGATCCATCTCACCAGAACCGGAACAAGGGAGCCGAGTTCAGCGTCGACGAGCAAGGATGGGGTAGATACGGTGCGGGTCATCGTCAGGCTCGCCTGCCGCAAGACAATCTGGCATGGGAGTCGCCGCCGCCGCCATTGCCGTCGGACTCAGAATCCTAGCAATCAAGCCCAAAAACAAGGGAGGACGAGAAGGAGAAGTGGGCTGTGGCACGATGGCATGAATTGGGTCGTAATGGGCCATACAAAATTCATGGGCTGGGCCGAACTTCGCTTCATGCCTCGCTGTTCAAAGCAAGGAAAGGAAAAAGTACACATAGAATCCTAGCAAGTCCACTTTTTCTCCCTAAACTCTAAAACCAGGCAAAACACCTTCCTCAACTTTTAAAACCGTTCATCTTACCTCCCTGACCCAGTTATAAATGGTTTTGAAGGCGGTTTTGTCTTTTTCTTTTTTATTTATTTTGGCTAAATCTTTAAAAAATCATAGTAAATCACAGAAAAATCATAAAATGAAAATTCAATTTTGTTGGACTACACATGAGTAGATCTTCACAGTGAACATATAATATGGTATGCTTTAGTATAAAGTTTTTATTATAGCTTTAGATCTATGCTTTTCTGTAATTAAATGGAATAATTCATAGCTGCAGTTTTTATGGTCTAATTGTGGTGAAATTTTTATGATGGGCTAATTATTGCATCCTTAAAGTATAGTAAAAGTTTCATACTCATTGGATTATGTATAACTTAGTTTTAGATTTTATTTAGGTTTATGCTTGTTAAATATAAATAAATCTATAACTCCCTGTCACAGCCACAGGAGGGAAGAAACAACGGAAATCGGGTGTTGACAAAGATTATTAACCTGGCGTGAGCGTGACTATATTCTTGGTCCTTGTTACAGACCATTTCACAATGACGACGGCGACCATGCTTGCACATAAGTACATAGTATAATTGCTGATCGAACAGCAGTCTAATTGCTGCTGCACTGCATGCATGGCCCATGCTCATCATCATAAATAAATAAATTCATAAGTGGGGAAGAGCAGAGCAACAACACCAGAAACAGATGAGAGGGTCCCTTTTATGCGCGACTGTTATCAGGCCATGCACATGCCACAAATACGTACACATGCATGATAACCACACATGCTTTGGTATATTCTTCCAAGGAGACCATAGCAAAGTTGCCAACTTGTTGGTAGCCACGCAGCGCTGCTGCTTTCCTTAATCTATGCCCACAGCGCTGCTGCTTTCCTTAATCTATGCCCACTATTGCTATATGCTGCTAGTACTAGCTAGGGCCATTTGGATCGGATGGCTAATGATGCCTAGAGTTAATTGTTAGCTAGCTCATACTATTAACCATGTGTTGTTTGGATTCAGGAGCCAATAGATAGGTGTAATCATGCTACAAGTCAATTTTGCCCTCGGAATTGTTCTGCTCTAAACGTGTGCTGTTTTGGCGCCATTAGCAAGAGAATGTTTCGATCCTTTTCGTTGCCGGTTGCTACTTTTAACCCAAGTTAGCTAGAGTCTTGTTTGGATCCACGTAGCTAATAGTTAGTTGCTACTATTTACCTTCTTCGGATTCAAAAGGGTCCAACTAGCTAGTAGCGTAGCTATTTGATATTAGCTAATACCGAACCAACAACAGTCTCACTAGTTGGACCAAACCAATTAAAATAACAGCAGCTAGTACTTAGCTAGCTAGTATTAACTATGACCTATTAACTAGCTAACTATTAGCAGCTAATGGATCCAAATAGTGAGGTACCAACAAACAAATTAGGGCCACATAGGGTCCCGTTTGGATCCCATGACCTAAGTATATAGTCAGCTACTAAAAATAGCTCCAGTGGATCCAAACACCAAAGCGCTAATAGTTCTGTCGGGTACCTTAGAATGGGGTACCCCAAGCAAAACATCAAATGGGTCGGCGCCAGCTAGAAGGTAAGTCGTGGGCCCCTCACCCGCCACGACCGAGCCCACTGGGTCCTCCCCCTCCTCGCCTCGAGCCTCGAGCAGGAGGTCTCGGCATCCTGACGCAAACTCCGCTTCGTGCGAGGCTCCCCAGGGAAGGCCTCGGCAGGGAACGCCGCCTCCGCCTCGCCCGAGGCTCTCCACGGAAGGCCTCGGCAGGAGGCGCGTTCTCCGTATCGCGCGAGGCCTCTCGCCCGAGGCCTCGGCAAGGAGCCTGATCTCCGTCTCGCGCGAGGCCTCATTCTCCGTGTCGCTCGAGGCCGGCTCGTCCGCGGTCCGTCGCCCCCCGCCTCGGCCGACCCTCCCGACAGCGTGTCATGTCTCATTAATGCTTCAACCACTCCCGCAATCTCAGCCGGACGGTGGCTCAACGCCACAGGACGGCCGACGCGACCTGAGGTCGCATCAGCGCCATACCGGCCAGGACAGGGCACGGCGGGGATTACTGGCCACTGTGTCCTACCACTGTGTCCATGATCAGCGCCATACCGGCTGGGACAGGGTACGACGGGGATTACCGGCCACTGTGTCCAAACGCTGTACCCATGATCGGCCGCCCGCTCAAGGCCTCGGCACTGTACACCAAGGCCTCGGTGATCTTGGGGTTCATGCCTGCCGAGACCCCCCACCGCAGTGCAAGCCTCGGCATCGACCAAGTCTCGGCCTCGCGTACAATCCGTCCACAGTGGCTTGCACGTTCGCCGCCGCGTCCACTCCGAGGCATTCCCGGGGCTCCCACGACGCACAGGATATGATGGGACGACCACGCCGCCCCAGTACTCCAAGGACGGACCACTCCGACGACCACGCCGCCACAGGAACAGGCCACATGGTTCGGACATGTCGCCCCTGTTGGCATGACGCCGCATAGTAATACATGTACTGTCCTTGTCCTCCCTTCAACTATAAAAGGAGAAGACTTGGGCCACTTAGAGGGAGGGGGAGAACACCGGGTAACACACGGACACGCACACATTCCAGCCGCTTGAGAGCAACGTCTCAGACGGCTCACATGACACCCTACCGAGACCTGGGACTAGTTCCCTCTCTCCCTTAGCTTGTAACCCCCTACTACGAGCACTTCGGTGCAAGGAATACAAGTTCAATCTCTCAGACTGGACGTAGGGCGCCGATTGCCTGAACCAGTATAAATCTTGTGTCTCTTTGCATCACCATCCGGAATCGAGAGCACACAAAACAAATTCACTAGTCGGTTGAGGACCCCCTCGGTCCGAAACACCGACAGTTGGCGCGCCAGGTAGGGGCCTCTGCATGTCAGTTTTGTCATCCCAGCAGGTTCCGGATGGCAGACCCCGTACGACCATTGCGTCTCGGCACCGTGGTTTGGTTCGGGAGCCTAGAGTTCATGTCTCTAGGGCATGAGTACGACATGGTACTCCTCACTCCTCGAGCCCCACCGTCCGACGATGAAGTTACGCACCGGCAGCCCAGGCGCAGGCGGCGCCTGGGCGGCCGCTCTCGCCGTGCTCGCCAGGCACGACGCGAGCAAGGCCACCCCGACGCTACACGAACCTGGGGCGGCACGCCACTCCCCGCCGATATCCTACGACCAGCTGTTGGTGCGGGGTCCCTGGCTAGGGACCTGTCTGGCCTGAGCTTGGACAAAGGAAAATCGCCGGTGGCTCGCGGCGATGCCCATTCGTCAAGCTCCGCTCCACCACTCCCTGAAGAACCGACCCCGGCGGAGCAGAATCTGGCGACGGCACCATCCCCATACCCCTTTGGGTTGAGAAATGCCACCGCTTCTTACGCCTACGCATATGCTGCCGCTCACGAGGATCCCTCAGAGCGCTGCTGGTGCTTCGATCTCGACCTAGACACCCACGCCGACTCCTCGGATGAGGACGAGGCATGGCCCGAAGTGGATTTCTCCGGGCTCCAAGACCCTGGGGCTTTGCGCCAGTTCTTGGCCGCAAGCGACTACTGCCTCGGCTACTCCGACTCCGACGACGAAGGCACTCATGACCCCCACTCACGAGTGTTTCCACGTCGGGCTCGGGATGCCGAGGGCAGGCGAAGAGGACGAGGCAGCAGGTAGCCGCTCCCCGCTCCGCCCAGGGGCGGGCGCCGCCACACCCCCACTCAATGTCCTACCGGCCGCACGAAACGAGAACGTCGCTCTTGCACGACCTCAGCGCCCAGACCTAGAGCAGCTCCGTGAGCTCTAGGCCAAGGTCGAACAAGACCAACTCCTTCTGCAGCAGCTTCGAGACTCTCTCGAACAAGAGCAGCGAGGTCACGGCGAAGGCGGAGGAGCCCGACGGAGGGCCCGCGATGTGCATCACCGCATCCATGACGATGAAGGGAGCGAGCAACCCCCAGTCTTCAATCGTGCTAGCTAGAATGTCGCGGCTGTGGCAATGCTGGTCCGCGCAATGCCTGAGCCTTCTACCACGACGGGGCGGCGGGTCCGCGGCGAGCTCCGGGATCTCCTAGAGACCGCCGTGGTTCAGCAGGCCGAGAGTTCTACCTCCCGATGGCACGGGGGCGCCTCGAGCCTGCCCACGGTGCCGCCTCGGTAGGAGGGGGAAGCCCCGGCTCGTCCCGAGCCCGACCGAGCGCCAATAGCCCACAGGGTCCCCATGCTTCTGGACCGCCTCGGCAATCGACGCGAGGTGCAGGGAGACCATGAGGTGATCAGCAGGCGACGACGCCACAACAACGAGGGGCCCGCTCGGGGCTACCACCCACACCAAGGTGGTCGCTACGACAGCAGGGAGGACCATAGTCCTTCCCCTGAACCGCTAGGCCCTCGGGTCTTCAGTAGGGCCATCCGCGCTGCTCTTTTTCCCACCCGGTTCCAGCAGCCGGCCAATCTCACAAGGTACAGCGGCGAGACCAACCCGGAGCTCTGGCTTGCCGATTACCGCCTGGCCTACCAGCTGGGTGGCGCGGACGATGACCTGCTCATCATCCGCAATATCCCCTTGCTCCTGTCGGACTCAGCGCGAGCCTGGCTCGAGCACCTTCCTCCCTCGCAAATCCACGACTGGTGTGACTTGGTCAGGATCTTCGTCGGGAACTTCCAGGGCACATACGTGCGCCCTGGGAACTCCTGGGACCTTAAGAACTGTCGCCAGAAGCCGGATGAGTCTCTCCGAGACTTCATTCGGCGCTTCTCCAAACAGTGCACCGAGTTGCCCAGCGTCGGCGATTCGGAGATCGTCCAAGCTTTCCTCTACGGCACCACTTGTCGGGACTTGGTCCGAGAGTTAGGTCGGAATGTGCCGCGCTCTGCTGCCACGCTTCTTGACATCGCCACCAGCTTCGCCTCGGGTGAAGAGGCTGTCGGAGCCATCTTCCCCGACACCGACACCAAGGGTAAGCGGAGAGACGAGGCCCCCGAGGCCTCAGCCTCCCACCTCCCTAAGAGAAAGAAAAAGGGGCGCTTGGGGAAGCAGGAGGTCCTAGAGGCTGACCTGGTCGCAGCCGCGAAACGCCAGAACCCCCGAGGCTTCAAAGGCCCTAGGCCTTTCGACGACATGCTCAAGAAACCCTGCCCTTACCACCAGGGCCCGGTCAAGCACGCTCTCGAGGATTGCACCATGCTGCGGCGTTACTACGCCAAGCTCGAGCTCCCCGACGACGACGCCAAGCAGAAGGGCGCCGGCGGCCGGGACGAAGACAAGGACGATGGGTTCCCTGAGGTACGCAACGCCTTCATGATCTTCGATGGGCCCTCGGCCTGCCTTATGGCGCGGCAGCGCAAGAGGGAACGCCGAGAAGTCTTCTCGGTCAAGGTGGCCACCCCCCAGTACCTCGACTGGTCTCGAGAGGCGATCACCTTCGATCGAGATGACCACCCTGACCATATTCCGAATCCCGGGTAGTACCCACTGGTCGTCGACCCGATCATTGGCAACACCCGACTCTCCAAAGTATTGATGGACGGAGGCAGCGGCCTCAACATCCTCTACGCCAACACCCTGGAGCTCTTGGAGATCGACCGGTCGAGGCTCCGAGGCGACGTTGCACCCTTCCATGGCATCGTGCCAGGAAAGCGCACGCGACCCCTCGGGCGTATCGACCTTCCTGTCTGCTTCGGTACCCCCTCCAACTACCGCAAGGAAGTCCTCACCTTCGAGGTAGTCGGGTTCGAGGGAGCCTACCACGCCATTTTGGGGCGGCCGTGCTACGCCAAGTTCATGGTAGTGCCCAACTATACCTACCTCAAGCTCAAGATGCTAGGCCCTAGCGGTGTCATCACAATCGAGTCCATGTACGAACATGCATACGACTATGACGTCGAATGCATTGAGTACGCCGAGGCTCTTGCAGAGGCCGAGACCCTCATCGCCCACCTCGACCAACTCAGTGGCGAGGTACCTGACTCCAAGCGTCGCATGGGGGTGTTCAAGCCCGCGGAAACCATCAAACTCATCCCAGTCGACCCCGCCTGCCCCGATGACCGAGCGCTAAGGATCGGCGCCTCCCTCGACATCAAATAGGAAGCCGTGCTCGTCGACTTTCTCTGTGTGAACGCCGACATATTCGCATGGAGTCCCTCGGACATGCCCTGGAAATCCGGGCCGGATCTAGACCGGCGAGGCAACGCCTGTGCCGCTTCGACGAAGAAAAGCGCAGGGCCATCAGAGAGGAGGTGCAGAAACTCTTGGCGGCCGGGTTCATCAAGGAAGTGTCCCACCCAGAGTGGTTGGCTAACCCCGTGTTAGTCAAAAAGAAAAATGGGAAATGGAGGATGTGTGTAGACTACACCGGTCTAAACAAAGCCTGTCCAAAGGTCCCCTTCCCATTACCTCGAATCGATCAAATTGTTGATTCCACTGCAGGGTGCGAGACCCTGTCTTTCCTTGATGCGTACTCTGGTTACCATCAGATCAAGATGAAAGAATCCGACCAGCTCGCGACTTCTTTCATCACACCGTTCGGCATGTACTGCTACGTGACGATGCCCTTCGGCCTCAGAAATGCAGGTGCCACGTACCAACGGTGCATGACCCAGGTCTTTGGAGACAACATCGGGCGGACCATCGAGGCCTATGTAGACGACATCGTGGTCAAGACCAGAAAGGTCGAGGGTCTCGTCGACGACTTGAGGATAACCTTCAAATGCCTTAGGGAGAAGGGCATCAAGCTCAACCCCGAGAAGTGTGTGTTCGGGGTCCCCCGAGGCATGCTCTTGGGATACATAGTCTCGGAACACGGCATTGAAGCCAACCCGGAGAAGGTCTCGGCCATAACCAGCATGGGACCAATCAGAGACCTCAAGGGAGTGCAGAGGGTCATGGGATGCCTTGCGGCCCTGAGCCGCTTCATCTCGCGCCTCGGCGAAAAAGGTTTGCCCCTGTACCAACTCTTGAGAAAGTCCGAGCGTTTTTCTTGGACCCCCGAGGCCGAGGAAGCCCTCGACAGACTCAAGAGCCTGCTCACCAATCCTCCCGTCCTGATACCCCCGGCCATGGACGAGGTCCTCCTACTCTACGTCACCACAACAACCCAAGTGGTCAGCGCCGTCATAGTGGTAGAGAGGCAGGAAGAAGGGCATACTCTACCCACCCAACGACCTGTTTATTTCATCAGCGAGGTGCTCTCTGAGACCAAAGCACGCTAGCCCCACATCCAGAAACTGGTCTACGCCGTGGTCCTGGCCCGGCACAAACTGCGCCACTACTTCGAGTCGCACCCAGTGACTGTGGTATCATCCTTCCCCCTGGGCGAGATAGTTCATAACCGGGAGGCCTCGGGCAGGATAGCCAAGTGGGCTGTCGAGCTTATGGGGGAAACCCTGACCTTTGCGCCTCGAAAAGCGATCAAGTCTTAGGTCTTGGCCGATTTCATGGCTGAATGGACAGATACCCAACTGCCACCTGCTCAAATTCAGACGGAGTGCTGGACCCTATACTTCGACGGATCCCTGATGAAGACCGGGGTAGGCGCGGGTTTGCTCTTCATTTCGCCCCTCGGAGTACACATGCGCTACATGGTGCGGCTCCACTTCGCCGCCTCCAACAACGTGGCCGAATACGAGACCCTCATCAATGGCTTACAAGTTGCCATCGAGCTTGGGGCACGGCGCCTCGATGTCCGAGGCGACTCGCGGCTCGTCATAGATCAAGTGATGAAGGATTCAAACTGCCTCGACCCTAAAATGGAGGCTTACTGCAAGATGGTACGACGCCTAGAAGACAAGTTCGACGTCCTCGAACTAAATCACGTCGTGTGAAAGTACAATGAGTCCGCCGACGAGCTGGCAAAGATGGCCTCGGCACGGGCCCTGGTCCCCCCGAACGTCTTCGCCAGAGACCTCCACAAACCTTCCATTGGCTACACCTCGACAGCAGAGGAGGGCCCACCTGGGGAACCCATGGCAAAGCCCGACGCCCCCTCTGCTGCCGAGACCCCCTCGACCGAGCCCGAGGTCATGGAAGTCAACGCCGAGCCTCCGTAGAATGATCAGGATGCGGATTGGCGAGTCCCGTTCCTCGATTGGCTTGATCGGGGGGAGCTTCCTAACGACAGAACCGAAGCACGATGGCTTGCGCGCCGAGCCAAGACCTACGCCCTCTGCAATGGCGAATTGTACAGGCGAAGCCCCTCAGGTGTCCTTCAACGATGCATCAGTTCCAAGGCGGGCCAAGCCCTGCTTTGGGACTTACACTCAGGCGCCTGCGGGCACCATGCGGCACCTCGGACGCTCGTAGGGAACGCTTTCCGCCAAGGGTTCTACTGGCCGACGGCGGTCGCCGATGCTATCAAGCTAGTACGCTCCTACGAAGGATGCCAGTACTACGCTCGGCAGACACATCTCCCGGCCCTGGCCCTACAAACCATCCCCATCACATGGCCGTTCACCGTGTGGGGGCTCGACATGGTCGGGCCTCTGCAAAAGGCCCCCAGGGGCTACACCCATCTACTGGTATTAATCGACAAGTTCTCCAAATGGATCGAGGCCCGTCTGATCAATCGAATCAAATCTGAGTAGGCGGTGCTGTTCTTCACTGACATTATCCACAGGTTTGGGGTCCCCAACACCATCATCACCGACAACAGGACGTAGTTCACCGGCAAAAAGTTCCTGACGTTTTGCGACGACCACCACATCCGTGTGGCCTGGTCGGCCGTAGGACACCCAAGGACCAACGGCCAAGTAGAGCGTGCCAACGGCATGATCCTACAAGGCCTCAAGCCAAGGATTCACAACCGGTTGAAAAAGTTTGGCAAGAAATGGCTCGCCGAACTCTCGTCGGTCATCTGGAGCCTGAGGAACACTCCAAGCCGAGCCACGGGATTCACACCTTTCTTCCTAGTCTATGGGGCCGAGGCCATCCTCCCCACCGACCTGGAATATGGTTCCCCAAGGCTACAAGCCTATAACAAACAAAGCAACCGCACCACCCGAGAGGACGCCCTCGATCAGCTGGAGGAAGCCCGAGACATCGCGCTACTACACTCGGCCAAGTATCAGCAGAGCCTGCGGCGTTATCAGGCCCGACGCGTCCGAGGCCGAGACCTGAAGGTAGGCGACCTGGTGTTGAGGCTAGCACAGAGCAACAAGGGTCGCCACAAGCTGACCCCGCCATGGGAAGGACCGTACATCATCGCCCAAGTACTGAAGCCCGGGACCTACAAGCTGGCCAATGAGAAGGGCGAAATCTTCACTAACGCTTGGAACATAGAATAGCTACGTCGCTTTTATCCCTAAATTTCCAAGCATTGTATATGTCGTTTCCCGAAATACAATTAAAAAGCGTTCTTTAGTTGGTCTTATTTTTTGAGAAACCCCCCGAGCCCATCGTAGGTCTCGGCAATACAATCAACACGACAAGGGAGACTCGGCTCTGCCTTGGCAGAACCAAGCCTCCCTCGGGGGCTAGATGGGGGACTCCCCCTAGGTCCCACGCACCATTCTTTAGTTGTTTTTCGCAAAAATTCCTACGCCAAGACTCTAGCAGGCTCTGACGAATCATTTGTAAAGACTCCTCGGACCAAGGTCTGTTTCCTAAGCAAGAGGCCGGTAGAGTCGCGAGACGGCCTATGCCCCTGGGCTACGGCACTCCCTCACTACCTCTCGCTTAAGAGACAGCTT
The DNA here is from genome assembly GCF_019320115.1 of Miscanthus floridulus. NCBI lineage: Eukaryota > Viridiplantae > Streptophyta > Magnoliopsida > Poales > Poaceae > Miscanthus > Miscanthus floridulus. The sequence continues at coordinate 8,097,546 of NC_089596.1, forward strand.
AGGCCCCAAAGGGGTATTTTGCAAATGAAATCTGATCAGAAGCAACAGAGGACAAAGGCTCGGAAGCATGAGAAAAACAACTTATCGGTGTTTCGGACCGGGGGGGGGGGTCCTCAACCGACTAGTGAATTTGTTCCGCGTGCTCCCGATTCCGGATGGTGATGCAAAGAGACACAAGATTTATACTGGTTCAGGCAATCGGCGCCCTACGTCCAGTCTGAGAGATCGAACTTGTATTCCTTGCACCGAAGTGCTCGTAGTAGGGGGTTACAAGCTAAGGGAGAGAGGGAACTAGTCCCAGGTCTCGACAGGGTGTCATGTGGGCCGTCTGAGACATTGCTCTCAAGCGGCTGGAATGTGTGCGTGTCCGTGTGTTACCTGGTGTTCTCCCCCTCCCTCTAAGTGGCCCAAGTCTTCTCCTTTTATAGTTGAAGGGAGGACAAGGACAGTACATGTATTACTATGCGGCATCATGCCAACAGGGGCGACATGTCCGAACCCTGTGGCCTGTTCCTGTGGCGGCGTGGTCGTTGGAGTGGTCCATCCTTGGAGTACTGGGGCAGCGTGGTTGTCCCATCATATCCTGTGCCTCGTCTCTCCGCTTACCCTTGGTGTCGGTGTCGGGGAAGATGGCTCCAACAGCCTCTTCACCCGAGGCGAAGCTGGTGGCGATGTCGAGAAGCGCGGCAGCAGAGCGTGGCACATTCCGACCTAACTCTCGGACCAAGTCCCGACAAGTGGTGCCGGAGAGGAAAGCTTGGACGATCTCCGAATCGCCGACGCTGGGCAACTCGGTGCACTGTTTGGAGAAGCACCAGATGAAGTCTCGGAGAGACTCGTCCGGCTTCTGGCGACAGTTCTTAAGGTCCCAGGAGTTCCCAGGGCGCACATATGTGCCCTGGAAGTTCCCGACAAAGATCCTAACCAAGTCGCGCTAGTCGTGGATTTGCGAGGGAGGAAGGTGCTCGAGCCAGGCTCGCGCCGAGTCCGATAGGAGCAAGGGGAGATTGCGGATGATGAGCAGGTCATCGTCCACGCCACCCAGCTGGCAGGCCAGGTGGTAATCAGCAAGCCAGAGCTCTGGGTTGGTCTTGCCGCTGTACCTTGCGAGATTGGCTGGCTGCCGGAACCGGGTGGGAAAAAGAGCAGTGCGGATGGCCCTGCTGAAGACCCGAGGGCCTGGCGGTTCAAGAGAAGGACTGCGGTCCTCCCCGCTGTCGTAGCGACTGCCTCGGTGTGGGTGGTAGCCCCGAGCGGGCCCCTCGTTGTCGTGGCGTCGTCGCCTGCTGATCACCTCATGGTCTCCCTGCACCTCGCGTCGATTGCCAAGGCGGTCCAGAAGCATGGGGACCGTGTGGGCTATTGGCGCTCGGTCGGGCTTGGGACGAGTTAGGGCTTCCCCCTCCTGCCGAGGCGACGCCATGGGCAGGCTCGAGGCGCCCCCGTGCCGTCGGGAGGCAGAACTCTCGGCCTGCTGAACCGCGGCGGTCTCTAGGAGATCCCGGAGCTCACCGTGGACCCGCCGCCCCTCCGTGGTAGAAGGCTCGGGCATTGCACGGACCAGCATTGCCACAGCCGCGACATTCTGGCTAGCGTGATTGAAGACTGGGGGTTGCTCGCTCCCTTTGTCGTCATGGATGCGGTGATGCACATCGCGGGCCCTCCGTCGGGCTCCTCCGCCTTCGCCGCGACCTCGCTGCTCTTGTTCGAGAGAGTCTCGAAGCTGCTGTGGAAGGAGTTGGTCTTGTTCGACCTTGGCCTGGAGCTCATGGAGCTGCTCTAGGTCTGGGCGCTGAGGTCGTGCAAGAGCAACGTTCTCATTTCATGCGGCCGGCAGGACATTGAGTGGGGGTGTGGCGGCGCCCGCCCCTAGGCGGAGCGGGGAGCGGCTACCTGCCGCCCCATCCTCTTCGCCTGCCCTCGGCATCCTAAGCCCGACGTGGAAACACTCGCGAGTGGGGTCGTAAGTGCCTTCGTCATCGGAGTCGGAGTAGCCGAGGCAGTAGTCGCTTGCGGCCAAGAACTGGCACAAAGCCCCAGGGTCTTGGAGCCCGGAGAAATCCACTCCGGGCCATGCCTCGTCCTCATCCGAGGAGTCGGCGTGGGTGTCTAGGTCGAGACCGAAGCGCCGGCAGCGCTCTGAGGGGTCCTCGTGAGCGGCAGCGTATGCGTAGGCGTAAGAAGCGGTGGCATTTCTCAACCCAAAGGGGTATGGGGATGGTGCCATCGCTAGATTCTGCTCCGTCGGGGTCGGTTCTTCAGGGAGTGGTGGAGCAGAGCTTGATGAATGGGCATCGCCGCGAGCCACCAGCGATTTTCCTTTGTCCAAGCTCAGGCCAGACAGGTCCCCAGCCAGGGACCCCGCACCAACAGCTGGTCATAGGATATCGGCGGGGAGTGGCGTGCCACCCCGGGTTCACGTAGCGTCGGGGTGGCCTTGCTCGCGTCGTGCCTAGCGAGCGCGGCCACCCAGGCACCGCCTGCGCCTAGGCTGCCGGTGCGTAACTTCATCGTCGGACGGTGGGGCTCGAGGAGTGAGGAGTACCATGTCGTACTCATGCCCTAGAGACATGAACTCTAGGCTCCCAAACCAAACCACGGTGCCGAGACGCAATGGTCGTACGGGGTCTACCATCCGGAACCTGCTGGGATGACGAAACTGACACGCAGAGGCCCCTACCTGGCGCACCAACTGTCGGTGTTTCGGACCGGGTGGGTCCTCAACCGACTAGTGAATTTGTTCTGCGTGCTCCCGATTCCGGATAGTGATGCAAAGAGACACAAGATTTATACTAGTTCAGGCAATCGGCGCCCTACGTCCAATCTGAGAGATCAAACTTGTATTCCTTGCACCGAAGTGCTCGTAGTAGGGGGTTACAAGCTAAGGGAGAGAGGGAACTAGTCCCAGGTCTCGGCAGGGTGTCGTCTGGGCCATCTGAGACGTTGCTCTCAAGCGGCTAGAATGTGTGCGTGTCCGTGTGTTACCCAGTGTTCTCCCCCTCCCTCTAAGTGGCCCAAGTCTTCTCCTTTTATAGTTGAAGGGAGGACAAGGACAGTACATGTATTACTATGTGGCGTCATGCCAACAGGGGCGACATGTCCGAACCCGGTGGCCTGTTCCTGTGGCGGCGTGGTCGTCGGAGTGGTCCGTCCTTGGAGTACTGGGGCGGCATGGTCGTCCCATCATATCCTGTGTGTCGTGGGAGCCCCGGGAATGCCTCGGAGTGGACGCGGCAGCGAACGTGCAAGCCACTGTGGACGGATTGTACGTGAGGCCGAGACTTGGTCGGTGTTGAGGCTTGCACTGCTATGGGGGGGTCTCGGTAGGCACGAACCCCAAGATCGCCGAGGCCCTGGTGTACAGTGCCGAGGCCTTGAGCGGGCGGCCGATCATGGGTACAACGTTTGGACACAGTGGCCGGTAATCCCCGTTGTACCCTATCCCAGCCGGTATGGCGCTGATCGTGGACACAGTGGTAGGACACAGTGGCTGGTAATCCCTGCCATGCCCTGTCCTGGCCGGTATGGCGCTGATGCGACCTCGGGTCGCGTCGGCCGTCCTGTGGCGTTGAGCCACCGTCTAGCTGAGATTGCAGGAGTGGTTGAAGCATTAATGAGACATGACACACTGTCGGGAGGGTCGGCCGAGGCAGGGGGCGACGGACCGCGGACGAGCCGGCATCAAGCGACACGGAGAATGAGGCCTCGCGCGAGACGGAGATCAGGCTCCTTGCCGAGGCCTCGGGCGAGAGGCCTCGCGCGATACGAAGAACGCGCCTCCTGCCGAGGCCTTCTGTGGAGAGCCTCGGGCGAGGCGGAGATGGTGTTCCCTGCCGAGGCCTTCCCTAGGGAGCGTCGCACAAAGCGGAGTTTGCGTTAGGATGCCAAGACCTCCTGCTCGAGGCTCGAGGCAAGGAGGGGGAGGACCCAGTGGGCTCGGTCGTGGCGGGTGAGGGACCCACGACTTACCTTCTAGCTAGCGCCGACCCATTTGATGTTTTGCTTGGGGTACCCCATTCTAAGGTACCTGACACAACTAAGAAACACAAATACTTCAGAAACAAGGGCCTCGACGGCCACAAACATTATGATACAAAAATAACCCCTGTTCTATCTTTACATAGCCCCCGAGGCCCAGATTAAGGCTCGGGGCCTTCAGCACCGGCAGATGGTAGGGGAGGAACCACCTCCTCTTTGAAGAGCGTCGCCAGCGCCGCGCCAGGGCCCTCCGCCGCCTCCATCAGCTTCACGACCACCGCGTTGGCCTCCTCGTCATCATCAGGCAGAACATAGCCATCACTGATGGCCGGGAGGTCGACGCCAAGGTAGTGAGAGGAGATGACGGCCATCGCCCGCTTGACACCCGTGTGCAGCGCCCCTTGGAGCCGTTCGCGCATCTGGCTGCTCAGCGCAATCAAGCGGCTCCCAAGGGAGCTGCCTAACTGAACCCCCTCGACCTCCAAGGCCTCGCAGGCAGAAAGGGCGGCATGTTTCAGTGCCTCGTGCTCCTTGATCTCGGTATCGAGCACTATTTGCACCGTGCTGGAAGCCTCGGCGGCCCGGGTGAACTCCGCCTCTGACTCTGCACCGCAGAAAATGCAATGAGGTCGAGCCAGAGAAAAGACAACCTAAGTTAGGGATAGAAGCCCATGGAACTCACCCTTGGCCTTCAGCTCCCAGCATCGGGTCTCGGCCTGATAGGCCTCGACCTTCTCCCTCAACCGCTGGGCCTCGACCCGAGAGGCCTCGGCCGCCCTGGAAGCTTCACTCCCTAGCTCTGCGTCACACAAGGAAGTTAGGGAGCGAACATAAGGAGAAGAAAACAAAACAAGGGGATTCAAACTCACCCTCGACCATCCCCCTCAAAACCACAGCCTCGATTTGCGAGGCCTCAACCGCAGCAAGGGCCTCGTTCAGAGCGCCTTTGGTCAGCCGGTGCGCACTCTCCTCTGCCCCCAGCTGCCCGGCGAGGGCCTTGCCCGAGGCCGTCGCTTCTTTAGCCCAGGATCTGAAGGCATCCCGATCGCTAACGGCGCGGGTAAGCTCCTTCTCCAGCTCCTTGATCCGCGCCACCAAGGGGGCGAGCTGCGTCTGGGCTGTGGCCGCCTCAACCTTCATGTCGGCACAGCGAAGGTGGAGGTCCTCCACCTCCGTGCTTCGTGCCGACAGAAGCTCGTTAGCATCGGCAAGAAGGCCCCTCTGCTGCTGAAGCTGGTCCCAGATTCCCCTCTCCCGCCAGAGGAAGACCGACTTCCCGAGGGACCGGGTCTCGAGCTCCTGAGGAGGCAGAGCAGAGGTCGTCGATTACGACAAAACCGAGAAAGGAACAACATCACGCGAGAAAGGAAAACACGAACCTAGGCGACTCTGGGTAGTTCGTCGGCCACCACGGACAGCGCCGTCCGTAGCGATCGCTCCGCCAGCTCGCGGTACTGCTCGAAGGTACTCCAGCGCCCGCCCTCGGCCATGTCCTCGAGGGCGAATAGAGGCTCCCCCTCAGGGTCGTCCCGGCTCCGCCACAGTACCTGCGGGTGATCCCACCCACGGGGCTCGGGTCGCACCCGCACGAGGGCAAGCTTCCCTCATCTAAGAGCGGCGCCGGCTGCTCCACGGCATCGGTCTCCTCGGCATCGACCACCTCCCGCGCCCAGGAAGTATCGTCGGAGGAGATCAGATAGACCTCCGTCTCCCGGGCGCTCTCCCGCAACAACGGCGGGCCCTGAGCCAAGGGCACGGCCGAGGCCTCCGCCGCCTACATCTCTACCTCCTGCACAGACGGCCTCGCCGCCATCACGACTGCCGTGGTGACCTCGGGGGCTCTGGCCTCTGCAATCACAGCCTCGGCGGTCTCGGGGGCTCCGGCCTCCGCCATTGTGGCCTCGACAGACGCAGAAACGCCGACCGCGGACACTGCGGTCTTGGCGGTTGTGGGCGCCGGGGCCTCCATCGCCTCAGCCCCAGAGGCCCCGGGAGCCTCGGCAACAAAGGGCACGACGGCCCCATCCGACCGTGTAGGGGCCACCTCGGCAACCCCTCCTTGGGCGGCCGGTTCCTTTGGGTTGACCCTCGCCGACGCCGCGCCACGTTGGATGGCGGCTTGTGCCTCCGCCACCCAGTGGGTAGAGGAGCCGGGGCTCGCCTTAAGCGCCTTAAGGGGCGCCAAGGGGAGGTCATCCGCAGGCCGCTTCCGACTAAAGAAAATTAACCTATAGGGTCAACGCGAGACCAAAAAAGCGAATGGAAGACACTACGACCCTGCCAAAAATACACTTACTTAGAATGGGGCGGCCCCCGCTTCGCCACGGCATACCGCATCCGCAACGGCGGTGGCGGCGGCAGTGGTGTCGCATCCGTATCCATCGGCGCCGGTCGGTCCTCAGCGGACCCCGGCGCCCCTTCGATCCTCTACGGGGGCAGTGGCATCGCCTCCACCGCCACTTGCTCTGCTGCGGCCGCCGAGCTTACCGGGCTGACGGCGCGTTTGCCTAACACCCGCGCCTCGGGCGTGTCGGCCTCGGCCTCGGAGCGGGCAACCGCCGGCCCCGGGTCCGCTTCTCCTCCCCTTCCCGGGGGTGCCGGGCTGCTTGCCGACGCCCCGGGCGCCACCTCCACGACGTCAGGAAGGTGGTCTAGGGGACCTCACCCTCCGTCGCCCTTGTCGTTCCCATCCGAGGCCTCCGTCGACAACGACGTCGACGGGGATTCCTCCAACGGGAGACCATCCTTCTGTTGCTGATGGCGGCGCTTATCCAACGCCTCGCGCGCAAGGAGGTGCTTCGTGCGCTTCGCCGCCTTAGCGTCCTTTCGCTTCTTCTACGCGTCGGCGTGAGCGCAGTTGATCGCCCGCTGCCCTGTGTCCTCAGGAATGGGCGGCAGGGAGGAGCGCACGTCCCTCATCCCCTGAAGGAACGACAAGCGCGCATAAGGAAACAAGGGATAAAGGGAGATTGAGGAGGATCAGAGGCCACAGCGGCACTCGACTTACCAGCGAAAGGAACCCCCGCGACGGTCGCATCATGAAGGGGGTCAGGTTGCCGCCCCTCAACTTCGCATCTACTGTCTCCCCCACCCGATGGAGAATTTCCTCGTTGGAGAGGGCAGAGGAAGACATCCGGGTGCCTTCAACAGGCTCACCCGGCCTCATCTCGAACAGCCGCTGCCGCCGAGCCATTAGCGGCAGCACCCTCCGGCGGTGGAAGGTGGCCACGACCACAGCAACGGTGAGGCCATGGCTCCGCAGCCTCGCCAGCCCTTCCAAGAGCGGCTCCAGCTTGGGCTGGTCGACCTTTGGGACACCCCACTTCCATTTCTCCGGGCAACTCCCTACAATCTGCCCGGTGTAGGAGGGAAGTCCTCCGTCGTCGTTGCGGAGGTAAAACCAACTCGTGTACCACTGGCGGTTGGAGGACGCGAGTTGGGCCGGGATGTAGAGGTGTAGGCGGTCCTGACGCACTTGGAGAGTGCAGCCTCTGGCCCTCGACGCCTTCCTCTTACCCGACGTGCCCATCGGCTTGGTAGTGTGCCCCACCCGGAACAGGTGGAGCCACAACTCCCAATGGGGAGCGATCCCCAAATACCCCTCGCAGACGACAACGAAGATAGCCACCTGAGCAATGGAGTTGGGATTAAAGTTGTGGAGCTCCACGCTGTAGTAGTGTGGGAGCGCCCGCATGAACCGGTCCGCCGGGACGCCGAGGCCACGCTCGTGGAAGGAGACGAAGCTCACGACATAGCCGTCGCGGGGCCTCGGCTCCGGCTCGCCGTACGGAGCAATCCACTCTAGCCTACTAGGGTCTGTCACCGGGCGGAGGAGTCCACCGTCGACAAGCGACTGGAGCATCTCCTCGGTGACGTCCGACGGATCCCAAGGGTCCGCCTCGACAACGACGACGTTGCCGGCCATGGGTGCGATGGAGGAATTGGGCGCGGCGGTGAGTTTTTTCTCTCTCCCTCCCACGCTCTCACTTTTTTCCTCACTTTCTCCCTAGGCTCGCTCTTCTCTCCTCTTCTTCCCGGCACCCGCTGCTCTGGTGACGGCTCGACGGAGGCAGTGCTAATGCAGGCAAGGTAAGACGAGGAGGGGCGAGATTCTTCGGGTATTTATGCAGGGAGGAGGCCAAACGAACGGGCGATGAAATCAGGGAGGTTTTCCCCCGTCCGGCGCGGTCAACCACGAGCCGATTTCGGCGGCCCACGCGCCCACGTCTCCCGCATTAAATGCGAGGATAGTTACGTCCCGTCTATCACGTCGCGCTCGGCCACTACAGCAGCAGGCGTTATTTCGCCTCCCCATGAAACCGCCTCAAAAGGCGCGCCACCCGTGGCCGAGCCAATAGGGAAGATATTTCCCGCGGCCTGTTCCTTTCATAGGAAGGAACCGGGCTCTGAGCCTATTACGATCCAGGGGTTCGAAGGCTAGACCCCAAAGGGTTTCGACAGCTGCCCCAGGATAACAGAGTCAGGGGCGACTGCGGGCGAGCCTATACGGGGCCAAGACCCAAGCGAGCGAAACGCTTGGGATGCCCAAAGTCGTGTCCGAGACCGGCAGGAAAGTATCCGAATGGGATCCCACCGTAGGGAGGCACCGAGCCACCGAGGCCCAACGAACGGCCTCGGCACCCACTAGAGAAATCCTCTAGTACTCTTGGAGCGTGTCTCTAGACCGCTAGCCATCCCCTAATGAATGGGGTTCGGGCCTCCACTCGGACTACCTGATAACAGCTCACCGGAAGTGCTACCGCTCGTGCCCATCGAGGGTAGCGAGGCACATTCCACCCCTCCTTCCGAGCGAAAAGGAAGCGCGAGGGTCACATAAAAAGTCAGGGGAACCCCTGACGGCCTTCTCGCCCTATGCAGAGGCTAGGGGGCTCCTCCTGCAAATATGCCGAGACCCCATGACCCAGGCTCGCACCCAAAGGGGCCTCGGCAAACAAACCCTCATGCGCGAGGGGCGTATAAAAAGTCAGGAGAATTCCCGACGGCCCTCTCACGTAGAGGCTAGGGGCTCTTCCTGCAACCTTGCCGAGACCAGAATGAGCTCGGCAAACTAACCCTCCGTCCGAACGAAAAGGACATGTGAAGATCAGATGAAAGGGCCAGAACACCCAAGACAAAGACAAATAGTCCAAAACCGCGCTAGAGGTTTTGCTACAAACACGATAAAAGGGCACCGAGCCCGTTACGGTCTAGGGGTTCGAAGGCTGGGCCTCCAAAAGGTTTCGACAGCCGCCCTAGGGCAACAGAGTCAGGGACGACATCGGGGCGAGCCTACGAATGGCCTAGGCCCGAGCGAACGGTCGCTCGGGGCGTCCTAAGTCGTGTCCGAGACCGGCGGGGAAGTATCCGAATGGGATCCCACCGTAAGGAGGCACCGAGCCACCGAGGCCCGCGAATGGCCTCGGCACCCACTAGAGAAACCCCCTGGTACTCTTGGAGTGCGTCTCTGGACCACTAGCCACCCCCCAGCGAACGGGGCTCGGGCCTCCACTCGGACTACCCGCTAACAGCTCACCGGAAGTGTCCATGCTCGTGCCCATCGAGGGTAGCCTGGCACATTCCACCCCTCCTTCCGAGCGAAAGGAAGCGTGAGGATCATACCCAAAGTCAAGGGACCCCTGACGAACCTCTCGCTCCGTGCGGAGGCTAGAGGGCTTCTTCCTGCAGCCTCGCCGAGACCCCCGCAACCCGAACTTGCGCTTGGGGGCTCGGCAAATGCAATAGGAACTACTCGTTCAGACGCGAAAATGAAGAAAGCCCCTGGAGGAGTAACTCCACTCCTCCGGGGGCTCGGGGGCTACACCCGGCGGGTGCGCTCGCGCGCACCCACCGGAACCTCAAAAAACAAACCCCAATTCCTACGGGGTAGGTATGAACCAAGCCTCGGCAAAACCTCAGGGGGAGTGCACGCACTCCCCCCGAGGCTCGGGGGCTACTGTCGGGTACCTTAGAATGGGGTACCCCAAGCAAAACATCAAATGGGTTGGCGCCAGCTAGAAGGTAAGTCGTGGGCCCCTCACCCGCCATGACCGAGCCCACTGGGTCCTCCCCCTCCTCGCCTCGAGCCTCGAGCAGGAGGTCTCGGCATCCTGACGCAAACTCCGCTTCGTGCGAGGCTCCCTAGGGAAGGCCTCGGCAGGGAACGCCGTCTCCGCCTCGCCCGAGGCTCTCCACGGAAGGCCTCGGCAGGAGGCGCGTTCTCCATATCGCGCGAGGCCTCTCGCCCGAGGCCTCGGCAAGGAGCCTGATCTCCGTCTCGCGTGAGGCCTCATTCTCCGTGTCGCTCGAGGCTGGCTCGTCCGTGGTCCATCGCCCCCCGCCTTGGCCGACCCTCCCGACAGCGTGTCATGTCCCATTAATGCTTCAACTACTCCCGCAATCTTAGCCGGACGGTGGCTCAATGCCACAGGATGGCCGACGCGACCCGAGGTCGCATCAGCGCCATACCGGCTAGGACAGGGCACGGCGGGGATTACCGGCCACTGTGTCCTACCACTGTGTCCACGATCAGCGCCATACCAGCTGGGACAGGGTACGACGGGGATTACCGGCCACTGTGTCCAAACGCTGTACCCATGATCGGCCGCCCGCTCAAGGCCTCAGCACTGTACACCAGGGCCTCGGTGATCTTGGGGTTCGTGCCTGCCGAGACCCCCCCCCCCACCGCAGTGCAGCCTCGGCACCAACCAAGTCTCGGCCTCGCGTACAATCCGTCCATAGTGGCTTGCACGTTCGCCGCCGCGTCCACTCCGAGGCATTCCCAGGGCTCCCACGACGCACAGGATATGATGGGACGACCACGCCGCCCCAGTACTCCAAGGACGGACCACTCCGACGACCACGCCGCCACAGGAACAGGCCACAGGGTTTGGACATGTCGCCCCTGTTGGCATGACGCCGCATAGTAATACATGTACTGTCCTTGTCCTCCCTTCAACTATAAAAGGAGAAGACTTGGGCCACTTAGAGGGAGGGGGAGAACACCGGGTAACACACGGACACGCACACATTCCAGCCGTTTGAGAGCAACATCTCAGACGGCCCACACGACACCCTGCCGAGACCTGGGACTAGTTCCCTCTCTCCCTTAGCTTGTAACCCCCTACTACGAGCACTTCGGTGCAAGGAATACAAGTTCGATCTCTCAGACTGGACGTAGGGCGCCGATTGCCTGAACCAGTATAAATCTTGTGTCTCTTTGCATCACCATCCGGAATCGGGAGCACGCAGAATAAATTCACTAGTCGGTTGAGGACCCCCCCAGTCCGAAACACCGACAAGTTCAAAAATAAACTATTTAGCTAATAAAAATTTATTAGTTGGCTCTATTAGCTAAGGTCAAGGTACCAACAAACAAATTAGGGCCAGATAGGGTCCCGTTTGGATCCCATGACCTAAATATATAGTTTGCTACTAAAAATATATAGCTCTAGTGGATCCAAACACCACAGCGCTAATAGTTCAAAAATAAACTATTTACCTAATAAAAATTTATTAGTGGGCTCTACTAGCTAAGGTCCTACTGTTAGCTAGCTGCTAATAGTTCATTGCTAATAGCAACTGCTATTAGCTAGTTTTGGCCTAACTATTGAAATAGTTGTTAGTTGAACATTCAGCTAACAAATAGCTAAACTATTAGCTACAATTGTTTGGATTCGATTAATTAGTGATTAGTAGCTAACTATTAGCTCTATAGATCCCAACAGTGCCCAAGTAACATACTAACTATTTATCTGATGATCCCAGGGAAGCTTTGCTAATAGGTTAGCCGATAGCCCCACTGATACAAGCTATTAGCCGGTTTCATTAGCTGGTTGGATCCAAACAAGTTACACATATACGACCACATTTGTTGAGCTACTATTAATTAGTTCCCTTGTTTGAAGGGTTGGGATTTTAACTTATGAAACACAACACAACTAACCCTACACTACCGGAGACGGCTTCTTTGCCAAGTGTCCCAGACTTTGCCGAGTGCTTTTTATCGGACACTTGGTAAAGAGGTTGTTTGCCGAGTGTCAGAAACAAAGCACTCGGCAAACAACTGGCACTCGACAAAGAGGTAGTTTGCCGAGTGACGAGCACTCGGCAAATAATAACACTCGGCAAAGAGCCAGAACACTTGGCAAAGGGATGCCTCCGTTAACGACCGGCAGCCGCCGTTAATCCTTTGCCGAGTGTCTTCTCCTGACACTCGGCAAAGAGGCTCTTTTGCCGAGTGTCATTTTTTTGACACTCGGCAAACCATATTTTTTTCACTTTTGACCTCCAAACTTTTTCTGCAGTCCGCATACAATACCTGGTACTCCATGTTCCAATGTGACATATTTCTCGGACTTTTTATAGATTTCTTTAATTTATTTCATTTAATTGAATTTTCTTGGATAATTCAAATTATAACGGCTAGTCATTCGAATAATGAAAAAAATGAATGAAAAAATGATATTCATGTTATTTAGTATAATGTGAGGCCGTATCTAGGAACAGACCACCAATTTCGAACATCTTGTTCACGAAACATGATCACGAACTTACGGTCGAGTTGTTTTTAAATTCTATAAAAAGCAAACGAAGTCCGAAAATCATGAAACTTGTCAAGATGTCATGATATCATATGTGGAGGCTATGATAAAAATTTGAGAAGGTTTCGCGCAAGTTGTCACGTACGATGCTTGCAAACCGAAGAATCTCCGAAGAAGTTTCACGATTTCGTGAAGAGGCTAACGAGGTGGTAAGCATCGTACATGACAAACTTGCGTGAAACCTCCTCAATTTTTTATCACAGCCTCCACATATGATATCATGACATCTTGACAAGTTTCAAGATTTTTTGTCTTCGTTTGTTTTTTTATAGAATTTAAAAACAACTCGACTGTAAGTTTGTGGTCATGTTTCGTGAATAAGATGCTTGAAATTGGTGGTCTGTTCCTGGATACGGCCTCACATTATACTAAATAACATGAATATCATTTTTCCATTCATTTTTTTATTATTCGAATGACTAGCAGTTATAATTTGAATTATCCAAAAAAATCAATTAAATGAAATAAATTAAAGAAATATAGAAAAAATCTGAGAAATATGCCATATTGGAACATGGAGTACCAGGTATTGTATGAGGACTAAAGAAAAAGTTTGGGGGTAGGGAAAAAAATAAAAATGATTTGTCGAGTGTCAAAAAAAAGACTCGGCAAAGAGGTTGGTTTGTCGAGTGTCAAAAAAACACTCGGCAAAGAAATAAAATCTTTTTTCTAGAAAAGAAGGAAAATAAAAAAATAAAAAAAACTTTACCGAGTGCTCAGATCTAGAACATTCGGGAAATCCTGCTTTGCCGAGTGTCAGATCTAGGACACTCGGCAAAAAATAAATAAATAAAAAATCATTGATCTAGGATACTCGGCAAAGCTGCTATACTATATAACTGCACGGCGACGCGCAACAGCCAGGCAAATCCAAGGGTGGGCAGCTCACCCAGCAGGGCGCGAGTTAGCGCGCACTGCGATGGAGCGACTGGCGCAGCAGCCCGGCGACGCGCAACAGCCAGGCAAGGACGGCGGCGGCAACTCTCCTCCACCGCAGCCGGTAAGACCCGCTCTCCTCCTGCTGCACAGAGTCCCACGAACCTTCTTGTACATCTTTATCCCATGGAAGGTCTACTTGCTGTCTGTTGTCTGCTTGTTGCGGAAGGTCTCCTCCTCCTGCTGCACCCGCTCTCCTCGAACTGACACGCTTGCTGTCTGCTTGTCGCTTGGCAGATCTTGGAGGTGACGTGTAGGAGCTCCGGCAAGGTCTGGCGGTTCGCGGCAGGGACGACGGCCCGCTACGCGCTGCACGCCATCAACCGCAAGCTCGAACCCAGGGCCCCACTGGCGCTGCACGTCGAGGCCATCAGGGACAGCGAAGAGCCTGTCAGCTTCGGCCCCAGCGCGGCCCTCGCCGACTACGGCCACGGCTGGAGGCTGCAGACCGTCACCGCGCAGGACGTGCCCGGAATCCATCACGCGCCGCACGCGGAAAGGCAGCGGCGACAGTTTTTTTTATATTTTTTCAAAAATTCGTTGCCAAGTGTCGATTTAGCCTTCGGCAAAGGCTTTGCCGTCACGGTGGCGCTCGCCGTCACGGCGACTTTTCTTTGTCGAGTGTCAAATTAGCACTCAGCAAAGGCTTTGCCGAATGTCCGATAAAATACACTCGGCAAAGAGGTCTTTGCCGATAAACTGTTTACCGAACGTCCACTCGACAAAGCCTTTGCTGAATGTAACACTCGACAAAGCTTTTACCGAATATATATCGGTCTTTGCCGAGTGCTCGCAGTATGAATGCATGCACGGCACATGATGAGATCGAGACGACCAACGGAGATGGTCGATGGATGGAAATTAATTGGAGCCAATCAACGCGAAATATTAATGGTGGCCATGCATGCACTCCATCGCCGTCTTGTCTCGCCCCAAACGTGACTATTAGTCGTCCTTGTGGAATAACGTACATCAACCAAGACCGCACGGTCCACACTCGCTAGCTTGTTCCTTCCCCCATCTATCAAGTCTACTCTAGGGCCCTAAATTGTGACTTGTGAGTGTTTGCAGCCATGCAATGCATGCTGTGTGCAAGATTAAAATTCGATCTTGCATTGTTTGTGCCCTTGCACTCGTACTGTCTTGCACGGTCCACACACACACCGGCTTGGAGCATGTTTGGTTCCTAGCCATATTCTATCACAACTAATCTTAGGTAAGCGTGGCAAGCCACAAAAAGTACGGCTAACAAATTGATTGCCACACTTTGCCGTGCCTAAAGGAATCTTGCCACACTTTTTTACTCGATCTCTAACATGTGGAGCCCAAAAGAATCATGCCTAAGCTTAGTTGCCAACCAAACACTTATCAACTTATAGTCAAACTTGTCTAATGTGAAGTATGGCAAAGTTTGGCTAGCAACCAAACAGCCCCTTGCTCCCTAACTAGCTGGCCCAGTTGTCCACTTTGGGTTTTTCACTTTTCTTTTCTTCTACCCTAGTAATTCATCAATTTTATCTTTGCTAAACCCACCCAAAAAAAACGTAGCCCGTTGAGAAGCCCCATCAATCCACACAGAAAAGTGAACCCAAGAAAACAACATCATTAAAACGGACTGTCCAGACTTAGTCTAAATCTTCTCTCTCCTTGCTCACTCAAATCCAACAGGCAAGATCGCGTGTGTCAACCTCCTCGTCCTCCCGCGGCCATATCCCCCACGCGCGACTATCCAGTCAGGAACCATCGTTCCAGCCGCCAGTTTCGGCGCGTGATCCCTGTGATTGATCGTGTCTCTCCTCTCCCCTTCTACAATTTGAACCGTGATCACCGTGATTGATCACGGTGCAAGATCACACCTCCCCCTACAATTGCTCTGTGATCGCGCCTCCCAGTCATTTGACAAGTTGTCACAGTCACCTCCTCTATACGTGAATACGTGGTCTGCAAAAGGGAGTTTCCTATTCTTTCTCCTTCCTTGATTTCTCTTAGATCCAGACCAACCATGGATGAGCGGCAGAGTGGCCCTAACGCCGGTGATCAGGAAAGGTGGCGCTGCACTGGACGAGCAGCCCATGGGCAACCTCGGCGGTGGAGTGCAGCCTTGCCGCTGCCGTGGCGAGTCGCCATCGTATGCCTGCGGCGAGGAGCAGGTCCGAGGCACGCGCGAGGGCGGCCCTGGCGCTGCTGTAGCAGGTGGCGATGGCGCAGCTAGCGCCGGAGGGCGTGCGGGCGCTGCACGCGCGGGTGGAGGCGGAGTGGGGCCGCCCGGCCCAGAGCACGTGCCAGACGGCGGCGGCGCGGGCGCTGTGGGGCCGTGCGGTGTGCGACCGGCGGCCGGGGGTGTGCTAGCCGGGGAGCGCTACCTCAGGGGGCTGCACGACAAGATGCGGCGCGACGAGAGCGCTGGCGCCAGGGAGGTGCACGGCGTCATGATCGCCATCCGGACGCTCTGGTTCGTCGAGGCCACCGTTGCCGCGCTCGGCGGCGACCCGCAGGTCGTGATCCTCGGTGCAGGTTAGTATACGCACAACACTACCCTCTGCGCATGCGCAACGCCGATCTTTGCATGTCGTGCATGATCCACGCATCACACATGTCACATGTACAGAACACTGAACTCTCAAAATGACAACGATCCATTGTTTCACGAATCACGAGCGTGAAATCTTGTTTGACAGCCTGACTAAAATCACAACAGGAAGTTTTTCTTCGAAACATATTTATGAATGGTTACAATCTTCTGACAGGGCTATGCCATTGGAACTACAATAAGTGTGATGAGTTGACAACTTACAATGTTAAATTCATAATGCCTAGAATAGATTTTTTTAGTGGAAACAATAGGAGAGTGCTCTACTGTGAATGCTTAGAATAGATTGATGTGCATGGTTCTTATGCGGGGCATGTTTGGAGTTTTGATGCAGATAAATCCTGAGAAGGCCCTGGAGGAATTTCAGACAGCAAGTCAAAAAAAAAGAGAGAAAAAAAGAGGAGGGACTGGGGTAAAAGATTTCATGGATAGCATGGTCCTTGGGGTGCTTGTTGAGCAGGTGCATCATCATGTTTGTGTATACTTTGTGTCCAGTCACCTTAGGATCAGCGTAAAGAAGCGCTTTGTCCCAGTTCAGTTGTGACGACCAGAGTCATTACCACTTTACATAGTAACCCTGCCTATGATTTATTACTCCATAGGTACAAGATTTGTCGAATAATAAACCATATTCAAAGTTGGAAACAGAGAATAGCTATAAGGTACCAATAAATATTACAATACCATCCTACGCACTTAAGTCTTTAAAGAAGCGTCACATGTTTGCGCATTATTACAAGCCCGACATATAGAAGTCCAAACTAGATTACTAGGTGAGCGACAAAAACATATCACCCCTGACATACATAACTGAACTAAGGGGATCATTTATTCATCCCATCCACCAGTAGAGGTGGTAGCAACTTGACTAGCTTCCTCATAGTCATCCCAATCTGTATAGGCATAACCATCATCTAGAGACCCTTGAGCACACTCTTAGGGGATTTTCTAAAGAGGGAGAGTTAACAAGAGTGAGTACAACGTACTTAGCAAGCATATAAATATCAATGCAATGCAATCTGGTCATCTCAAATGATCAATAATATATCATCTTGTTGTTCAAAATAACATTTGTAGAAAAAGTCAGGTTTAGTTTAAAAACACCACTATCACTTGTATCTTGAGAAAGAGCCACCCATAGGTTTCCGTAGCCTTTGATCCAAGAGACATGACATGAATTCATGATTTAACCCTACGCAGGTTTGTATCACTTTAGCCATAATTACCTTGACTAATTTTTCATCGCACTTCCTTCGGTGCGACTCATGGTCAAGATACCGAACTTTCCCATTTCGTATAATTATACATCCACATCTATCCACGTGCGCTAATATATGTGTCTGGGTGTGCTTCATCGACACCTGATTGGGGATTTCATCACCCAACCCTCTCCTCACTTACCATAGGGATTATACAACAACTCCATGGGTACTAGAATCGGCTCGTCCCAAACGAGTTCATGGTTGACACGAATTTATACGGCCCAATAACACAAGTGAGAGTTGGTTATTAGTCCTACCAATCTTTTTCTATCTAAATATACAGTAGGGAATTAGCTGCTCCATCAGCTAACCCCATGTCATCAAATTCAAATGTCATCCATCCATAGTCAATTTCAGAAAATAATATTTAATGTAGGTTACTTTTATTTTCTCGAACTTTGTATAAAAACTCAAGGAGAGAATGATCAAGGATTCTTGCCTGGGTTGTTAAGATTCAACTCAGGCTCAGTTTGATTCGCTGGAGGTTCCTGCTCCTGACTTTGCTCGTTTCCTGTAATTAGTATAAATATATATTGGTATTTAGCAAGATAGAAAAAGAGTATATATACTTAGCACATACGTAGCCAAGTGTTCATCCTGCAGTCAAGAAATAGCTTCCTGGTAATTAGTATCCATTGTGCTGTGATTTATAAAATAGGGATTGCATAACTATGCTTAGTAAATCATTAAATTAATTTAGTATTGTTAAGCACTTTTCATCCTGAAGCCCTCCACCGCACAGTACTAGTACTACTCCTAGTCTACTACTACTACTTTGCCTTTGGAGCCCAAAAGCACTAGCAGTCAACAGACCCGGTGACCAACGCACGCACTTCTCTCTCCCTTTCTTCCTCGCTGCTTTCTTCCCCTTCCTCCAGAGCGACGACCATGGCTGCTGGGCTCTCAAGGATTCCTATCCAAAAAAAATCTCTATAGTTTCCAGCTGCTATGCACTGGTTTTTCCCCTTCGATTTCCCTTGATTTCTCTCGCTCATGTGTGCAGGTCGTCGGCGGCGGCGGCGTGCTTCACCGAGGTGCCGAGTTCGGCAACCATGGCGCCCAGGCAGAGCCACGGAGGCCCGAGCATGCTAATGTGCGGAGATTTGGACTCGAGCAACAACCCTCCCCAACCTAACAGTGAGTTCTTCCCCCTCACATCTTCCTGTTGTTTTTTTTAACCTAGCCTGCAACTCTGTAACTCAAAGATACATACTTGAGAACTCTAGATGTACATGTTCTTGTGTTAGTGTTTTAGCCCAGGCTCAAGTATTTTTATGTGTAGCTTTCTACTAAAGAAGGAATGTTTGTTCTTGTTCTGATAATAGTTGGCATATCTCTCCTGGCCTAAAATATTATTGAGCACCTAATTGTTGTGCTACTCTAGAACAGATGGTTCTTCCCATGGAAGGTGCTTTGTGATCTTGGTAGAGAGAAGAAGAAATATTCTAAGATGTGCTTGTGAACCTCACCTTAATCTTGATGACGTTTAGCTCCAACCTTGGGCTTATTTTCCATGAGACACGTGCTCCTTCTCTTGCAGGTCTTATTGCTTCAAATGTGCTTCTGGATTTGCCTGCGGCACTTGGGCTCTCTGGTGACTTCCTCTTCTGGTCGGCCCCCCTTCTCACCCCATGTCGCTCTCCATGGTGATCAAGTCACCATCTTGTGCTGGTGGAAGAGTTGGTGTTTTTTCTCAAGCAAAGAGTGCACGAGGTGCTTTTTCTGGAGTCCTCAACCCTAAGTGGGGAGCTGGCCAAGAACTGAGTGACTGCTACTTCGATGGAGGCAACACCCTTTCACCTATACTGAGCCCCTCTTCTACTACTACTACTACTCTAGCTCTCCTAAAATATTTTAATCTCAGTCATGGCCTAGTCAAAGAGATTCACTTTGTTGGTGAGCTGCTGCCAGTTGATTGGTTGGTTCCTTTCTAGAAGGGCATGGCTACACCTCATGTGTACCGACTGTGAATTGTAGGCATAGTGTTGAGTGTACTAGAGTGTACTTAAATATGCAAAAGAATGCTGGCTTGAATTCTTTTGTTGAGTGAACTTGGTCTGCAAGTGTATCTAAACACCATCAGGAATTAATAATTGATTTATGCATTTAAATATCAAAGTGTACTAAATTGTCTAGCGTGTTGTAATTGATTTTCATTTACTGTACACTTATCTATGATTAACTGTCAGCTAAAATGGTGGGACGTTACATCAGTTCAGTTCAGTATTGGGGAAAATCTTGAAGGTATTTGTTAACTTTCATGCTTTGCACCCGTACTTTTAATATCTTGGAAACAATTTTATTTTCAAGGCACCTTTGTCATCATGTTGACTTAGTGATCAAAATCCTAACAAAGCGGTTGTTGTTGCAAAAAAAATTGAAGTTGTGATTTTGAAACGGACGAGAAGGGGGCATGGTGTGCTGGCGGGACCGTACACGCGTGCGTGCACAAGGGCAGCGGTGGCGGCTCTGCTCCTCGTCGTGGGGAAGGAGAAAGGGAGTGGGTGGAGGCTAACGGACAGGCCCTTGACGACAGTGAGAGAGGAGGGAGGTGGGAAAGGCCAAGCGACCTTTTGGCCTTTCGCCCCAAGTGAAAGGAGGGAGGGCAGGAGCAGCCTTGGGCCGGTGAGGGCAGGAGGAAGCTGGGGAGGCCGGGTGGGCCTCGGCCTTTCCGGCCCAGTGAGAGGTTTGGTTGGTTGATTTGTGAAATTGATCTGCACACTGGTAATAGCTGTTTTGGTTTCAAAAATATGCAGTGTTGCAGGTAGATGCATGTGATGCTGTGTGTTGGGACCGTAAGCACTTGTTAATTAGGTATATGCATTGGAATACCAACAATCTCTCTAAACTGAAATTTGTAAATGCATTGGTCTATGGATGGATGATTTTCTTGTGCTTGCGCTTGAATAGTGGAATTGTGATTCTTTTTTTTTTGGTTTTCTATGTTCATTGTCTTGGCAGGTGACGTCTTGCTTCAGTGATTGATTCCTTGATTGGGAAGACTTGGAACATAGGTACTGGTTGGCATGTTTTTTAGTTTTATGATTTATTTTAGTTTTGTGATTTTTTCTCTATATCTCACCGTAGCGTTAGCACGAGCAATATTATAGCTAAAAATAAAATTGGTTTTCACATTAACAGTTGCACCTTGGATAGATGGAAGCAGTGGCCGAAGGTTCCGTTAGCTTTGAGTCACCTCTCCGTTTGCTTGTGCACGAGCCATGGAAATCAGATGCATGTGACAGATAACGTGCTCTTGACTGCTAGGATGAATCAATGTTGATGACCATTAGCTTCCTCCTCTTCGGATACCCTAGTATTGGTACCCGACAGCTGGCGCGCGGGCGAGGGGTGACGCGCGGCTGGCTGGGCCACGGGCCACGGCATGGCGGCGGCGCCGAGCAGGTCCCCCGCGCGCGACGCAAATGGCCTGCAGTGGCGGGGCGGGAGGGCGGCGGCGAGGAAGGGGCCGTGGGAGGCAGGGCAGAGCCGGCTGTGCCGGGTGGCGGTAAGGTAGGGTCGGCGCGCGGGGGCGTGGGCGCGGACACTGCGACGCTCCTATCGCCGACAGCCGCAGCGAGGGCGGCTGATCGCATGTGGCGCTCGTGGTCGCGGCAGAGGCTCGCCAACTCGCCCGCAAGCCCGCATAGCCACGGCTGCAGCAGCTCGCTAGCTTGTTCGTGCGGCTGCGTGGCGGGGGCTGGTCGACAGCGGTGGCTGCTGCTCAGCAATGGAAGAAGAGAAGAGGAGAAGAGGAGGAAGAAAAAGATGACAGGTGGGGCCCGCGCGTCAGTGAAAGGGAGAGGGGCGGACCCAACTGTGGCTCAGGGGCACCGGATGTCAAAAACGAAATTTTCTCTTTCCTCAACCGGCTGCAACCGGTCCGCGGTGTCATGTGGCCTAATTTCACCGAACCAGAGTGTCTTTTGGCAAACTGCTCAAAACGGAGTGTACGTGGGCAAATGACCATCACTTTGATGTCCAACAAACAATTCTCCCTAGATTATAATAATCAGAGTATTTGAGTTCCTATATTATGGTTGGTTAAAGTGAGAAATTCCTATATTATCTTTTAGTTTGCAAGTTGGACAATCGGTTGAGAAGCAACTTGCACTTTCAGCACTCATAAACCCCAATAACCTGTTCTCATATGGATGATGGGGATTATGGTAATGAAAGCCTCAATGGTTTTGATTATAATAATCCTTTGTTTAATCAATCTTGTTTTTATTATAATCATTGGGTATCTGATTATTATAAACGGGCCCTTAGTTCACTACTTCTTGCTAAGATTAAATTTAGCTGACTAGGTAACCAAGATTTAATCCTGCATTGTTTAATTTGCATACATGGGCTAGACCACTTAGTTCCTCTTGAAGTATGATTCTTTCGCCAAAGTGTGACCATACACGTGTTTCATTTAATAGAGCAGTGACGTATGACTAAAAATTAGTCTATCAATCTACTTGTTTAGATGGTTTAGCACTAAACTTTAGGTGAAAGCCCTCCTATATTCCTTAAGGAAAATCACTAGTACAGAAAACTTAATGGATGCGGGCATTGCAACTGCCTCCAATCAAAGGTCACGATTAATCCATCTTTTTTTTGGAGGCGTTTGCAATGCCCGCCTCGGTTAATCGATTAATGGAGGCGGTCGCATTAAGCTGACCACCTCCGTTAATCGATTAAAAAACAAAAAAACCCGAGCGAGCCCAATCGAGCCCGGCGTCGAGCCCAATTGAGCCCGC
This sequence comes from Miscanthus floridulus, assembly GCF_019320115.1. Classification (NCBI taxonomy): domain Eukaryota; kingdom Viridiplantae; phylum Streptophyta; class Magnoliopsida; order Poales; family Poaceae; genus Miscanthus; species Miscanthus floridulus. Next base: position 8,119,660 of record NC_089596.1, read on the forward strand.
CGCCGCCACCGCGTCTGTCGGAGGAGGGACCGCCAGATCTAGGTGTGGCCGGCCGGATCTGGGCGCGGCCCCGCGCGGATCTGGGCGTGGTCCGCCGGATCTAGGCGTGGTCCCGAGCAACCGCCGTCGGAGAGGAAGAGAGGGAGCCGCCGCCGTGGTGGAGCGTCGCAAGGGAGAGAGCCGCTGTCGTGGTGGAGCGCCGCATGGGAGGGAGCCGCCGTCGTGGTGGAGCTGCCGCCCTGGATCCGGCCGACCTCAGCCTCCCCGCGGCCGCTGCCACCACCGTCGGGCCTCCACCGCCTCCACCCCGCTACTCCCCACCGCACACGACGCCGCCAGCCAGGGGCGTGCGGCCCGCCACCGCGAGGCGCCCGGGTGCGAGCCCCTCCTGTGGACGGAGGAGAGGGAGGACATGGAGGAGAGGGAGTTGTGCCATGCGCCTGGAGGAGAGGGAGTCGCGCGCCTAGAGGTAAGGTCGCGCGCCTGGAGTGCGAGTTGCGCACTTGGAGGAGAGGGAGATGAGGAGAGAGGCGTCGGCCTACTGAGTGAGTTGGGAGAGGATGAATGACCCTAAAACCAGGTGGGCTTTATAGCCGCCCGTCTCCAAAATCAATTTACGAGGGCAGTTGTCTTAAGACGACCGCCTACGAAAATAGACCATTTTTTAGGCGGTTGTCTTAAGACGACAGCCTCCATAAATCGATTTTTGGAGACGGTTATTTTTTGACCGCATCCGTTAATCGATTTTACGAGGCGAGCAATTTTGACCGTCTCCGTTAATCGTCCGATATTTTTGGAGGCGGATGGATTTTGTGACCGCCTTGGTTAATGTTTGGGCACCGTCTTGCAAAATCATCTGTGTAGTAGTGAATGCAATTCTCATTTTCGATTGAGTCAAATAATTTTAGGTTTTAATCAAACTTATAAAAAATACTAGTAATATAAGTATGTTAGATTACTGATTTCTAGTATTAGTTTAGTCATTTAAAAAAATAAAACACTTGATTCAAATTTAGAATTATATTTTTTTGGACGCTTGAGTTTGTACTCGAATGGCGCCGTACGTGCCACTGGACTGATGATGCACTTTTAATAATCACTTGATATTTGTCGTGTTTGTATCCGTTGGCACGTTACACGCACTTCACTTGGATCCAGGCATCCAGCGACGATGTTGCGCTCTTCCCGATTCCAATATGCATGAAACTGGGACTTTGCACTGAATCGCATCGGACATGGTGGCCGGGTGTTGAAGAAAAACAAGGCACACCAGAACCAAGCGAGCATCACATCCACGGTATGGCCTTGATGCCTAGCCAGCTGCGAGAGTGAGACCAGCTTTACAGCCAAGCTAAAGCTAGGTTTATGCAAACTTTGCAAATCTCCTGATTCATCCTACAGCATATCACGGGCCCCAGGATTCACGGAAATATAAAACTCCATCCTAAGAAAACAAGCTTTCGAAATATCTTAAGTGAAACTTTTAATTTTTAACTAACTTTATATAAAAAGTGTATAAAATTTATGACATCAAATATGCACTCTACGAAAATATATTTATGGTATATCCGTTGATACTAATCACTACCAAAATGGTGGAGATTCTTCTAGTGTTTCTAAGTAATAATAAAACATTACCATTGGTTATAGCACGTGAGAACAAAAGGAGACTTGTGTCATGGGCAGCAGGTGGATCTAATTGCAATTAGAGCCACTGCCACTGACACGAATCCGTCTAACTTAAGAGACATCCATTTGAGTTGAAAGGATGGCTTACATTATTGTCGATCAGTCAATCATATTAAGATAGCATGTGCACGTTTGTGGAAAATGGTTGTGTGCTTATGTTTTCCACACAATAGTGTTGATTCAGTCGTCTTCCGTGTTCATGGTTCATGTGCCCAAAACTCATACCTCAACCTTGCGCCACCCAAGTGGAAGTCAATTTCTCTTTGTTGGTTGTCAAAGTGCGCGCGCAATTAGCTCACATATGTAGGTATACAAAGGAGTATTACTCTAGGCATGATGAGAAAAAAATTATCCCAATTAACCAGTCACAATTTTTTTTTGAAAATGTTTATTTTCCCAATAAAGCCCTCTCCTTAGCCACATTGGCCGCAAGATATATAATACCAAAACCATCATCATTAGGTTCAACAATGATGCACTTGATGCTGTTGTACCCACCCACCATAACATTATGAGCCAAAAAAAAAGGTTGAGAAAAAAAGGGTAAAGGCCATACCCGAAAAGAAAAGGACTTGTCCCACAGCGCCGACACGATTTCAGGCATGGGGTCCTTGGTTATATTCGGCCACGTACGCTCAAAAGTTTTCGAATCTCACTTCTCTTTTTAAAAATTTTCTTAAAAAAGAACAGGGCACTTCGGAGAAAGGAGGCCGTTCAAAGTTAGTTTTTCTGTACATCACCTTAAAATTCATTCATTTGACGTGCCTTTTGGAATCACAAATGAAGCGGTTAAATATGTTATCCCAATTAACTAGATTTGTGGTTGGTTCTGGTGGGCCATGATCACGAGCATATTTGTGGTGAGATAAAGCAGGTTGGAAAATAACATTGTCAGCATCTACCAATGAATCTAATAATCTCACACCGAAACACTAAGAATAAGAGAATAATGAATAATCCCTCGAGAAAAAAAAAGGGACAAGAATAACTGCGGCAGCAAAATCCAATGAACAAAAAAAGCTTCTCCCTCAGTCCAAAAGAAGAAGAAAAACACAATTCTAAATTGAAACATAGTCAATCTTTCTTAAGTTTTAAATTTAATTATCTTTGGTAAGTTTAAGCTAGTTCATTTAAAAAGTGCAATCAAGCTCTAATTGTGGGTTTTGGTGATAATGACCACGCAATTAGAGAACTAATGAGATTTATCGAGATGACGAGCAGGGAATTCATGTTCGAGGATGTTACACGAAACGGAGAAGCCCCCAATTACAAATGTAGATGGTTTCAAAACTCAAAGGAGGTTTAAATTCTTTTATATTTTGAATTTGAGTATATGAAAAGTCGTACTATAAATGAGACACAATGCTTAAGCTAATATGTGCTACCAAGTATTCAAACATACACATGCATCCTCAGATTCACAGCCAAGATAGTCTACACTTCACTCTTACCCTTGCTGTCTTGCGTGGTGCGGCACTGCCGCACTTGAAGAGAGGCACTGTCGCACTTGAGCCGTGGCACTGTCGCGACTTAAGTGACCGTTGGGGACTGGGGGGTATTTATACCCTTCCTCTTCCTTCCCAACGGTACTCTGCCTCTTCTTCCTCACTCCAACTCGTCCAAAACAGATAGGAGCCTCTCTCTCCCTCCATTGTTGACCTCAAGCCCCAAGCAAATCCATTAATTTCTCCATCAATCCTTGAGAAAAGGGTCTAAAACTTGATTAGAGAGTAGTTCCATTGATTCTCCAACTCTAAAGAGCATTTGGTTCACGTTTTGGCCGGCGGTTGTGTTTGTTATTCTTGGAGCTTGGCTCCTAGCCGGCTAGAGCATCGCCCGTGAAACTTGCCAACTTGTGTGGCAGCCCCGGAGGTTTGTAACCATCTCTTGAAGCTAGTAAACTCACCTCTCATCTCAAGAGTTAAGTCTCTTGACTTGATAACAAGGAAGGGTTGAAAAGTCCTAAGCCTTAGTGGCTAACCTTAACAATATAGAGGTAGGCAAGCCTTGATGATGAGCCGAACCACGGGATAAATCATTGTCACTTGTGCTTGATTTATATTACTTACATGACATATTGTGGTTGAGGTGATTTCTAGGGTTTCTAGTCGATCTACTTGTGTGTGGTGTTACTACTACTTCTAGCTCTTGATCTGTGATTGTCATACCCGCAATAAGCTAGGAAATTTCTCTAATCTAAGTTTTCGTTCACGGATTATGAACTGTGACTCGAAGTTGTCCGCAGGTGCGACAGTGCCGCTGTTCTGGCCCGGTAGTGCTGCAGTCCAGCAATGCCGTCCTCTAGAGCGGCTGTACCACGGGGCGAATTTGATAAAAGTTAAAGTGTTTGTTTTAACAGGCCTATTCACCCATCTCTAAGCTAACCAGAGATCTTACTCATTTAAAATAGTATCAATCTCTATGTCCTCGTCATATACTAGGCTTATAGGCCCCGTTCGGCTTACCTTAAATCCAGTTTGTTCGGCTTTTTTTCAGCCAGAACAATGTTTTTCTCTCACAACAATTCAGCCAGAACAGTGTTTTTCAGCCACTTTTAGCCAAGTTTTAGCAAGCCGAATGGGGCCTATAAACAAAATATATCTCATAGTTAATCTAATAATATTTTTTGATAATATAAATATTATATATGTATATAAATTTGACTAAACATAAAATTATTCGACAGATAGACCAGCTCAGCGGTTGGATTTTGGAGTCCCGGCTGTCGGTGAACGAAGCGTCCATTTGGATTGAGCATCACAAAACCAGAGATATTTTGAATTCAATTTTTTTTTTTTTGTTTAGAGAGAGAAGAAAGAGAGCGACAGAGGGGTGTCGATAAAAAGGCGTAAGCCGTCGCCACTCTTTCCCCATTCCACGCTGCTGCCTCGGCCCTCGGCGCTGCGCCCGGCCCCGGCACCTACCTCCCCACTTCGCCGCCGGCGGGTGGAGTCGGGCCGGAGCAGCCGCTCAGCCGCTCTGTCACCCCCCAAAAAGAAAAGAAAAAAAAGAGAGTACCAAGCAAGCGAGCCGCCGGCAGCTCGGGCAGCAGCCATGGGGCACGGCGTGAGCTGCGCCCGCACCGGCGACGAGCACGACTACTTCCGCGCGGCGCAGGTCGGGGACCTCGACGCCCTGGGCGCGCTCCTCGCCGCCGACCCCTCCCTCGCCCGCCGCGCCACGCTCTACGACCGCCTCTCCGCGCTCCACATCGCCGCCGCGAATGGCCGCCTCGAGGTGCTCCTCCTCCCGCTCGGCTCTGCTCCTAATCCATCTATGGCATGGCCTCTGATCCAACTGCCAGCCAACCACCTCGCTCACCTCTCTCCATCTCCTTCCTGCAGGTGCTGTCCATGATCTTGGATCACGGGGTGCCGCCGGACGCGGTGAATCGGCACAAGCAGGTGCGGGATCCCGTCCCATCGAAGCCCTTTTTTTTTCTTCCTCCCCTTTGCAGCTCGCAAGGATCTCTCCCGGGCTACCTGCTTCAAAATCTCCCTTCCTTTTTTTACTGCTTCCAATCAAATCAAAGGACAAAAATCTCATCTTCCCCCCCTGCTTGCTTTGCTTGTTTTTCACTGTCCAGACTCCGCTGATGCTCGCGGCGATGCACGGCAAGATCGACTGCGTGCTCAAGCTCCTGCAGGCCGGCGCCAATGTGAGCAGAACCTCCCAACTCCTCGCTGCCCTGCTCCTGCAAGGGAATCTCTTATTCCTAGTGCGAGTGGCTAGCTAACTAACCGCCGGCGCTGTCCGATCTGTGTCTGCCAGATCCTGATGTTCGACTCCCTGCACGGGCGGTCCTGCCTGCACCACGCGTCCTACTTCGGCCACGTCGACTGCCTGCAGGCCATCCTCACGGCGGTGCGGACCACGCCGGTGGCCGACTCATGGTGAGACCTTCGCCTCCCCTCCCCCCCCTCCTTGTGTCGGCTCCCGCCGCCTGCCGCCCGCCGGCGATGACGACTCACTTGCTGCTGTGGAAGCTTGGCAGGGGTTTCGCCCGGTTCGTCAACGTCAGGGACGACCACGGCGCCACGCCGCTGCACCTCGCCGCCAGGCAGGGCCGCCCCGGCTGCGTGCAGGTGCTGCTGGAGAACGGCGCCATTGTCTCCGCCCTCACCGGCTCCTACGGGTACGCTAATCTTGTCTTGTCTGCGTGGTGCGGTCGGTCTCCTCTTGCTCAGTCAGTCAAGATGCAGCTGCTCACCCATGTACTCGCCGTCGGTGCTGCAGGTTCCCCGGTAGCACATCGCTGCATCTGGCCGCTCGCAGCGGGAACCTGGATTGCATCCGGAAGCTGCTTGCCTGGGGCGCAGATCGTCTCCAGAGGGACTCAGCAGGGTGAGCACCACACCTCTGTCTCGATCTCTGTCTTTGTGCAGATCGTCTTATTTCAGTGTAGATTAGAGATTAGATGTGGGTCTGACGAACAAAAACAAATATGGGTCCCACATTGAACACAATCGATCTGGTCTACTATCAAGTGGAGTCAGTCATCAACCACTTGCTGGATTCTCATTTGCAAGTGGAGTCATCAACCACTTGCCCAATTCACGACACATTTGGAAAAATTCAACGAGAGGCCAGTTGCTGACCGCGTAGTTCTCGAATTGCGCTTTTGCTGAACGAATGGAAATGGCTTGCTCATATCCTTTCCACTAGATCTTACAGCGAATGGTTTCGGTCCCTGCAGGAGGATTCCTTATGCTGTTGTGCTGAAGCGCAACCACGAAGTGTGCGCGGCGCTGCTGAACCCTTCGTCAGCGGAGCCCATGGTGTGGCCTTCCCCGCTCAAGTTCATCAGTGAGCTGGACCCGGAGGCGAAGGCTCTCCTGGAAGCGGCACTGATGGAAGCCAACAGGGAGAGGGAAAAGAAGATTCTGAAGGGCACAAATTACTCTCCACCATCACCTTCCCCTTGCGAGCATGAGAATGATGCCGATGCCATTGACGATGCGTCCTCGGAGGTATGCATGTTCAGTGCTTTCTGTTGGTGACAATTGTGAGAGTAGAAATAGAATCCCATGAACCTATGATCATCATCTAGTAGTTCATTGCTTTGTGGTTGCTGGCAAATGAAATGAGGGGGCTGATGTGCATGCATCACCGTTCATCTGTGCTCACTCACTTCACTCCACTCACAGGCGAGCGACGCAGAGCTGTGCTGCATCTGCTTCGACCAGGCGTGCACGATCGAGGTGCAGGACTGTGGGCACCAGATGTGCGCGCCGTGCACGCTGGCGCTGTGCTGCCACAGCAAGCCCAACCCGACGACGCTTACACTGCCATCGCCGGCCTGCCCCTTCTGCCGCGGCATGCATCTCGCGGCTGCTCGTGGCCAGGGCAAGCACCACGTCCATTGATGACGCGGACAAGGCTGCTGCTGCGGCGGACTCCTCCCCGCAGCTTGTCCGGCGGCGGTCCCGGCGATCTCACAACCTCAGTGACGGCGGTAGCAGCAGCTTCAAGGGGCTGTCATCTGCTGTGGCGGGGTCCTTCTCCAAGATCGGGCGCGGGTCGAGCCGGATGGCCGACAGTGACAGCTGCGGCAGCATGGACAAGCCCGAGCACGACCTGTGATCGGCATTGGATCCTGTGCAAATGGAGCAGAGCGCCGGCTGATAGGCCGGCTGGCTTGTGGTGAAGCTGAAGCAGCCATTGCCACTGGCTTTCCAAGATGAGGACATCCAAGCAAGCGTGATCGTGGGTTTATATAGATATATACTAGGAGCTACTACTACTACTAAAATAAGTAGTGTAATGCCTTCTCTTCTTCTCCCCATGTCCATGTCTGTCTGTCTGTCCGTCCTATTTTTGGGCGTGCCAGGATTCACCTGGCCATTGCCGTATTCCATTGCCACCGGCTATAGATTCCATTCCTTCCTGTTCATGCAGCTGTGCTATGGTTGAGCTGAGTTTCAGCCACAGACATGTAACACCATCAGTGTACAATGTAAACTGTCGGGAGAGCATGGCTTACCCCATTCTCTCCGTTCATGGCATCGTCCACGGTCGGGAACTGTGGCTGCCGGAGAGGTCGACTGGACTGGTGATCTGAATTCTGAAGGAGGCACAGCAGCACCGGTGACGGCGATGTGAGCTCTAAAGATGGCCTGCCATGGCATGTCAGCTCTGCCGGTCTGTCTCCGATCCGGGCCTCCCATGCCCCGTGTGATGTTTTGTATCGATGCCACTGCCCGGCCTGCAATGGATGGATCGGGCTCGCCCGGTTTTGGCCTGGCCGTTGCCTGCCACTGTCATGGTGTTAATGGTTGTTCCCGAGTCCTGTGCCCTGTGCTCCATAGGGGGGCTCGGGAGGGCGAGCACGGTGGTCGTGGTCCTTCCCGTCGCCGTCCTGGGTGGTGAATCTGCCAAGGATACGCCTGCTCTGCTCTGGGGCTCTGCGCCGCTGCCGGGAGGGACGGCAATGTACTGTACCGGGGCGCTCGCTCTAGCTGCTGCGGGCTCACCGTCACCGATCCACAGGCAGGCAGGCAGCAGGCTCCATGACCGGCCGGGGGGCATGGTCGTCGTCCGGCGGTGGCAGCTGCGGTGCCAATGGTCCGTGACTGGATGCAGGCAGCAGCGGTGGTCGTCACTCTGCCAGAGCAGCCGCAGTTATTATGCGCCGTACATACGCTGCTGTAGCTCTGCTGTACGGTGGATGGATGCCGACGCGTTGCAGCACGCCGGTCAAACCGTACAGCAGAGCTACAGCCCGTGTTGGATTTTGGGTGTTGTAAAACAAAAATGTAAGATTTGGGGTTGGGACAGTCTTATTTTTTCCGAAGATTATCTAGATAGGAATATTCCTCGTAAATTTGAGGAATCGCTTTCTTAGAGCACGCTTGAAACACGGGATTTTTTCCCCTCTATCTATGTTTTCTCGTAAAATTGAACTCATTCATATGAAATTCCTGTATTTCATACATGCCCGGATGTGAACTCGAGCTTCGTTTCCTCGCCTCCCTCTCACGAGCATCTCCAATCCAGACATGTTGGGCGGCGCCACCGATGTCGATGACGCGGGAGGTGGATGGCGCAAGGTGGTAGGAAGAGGAGGGGAGCCATGGCTACCTATTGCACACGAATAAGACGCCCTTGGCCGGCGGATGACGATGGATGCCGTCCCTGGGAGAGCCCCGCCCTCAGCTTCTAGGCCCGCCGGTGGCCAATCTTGCCTAGCACGCTCTTCTTCTCTATTTGTATGCGACTGATATCTATAGTCCATAAACGATGGCTAATAGAGTTTCGTCCTGTTTGCTTGGCTTAAGCTGTACTTTTTCAGCCAACGAACACTATTTTTCTCTCACACCAAATCAGCCAACAATACTTTCATCTCGCCCTGGGTAAATTTAACCGAGAACCGAAAATCGAACCGAAAGAACCGGAACCGAAAAATTCGGTTCCTGATATTGAGGAACCGAAATAACCGAAGAAAATTCGGTTCCTACTCTCGGTTAACCGAATTAACCGAAAGAACCGAATTACATAAATTATACTTCACTTACTTGTATTTGTAAGATTATGTTTGGTTTATGTGTAGTGTTTTATATTTGAGCTGCTATATATTTGTGTGTACTGTATTGCTATTGTTTTTTTATACATTATTATTATGAAAAATGAACATAGTGTTGCATAAATTTGCCTTACAACATGTATATTTATTGTTGTCTTGAGGTCTTCTGAAAAAATTCGGTTACTTCGGTTAGAATCGAAACCGAACCAAAATAACCGAGAACCGAATTGCTCGGTTCCTAAGATTTTTTGGAACCAACCGGTTCCCATTTTCCAGGAACCGAATTTCATCAATAACCGAGTGAAGCGAACCGAGAACCGAACGACCACCTTGTTTCAGCCATGACTTATCAGCAAAACGAACAGGGTATTTATCCTGTTTCCTATTGTCCTCTCTACCAAATACAAAACAGGAACGTTCGTGTCCCTTCAGCAAAACAGGCAAACGGGGGCATGAGACCATTCCGTCCCAGAAAACTAGGATTCACTCGTTCTCATTTCTCTTTGTCCCTAAACCAAACGTAACCTTAAATTTAATTAAATATATGACAAAGGTATCAATATTTATAATTATAATACTGGACTAACTAATATTGTTGAGACGGAGGAAGTGAGTTAGAAGACTGGCTTGACTGCCTGCTAAGCCGACCATGGCGTGTGGAATTCTTGTGCAGTTCATACGCAGCCGAGCTTTGCAAAAAAAAAAAAGGCCGTACGTGCAGACTACTCGTCTGGTTTGACCAGGGGCATGCCTACACAGCGTTTTGTCAAAGTGAACTATCCGGCTGTCATGGACGCGTTTCCAGTCCCAGATGGCGTCATTGACCAACAAGTGCTGCTGCCCAGCAAGCAAGGCCCCAGTGTGACGGAGGCGAGCTGGGGCAGATATTTTGCCAGCTTTTTTCTCTGCAGATAGAGGACGCGTCATCCTATGGTGGTTTATGCGTAGTAGGAGTAACCTAATCTATCTATCAGCCTAAACAAAATATCTAGGCATCGCACATTTCATCGTGCTGACGAAACTGCTAACCCAAAAGAACAGAGTATCACAGGCAGTATTTTCTCAGTGGGAAAGTGAAGACATCGTTCTCATGCACTATCAAGCATGCTTTCACGTAGCAGCAGCTATGGCAGTTACGCAGTGGTTTCTCGGCTCAGCTATGCATGGCAATCACAATTACGCAGTGGTTCTGGTTCCTGGACTGGGACTGCCATCACCTTGCCTTTCTATAGTGGCGACCCGTTGATGACCCAGCACACACACTCGACAGTGAGCAACTAATGCCGCTGTCACCTTTGCTTTTCAGCTCGACTCAACTCGATCAATATGCAAAATCCTATCCGGTAAGTGTGCGATTATTACACTATTCTGCCTTCAAATTAAAGTTGATGGAACCGGTGCTTTGGGTTAGAAAGGAAGACCGGAGAAGTACCATTATTATGTTCCAAAAAAGAAGACCGGAGAAGTAAGTTTCAGTGACCAATCTTAATCCCAGTTTGCACTTTGAAAAATCCACACTTTGCTTAGTCTACATAGAGTAGTTCAGTCCATAAGAGCCTAGATTTTCCAAAATCCCAGGAGTTGGAGGCTTCTAGCCTGTTTTTTCCAAGAGAGGCATTGACTCAAATGGTGAAAACGAAATTGGTTTCACTTTTGTTGGAAGAAAACAAGAAGAAAGTTATGGGTATGATTGAAACGGAGAGAAACAGTCTTGGCATGGAATTTTTCCAACAAAAAAGAAAAAGAAACGGTCTTGGGCACCGCATGCGTACCTACAGCAGTACAGCTACAGGTTCTGCAGAGCAGAGCTGAGGAAGAACGTCATGTCCAGGTTGAGCATGCCAGCAGCATCAGCGTATACTGGAGGGGAAAATGAAATGCCACTATGCCCTTGGTGCGCCTTGCTTGACAGCAGCGCCCATCTCCCAGTTCCAATATATATACTTACAACATGCTTGTAAGTATAAATAAATGCCCATCTCCCAGTTCTGATAACTCTACAACTATATATATACAAGAACAAGTTTATTTGCTAATTTTACAACAGTAATAGCAAAAAGAGGAGGACAATGCTTCATATCTTGAAAGGCTTTTGCCAAGACAGTTGCAGGGATGTTTGCAATCCATCTCCTTCACCTCTCTTCTGTCGAACAACACGTCTCCAACTGCCTCTGCAATGCTATGTTCAAGGAAAGCAATTAAGCTTAGAATGGTAGGCATGGTATATGGCCAAACGAGATTAAAATTTTGTCACGAGATTGTCATCTCGATGTTCATTTATGATACAGAAGCTTATTATTGACTCTGGGGGAAGTCGGAGAGTACCAAGTCCACGAGTTTAGTGACTGACAGTGAACAAAACCCCCAGTCCTTTTTCTGCTTAACTTCACTTGTAGCATCATGCAGTTCTTTCCTGAAACCTGCAAAATTTTGTATTGGTCATGGCAAAACATGATTACGAATCCTGAAAGGTTGATAAGGTAACAAGAAAAATACTATACACGCAGGGTGAGTCAACCTTGGAGAAGTTCAAGTTGTTCAGAGCTGCACTTGCTAATATATCCAGTCTGCAGTCCAGCCATGAACGTTGAGGGTCAGATGCGAGTCTACCCATGTTGTATGTACCTGAAAAAATATTTCTTCAAGTATATGTTGAAATTGATATTTAAACACAGAAACAGGACATGTCTGAAATTATGGACATGTCTGAAACAAATGGTTATTGGCAAGGAACTTATCCAATGTGGAAACTAAATGCATTTCTAGCGCTCAACCTCAATTGTAAGAGTACAATCATTGTCCTAAATTGATACATGCCACAAGGCACAATTTGTATCACCATTTCAAAGCCAAGGAACAGAATAGTCCAAAACTAAGCACTTCTCTATTTGTACCATGACCCACGATACAAAGGTCCCACAATATTCAACTCTTAGCCCAATTCTGATTCATCTAAAGTCATGGACAGAATGGCAACCATGATTCACACAGAAAAAATGTGAACTGAAATACTGATTTATGGTTGCCATTCTATCTGTGACTTTAGATGAACATCAACCAGTATTTAAATGAACTGGTATCTGAATTCATCTGTTGTTTGTGATGCACAACACGTTTGATCACTTACACAAATACGTTTATGTTTGGCTTGAACACCGTCAGCATCGTTCTGACTGAACTTGGGTCCAACCAGTCTGAATCTGATTCTTTTACACAATTACACCCTAACCATTCCAGAAAGTCTTCCAATCTAATCCTCACGATCATCATTCTAGCAAACTCCAGATGGGCAAAGTGCTCATTCAGCGTGCATAACTTGAACATCAGAAACAAAATTCTAATAACAGTTGCTGCTGCCTGCTGATGGCAGAAAATGGTAGGGAAGAGGCAAACTTAAACCCAAATGGGCATCTGATTGGTCACAGACTGAATTTCTGAACAGGCCAGCTGCATTTCCAGACATCGACCTGGTTGCCGTGGTTTCAACTGATATGTCTATGCTACAGTGCTCAGATGCCTTCACAATGCTTATCTGTGCCAACAGATGCAGATGAAGCAAGGGTTGATTCCTCCTTCACCATTGCGATGGGCTCTTCAAAGGTGAAGACTGTCTGTTACAGACTACAGTGAGTTGGCGTAGATCAGGGAGAGGTGGAGAGGACAACACAGGCTTGTCCGTGCAGAATCTGTCGGTAGACCCATGTCAAAACCACAAGACAATGCCATGGCACCATGTTGCAGGGGCGGCGGCACGAGCACGCCAGCAGCGCAGCCATATCCCCGCCGATGCCCGATCCAAATGACATTGAAATGTCCAAATTTTCCAAAAAAAGTAAACGGCAGATATGTAAAGTATCAGCAGCTTTCTCCGTTACATTCTTGCGAGCATGCAAACAAATTCAATAAATTCTTCTTCCTTTGGTTTCTGCGTCATCTGGTCGGCTAGCAGCCGGAGCACCTCCCAAATCTCAAATCGCCGCGGGTGCGCTTGGTCATCGGCAACGAACGAGCTCACCTCGCCGTCCACCTCCACGGCGCTATACGCGGGGACCTTCTTGATCCCCCGGCTGCCGATCAGCTTCCGCACCCTACGCGCGTCATCCTTGCGGTTGGCATCGAGGTAGATGTTGGACAGCTGCACGTACACGCCCTCATCGGCAGTGCCACCAAGCTTCTCGAGCTCACGCACCGACACCTCCGCCAGCTCGACGTTGCCGTAGCTCCGGCAGCCAGCTAGCACGGAGCCCCACACGGACGCGAGCGGGGCCATCGGCATGGTCTCGACGAGCCCCACCGCGTCCTCGAGCCGCCCGACCCGGCAGAGCATGTCGACCGCGCAGCTATAGTGCTCGTGCCCGGGCATGACGCCGTAGCGGGGCCGCATCTCCCTGAGCAGGCGCAGCCCTTCCTCGACGTTCCCGGCGTGCGCGCACGCGGACAGCGCACCGAGCACGGCGACGCCGTCGGGCCGCACCCCGTCCTCCCGCGCCATCCTGTCCAGGCACGCGACGGCTTCCGCCGCCATCCCGTGCACCGCGAGCGCGCCCACCATGGTGCCCCACACGTAGGCGTTCCGCTCGGGCATGCCGTCGAACACCCGCACCGCCTCTTCCAGGCATCCGCACTTGGCGTACATGCCGACGAGCGCGGACCCGAGGAAGGCGTCGGCGAGGAGCCCCGGCACGGCGCGCTCCACGTAGCGGTGCACCCACGCGCCGAGGTCTAGCGCCCCCGCCTGCGCGCACGCCGCCACGGCCGTGGTCAGCACCATCGCGTCCGGGTCCACCCCGTCGTCGTCGGCGGCGGCGAACATGGCACGGAACACCGCGAGTCCCTCGGCAGGCGCCCCCGCGCGCGCGTACGAGCCGATGAGCAGGTCGTAGTGGATCACCTCACGACGCGGCAGCTCGTCGAACACCCTCCGCGCGAGGTCCGGGCGGGGCGAGTACAGCTGCAGCAGCGCGGTCGTGACGTAGTGGTCGGCCGGGAACAGCGCGTTCCTGACGAGCAGCGCGTGGAGCTGCGGCCCGGCCGCGGAGGGGGAGGAGGGGGTCTGGGGCGGCGTCGAGCGCGGCGGCGGCGGAGAGCGCGAAGGGGAAGGAGAGGTAGTCCGGGGCGGGGAGCGCCGGGGGAGTGGTGGGGGAGAGCATGAGGCGGAGAAGGCGGAGCGCGAGGCGCGGGTGGGCGGGGCACGCGGCGCGGCGGGAGAGCGCGTGGAGGAGCGAGTTGAGCGCGAGCAGGGCGAGATCCGGGTGGCGCGGGAGCAGGCCGGCGGTGACGAGGAGGGCCTGGATGGAGAGGAGCGGCGCGGTTGGGGAGGCGGCGGTGGGGAGGAGGCGGGAGGCGAGGAGCGCGTGGCAGAAGGCGAAGGTGGATTTGGGGATGTACAGGCGCATGCTTGCCTGCTTGTTTTGATCGCAGGGGCAGCGATTCTCATGTTACCGAGGTGCCTGACACCATGGACGGCGGGCCTGAGCTCCTGCTGCGGTCAGGGTACAGAGCGCAGGGTCACGGTCGCAGTGGAATGCGGCTGCTCGGCATCGGTGTTCGGCTGCTCATGTTTTAGATTATTTGAGCATTATTTGAGCTTAGGCCTTGTTTAGATTGCGTACATGAATCAGTATTTGACACCGTAGCACTTTTGTTTATATTTAATAATTATTATTCAATCATGGCCTAACTAGGCTTAAAAGATTCGTCTCGTAATTTACAATCAAACTGTGTAATTAATTTTTTTTATCTACATTTAATACTCTATGTATATGTCCAAAGATTTGATGTGATAGAGAGAGCGAAAAAACTGCAATCTAAACAAGGCCTTATTCTCTCTAACGCTATTGAATCCATCCGAAATCTACTGTAGGCAACCTAACAGCCGAACACGCCATGTTGGTTCATCCTCCAACATCCGTCAGGCCGGGTGCACACATCAGGGTCACTGTCAAGCATCAGTTGAAAATAAACTTGCCAGTAGCATCATCACGGCCTAACGATACAACATGCTTCTTCTAAGTGTAAATGCTCATTGGATGGTTCTAATATCTTTACAACTATACTTTGCATATGTCAAATATATGATTTTCGGGTACCACTTGGTAAAATAAGTTCAAGAAAGGCTAATGATATTTTCTAATTTACAACAAAACCACAGCAAAACAAGAGGCCAAAACTTCATATCTTGAAAGGCCTTGCGAAGACCAAGTTGTGGCACGTCGGGTTGCATGGATATTCGCAATCTATCTCCTTCACTTCTCTTCTGTCAAAGAACCAGTCTCCAACTGCTTCTGCAATGCTCTGTTCCATCAAAAGGGAAAAAAAAAACTAAGATCAGAATGGCAGGCAAAGAATAGCAGAAATGAGATGAAAAGAGTGAGACACAGGATCGTTATCACCGAGTTCATATATGACTGTTACAGCACCTTATTGTTGACTCTGGGGGAAGTTGGAGAATGGAGAGTGCCGAGTCAACGAGTTTAGAGACTGACAGTGAACAAAGCACGAGTTGATATAAAATCCCCAGTCCCTTTCCTGCTTAACTTCACTTATAGCATCATGCAGTTCTTTCCTGAAACCTGTAATTTTTTTTTTGTAATGGGCATGGCAAAACATGACTATGAATGAATTCAGGAAGCTAGATAAGTTAACAAGAAAATGCCATATGCAGGGTGTGCCAACCTTGGAGAATTTCAAGTTGTTCAGAGCTGCACTTGCTAATATCCAATCTGCAGTCTAGCCACGAATGCTGAGGGTCAGATGCTTCTGGAGCCAACGCATGTTGTACCTGGAACATAAATCTTCAAGTACGAGTATGCCGAAACTGATATTTTTAATACAGAAATAGAACAGTCCGAAATTTGATGGATATGGCTAAGAGTACCTGCCAAGCATCATATGCTCGATTAAGAACAAAGACTGGGTTGACAACGTGCTTCACAACTTCACGTGGAAAGAAACACTGGAACACAGTAACAGTATAAGTGGCAGTTTTAGAATATCATACATTCAGCGATGGCAATGAGTGATGATACTATTGTGGCTAATTATTATATATTATTGAAAATTAAGTACTAACCTGGCCCGCCTCCATGTTTGAGTTACAATGTGAAAACCTTTCCCTTAGACCATGAAGGCGCACAACATCACTGTAGAAAGACTGCATTGTCCTTCTCCCAGAAATGTCTTCTCTGTAATTGACGAACAAACCAAGGAATTAGATAGGAACCAAGTACACAGCAAAGTGGTACAATTCCCATTTCCCACTTTTTTTACTTATTTCCAAAGATAATATCTCATCCCTGACTGGTAACAGGAATTTAACAAACATGAAATTTGTTGCTCAGCGACTGGCATTTGAAAATGTTTAAATGAGCTAGTAAGATATATGATTGGTGATGCCTTTAACATAAGGTTTCTGACGTTCAAAAATGCATCTGATTGTTGAAATGGTTTTCGTTGACATTGAAAGTCGTGAGATACAAGTACTTCAGAGTTCAAACTATGGTCCCATTTTCTGGTCTTATAATAACTTCTGGTACTGTCAGATGACAGTACTTGGGCTTCTCTAAACGTCTAAATTAGACTGTTTTGTAATTCTGGCATTTCCTGCCACCAGCAGCTTGTGGAACCTTCATATTATCAAGAGGAGTAGAGTAACTACACATGCATGTGAAAGGATAAACCACACAGCACAGATGACAGATAAATAAATGGCAAAACGTATCAATATCAGTCACAGGATGCTAGAGACATACACATCAAGGAAAAAACCGCCATCTGCGAGACACTTTACCCTAGAATCCTTTGGTAGCAGCGCACGGAAAGAATCACAGTGAATGTAAGTGGCTAGCCCACCAGCAGAGCATCCTGTTAGGAAAGCCTGAAAGCTGGAAATAGAATATCAGCGTCACACTATCAGTACAGTGGTTTATAATTACTTTATATGGGAAAAGATGAAATAAGTAGTATGCAATCAATATATACATTCCTAATGACACCTAGAACTAAACTTGCAAAGTGCTATATAGGAATAAAATCATCAACGTAAAGCATCCAAAATAGTCCTTTAGTAGCTCAAAGACAATGAGTTAATGATAGAGAGACCCTTTCATTGAATGCAAAAGTACATGAGACTAGTACTATTGTAATCCGTACTATTTTTTCTTAAGAAAAAGGAAATCGATTCTACTTGCAAGGAATGACCTGTTTAGCATTTCTGAGCCCCTTAACTACAAGTTCGTTCATAACTGCTTCCCAGATACGCTGGCCTCTGAAGAAGAATCTTGTGCCATTCTGCACAAATTTGCAGAATAAGACTCGTTATACTGACCGAGTATTAAGCAGAATTTGCTGGAAAATAAGCAAATCAGACCTGCAATTCATCTTTTATATTCCCAGAGAATGATGCCCCGTCGCAATACCTTATCTTCACTTTATTCCAGTTGTAAAAGTCTGCAAATTGATAGCAGAGATATTGAGCATATGAATATATTATTGTGCCATAGGAGTAATACAAAAGGATGACTATTTAATTGCTGAAGTAAGGATCAGGAATTAACTGTTTGAAGCGAGAAATTAAGACGGAGTTGAAAGCATGTAAATACTACAGGACTACAGGGGGCGCCTATCTTGTCGAGAAGCAAGGCGATTCATAGTTAACTGGAACTTAAAACACTAGTACAACAATATGAAGTTACATTTCATGAATATTATATCAGATTCCTACATTGTAGTGAAATATGACTTAATTGGTTAATATGCAAAATAGCAACGCTTCTAAAAAAAGTGTAAATCGTACAGTCAAACCTATATGCAGGCACTAGTGCCCAATTCTGAAGACATACTAATGGGTCTAATATTGCAATTTAGACAAAAAAAAAAAACAAGGTAACAAACATCAGAGAGATGGGAAACTTCAATACTGGGATTCTGAGACTTATCATCGCTCAAGATCCCTGTGAACTCAACCTGGCCTTCCATGTACCGGGATGAGCCCAACATCGATCTCTGACGTGAGGCACATGACTTGAGATTACGGCACCAGCCTCCACCCTAAAGGATGCAAAACATAGAGAGGTTAGGGAACAAACAACAAACAACAGACGATTATGTTGTAGTTGTCGTGCATTATGCTTCGCTGCAAAATGGAAAACGCTGCAGTGCTCCTGCATTTTCCTTAGACCTTCACTTTTAAAAAATAGTACCTACCACCACATTGCTACGAAATCCGATGCCTGGAATTGAAATTCACAACGCACGCATTGTCCAAACGAGCTTTGAGACCCAAGGCGCACGGGTTCGTATCAAAACGTGATGTCGATCGAAAACGTCACCTACCTCCAAGTGGATGAGCCAGCTCTGCGATCCACTCCCAGACCCTCTCTGCAGATGGTACCCGGGCGCGCTCCCATCCAAGCACACTGCCAAAAAACAGAGCAGAAACCCGACTCAGATCCCGATGCCGATTCCTGGTCGGAAAGTACTCGCGGTACAGTACGTACGAGTACGAAGTACGAACGAACGGCTGTTCAAAATTTGAAATTGAAATTTCAAAACAAGGGAGTGGGGGGTTGCCGGGAACTCACGCGCGCCCTTCTCGCTGGCGCGGCGGACGAGGGTGAGTCCTACGAGGGCGGGGCCGCGGCGGCCACCGGACGCGGGGAATACTACGGAGGCGTAGCTGGAGAGCGCGAGGAGCAGCGCGACGGCGAAGGTGGCCCCGACGGCGCCGGCCCGGCCGCGGCGCCTCCACCACAGGCGCAGGTGGTGCGAGGCCGGGGCAGGCAGCGCAGCGCAGGATCTGATCGCGACGGCTGGGCTGCAGGCAGGCAGGCAGCAGTGGACTAGTGGAGTGCTTCCAACTGTCCGTTCTTCGTCATTCCCCACCAGCAAAGATTCAAACAAGATGAACACGGAGTATCACTCTAGTTCATCTTTTAAAAAAATCTTTGTATTTTTGGCATAATGGACATAAACCATATAGCTTTTATTAATGATTTTTGGTGATCTCAAGGACGTGGTTTCAGATCTGAGTAGGTTTGTTTATACACGGATGGCGTGTGTGGTGTGCGTGTGTCGAGTGGGCGTGCGTGTGTACGAACAGATGCTACAACTGTACCAGGAGACAATAAAAAAATGATCTGTACTGTACCAACTCAATTTTTTCAATTTAAACCACGTCGATCTCGGTGGGCAACGGCCGGGACACCTGGAAAGATACCTGGCTCCTGGATGGCCCGCTAGCCGATAAAATGCCGGCCCTCCACAGCCACTTCAGTGGGCGCGCGACGTCGGGGACACGGACCTGCGCAGCCGCCTCTAGCGCGGACTCACCGTTGAGGCCACCGCGGAACTCGACCACCTTGAAGAGCTTCTCCAAGAGGTCAGTCTCGATGAAACCCCAAATAAACGCTCCAGCTTCTTTGAAGATGACAGCCACCGCCTCTTGTGTGGAGTCATATACCGAACATCAACACGCGGTGACCATGCATGCCCGTACTACAAATTTGTGTGGACAAGCTTCGCCTCGCCTAGGGTGAAGTTCTTCGGTTGGCTACTGACACAGAACCGAATACAAAGCAGATAATCTTTGGTGCGCAAGAACATCTTGGATGATGCTCGATGTGAGGTATGTGGGCAAGAAGATGAAACTGCAGACCACATCATCATCTCAGGTTGCAGCTTCGTGCGCGGCTTCTGGAGTCGGATTGGCTGGGCGCCGGAGGAGATAGCCAAGACCACTGAACTATGGCAAACCAGACCTCCGACCCGGATGCATCAAAGCGTTGCCCATCCCCTCATCCTACTCTATTGCTGGGAAATATGGAAGCACCGAAACGAGGTCGTCTTCAGTGTGGATCGCCTGATCACCGCCTGCAAGGAAGCTGGGAGTTCATGGAGCTGCCGACTCCCGAAACGAGACACGACAATGGCTGAAAGATGGAGTACCGCCCTTGATATGTAAACGCTCCCCCTCTGTAATGAATTGTCATGAATGTAACCCCAAACTGTAATTGGAGGGCCTAGCCCCTTCCACCCACCGGCCTCCGGGATAAGTGGAATGAAAATCAGGTGGGGATCGATTTGATCCCCCTGTCGTTGACCTAAAAAAAAAATTCAATTTAAACAATAGAGCTCCTTCATTGCCTTACCTACAACTACAAAAATAGTGAAATAGTAGAAACAAGAGAAACTGCCGCCAAAACTTTTTGCTCAAAGAATTAGTCTTTGTTTTTACAGTGTACATTGTAAATCAGTATACTGCATGCTACCACGATTACGCCATGATCAGTAT
The DNA here is from genome assembly GCF_019320115.1 of Miscanthus floridulus. Taxonomy (NCBI): domain Eukaryota; kingdom Viridiplantae; phylum Streptophyta; class Magnoliopsida; order Poales; family Poaceae; genus Miscanthus; species Miscanthus floridulus. Next base: position 8,140,161 of record NC_089596.1, read on the forward strand.
GACAACAACTCTTGAGAAACTTATGATGAGCTCCAAATCTTCCCCTCCAATGAGATGATGATGATGGAGACGTCGTCATGGTACCGCCTCCGGTCGCCTTGCTGAACCTCGAGCAACTCATGGAACCCCATTCCTGCATTCACCATCGCAGAATTTTACATATATAGCTCCATCAGATATACATATACTTAAATACTTCACTAGTTTCTTCATTCAGTTCACTATTACTAGTTTCATTCAACTCCATTCCTGAAGAGTATTCGAGAGAAAAAAAACTCCATTCCTGAAGAGACTCACTAGTCACTCACCGGCTTGGTTGGCGGCGCGGAGGAGGATCTCGTGGCTGAGGTACTTGGCGGGGTCCTCGTCGGGGTAGCTGGCGGTGAAGGCCTCCACCTGCGCCACCACCTCCTCGTTGCTCAGGTAGTCGTAGAGGCCGTCGGAGGCGAGGATCATGAACTTGTCCCGTGGCCCCACGCGGTGGTGCCGGAGGTACGGCCGGCAGCTGATGTACGGCGACGTCCCCACGTACTTCACCCGGAACACCTCCAGCAGAGCCTTGTTCCACCTCGGCTCTTTCAGGTAGCCGGCGCCGAATGCTCTCGTCACCTTCAACGAGCCCTTCACCCTGCCATTCACAATGCAGGTGGGATCATCGGGGTGCTCGCTCCTGATCCTTCTCGCCTCCTGCATGATCATCGACCAAATCAAATTAACCAGCCTATTAAGAAGCAATCATAATGCATGCGTTCAGAGCGAGCAAACAATCAATGGATGATCACCATCGACTGTGTCATGGGAAGCACCTTGTAGACGCTGGTGCTGTGGTCCATGGTGAGCTGCAGCGCGACGAGGTCCCCCATCTCGCACGCGTCGAACTGCCGCTTGATCTCCTCCTTGACGCCGGCGAGGTCGCCGACGAGGGCCCGCGACAGGTCGGGCTCGGCGCGCTGCGCAAGCACGGCGCGGCTGTCGCCGACGTTCATCACGTACACGTCGGCGCCCTTCACCAGCGCCACCAGCACGCACGACCCCATCATCGCCAGCTCCGGGCACTCCGCCGCGCGCGCCTCCGCCTCCGCGAAGTACCCGGCCTCCGTGCTCCTCAGGGCTCGGGCCAGCGCGTCCAGCACGTCGTGGTTACGCGCCCGCGCGCCAGCGCGTCCGTTGCACCGCGCCGCCTCCTCCTCCTCGTCGTCCTCCTCCTCCGCACGCAGCAGCACGCCGTCGAGCTCGCGGCACACGGCCGCGTACAGATGCGCGACGAGGTAGTCGGTGGCGTCGGGCCCGTTGAAGCCGTCGTAGATGCCGACGAACATCCAGCGGTGCTCCTCCGACACCACCACGTGCACCCTGTCCTCCCCGGCCTTCCCGCGAGCCCACTGCACCCTCGCCGCGCCGCCGTCGACGTCCGGCACACCGTTGCCGACTGCCACGGCGTGGTCCTTCCCGCCGCCGGGGGACACGCACGGCCCCGCGCGCAGCACCGATGCGACGGCCCTGCGGAGGCCAGCGAGGAGCGGGCTGGACTTGCAAGACGCCTGCCGCCGCCGGTGCCGCGTGGCGTAGAGGTCCGCGAGGATCTGCTCGTCGGTGCGTGAGGGGAGCCGCGACACCGACGACACGCCCGAGTTCGTCGCAGACGTCGACGTCGACGCGATGCTGCTGCTGCCGCCGTAGCTGTCCAGCGGGCCCGAGTACTGCCGCGGCTGGAGCGTCCGGAACGAGAAGGAGTTGGAGCTGTCGAACGACGACGAGCCGGAGAAGGACGCCCGGTCGCTTAAGAACAAGGAGCCGCCCACCGTGGACTGGTTCGACGGCAGCAGCACGCCGTGGATGCGCCCCTCGCGACCGTCTAAGCTGAGAATGTGGCAGACGCCGGTGCCATCATCCGCTGCCCCTGTCCCCGCCGCATCCGTGTAGTGGTGCGCGTCGTCCGCGGCGTGACCGTCGGCCGGCGCGAAGCAGGGCGTGGCCAGCCTCGCCACGCGGTTGCCCATCGCCGGATCTGGATTGGCATCGGGGAATGTGGCGCCGGTCGGGGAAAAAATGGGCGGCAACAAGCAAAGAAGGAAGGCAAGCTAGGCCGGCGTTGACATTGCTGAAGAGGAGCAAATAAGATTTGTTTATAGAGTTGACCAGGATCTATCTCTTGCATTTGTTTTTATTGTATCTGCGATCAGCTCTTCTTTATCCTCGTAATCCAGGTTGACTTTGATTCTCAGGAGTAAAGAAAAATGGCATTTGCAAGCTTGGAGCTTTGATTCTATATATCTATAGGATCGATAGATTGGGCCGGCGCTCCGGCTCAACGTGTCGTGACGTCCTCTTCTCACATCCTTCATCCATGGCTACTCTGTCCTATTTACATGTGACACTGACATGCCGTGTTTCAATTGCACCCCAAATGGATACACATTCAGCTCGTGAAATTTTCGTATTTTGGTCTCTTTTGAAAACAATTTTTAGAAAAATACCAACGCCAAAACAATTTCTAAAAATAGACCATTTTTAGGCGTCTTAGCACATGACGCCGAGATATGAGGCTCGGCGTCGTGTCACTCCACGCCGAGGTACTGCCACGTCACGGGAGACCGGGGTCGTCGTCGACACGTTGGCGCGTGGGTCCGAGACGTCGGCGTCGTGTCAGCCGACGCCAAGTGCCCAACCTCGGCGCGGTTGGACTGAGCGCCGAGCTCTGGCCCCATCCGGAGCGCGGCCCAGGCGGCCCAACAAAGAACGGTGGCCCAGAAGCTCGGCGTTGGGTCACTTAACGCCGAGACTTCAGACCTCGGCGCGGCCCGACTCAACGCCGAGGTCTGCACCCTTTAGGCCACGCCGAGGCCCCTTCTTCTTCTTCCCTCCCCTCCTCCATTCCCCCACGGCTCCCAAATTCCCCACGGCCCCCACGAAACTCTAACCTCCAAAATCGACCCCCGGTGCCCGGATCTCGTCTCCCGAAGCTTCCTCGAGGTAATGGTCCCTCCCCTCCTCCATTCTATCCGCGTAGATGTGCTTACATTGTCCCTAATCATTTGGAATCATGGTTGTTTGGTGATTTGGTATATTTGTGTTTGCATTTGCAAAATGTATGGCTTAGGATGATTGAGTGCATTGTTGTTTAACTGTTATATGTGATGAACATGTTAGGTTAGTTTGGTTTCTAATTATTTTGGTCATTAGGGTTATTTGTTTATTGTAGGTGTCATTAGGGTTAGTTATTTGTTGGTCATTAGGGTTACTATGTATTTTATTAATTTGTTGGTCATTACATTTCAATTTGTTATGACCAAGGCGTTTTCTTCGTAACGTTAGGATGCCAAGGCGTGGTAAAGCTCGTATTCCAAGGTAATCCCAATGTTTATTCATTATCTGTGCAACAAATAAAAAACCCTAGGTTTAGGTTTGGTTCTCCGTTAATATGACTAAATTCTTTCAATTGTAGCTATGGTCGCCAGAGGGCAAATCCCTACGACCTAAAGCCTCTCCCTGAAGGTGTTCCTCGACCAATATGCTTTTGTGGTGATCCTTGCAAGGTAGACATCTCTGAAGATGAGAAAACATATAGGCAGAGGTACTGGATGTGTCCCAATTATGCATGGGAACCTACAAAGCAACAACGCCGTGCATCGTTTGTGAGGAATTTTTATTTTGTTAATTAATTTTCTTGTGATATTAAGTATTGCTTATTTATTTGTTTTGTAACAATTTGTTTTTCTTGCAGACCGTTCCACCACTGTGTGACTTTGAGCAGTGGATTGACACTGAGATCAAGGAGTCGGACAAGCAGCGTCTAGAAGGCCTGAAGGAGTGGGATGCGGAGGTTAAGGAGAGGTTTGAGCAGAGACGCAGACTGGAGGCTATAGAAAAGGAGCATAAGGAAGAGGAGGAAAGGAGGCGTGTTGCTGCGTACCGGGCGGAGAGGGAGAAGAAGATTGAGCGTGTGCGCCGAGCGAAGGCAGCGATGGAGGAGAATCCCGATGCCGAGAGGAAGGGAAAGTGGCCTCGTTGCACTCAGTAGGTATTTGGTTCATTCACGAGCGATGTCGTGTAGCCCTGGACTTTTTTTACTATGTTGTAATGCACTCTGCTTTTATTTCAGATGAACTTATTCCCTGGACTTTTTTTATTATGTTGTAATGCACTATGATTTTATTTCAGATGGTCTTATGCCATGTACTTCGTTAACTATCCGAAGACTGTAGTGGTACTGTTTGTATCACTGAAAAAACTATTTGTGTTGTTGCAGTCACTGAAAGGGCTACAAGTACTGTTGCAGTCACTGAAAGGGCTACTAGTCTATTTGAAAACTCACTGAAAAGCCTAGATTCGTTTACTGTTGTATCTGTATACGCAATGAATTAATATCAGAGTGATGTACTGCATTTAGATAAAGTGACAAAACACAGGTGTAGCCTTTTCAGATAAAATGACCAGTCATGGTTGTAGGCTTTTCAGATGAAGCATCTAGCCTTTTTAGATTCAATAAATGAGTAGGCACACATGTTTTTTGTCACGTAGCATTCATGGTGAACCTGCCTTTATCTCTATATATAGTGCTCCATGTCTTGCTCCACATCCACACAACTTGTTTTCTGGTTTAGTTTTAGCAAATGTCGAGCGGAGGTTCCTCGAGTGGAAAGGGTTTAGGTGGAGGGAGAGGAAAGGGGGTGAGGAAGGGACCTCCGATTGTGTGGGAGGGTTCTCTGGGTCCTGATTCTTTTGAAGAAGCAATAGAGGAATTTCCTTTGGAGAGGAAGAGTGACTTCACCCGTGAGAGACCTCTTAGATCATACGATAAGCGCATTGAAGATTGGCCAAAATGCCGCCACGGTTTGGATTGCGTTGTGTAGATGTACAACGACTGTGATGGTGGAGGCCGTCGTTTCTTCAGATGCCCGCGAGGATTTGTATTGCCTTTGAACTCTCTCCTTTTTTAGATTTGCATGTAGTTTCTAGTAGTACTTATTGGTAGATGGGTTTTCAGGATTCAAGCTGTCCAGATAACTGTGGCTTCACTAGATGGGTCGACCCTCCTCCTATCTATCCCCATCAACAGTATATCACATATCTACAGGGACGCATCTTTGACCTAGAGTATGGCCCTGGAAGTGGTAACAGGGACAAGTCGGACGACGACAACAGCAATGATGCAGAGGAGGCACTATGCAATAATCCGTACTGCGAGTGCACGAACCATAAGAAGGACGGACCTCCTTCTCCACCGCCACCGCCACCGCCACCACCACCGCCTCCGTCAACTGGAGGATACTATGGGGAAGGCGCAACTCAGTTCAATATGTGGGAGCATTATTAGGACCAACATTTGTTAGTCAATCTGAATGTGGAATGCTTGTATGAGTTGTTCTTTTCAATCTTGTAAGGCATGCTAGGTTTAGTTTGCAACATGCCATTGTTAGTTTTTATGTGAGTGTGTTCCCTTTGTAATGTCTGTATCACTTGTTTCTTTCAATCCCCTAAGGCATGCTAGGTTTAGTTTGCGACATGCCATTGTTACTTTTGATGTGAGTGTAATCGTTGTGCCTCCGCTATTTCATAAATTACAGTTTACCTACCTCTAAGTTTCATGTACTATGGTTGATTCCCAAACTGAAAAAAAGATTTGAGTCTCTCTAAAAATAGGGGATTGAAATCGAACCAACAATCGGTTTTTCCTACAGGAACAAATATACAAACATAAATATAACTTGTCTACTCTTATTAGTATAACTCGTGTTAGTCGAAGAGGAATCGTTGAGAAAGATTTTTCATTTGAATCATGCAAATAGGATCGCAACATATACCAAATGGTTTGGGTCGGCATTTATGTGTTGAGCTGAGGCTCGGCGTTGAGTCGGCCCACGCCGACCCTAGGGTTTGGGGTGTGTGAGGTGGGCTGAGGCTCGGCGTTGAGTCGGCCCACGCCGACCCTAGGGTTTGGCGGCCGTGTGTGAGGTGGGCTGAGGCTCGGCGTTGAGTCGGCCCACGCCGACCCTAGGGTTTGGCGGCCGTGTGGTGGGCTGAGGCTCGGCGTTGAGTCGTCCCACGCCGACCCTAGGGTTTAGCTCGGCCTTCTGCGAGTTGGGCTGAGGCTCGGCGTCGAGGCGGCCCACGCCAACCCTAGGGTTTGGCAACGGCCGTGGCCCAGTTTAGGCCGAACCTCGGCGCTTAGTCGTAACACGCCGAGCTTGGGCACCTCGGCGCTTCGATGCAAGGGTTTCTAGTAAGTACCAGGGGTCGGCGTGAAATGACTAAACGTCGAGCTTGGGCACCTCGGCGCTTCGATGAAATGCTTTCTAGTACGTACCAGGGGTCGGCGTCAAATGACTAAACGCCGAGCCCCTGGGTTCACCAATATATCATCTCTTCTTTGCGTGCTTCGTCCCCTTTGCGTCCCCTTCGCTAGCTCCCCGACTCTCCTAACATGTCACCGTGGATCCAACAGAGGTTGATCGTAACATGGAGGATGGGGATGATGACACCCCTTCTTCCTTGTGAGTTGCGACGGAGGCCCTTAATAGCTAGAAACATGAAACATGGCGACGTTCCACACATTCACATAACACATGACCACACCGACAGACACATTCATTCAACATCCGTACATACAAAAGGTCCAACACATTAAGCATCCAACATAGTCCAACACATTCAACATCCAACATAGTCCATACATATGCTTCATCAATCAACAAACATAGTCCAAACATAGTACAAGGTCCAATGCATACATAGTCCATGCACAAAATAAAGCATATGAAGTCTTTGGATCTTTTATCGCTCCTTGTACCTTAACGTGGACGGCGAGCGTAACGCTTTCCCCTCCCAAACGGATAGGTACCTGGAGTGTACCTGTCCACTGGTCTGAGCGTCCTATGTGGACGTCCAGAACCGAAGGGGCCTTGAGTTCCTTGGGGTGCATCTCCAAGCTGGGACATGCCAATCTCATCATACTCATGATCATACTCTCCCTGTCCTTCATCAACTTCATCATCATAATGACCATGTCCTTGACCACCCTCTGCAGTAGTTGCTGCACCATGTGAAGAAGAAGTCCTGCCACCATGTGCACCATGTGAAGATGAAGTCCCTCCAACATGTGCAGTAGAAGGTCCAGCACCAAGCTGTTGTGGGACTGCCACATCCGGGGAACGTCTACATCCAAGGCATGCAGCTACCTTTTGTAGGCGATGCATGGCACGCTGCATTTTGAAAGCACTATTAGTAAGTGGGGTTGGTCGCAAAACTATATAAAGATGTAACATCAACTGAATGAGAGAAGACTACCTGAATGTGCTGTCGTAACATGGAGGCCTCATCAGGATCGCCCACAGGAATCATCAATGCCCTTCCTTGGTCGGTCATATGGGTTGTTGCCCGCCTTCTCGGGTAGCTTGGTCATATGGGTTGTTGCCCTCATCCTCGCTCGCAATGTCAGCAATGTCTTGCTCTGTCCAAGCGGGCCTCAATTGAAGCCTTGTTCGTTGACCAAACCAAACAAGGTAATCATGGAATGCCTTGTCACGATGGACGGCGTGGATGCCCATGTTGTTCTGCTCCATCAACATCCACTCATCAATGTAGCGCTGGTGCTCCAGCTGCCAGTTGGTGATCTTCTTATTTTTTTGTCTGTTGAACCTGCAAATTTTACACCAAATCGGCAATATGAAGGCCTACTCAATGATTCTTTCATGTGAAACGAACAAAATATTGTATGTTACGTACTTGTGGAGCTGCCAACCGGTGGAGAAATCATCGGGCGGAGAAGGCTGCAGCCTACCAAACTGCCGTGCTACACGGTGAGGGAGATGGTACTCAACTGCATAGAAACAAATAAGGGGGGTCCTCATCGTCCAGACGTCCTCGTCTGCCATGCACAAGGCGCTCAAGTTGAGATCCGTTACTTGCCTCCGCCGATATGGGCTCCATTGAACCTGTACACAACGTCGTCATCAACTAGTCGACGCTCAATTTGTGCACATATCCTCGATTAGGGCAAAAGGGTGGGAAACTTACATGCTGTGGCAAAAGGGTGTCCAGCTCGTTGGTGAAGCTGATGTACGCGTGGCGTGACACGTGGTATGTTCCGTGGGCTCGCTCGTAGAGGTGTGCCACAGTAGGGGCGACAACTGCGTCTCCTTGAGGAAACCAAGGTTGTGGGGGATCAAGCTGATGCGGTCTCCCAACTGGAAGCCTCTCCCACATCCAAATCTGCAAAAAAAGAGTGGAAACATGAATGTTAATCACTTTTGTTAAGAAAAAACATTGAATTGTAGTGGTAACTTGTACAACTTTGCTTTATTACCTACAACAGTGTGATGCAGCCTGACATTGTAGCGTGCGCGCCTCCAGGACGGCGGCAAGCCTCGCAAAGCTGACGGTACAGGAAGGCAAGTATAGCCGAGCCCCAACTCCTATTGCCGGCATCCTCCCAGTTCAAAAGGCACGGGATGTACATCCAAGACGCCGTGTCTCCAGTGCCATCAGGGAAGAGAACCGTACCTAACATGTGGAGGACGTAGGCCCGACAGTAGTATGTCACGGTCTCGGCGTCTACGTTGGGTGGGCACTCCCGAAACTGCTGACGAAGCCACCTCAGGGACACCCCACTGCTGCGCCGTTTCTTGCCAGCCTCAACTGCCGCTAGGGGCCGTCCCAAGAAGTGCTCAACCCGCTGCTGCCATCCTTCAGACTCTGTGTCTCCTGTCACTGGGAATCCTCGGATTTTGACTCCAAGGATCATGGCAATGTCCTCGAGAGTGACTGTCATCTCCCCGCATGGTAGGTGAAAGCTGTGTGTCTCCGGACGCCACCGATCTATCAACGCCGTCAGCGCCGCTGGGTTGAAAGGTGGCGTGCCTCGACGACAAACACGAGCAACGGTAGCAAGGTTCGCCAGCTTCAGGAGGGGCGTGTACCTCTCGTCGTAGACCATGGTCGTAGAGGCCTCATGTGTCATTGGCCTCAGCACATTCAAAACCTGCAAAAAAAAACAAGCATGAAAAAGTATTAGTTCATGTCACTTTATAAAGAGCATGGACTATAGAGCAAAACATGAACAATGCAGTGTTTTCATACGAATTGTTGAATATACCTCTCCGTTCTCGATCCTCCGAGCCCGGTGGTGCTCATCGAACCTTGGATCAAGAAGGGGGAACCGATCCATCCTGCAACATAAGCAATGCCAAACCATTAGTGTAAGTTAAAGCATGTGTATGTGGTACGAAGTAACATAAAAATAAAAAAAACAAAAGTAAACCAATGTACCATTACACAAAGCAATTCTAGTAGCTAGCTTGATGGATACCTGTTGTCTAAGTAGTTCAGGACATTTTCTCTTATTGTGGCCCGGCTTATGGCAACCAGAGCAACGGCTCTTTTGGGTGTCCTCTACAAAATGTCTCCCAACCTTACTCGTGGTTGATCTACCTTTCGTGGCTCGGTCCATGTCCATCCTGAACCGCTTCCACCGCCTAGGTCCTCTACTCTTCCAGAGTAAACCAAGATCAGCCACATACTTGGGGCCATCATAAGTAGGCCATTGACTCTCGTCAAGAAATGGCTCGAACTGAGGATTCCAGGTGCTCATTAGGTTCCTCAAAGAGAACTCCGCGGCCATACGGGGAGGGACCTCAGGGTCAACACGTCTAAGGCGACAGGCTGTAATCATGTGGGAGCAAGGCCTATGGTATATGATCGGTTTTCCACACGTACACTTGTTCTCATTGATCACTACTTTATGTTTTCGAGCACCACGGTCTTCACCACCAATGTTAGTTCCGCCACCCTCTAGAATCTCATATCCATGGTTGATTGGATCGAAACATGAACCCTTCTGTCGTTTAGACTTTTTCTTTGAGAAAGCTAGTTCCTGAGATGCTAAAAGTGGCCAAGCTTTGCCTACTGTCCATAGAGACCTCGCATGCTTCTTCCTCGAAACGAACCAAGAATTCAACTTGTAGAAGGTGAATGAGGCAATAGCAGTCACAGGCAGACCACGGCAACCTCTTAGAAGGCTGTTGAACATCTCTGCCATGTTACTAGTCATGAAGCCCCATCTCCAACCACCCGTGTCATATGCAAGTGACCACTTATCCTTCGACGCCATCAACTCGCTCAAGAATTGCCTGCCATCAACATTTGTGGCTAACTTCAGGGCATCTAACTTGTCTTTGAATAATTGAACCTCTTGCTGCCTGCAAACCTCCTCAAATAATTTGAAGTTGTCCTTTGTGTGATCACGCCTTATAAGATTCTGAGCAAGGTGTCTGGTGCACCACCGGTGATGTATTTGGCCGTAACCAGGAATCTCTTGTTCTACGACATTCAGAATGCCAGCATGCCTATCGGATATCACACAAACATCACGTCCCAGACCAATTACCACTTGTCTTACTAGCCTGAGAAACCAACACCAACTATCCGTGTCCTCCTTCCGAACAATCGCAAAGGCCAATGGCACAAGCTGGTCCTCTGCATCTGTCCCAATACAAATAAGCATTGTGCCTTCAAATTTCCCTGTAAGAAAGGTCCCGTCAATTGAGATGACGGGCCTACAATGCTTGAATGCTTCGATACTCTGCTCGAACGCCCAAAACGCCCTTCCAAATACCTGGCTACCATTCCTTGTTTCACCCTCCTTAGGTAAATACTCGAAGTGCATCCCAGGATTTACGGCCCTCATTGCGTTCAACATTACAGGGAGGCGCTCATAAGCTTCTTCCCAATTTCCAAATATTATTTCCAGTGCACGCTGCTTTGCCCTCCATGCTTTCCCATACTTGACATAGTAATTATACCGTTGGAAGATGATCTCAACCAACGCAGACACCGTAATGGTTGGCATATGCTTCACCACGGGGCATAATTGCCTTGCAATGAACCTAGAATTGAGCTGCAGATGGTTCTCTTCTGCCTCAGCAGTGGCACAAACATGTGGTTGCTTCACTGAGGTAATCTTCCATTTGCCTGCCTTCGTCTTCCTAGCACATACTCTCCAACCACACTGTTGTTCTTCACAAGCAACAGTGTACCTCTTCTCCTTGAATGAATTGATGACCCTAAAAGGTCGGTTGTGTACAATGGAGTACTCTTGCAACCATGATTTCAACTCATCCATGGTAGCAAACAATATGCCCTTCCGTATGATGAGGCAACCGCTAACATCAGGCACAGTTGTATCACTTGGCCCACCATCAGCTACTGCCCTATGACCATGGCTAAGGTCCTCGAAATCACCAACTAGTGGACCTCTCCAAGGCAAGACCCTAGACAATATCTCTATTTCCCTTAAATTCAGACGACCAACAGGGCGATCATCATCAGAGTCTTTGGCTATCTCCTCTACGAAGGACTCATCATCTCCAGCTATCTCCATGTCAAAACGGTTCGTAGCCCTAGCATCACCAAAGTCTTCTTCACTACTAAGATCATCTTCGTCGCTAAGCTCATCCTCAATAGAAAAGTCTCCGCTAGCGTCGTCCAAACCTTCTTCTGCATCAACAATTACATAATCATCATCCTCTTCATCACTATCATGATTGCCCTCACCATCGGCAACCGGATTCTCTTCCTCATCTCCACCGTAGCCTAGTTGTGTGACAAGTATTTCTTCTTCAGGCAAAGGACCATAACCTATGTGAGCGGGGGAAGATGGCCATGCTTCGAAGTTATCATTTCCTAAGCCGGACTCCTTACTTACTACTAAATCCAAATATCGCACTTCTGAGGCCAATACAACTGCCTTGTAATCATTCCATTCAGACTCGTTTGTAATTTTGAGCAACCGCTTGATCCGAGGACCCTTCGACGACCCAACATCTATGACACCTTCAAACTGAACATGCACGTCTCCTTCATTCCAGCCTAACTTAACCTTCACTCGCTCCACTAACTGGGTCAAAGATGGTGTTTCAGAAAAAATCAACAACTCCTCACACATGTCCAGAAATTCCAAACTATCATCTCTTGTCCTAACAATACGGCCTCCATGATGCAACCTCACTAATTTATCTATCTACAGCCATCACACAACAAGTAGTGTAACATATGAATATATTTCAATCCAATAAGTAGAAACTAAAATATATCATTTCATCGTTTTTCAACCCCAACAACATAATCATTTCTAGTCATAACAAATTGAAATGTAATGACCAACAAATTAATAAAATACATAGTAACCCTAATGACCAACAAATAACTAACCCTAATGACACCTACAATAAACAAATAACCCTAATGACCAAAATAACTAGAAATCAAACTAACCTAACATGTTCATCACATATAACAGTTAAACAACAATGCACTCAATCATCCTAAGCCATACATTTTGCAAATGCAAACACAAATATACCAAATCACCAAACAACCATGATTCCAAATGATTAGGGACAATGTAAGCACATCTACGCGGATAGAATGGAGGAGGGGAGGGACCATTACCTCGAGGAACCTTCAGGAGCCGAGATCGTGGCACCAGGGGTCAATTTTGGGGGTTAGGGTTTGGTGGCGGCGCGGGGGAGAAGAGAAAGAGAGGGAGGCCGGCGGTTTTAGAATGAAGGGAGGAAGAAGAAGGGGCCTCGGCGCGGCCTAAAGGGTCCAGGCCTCGGCGTTGAGTCGGGTCACGCCGAGGTCTGGAGGCTCGGCGTTAAGTGACCCAACGCCGAGCTTCTGGGCCACCGTTCTTTGTTGGGCCGCCTAGGCCGCGCTCCGGATGGGGCCAGAGCTCGGCGCTCAGTCCGACCGCGCCGATGTTGGGTACTTGGCGTCGGCTGACACGACACCGACGTCTCGGACCCACGCGCCAACGTGTCGACGACAACCCCGGTCTCCCGTGACGTGGCAGTACCTCGGCGTGGAGTGACACGACGCCGAGCCTCATATCTCGGCGTCATGTGCTAAGACGCCTAAAAATGGTCTATTTTTAGAAATTGTTTTGGCGTTGGTATTTTTCTAAAAATTGTTTTCAAAAGAGACTAAAATACGAAAATTTCACCATTCAGCTCTCCCTTTAAGAGCATGTTTGACCCATTAACACTAAAAATTAGTTAGCTTAATAGTTACTATTTTTTAGCTAGTTAATTTTTAGTAGGAAATCATTTAGATTCACCTTCAAATAGGCATATGAACTATTAGCACATATCAGCAACTCCAAACCATCTAATAGAACTAATAGTTAGTAGCCCCCCTAAATAATATAATTAGTAGGTCTGTTTTGATCCACCGGTACTAATTTTATCTGATAAGTGCTAATGGATCCAAATAGGCCCTAAATCTCCAAGTCCTTTTTTCTCACAAAAAAAAACTCCAAATCCTTCAAATTTCTATCTCAAATCCCTCAAAAGCATTGTGGCAAATTTTAACCCCAAATTCCCATTTGCACCAGGGAAATCTATTTTTAGTAGTTAAATCCTAACCCTATGAAGAAACCCAACCCTAGTAAGGTACAATACACTAGGGGTGGATTTTGCCAAAGGTTCAGTGATGATGAAGAGGAAAGCTTGGGTATTAGGGAAGGGAGAAACACTCAAATATCATTTGCAGCTTTTTTTAGAAATTTGTACAATGTTTTTCGTGACGAAAAGTTTGAATTTTATATGAATCCTTACCATTAGAAGAAAAAAGTGGAATTCTTGACGTCTTATTTTAGTATGCCCAATTTATATCGGTATATATTAGTTATGGTTGTCCAAATTGCTTATATTTTTAAAAGAGTCATGGTTAAAACTTTTATGGATAAACTTAGGGCCCACATTTAGTAAAAAAAAATCCTTGGATTCTCTCACTCATCAATTCCCTAACTTAATACACGGTTCTGCTATTTATCCAGTTGTGATATTTGATTACTCCAACTTTTTTTAGTTTTTTTGCACTCGTACAATTTTTTTCATGTGCAACATTTTTAAATGTTTTGGCCTGTGAGGACTGAGGACTTTGTTGTTACTGTTGCGGCGTTATCTCTATATAGTCCCTTTCAGGGCTCTCCTCCTTTTTAATATAATAGGCAACTCTCCTGCTGGTTTGTTAAAAAAAGAAATTTGATTTCTAGCTAATTTACATGCTTTTCCATTCTATATGAATATCTTTTCCCTTTGCATCATATCACCTTGTGTGCTCAATTTGTGTTTATTTAAAACCTTAGCTTGAGCTATGTTAGCTTTTGTTATATCCCATTTATTGTTCCTTTATAAATCCAAACTTGGTCATACCAATTTCAATCATTTGCCCTGCCCCCTGCTAGTTTGCTTCTACTTGCTGCCGCTCAGCTACAATCCTATGAAGGGGTTATAGTTGTCCTCAATGTCTGTCTACCGAAGAGATGGACAGGCAGGGTTTTTCTTGTTTCTTCTTTCGATATTTTTCAACAAATCAGTTGAGTAATATTTTTCAGTTGAGTAATATTTAATTAATAAAGATCTTTTTAGAAAATGGAACCGTTTTAGCCTCCGCAACCACATATAGCCAGATGAATATTTGATTTGATATGATCTTGTTGCTCCTAAAAGAATAGGAGAGGAGGAGGCAGGAGCCAATCGTTCACTTGGCTCAAGCATCACTGAAACTCCACTTGAAACCAACTGCAAGTGCAGACACAGCGAGGGATGGAACAAGTTGCTCTGTTAAACAAGTTGCATTACAAATTAGTGCGTTTCTTTGATCGAGGTCACCCTAGATGTTGCTACGCCATGCCCACATCTTCAAGACATCATCTTCTTCACCATATGCATATGCATACAGACATACATGGATATACATACATACATACACCTGCGCTGACTTTGGTAACCTAGAAAGTTCATGACCATTAACAGGAGCACCAGCACCTGCAGACTGCAGTACAAGATCGAGCTAAGCCATTTTCTTCGTGCAGCTGGTGATTGGATGAAGGCAACCTCAGGTCAATCCCCAGGCCGGAGTATTTTTGTATAATACATACATGGCACTACTTGTACTTGCATACATGACATACATGAAAAGTTCAGACGTAGTTTTATTCGAAGGCAGCAAGTGGACTACTCACTTGTATTTGTATACAATATACGAACCCATACGTGTAGCAGTATACAATGAGGTGAAATATTAGTCTGTGTATGCCGGGGCCAATGAATCGCCGCCGGGAATATCCTGGCGGATCTTAGCTTGCAACATGCATGATCTAGCTGTGGTTCTTGTGACGTCGTTGGATAGAAAACAATGCTAGCAGTACCATGATAGCAAGGGAATTGTTTGATATTTGACTATTTGCAGATCATGTTGAGTATAATACTGATGAGGCTGCTCATAAGTCATAGTACCTGAATTGGTACTGAACTGCTGATGATGACCTCAATCTTAACCATTCCGGTTTAAACTTGCTTGTTAAGCTATGCATAAAAAACCGAGCGAGGGATTTCCACTCTATTTAGTAGCATTTCAAGATCGTCATCCTATTTCCTTTCTGATGACATCAGGATCAGCATATGACAATCATACATCAGAAAAGGAACTGTGGAAGTGCCAACGATGGAGTAGCAAATCCTATTCCTAGCTAATTCCTCGGTTTTTTTTTGGCTTACATACTGCGTGATAAAAGGCAGAGAAGCAAAATGACTTCTTGGTTTGAACTGAGGATTTCAATACAAACAATTGCAGAGTCTTTCCCTTTTTTTTCTTCAGATTCCCTAGTTCCAACTGAAACCAAATTTAAACATAGAGTGAAAAGAACAAGTGCAGACGATATTTTTTTTTTATCGAAAGAATGTGAGCCGGAGGATTATTGTAATTACTGTGATCTACAGGAAGGGTACATAATCATCTTTATAGTACTTATACAACTTACAAGTGCGCAATTGACTTAAAGAGAGGTGCTCACAGAATATGGTTTGTATACACCACTATGCATTTGTATTGGATGCTTAGACATGATTAGACTGCATGCTCATCCCAGATTCTGCAACTTTTGTTTTCCTTCATCGATTTCCGCTTTCACTTTTTCTTTATGTCTATTCTTAGGTTCATTCAAGTGAAAGCATATTATGAGCTGTTTCTCTCTCTGGATCTCAGTCTCTCAGTCTCTCAGTCTCTCTCTCTCTCTGAAAAAGAAAAAAAGAAAAACAAATTTCAAGTTTGCAAGATTATCCAGAGTTCATACCATAATGGAAAAAGATACTCATATCTTTGTTCTTTTTGGCTCAGTTAGATATCACTATTCCATTAGAAAAAGATATTGATATTCTATTATCTAATGAAAAAGAGAAAATTAAGGACAGTAGTCTGAAAATGTAGCTGGTCATGTTGATGCTTTGAATTTCAGGGTACTCTGCATTCTGCAAAATCTTTTCAGAGCTAACTGTGCTGGCCAAGTGGAAAAAGAGTTTCATATATTTTTTTTGGCTCAGTTACTTAGAGATTAATATTCCATTATCTAAAGGAGAAGAGAAAATCCAGAACAGTAGCCAGAACTGTAGCTGGTCATGTTGATGCTTTGAATTTCAGGGTACTCTGCATTCTGCAAAATCTTTTTAGAGACTAACTGTCGGGTTCATAAACCCAGGGTTCCTCGGAGACCGGCTTCCACGCCCGGGTTGGCCTAGGAAAACAACATGTAGTTCATGGGCCGGCCCAAGAGCCTAAAACACAACGGGCCGGAAGGGCAGTCCGGTCGCCGACCGGAAGGTCTACCCAAAAGAACAAGCGCCCGCTCGTCAACTTCTTCGGCCCACCTCTCCGACCGGAGCACTCGCTTCGGGCACCAGCCGACTCCGAGCGGTCTCTCCAATCGGAAGGCCTGACCCAAAACGATGCTTCCTACTCCGACCCCGCGACTCCGACCCCACAACCAGGGCTCGTGGGAACCCTGCTCACCGCTCTTCTCCGACCGGCGCACTCAAAGCCGACTGGAGCCATCCGATCGGGGGCACTCCATTCGGCAGGCACTAGAAGACGTGCGGAGAAAGGCAAGGCAAGGCTCACAAGTCAAAACCATTGTACCAGGGACCATACCCTGCGCGAAACAGTGCTCTGCAGCCACCCTGACACAAACAGTATTGTAGGCGCCGACATCTCCCCCTACAGCATTGTAGGGGCCGCTAAAAACTCCCATACGGTAAGCCCCCCGCGTGTCTCTGGACATTGATCACAGTATGGGCACCAGGATTTGCCGTACCGGGTGAACATAGCACGGCTCCTCACATGCCACTAGGCATCAGATAGTATTTGTAGGTACCGGCGTCCATCCTTCCTGAAGAAGATAGCTCGACCTCCCGTGCGCATCTGACATTCTACAGCAACATCAACAGTGTTGGGGGGCGCCTACCATTATCTAATCTTCATCAGCGTGGGCAACAAGGCTTAGAAACATCCGTACTCTCTCCCTCTCACCTGTAAAGCCATCCCCTTTATCTATAAAAGGGGATGCGCTCCCTCCAACCTGGGAGGTCGACTTCTTCAAGTTCAGACTCACTAGATCGATAGTTCACAAACCCTCAAGCACACGCTCGAATACCTAGCTCGTAGCAAAGTTCCTGTCACTCTTGGCCCTTCCGGTCAGAGCTGACCGGACCTCTTGTACACCACATCTTTCTCCCTCTCGTTTGTAACCCCACTACAGACTTCGAGCACCTGGGCTCAGGAATAAAGTCACCGACCGACCCAAACTAGACGTAGGGCACGTTGCCTGAACCAGTATAAATCCTGTGTCATCGAGTGCTAGGCCACCTTCGATCACAACGTACAGCAAAACTACAAATATTTACTAGTTGGTCACTTTCTGCACCGATAGTTGGCGCTGACCGTGGGAAAGACGCTGTACGTTAAACACTTTTTTGGTAATCGGATGGCCCATTTTTCCGCCACCCCCGCCGTGGCGGGCTCGGGCGATACGATTCGCTTCGGCTCGATGGAATTTCCCACACTCTCGCCCGCCGGGATGCGGGTTCCACCCGTCTTTAAGCCATCCCAGTCCTTCCGCTTCGGGAGCCTGGACTTCATCGCTGATCGGCTCGACGTACTCTACCTCTGCGAGGAGACTCGCGACCCGGCACCCGTCGGAGGGACGTCCTCCACCGACTCCGGGACGCGCGACTTCAACGGCGCGACATCTACGCTTCATTTCGAGCAAACTCTCTGCTCGAACCCCAATGTGAGTAATGTACATGCTTTTATTTACTTAATATGCTCTATCTTCCGCCAAATACCCGGTGGGTTACCGTTGACCCCATCGCAGCCGCCATACGGCCGGTTCCCCTATGGCCTCATGTCTCCCGCGGATGCGTACGCCCGGGGGCTCCAAAAGATTATGGCACCACCCCCTCTCACGTCTGAGTTCGTGGGAATGGCGAGCTATGCTCCCACCTATTTCCTCGACATCATGGATGACGACGTCGGGAGTGATGACTCTAGCATCGGCGACATGGCACCCAGCCATCGTCCATCCCAGCAGTACGCTGTGGCGGACGCTCTAGAACAGCCGCTAGGGGTAACGGAGTCCTTCTGGACCCATGCCTTCCCAGACCCTCACGCGGAGACCCCCGAGCTCACACGTGAGCACGGGGAGGATCTACGACGACAGTGGCCGCATCAGCCACCAACTGCACCAGCACGCTCGGCGCACCACACTGCGCCCCGTGTGCATAGACCAGTGAATGGTGCTCGGGGTCGCGCCCATCAGCCCCAGCGCAACGCCCCGGTTCGGGGGACCGACCCCCCATAGTTCACTCGGGCCAGTCAGAACATTGTCGCCGCGGTAATGCTCCTGCGTAGCCTGTCCGAGCCGAACGACCCTCGCGAACAGGCGATCCACCGGAACCTCCGGGCACTGGTGGAGACCGCCGCCGTTCAACAAGCGGAGTGCTCCGTATCACGATGCCGACTCACGACCTCGCTCCCCGTCCGGGGAACAGGGACGCGGCAGATGGGGCACTACACCCCGTCACTGCCACAACCACCGAGTGCGGCACAGGAAGCCGCAACCACACCTTGTCTTGACTTGACGACCGCCCCGTGCCGACCGCCTATCTACGCGTGGCTCGGGCCGAACCGAGACGCGCGCAGCATCGACCGGAGTCCCAGCCCTGACAGCCTGGAACCACGGACCTTCATCCAACACCCCCAGCAAGCGCCTTTTCTGCCGTGCTTCAACGGGGGCCGCGACAAAGGTAAGGCCAAGCGCCAGGGTCAAGACGAGGGCACCTCCACGCAGAGGGGAAAAAAGAACAGAAAGCATCGCCACCAACTGGCTAACTTTGCGATTGTCACCGCGGCCGATCACGCGGGCACGCAGCCCTAGCAAGATCCTCTAGGCCACTTCCACGATCTCATGGAGAGCCCATGCACCAACCACGACTACCCCATCAAGCACCTCTACAAGGACTGCCAGCTCCTCAAGCGCCTGCTGAGGTAGGCTAGCAGGCCAAGGGAAGAAGAAGGCGAGGAAGCAGCAACCAAAGGAAGGGGCGCAGCGGGCAAGGATCCAGACGACTGAATGATCCGACTGGAAGCCTGCCGACTGAAGGACAACGACGATGACGCCCTCTCTAAGGACCTTGGAACAGCTATGTCGTTTCTTCTTTTCCTAAGTTTCAGTCTTACCTTTCCTTAGCGAATGCTCCTATAAGAGCACCCCGACCCGAACACTATTCGGCTCGAGGCGCTCGGGGGCTCCACTAGGGGGCTCTACTACCCCTCTGTTTTTGTTTTTACCTTAAGTACTCTTTTTCTTTCATATGGAGAAACTCCTTCCTACCTAAAAGAAAAGGGCAGTTTGTTCCTTTAATTTACCTTACGTAACTTTGCTTTAAAATATTCCGACTGATCGCACCCTGCCTATTCCTACGGCTATGACCGGCCGAGCCTCACAGGCCATGCCTCGGGCTCACAAAGTTGTAGCCTACAGAACAAACGGGCAGGTACGAGAAAAAAAGAAATTAAAAACAAAATTATGCTAAGGAAAAACTAAGGAACGAAAGGGAACAAGCTTCCCCGAACGGAGCAACTCCATCACAAAAATAAAAACCGATTACAGTCATTAAAACATACACGAACGTTTTACACAGGGGTTCCCCCCCCCACAAACTTAAACTTCTTACATTTACTAACTACTTATATTCGTCAAGGTATTAAACCGGCCCGACGGCATCTGCTGACGGTGCGACCGACGAAGGCGTAGGCTGCTTGCTCCCCGGCAGCACGACGTTCGACTCGATCAGGGACGAGGCGACGTTCCACCTGAACTAGGCTCCGTGCTATCTGTAGGCTCGGAGGCATCCTCTCCACGCATGCTTCGGGCCATGTCTTGACAACGAACATCCATCACCCACTCGGCGGAGACTTGCTCTGACACCGACCACGCGTGCGGCAGCAAGCTCTCCCCGATTGATTAGATGTCCTCCATGCTCAGGCCTTCAGCATACCCGCTGTAGATAGTGGCAAAGTCTAGATTCGGGTGGTACGTCTCCCCTGAGGTTAGCACCCCCGACGCTCCATAAAACAACCCGCTCCTGACAAGGTCCTTGACCGCGTACGGGACCTCCGCTAGCTGAACCGCGGGCGTGCTGGTACTTGGCGCTGACTCGAAGACTTCCGAGACGACGAGTTGGGCAATGTTATGGATCTAGCCGAGCTCCCCTTTGAGAGCATGTCGCTCTTCATGGGACTTGGCCAGCTCCTCGACACTCCGACTGAAGTTCACCTTGGTCATCTCCAGGTCTCGCTCCAGCGCCTTCACCTTTTCACCTAGCTCTACAAGAAGGGCGACAAGCTTAGAAACAGGCTGGGGGAAAAATCAACACCACGAGAAAACAAAAAGGTACGCAACAATGCAAGAGGCCTTAAGGGTGGAGAAATCCTCTGCCTGCCAAGCCACCTGCTCGCGTAGCCGGGCACTCGCGTCCTCCATCCCCATCACCTGGTCCTAGACCGCAAGCACCTCTCGATCCACTTCCGATCAGGCCCTCTGCTCCGCCTCCAAGGCCTTCTGTGCCGACTCCAGGGCAGCCCGCTCTGGCTCAAGGGCTGCCAAGGCCTCTTGAAGCACCGCCTCGGTGTTCGCCAGGGACGTCCGCAGCCCTGCCTGGCGGGCTTTTGTCGCCTCGAGCCCTTGCTCGGCGGCAGTCGCCCGCTCCGGTGCACACTGCCCCTCCGCCCGCGCCGCGGCCGCCTCGGCCACCCTGACCTGGGACTCGCGGCAAGCGGACTCCACCCGGCACTCAAGCTTGACCATCCGGGTGTGTGCCGCCCAGGAGGAAGTAGGACTTGCGGGACGACACCTTCCTTATTTCCTATGAAAAACAGGCATGCTAAAAACAACCGACGAAAGATTCAAAGGGCAAGGATAAGCACCAGAAACTCACCTCCGCGGTGAGCTGTAGGTCAACCTCAACCAGCTGCCGGGCAAACTGAGCCTACTTCCGGGCACTCTCAAGCTTCACGGATAGCTTGGTGAGTTCGGACACCGCGGCATGCCCTTGCCCCCCAAAAATGACCCAGAGCTGGCACTCCCTGGGAATCCTGGAGGACGAACCTTGCCTTCGATGGGTCCTTAGGGAAGGGCCACTCTAGGTCACCCTCCGATGAACCGCCGAAGAGCCCAGCCTCTGACCGGACCACCGTCAGCTCCCGTGGCAACACCGCCAGTTCCACCATGGTATCCGCCTCATTGTCAGACGGGATCTCCACCACCACGTTCGCATGGGACGCCGCCAGGCGTCCCAATTCCTGTCCCAACCACGATTCCCTCCGGCGCCTTCGGCTCCGACGGCAAGGATAGGTTGTGCAGCCCTCCACCCGGCGAGGTAGGGAGCTCGCCCTCCCTCGTCTCCTCCACCGCGACCGGCGGAGGAGGGGCCGCAAGAGTTACCTTCAACGCCACCTCCACCATCAGCACTAGGATCACCGCCAACAGTGTCACCGCCGTTGTCACATTATCAGCAGCCGCCCCGGGGGGCACCACCCTAGGGAGGGAAGGCTTCGCTGCCGTCCACCCTGCTGCCCCCTTCGCTCACCGCAACACGCTGCAGAGTGGGCCTCCAAACCTCCCGCACAGGGGTCGGGGCGATGCTCAACCCCGGCATCCCCCGTCCGCTGACAAAAATCGCGGGTAAGCCACACTCCAAAAAAGGCTCAACCACCAAAAGTCAAAGAAGCAACAAAAGGAAACATACCAGGGTGGCGAGCGGCACTACTCTGAAGGTAGGCTCCGACGATGATGGGCCCACAGAACGAGGACCGCTCCCGGACTGTGACCAGTGCCCCCTCACTTCAGACGGGGTCAGAGTCGTCCTAACCGGCTCCTGCCCGGCCTGCTGGTCGCTACGACCTCTGGCTCAGGGCTCCCTGACCAGAGCAGCGGGCGGGGTGTCCCCTAACTGTGAGTCACGCGTTGACTGGGCGCCAGTCTGCCCCTCAGACCGCCCAAACTGCTCGATCGTACCCACAGCAGGCGGGGCCTCCTCTGGCCACAAGTCCGGCGTTGGCACCGGCCCCGTCACCATAGAGGCATCGGTCCGCTCCTCGGACCGCCTGGCTCGTCCAGCTGCGTCCGCCACAGGCGACAATGGAGCTAGCAGCACCGCCGAGGGGCACGGTGACCGCGTCCACTTCGCCGCCCGTTCGCCGATGACATCCGCACTTGCAGCGTGCTTCCTCGACGCAGGAACCTTCGTACGCCACGCGGCCTCCTGCTCCTCGCCAGCGGATGCTGCCACAAGGTCGTGACGCTCCACCAAGGTCATGGCGACCCTCTCGACTCTCCTCCTCATCAGAGAAGATCATGTCATCCAAATCCGTAGGATCGTCCAATGCGAGTTCTGACTCGACATCGCTCCTACGTTCCCTGGCCCTCACGCGCTGGGCGACCTCCATCTTCTTCTCTTCCTTCCGCCGAACCTCCCTGGTTTTCTTCTTCTTTCGGGCGTCTGCCGCCTCCTTCTGGGTGGCCTACCGGTCCTAGCTAGGCGGTCCCTTGGGAAGGTGCGGCCGGTACTTGTACCTCCCAAGCCCCTACAGAACAAATGAACCAAAATAAAAAAAGAAGGGGGGCAGAGAAAAAAGCATGAACAAAATAAGGGAGCATACCAGTGGGGGCACGATCGAGGCATTAAACGGTATGGGTTTTCCCACCACCGTCTCTCTGGGCCTCAGCTGTAGCACTCGACCGACGCGACTCTAGATCTCATCGTCTAGCAACTCCTCCAGCGACACGCGGGTCTGGGTCCGACCGGCCACCGTACATCCACATCGAGTGCGTCCTCTCTGCCAACGGCGCGACCCGGCGGTGGTAAAGGGTGTGGAACACCCGCACCTCAGTCGAGGACGCCCCTTATGAGCTTTCAGAGCTCCTCCTCGATGGCCTCCACCTTGTGCTTCTCCATGTGGGCGTAGCCCCTTGACCAACTCTTCTACTTCACCGGCCTCCTACCGATAAACGCTAGAAACTGGCGCCCCCATTCGAATTCCTAATGTAGAACCACTCCCCATGCCATCCCCGGTTGGAGTCGCATGGGGAGTACTGTGGGATATGAGCCTCCCGCATGTGGCTTCCTCTATAGGGCGAAGCCTCCGACCGGTGCGATCTTGGCCGAACTCTAGTTCACCATAGCTCTCCCAGAGAAGAAAAGCCTGGAAGAGATCCGCAGTGCGGCTCCATCCCGAGGAAAGCCTCGTAGATGGTGACGAAGCCAGCGATGTGCAGCACCTCCGTCGGATTGAGGTGCTATAGCTCCAGACCCCACTCGTTGAGGAGCCCGCGCAGGAACCAGTGCGCTGGGGTATCCTAATCCACGCTCATGGAAGGTAAGGAAAGAAACCACCTCAGTCGGGATAAGGCTATGTGGGAACTCCTCCCCTCTAGGGACCCTCCAGTGCGCCACCTCCTACGGTGGTAGAAACCCCTTCAGCGACGAAAGCCTCCAGCACCTGACCTCCTCACGTTGGACGTCCGCCAGTCCGACATTTTGCTCTAGATCGAAAAAAGGTCGGTGAGTTCTTCTCTTCTCCCTCGCTCTCTCCCCTTCTTTCCTAGACACCTCCGTGGCTCTCAGGAACGCTCACGGCAAAGAGGAGGAGAGAAGGCGGCGGCAGACGAAGAACTAGGCAAAAGAGCGGAACAAAAACCCTCTCCCCTCTCCTACTTAAGGAAAAGGGAGCAGCGGTTACGGAGGGACGCACCGATCGGGGAAACCAGAATGACGGGGCGAGATTTTCTCTTTCTTTCATTTAATGTAGATAAGACGTGCCCTGAACCTGATGAGACACGCCCCGCTTGATGGAACGGCTCCTGATCGGACGGGACGTGGCCTAGTCATGGCCCACCACTACCGCATGATCAACCACTACCTCACGATGGGCACAGGAACCGAAGCGCCACCATACACGGGTGGCTCCCCACTTCCCTAGGCTAGACCTAAAGGAACCCGAATGACAGGTAAGGGTAGACACCGGATGACAGGTAAGGAAGCGAAGGGGTGCCCCATGTAGGCCACACCGACCATCACGGACGATGAGCATGGGTCCCGGTCGGACATTTCCGACTGAAGCTCTCCGAACCCCATCACTCAGGTCGTCAAGGTCCCAGTCGAACTTTTCCGACTGAGGCTCTCTGAGCCCCATCACTCATGTCGTCAAGGTAAACACTACCCCTCTATTTCTTTACAAATCATTCATACATTCATATGCGCATTCATCTCATACGCCTAAACCCCCCGGACGGTTAGGGCATGAACCGCCCGGGGGCTCAGGAACTAAGCATCGCACATGCAACGAAATGCACCAGAACGCTCCGTGTTGCGCCATGAAGCGACGTTTGCCTCATTCGATATGAGCAAACAACAGAGCCAGGGGAGAAAACTATAGATGAGCACTGTGTGGCCTTCGCCCTGGTCTGGCAAACTGGGTCATCTCAACCTTCTCGTTCGATCCTGAACCTCTCGCCAAGCTCACAGAATCTCCATCGAGGGGAGCCCTTTAGGCCACCCAGGTCGGTCTCTGGAACGACCTAGGCATCTACCGGGTTGCAGGTAAAAGAGTAGTGGAATGCCACAAGAGGGCTATGCCAACCCCGTCACGAACGATGGACCCGGATTTCGCTCGATCACACCCGTTAGCGAGCTCACCAAGCTAGTCTTCGAGCCCGAGCGATCGGGACAGGCGACGAAACTCAGGCCCTCTGGTTGTGAGGAACCGGATGGGGTAGCACAAAACAACTCACATCAACCCCCACGAAGGCTCGACAAGGCCCGGGGGCTCAAATGCCAAGGGACCACAACTCCTGAACTCGCGGCGACAGGATCGGCGACATCCGGCTACAGCTCTTGGGACCATGACTCCGAAACTCGCGTTGATAGGATCGGCTGACATCCTGGCTACTGGCTCTTGGGACCACGACTCCAAACTCATGTCGATAGGATCGGCAACATCTGGCTACGGCTCTTGGGACCACGACTCCGAACTCGCGTAATGGCTTCATTAATTGAAACTAACAAAAACTAACTCTCTCGATCCCACGACGCGCACCGACGCCTGAGACTCCACCTCACCCGATCCCAAAGCGCGCACCGACGCCTGGGTCTACTCAGCGACTTCGCCTCACCCGACCCACGGCGTGAATCGATGCCAAAGATCAGTGAACTCTGTCGCATCCAAACTAAACTTCCTCGCCCGATCCCCTACGCGCACCGACGCCGAGATTAGTAAGTTCTGTCTCGATCCAATCCCCGCGTCCTAAAAGCGCCTCGGCTGCACAACGACGCCGTGGTTAAACAAAAATCCGTCTTAGACTAAAAACACGCAGACATGCTCCAAACACCCCCAGACGGTTCTGCCCGAACCGCACGGGGGCTCGGGGGCTACACCAGCGGGTGCGCTAACGCGCACCCAACGAACGCAAAAACCTCTCCCGCTGACAAACGCAGAAAACCCCCCAGCCGGTTCCGCCCGAACCGCCTGGGGGCTCGGGGGCTACACCCACGGGTGCGCTCGAGCGCACCCATCGACAAGACAAAAAAATCCCCCGGACGATTGGGCTCAAATCGCCCGGTGGCTCGGGGGCTCCTATCGGGTTCATAAACCCGGGGTCCCTCGGGGACCGGCTTCCACGCCTGAGCTCGGCCCTAGGAAAACAACATGTAGTTCATGGGCCGGCCTAAGAGCCTAAAACACAACGGGCTGGAAGGGCAGTCCGGTCGCCGACCGGAAGGTCTACCCAAAAGAACAAGCGCTCGCTCGTCAACTTCTTTGGCCCACCTCTCCGACCGGAGCACTCGCTTTGGGCACCAGCCGACTCCGAGCGATCTCTCCAATCGGAAGGCCTGGCCCAAAACGCTGCTTCCTACTCCGACCCCATGACTCCGACCTCGCGACCGGGGCTCGTGGGAACCCTGCTCACCGCTCTTCTCCCACCAGCGCACTCAGAGCCGACTGGAGCCATCCGATCGGGGGCACCCCTGTTCGGCAGGCACTAGAAGACGTGCGGAGAAAGGCAAGGCAAGGCTCATAAGTCAAAACTACTTGTACCAGGGACCATACCCTGCGCGAAACAGTGCTTTGCAGCCACCCTGACATAAACAGTATTGTAGGCGCCGACATCTCCCCCTACAGCATTGTAGGGGCCACTAAAAACTCCTATACGGTAAGCCCCCCGCGTGTCTCTAGGACATCGATCGCAGTATGAGCACCAGGATTTGCCGTACCGGGTGAACATAGCACGGCTCCTCACATACCACTAGGCATCAGATAGTATTTGCAGGTACCGGCGTCCATCCTTCCTGAAGAAGATAGCTTCGACCTCCCGTGCGCATCTGACATTCTACAGCAACATCAACAGTATTGGGGGACGCCTACCATTATCCAATCTTCATCAGCGTGGGCAACAAGGCTTAGAAATATCCGTACTCTCTCCCTCTCACCTGTAAAGCCATTTCCTTTATCTATAAAAGGGGATACGCTCCCTCCAACCTGGGAGGTCGACTTCTTCAAGTTCAGACTCACTAGATCGATAGTTCACAAACCCTCAACTACACGCTCGAATACCTAGCTCGTAGCAAAGTTCCTGTCACTCTCGGCCCTTCCGGTCGGAGCCGACCGGACCTCTTGTACACCCCATCTTTCTCCCTCTCGTTTGTAACCCCACTACAGACTTCGAGCACTTGGGCTCGGGAATAAAGTCGCCGACCGACCCAAACTGGACGTAGGGCACGCTGTCTGAACCAGTATAAATCATGTGTCATCGAGTGCTAGGCCACCTCCGATCACAACGTACAGCAAAAC
This sequence comes from Miscanthus floridulus, assembly GCF_019320115.1. Classification (NCBI taxonomy): domain Eukaryota; kingdom Viridiplantae; phylum Streptophyta; class Magnoliopsida; order Poales; family Poaceae; genus Miscanthus; species Miscanthus floridulus. The sequence continues at coordinate 8,167,404 of NC_089596.1, forward strand.
TACAAATATTACTAGTTGATCACTTTCTGCACCGACACTAACTGTGCTGGCCAAGTGGACAAAGATACCCATATCTTTTTTTTTTGGCTCAGATATCAATTTTCCATTATCTAAAGGGAAAGAGAAAATCAAGAACAGTAGCCTGCAACTGTAGCTGGTCATGTTGATGTTCCAGATTTTCAGGGTAGTCTGCATTCTTGAAAATCTCGTCAGAGACTAACAGTGCTGGCCTTTGGCCTTGCCTTCGTGCGCAGAGTTTTTTTTTCCCTGTTTTCCCCTCTTCTAATATAATCATGCCATGCCAGAGCGCGCTGTCTTTTCGAAAATGTAAAAAAAAAGATTAGCAATACTGCCATGAGGCATGAGTGATGCAGCCCTGTTTCACACACATATATGTTGTTCATCTCAGATTTTGTAGCACTGCAAATAGGTTCTCAGATGTTTGCAGCATCTCGTTCTCGTCAGGCACAGCAAGAAGCAAGCAGTGCCGCTGACGCATGGGGCCGTCAGACAGACAGAGACAGAGAGACCCACACACAGAGACACAGCCACACAGGTAATGCAGAAAAACACATATATTAAATCAGGCACGAGTCAGACACAGGATCGACGACGACGACGGCGTCGTCGTCAAACCGCGAGACGTTGAGATGAACCCCAGGAGACGGAGACGAGGCAGGCGACCATGCATGAATAATGGCGGTGCACGCAGTTGACAGGATCTTATTTAGACGCCGCTACATAGTTTAGTACGCTGGGGGGTGGTTGTCTCCTTCCTCCTCGTGCGCCATCGCTGGGCTGGCTCAGTTGCAGCTGCAGCAGGTGCAGCCGCAGCTGGTGCCGCACTTGCAGGTGTTGCAGTCGCAGCCGCCACCCTCGGTGGCCGCCTCGAACCCGCCGGCGCTGGCCTTGGTGGTCGGAGCAGCGAGCACCATGGGCTTGATGCCGACGGTGGCGGTGGTCTCCACGTCAGGGGACATCTTGCAGCTGCATGAGGATCATATATACACGTTCAGACATACATGATCATCGTCTACTCGATCGCCATGAAAGCACATTTATATATATGTATATGTATACGACGATGTGAGGTGAGGATTAGCAATATGTTTTACCCACCCGCCGCACCCGCTGCCGCACTGGCAGCCGGAGCCGCACCCGCAGTTTCCGTTGCAGCAAGACATGATCACAGGCGAAGGGAGCAGGTGCTGCTGCTGTGCTACTGAAGAAGAAGGTCTTGTGCTTGCTTGTGCTGCTGCCTTGTTGCTTGTGATGAGGATGGCAGGGTGGGCAAGGAGGGGTATAAATAGGCCGGGGCGGCGGAGTGGAGGACGGCAAACGGCAGCCGGTGGCCTGAAAGAATGGACGCGGGCGAGCCAGGGACCACCACGGCACCAGCCACTGCTTGTTCATCCTGCAGATGAAAGTGACGGCAGAGGATGGCATTGATGCAGTGATTTTAATTTAATCTGTAGCTGGTGCTGCAATCTCTCTTCTATCTTTCCTGAGTGAGGTCAATCGTTTAGATTAGGGTTAGAAATCAGTATTTGGCACTGTAGCATTTTCGTTTGTATTTAACAATTATTGTCCAATTATGACCTAACTAGGCTCAAAAGATTCGTCTCGTAATTTACAATCAAACTGTGTAATTAGTTATTTTTTTATCTACATTTAATATTCCATGCATGTGTCCTAAAGATTTGATGTGATGGAAGAGAGAGTGAAAAAACTTGCAATCAAAGGCCAGAGCAATAGGAGGAACAGCGAGCACGCCTGGCCACCTGCAGATTTTTTTTGATCTGACTGAACCTACCTCTCAAGTCTGAACTGTTGGCCCTGGACTCTGCACACCTGATCTGATCAAGGAGAACTCGACCTGATCAGCTAATCCTAAACTGATTCTCAACATCCCTGACTTCTTTCCTGCCTGCAGGTTGATTAATTGGTTGGTTGGTGCTTAACAATTAGCATAAACTGCTCAGAGTTTGAGTTATATTAATTTGTGCCTCACCATCCCCTTGCATCTATCTATCTCTGTGTTTGTGATGAAAAAGACAAACTTATTCTTGCCACGATATGAATATGATGGCGACAGACAGACAGCGAGCTACTACTCGCTCGCTCAAAGTAAAGTGAAATTACTGTTGAAAAAATCCCTTTTTGTTCGGTTCCTGCACCATTTGCAACATTTCCCTCATTTTTTAACTCTATCTTATTTACCCTTCTCAAATATGTCAACCACCAAGTGTATCACCTTGTGCACATATGTTAGCATATTTTCACAAATATTTTCAAGGATGTAGCACTCCACTAGATCCTAAATGCATATACAATGAGTTAGAACATCTAGTGGCACTTTGATAACCGCATTTCGATACGAGTTTCACCCCTTTTAATAGTACGGCTATCGATCCTAAATGTGATCACACTCACTAAGTGTCTCGATCAACAAAACGAAAAAGGTCCTATTAAGTTTCACCTTTGCCTTGAGCTTTTTGTTTTTCTCTTTCTTCTTTTTCAAGTCTAAGCAATTGATCATCACCATGCCATCACCATCATCATGATTTTCACCATTGCTTCATCACTTGGAGTAGTGCTACCTGTCTCATAATCACTCTGATAAATTAGGTTAGCACTTAAGGTTTCATCAATTCACCAAAACCAAACTAGAGCTTTCAATCTCTCCCTTTTTGGTAATCGATGACAACCCTTTCACAAAGATATGAATTGAAATTCATTTGAATCCATGTTGCTTGCCCAAGCACTATTTACCATATGTAAAAAGATATGGACAAGTTTCATGAATCCCAAATGGTAGCAATTGCTCCCCTCTATATATGTGCTAAGAGTTCGGATTATAGCTTACACATATGGTTAGATAGAAAATATAGGAGACAATGTCTACCATAATAATGCTAAGATATAAGAGATGGACCTTTGAAGCGTGATACCAATCGGAGTGCACCAATATACCATCCTTAGTACCATTAGTAACTAGACATACACAACAACTAAAATACCCCATGAGATCAGCATTTGAAGCAAGAGGTCTAGTTTCCATAAAATGAACATAAGTCTAGTTTCTTAACCTATGCATGCTAGTTTTTTATTTCATCATTCAATCCTATAACTAGCATATACCACGCAAGCATAAATATTGAAATTTAAAACTTGTGCCATACAAACAAACATATGAAATGCACATTCAAATGCATCCACCAAGTTTATGAGCTTGCTACCCCTACTTGTGTGCTCAAAATTTTAATTGATCCCTTACCTTGTCATATCTCTCCACCTTTGTTATCTTTTCTTCTCAATTTCTCCCTCTTTGTTATCTTTTCATTATCTTTGTACACTATTTCTCTCCCTTTGTCATCAATGACCTCAAAGGTTTAATTTTAAATAGGTTGAGATTATCGATGTCAATCAATGAGGTGATGATTATTTTCCCAAATTTAGGTCCAATCTAGATCACTTGCCAAAGATATTTAACTCGGTTTGATTCAAGAATAAGCTTCTTCACACCTTCAAATATAGGTTATCTTGTACCATGTTGAGTTAAACACTTATAGCTCATTTTCTAGATCAAACACTAGGTTTACAAGCCCATGAATATGTCATATGCTACCACTAGACCAAATTAAGCATAGAAGCAATAGTGGCTACCATGCAAACATCAAAATCATTTGATTTTCATGAATGAGCCTATTAAATGTGAAAAATGACTAGATGCACTAAACATGTCCTTAGCAAGGATGTATATCATGCCAATCAACTTTTATCCTTGGATTGCTCGAAGAAGAGGCATGTCATATAAGTGGGGAGGTGCATCAACACATATTTGAGAAATCCAATATGTTCAACTCATTCCTTAGCTTGCAAAATCCTTTTCTCATCTAATGGCTTGGTGAATATATCGGTAAGTTGATCTTTGGTGCCTACACTCTCAATGCAAATGTCCTATTTTTATTGGTGATCTCTTATGAAATGGTGGTAGACATCAATATGCTTTGTTCTTGCATGCTGAACCAGATTGTTGGTTAACTTGATTGTACTCTCATTGTCACATAGTAATGGCACTTTCTTAACTTGATTCCAAAGTCATTTAAGGTGGCATTTATCCAAAGTATCTGTGCACAACAACTACCGGCGGATAGTGTATTCGGCTTCGGCGGTTGATAATGCAACACTATTTTACTTCTTTGATGACCATGAAATAAGTGATCTTCCCAACAATTGAATATGTGTCCGAGGTGCTCTTCCTTTCAATCTTGCATCCCGCATAATCTGAGTCGGAGTAACCAACTAGCTCAAACTTTGGTCCTTTGAGATACCATAAACCAACATTTTATGTATGCTTCAAGTACTCTAATATTTTCTTTGTAGCCTTCAAATGACTTTCTCTTGGCGAGGACTTGAAATCTTACACACATGGACACACTAAACATGACATCCGGCCTTGATGCGGTCACATAGAGTAGGCTTCCAATCATAGATCGATATAATTTTTAATCCACCATATTTCCACTTACATCACTATCCAAGTTGCCATTTGTTCACATTGGTGTACTAATGGCTTTGCTATCACTTATGCCAAACTTCTTGATTATGTCCTTGATATACTTGCCTTGACTCACAAATGTACCATTCTTCAATTGCTTGATTTGAAGACCAAGGAAGTAACTCAACTCTCTAATCATGGACATTTAAACTCATTAGCCACCATCTTTTCAAACTAATCATAAAAGTCTTGATTGGTTGATCCAAATATGATATCATCAACATAGATTTGCAACACAAATAAATCTTTTCTAATCTTCTTGATGAAAAGAGTGGTGTCAACCTTGCCCATCATGAACCCTTTAGAGAGTAGGAAGTCCCTCAATCTTTCATATCATACTCTAGGTGCTTGCTTCAAGCCATAAAATGCCTTCTTCAACTTGTACACATGGTCAGGCTTCTTGTCATCTTCAAAACCGGGAGGTTGCTCAATATATACGTTTTCATTGATGTAACCATTGAGAAATGCACTCTTGACATCCATTTGATAGAGCTTGATGTTGTGGGCACAAGCATAGGCTAGCAAGATCCCAATTACTTTCAATCTAGCAACTGGAGCATATGTTTCTCCAAAATCAAGACCTTCAACTTGTGTATAGCCTTGTGCTACCAATCTTGCTTTGTTCCTCACTACTATCCCATCTTGATCTTGCTTGTTTCTAAAGACCTATTTGGTTTCAATCACATTATGTCCCTTTGGTCTCCCTACTAATTCCCATACTTGATTTCTTGTGAAATTATTCAATTCTTCATGCATAGCATTCACCCAATCGATATCCTTCAATGCTTCATCTATCTTCTTTGGTTCAATAGATTACATAAATGAGAAATGCTCATAAAAGAAAATCAATCTTGAACTAGTTTGTACACCTCTTGAAATATCACCAATGATAGTGTTCAATAGATAATCCCTTATAATATTGATTGGTTGGAGGATTAGAACTTGATTGCTTACACTTACTTGATCATTGGGTTGAAATGATACACTTACTTGATCATAGCTTGATTTGGATCATCTTGCACATATGAGTTTGAGAGTACTTGCACTTGATCATCTTCATCATCATTCACTTGTCTAGGCCTCAACTCACCAACATCCATGTTCTTCATGGTATTTGAAAGTTGAATGCCTCTAACATCTTCTAAGTTCTCATTCTCTTCTTGTGAACCCTTGGTTTTATCAAATTCAACATCATGAACTTTCTCAAGAGTACAACTATCTAAATTCCAAACTCTATATGCTTTGCTAGTGGTTGAGTATCCAAGTAGGAATCATTCATCATATTTCTTGTCAAACTTGCCCAATCTAGTGCCTTTCTTCAAGATATAACATTTGCAACAAAAGACCCGAAAATATGCAATGTTGGGCTTTCTACCATTCAAGAGCTCATATGATGTCTTCTCTTTCAATGGATGACAATAGAGGCAGTTGCTACAACAGCAAGCCGTGTTGATAGCTTCGGCCTAAAAAGATTGACTCACATTGCACTCACTAAGCATAAACCTTGCCATATCAATGAGTGTTCTATTCTTCCTCTCAATAAGGCTATTTGATTGTGGAGTGTACATGGTCGAGAATTGATGTCTAATTCCTAAATTCATCACACAACTCATCAATTCTAGTGTTCTTGAACTCACTACCATTGTCACTTCTAACTCTCTTGATTGTTGTTTTAAACTCATTGTGAATGCCCTTGATAAATAATTTGAATGTTGCAAACACATCACTTTTATCCACTAGAAAGAATACCTATGTGTATCTAGTATAATCATCCACTATCATAAAGCCATATTTGTTTCCACTAATGCTAGTGTATTGAGTTGACCCAAACAAATTCCATGTGCAATAACTCAAATGCTTTACTAGTGCTCATCATGCTTTTCTTATGATGGATGTTTCCAACTTGTTTTCCTGGCTTGACAAGAGCTTCAAAGCTTATCCTTCTCAAACACAACATCTTTCAAGCCTCTAATCAAGTTATGCTTAACCAATCTATTCAATTGTTTCATTCCAACATAACCAAGCCTTCTATGTCCATAACCAACCCATGCTAGACTCAGTGAACAAACATATAGATAATTTAGCTTCACTAGCATTGAAATCAACTAAGTATAGATTCTCATATCTAGAGCCCTTGAAGATCAAGTTAGAGCCATCTACACTTATGATCTCTACATCATCTATCCCAAATATGCATTTGAATACAAGATCACATAATTGAGCCACGGATAGCAAATTGAAGTTCAAGCTCTCTACTAGCAACACATTGGATATGCTCATGTCATTGGATATTGCAATCTTACCAAGCCGTTTGACCTCGCATTTGCCATTGTCACCAAATGTGATACTATCATAACAATCATTGCCATTGGTATTGATTGAGTTGAATATTCTTGCATCACTAGTCATGTGTTGAGTGCAACCACTATCAAGAACCCAATGCCTTCCTTCGACTTTGTAATTAACCTATAAAAGAAGATCAATTCTTTTTAGGTACCTAAACTTTGCTTGGGTCTTTGAAGGTTAGTGACTAAGCTCTTTGGACACCCAAATAGCTTTCTTCTTTGAGCCCATCCATGGTGTATCAAGTGAACTTAGCTTTCACACCATTTGTACCCTTAGTAAGCACATAGAAAGAATTAATCTTAATTGAGGATACATTAGCACTTTTACTCTTGTTCTTGCACTCATGCTCTTTATGACCAACTTGCTTGCAACTAGTGCAAAATCGACCATTGTTCTTCACAAAACTAGTCTTGTGAGGAGCAAAGAGGGAGAAATTGAGAAGAAAAGATAACAAAGGGGGAGATATATGACAAAGTAATGGATCAATTAAAATTTTGAGCACACAAGTAGAGGGAGCAAGCTCATAAACTTAGTGGATGCATTTGAATGTGCATTTCATATGTTTGGTTGCATGGCACAAGTTTTAAATTTCAATATTTATGCTTGCGTGGTATATGCTAGTTATAGGATTGAATGATAAAATAAAAAACTAGCATGCATAGGTTAAGAAACTAGACTTATGTTCATTTTATAGAAACTAGACCCTTACGTCTAATGTTGATCTCATGGGGTATTCTATTTTTTGTGTATGTCTAGTTACTAATGGTGCTAAGGATGGTATATTGGTGCACTCCAATTGGTATCACGCTTCAAAGGTCCATCTCTTATACCTTACATCATTTGGTAGATGTTGTCTCCTATATTTTCTATCTAAGCATATGTGCAAGCTACAATCCGAAACTCTTAGCACATATATAGGGGGGAAGCAATTGCTACCATTTGGGATTCATGAAACTTATCCATATCCTCTTACACATGGTAAATATGTTTGGGCAAGCAACATGGATTCAAATGAATTTCAATTAGATCTTTGTGAAATGGTTGTCATCAATTACAAAAAGAGGGAGATTGAAAGCTCTAGTTTAGGTTTTGGATGAATTGATGAAACTCTAAGTGCTACCTAGTTTATCAAAGTGATTATGAGGTAGGTAGCACTACTCCAAGTGATGAAGCAATGGTGAAAATCATGATGATGATCAAATGCTTGGACTTGAAAAAGAAGAAAGAGAAAAACAAAAAGCTCAAGACAAAGGTGAAACTTGATAGGAGCTTTTTTATTTTGGTGATCGAGACACTTAGTGAGTGTGATCACATTTAGGATCGATAGCCGTACTATTAAGATGGGTGAAACTCGTATCGAAATGTGGTTATCAAAGTGCCACTAGATGCTCTAACTCTTTGCATATGCATTTAGGATCCAGTGGAGTACTAACACCTTTGAAAATATTTGTGAAAATATGCTAACACATATGCACAAGGTGATACACTTGGTAATTGACATATTTGAGAAGGGTAAAGAAGATAGAGTTGAAAAGGAGGACAACGGTCCAAATGGTGCAGGAACCGAACAAAAAGGGATTTTTCAACAGCAATTTCACTTTACTTTGAGCGAGCGAGCGAGCGAGTAGTAGCTCGCTGTCTGTCTGTCGCCATCATATTCATACCGTGGCAAGAATAAGTTTGTCTTTTTCATCAGAAACACAGAGATAGATAGATGCAAGGGGATGGTGAGGCACAAATTAATATAACTCAAACTCTGAGCAGTTTATGCTAATTGTTAAGCACCAACCAACCAATTAATCAAACTGCAGGCAGGAAAGAAGTCAGGGATGTTGAGACCAGTTTAGGATTAGCTGATCAGGTCGAGTTCTCCTTGATCAGATCAGGTGTGGAGAGTCCAGGGCCAACAGTTCAGACTTGAGAGGCAGGTTCAGTCAGATCAAAAAAATCTGCAGGTGGCCAGGCGTGCTCGCTGTTCCTCCTATTGCTCACTCAGGAAAGAGAGAGGAGAGATTGCAGCACAAGCTACAGATTAAATTTAAATCACTGCATCAATGCCATCCTCTGCCGTCACTTTCATCTGCAGGATGAACACTTCGTTGCCGAATCAGAATCTCTGCCACATCGGCGAGGCGACGATGGGGGTTGCGTAAAAATCCGCACGGCATCAATCGGAGAGATCGCCGGACGGGCGCAGTGATCACGGTTGTGCATGCGGATCAGACGACGAGAACGACAGCTCGCGGGAACCCACCCACTCGTGAAAACGAAAAAACAGTGGGCGAAGCAGATCGAGCAGGACTGTTGGTGGCGCCAGCCAATTATTGCCTGCCGCGAGCATCGCGCAGCAGTCGCTGCTGCAGGACGCGAGCATCGGCTACTAGTGTGTGTGAATGTGAACTGTCGTCGATGAAGCAAGGGCCTGCCTGATGAGAGTGGAGTCTCCATGCCCATCAGATCAGTCCCACACGACACGTTTGTATGTATCGCGCTTGGGGAATGGGGATGCAGAGAAGGGTGGATGCTTGCTGGGAGCATGACGGATGCATGCAGTAGTGACTAGTGAGTAGTCACCAGCATCAGCGGCGGATGGATGGATTCCTGCTATATGCCTCACGGGTCATGGCTCTGCCGAAACCAAGTTCAGACTCGAGAGTGATCGTCATCGTCACTTCGGTTTCAGTTCCTGATCACATTCACACCAAAGGCCGGCATGGCTCGATTTCTACGCAGTGTTTTCATCAACAAGACTAAGGAAACTCTAGAGCAAATGTAAGATATGATCATCGGGACGTTTGCTAAGTAGTGTCTAATAGCTGTTTGTTTTTCTTTGGATGGATGTAGTACTATTAGGGGGTGTCCATGCTAGGCATTCGACTTGAGAGGGTCAAAGCGAGAGCATGGTATTGCACACCGAGGCTAACTCTTAGTATAGTGGACAGAGATTAGACTTGAAACAAGCTAAACAACGATGTCGGAACACGCACCAGATAATAGGGTTGACCCTAAGCGGATCATCTGCAGAAATGACAGCCTAGTAACAAAGTGGGCGCCATAGGATTCAGTGGGGAGGACTTCATGACCTTGGCGATTCATTCGGTGAAGCTAAGCTAGACTTCGTTATAGTTGGCCTGATTTACTGTGTTATTTTATATGATTCAGCAGATGACTGTGTGATCTCGGCAGATTATTCGGGGTAAATGTCCAACTTGACTTAATGACTTGTCACCGTGGTTATTGGAGTGCATCGTATGATCCAACAGAGGACTTCGTAACCATGGAGGATCATCAGGTGGGTTGAGCTAGACTTTTTTACCAGCTGGCTAAGTCTCTATAGTACACCGTATAATTTGGTTGGATTGTGTGACCCACCGGCGTATGATAACATGGAATATTCAAACATGATATTTCAGTATATTTCCAACTAACCATTTGAGGAATCAGCCAGCACAACACCGCCTTATGATCCAGAGTGGCCCTTTTTACCCGGTGAATCATCTAGTGATTACTGTGTCACCCAGCTATTTGACACGGCTAGTAGTCTCTTCACCCTCTATATGAGTGCTACCCCTACCTCATTTAGACCTACTCTTTGACCCCATCCTACTCGGCACATGTATAGAGAGGATAGTGAAGCATTTGGAGAGCCACCCAACACTACTACAATATTCTTTTTGCATGCGGTCGGTTTTTGTTTACGGAGGCAGGCAAAGCGAAGCGTCTGCCTCCGCCAAAAAGTCTGCATTAGTGCGGCTTTACGGAGGCGTGCGCCATTAACACCATTAACGTAGGTTAATACTCATTAACAGATACATGGTTGTTGCATTTATGTCGTTGCATCGTTTACTTTTGCATGTTTTTTAGTTGTAGTTTTATGAATTTTTCTATGCATATTGCTTAGAACCGTCTAAAAAATGCTTATTGCTTAGAAGTGTTTTAGTTATTTTTAAGTTCTCTACGCAAGCTTCATTTTCCTTCCGGCCGACACCTTTTCTTTTCTTGGGCATTGTACTTTTCTTACCGGCCCATCAACGGACGCAAGCCCACCTGCTGCTCCGCCTCTTGCAGCCCAGCGTCGCAGCCTGCAAACCAACTAGTTGCGACTTGCCAGCGCCCTCACTCACCCTAGGGGGCCGTCGTCCAACGTCGGCTCAGTTCAGTCTGTGCGGCTGACGGAGCGGGCCCGCACTCAGCGTCGATCTGCCTCTGTTCTTTCTTCGTTCCCGCATGGAAGACAGCACGTCCGAGTAGCGTCCATCTGCCTCTGTTCTTTCTTCGTTCCCGCATGGAAGACAGCACGTCCGAGTCCGACCGAGAGATATGGAGTAGTATATTATTACTATCACAGCCTACCAAATCGAACGGGAGCAACATTGCAGAGCAGCAGGAAGATCGAGTAGCCAGCGAGCGGCACCGCGTCCCTGCTCGTCCATGATGGCTTTAAATCCACCCCGCGCCCTAGCTCGCTTGCACCTCTCGTATGGTTTTAAATAGCCCGCTGTAGCTTTGCAGACTATCTACCGCTATGTTATTGCTAATTATTTCGCTATTGCCGCTAATGACATTTTAGCTCCACTAAACGACACTATTTGGTTTGACCGCGATATATTTTTAGCACCGTTAATCCCGACCGAGGTAAATATTAATTCTTTAGTCTAGACTAAAGGACTATAATCTATGCCTGTCTCTCTCCTTTATATAAATTCTTTACTCATTAAATGATGTAATAAATCATTGTCGACGAAATATGGTCGGCAGTCTATCTAGGGGTATGCCCAAGGTAGTAGATTATCGGCAGACAGGTGCGCAAGCTACGAACGAGATGGTGATGCAGGACAGACACGAAGTTTTATCCAGGTTCGACCGCCGTGAGGGCGTAATACCTACGTCCTGCGTCTGATTGTATTGCTGTATGTAAATGAGATGATTTTGAGAGGGGTCCCCTGCCCGCCTTATATAGTCTGGGGGGCAGGGTTACAGATCTGGAAACTAATCCTAACCAGTTACAATTGCCATAGGTGGCCGGATAAGGATTCCTATTCTAACCGACCAGGATCTTGCTTGATCTCCAAATCTGCCTTGATTCCTTGCGCGGGACTCCGAGCAGATCGGCTAGGCCGCGCGTCGTCTTCTGGTGGGCCGGACCCCCTGGTCCGGGCCGACCCAATCCTAGCCGTAATGGTATAGGGGTTAATACCCCCACAACTAGTCCCCGAGCACCATGTATTATGTTGCAACACGCCGTTTGATTTTCTTCGGCTAATGCGGTCTGTCTTCATGTCATCTCCAACTGGTTGAAACATTGACCAAGCAGATGTGCCAGTATTCTGGTCAGCACAGAGAGCAGTAGACCACGATTATAGCCGAAGATTCCGGTTGTCCGAAGAATGCATGGTGCTCTAAAGAAAAAACAAAAAGATTTCTTTCCTGATCAAGTGTGCCCACTTGTATTTCTGAAAAGAAATGTAAGTGACCCTTGTACAGTAGTTATTGTCAACAGTCAGAGCGTAGGGGTCGATAAAATAAGCACATTCACCGCAAGGTGAAGTGTGCCCACTTAGTCCCCGAGCCTGGTAGTAGGTGACGTAGGTGCATGGTGCCAGGGTCTAAAAAGAATTCCCAGTTAAGTTGAGAATCCAATCGTCGTACAAGCAATACGAGCTGCACCGGCAGGTGCATCGTACCGATGTAGTCCCCGAGCTTGCTGGAAGGCGAGGTATTAGCCTTGTAGCAAGGTCTAAGTGAGAAAAAATAAATGCCTCTCAACTGTATGTGAGTACAAATCACATGTAGCCGAGGAGAGCGGTCTCCGAGCAATGGTCGGAGAGTGGTCGGGGCAGTCCCCGAGCGCAACATGAGGAAAACGACGAATCCCCGAGAATAACCGTAGTCAGGACAGTCCCCGAACACAAAGGTAATCGGGACAGTCCCCGAGCACGATGGCGGTCGAGACAGTCCTGAGCACGAGAGTGGTCGGAACAGTCCCCGAGCACGATGGTGGTCGGGACAGTCCCCGAGAACGAGGATAGCTGCAACAGTCCCCGAGCACGAGGGTGGTCGGGATAGTCCCCAAGCACAAAAAGTGTGGCAAAAAACCATATACCACTTTTACTATTATTTTATGTATTTATTTATCTGTTCTGACAAGTCCGGTCTGACATGTCTGGTCAAAAAAGTAGACGGGTATAACACATCATACTGCCTTTTTGTCTTGTCAAGTAAACAGTTGCGTGGCACCTGTCAGTAGGTGTGTCAGCGTGGGCCCTCCCACACTGGCAACGAAGAGGCGCATATATTGGCGTAGATCTCGAGGCTGTGAAAACAACCGTCTGCGGCGCGTGCGCACGTCTCCCAAGAGTCCCGGGCAGACGAAACGGCATAACTCTTGGGTTAAATACGGTATATGATAGGTTAGTTACTATTTACTGAACCCCATTGCCATTCGCAACCGTAGCTTTCGTCTTCCTCTCGCCAACCAACCCTAACACATCCAAAATCGCCGCCAATCAATCCGCCGCCGCTTCGACTGCTAGCTCTGCTAATCCCCCGCTGCGGTTGAAGATCAGAGCACTCCCCGTTCACCAGCAAGGCCAGAGTGAGAGGCGGAAAACGAAAGGAAATGGCAAAAAGTGATGCGCAAAAGAAAACAGGGGTCATGGCGAAGGAATGGTGAAAGTCGAAAAGCAACGAGCAGACCATTGACGACCTCGTCACCATGGGGGTACTCCATAACAAGGAGCTCGCAAGATGGCATGCGTCGAAGGGCGAGGGGTACCTCGATCCACAACTAGGTGAGATCGTGGTGTTCGAGGATTTCTTTAAACGGGGATTTAGAGTTCCGGTACATCCGTTTCTTCAGGGGCTCTGTCTTTACTACAAGATTGGGATTTGCAATCTGCATCCCAACTCGATCCTCCTTGTCGCCACTTTTATTCATCTGTGCGAAGCGTATGGCGACTTCCAGCCCCATTTTGATTTTTTCCGCCATCTTTTCTGTCTGCGGAAGAAAGGAAGCAGTGGTTCGAAGATAGCTGGGGGTGTATACCTCAACCTCCGTGACGGCATGAAAGCCCAGTACCTGCACTACCCATGGAACACGTCGCTCGATGACTGGTACAAAAAATGGTTCTACATCCGCGAAGAGCCAAACACGATCACGTTGTGCGACGCGGGCTACATTCCAGAGAAGAAGACGAGCTGGTCGGAGAAGCCCGAGCATCTAGGACAGATCCCAGAAATATTTGGAATGATCCCATAAAAAAAATGGATGGTCCGAGCATGGTCGGTAGCTTCATCAGCCGACGGGTCCAGCCCTACCAGAGGAGGGTACATCCTGGCTATGAGTATCAAGGGAGTGCAGACCCGACGAGGATGAGGCAGAGGGCGCTTGACAAAATCGAAGTCAAAGCTAGAATTGACGAGCTATTTAACTTGGCCGATCCAAATTATGCCAGATTGAGCGACATCGAGCATGCTTTCAAGCTTGCCCGACCTCCCCCAAAGGTAACTCGTCTTGCCGCGTACCTATAGTCTTATATTGTGGTAGGATAAGTGGAAACTTAATGTGTTCACTCCCTTTTGTTACCCAGGTTAATGGTCGGGATAGAACGACAGTGTTTGTGTCACCACCCCCTGGAGTAGAGTGGCCACAAGGAGCTGATCCCACCACCTAGACCAGCGTCGAGATCGAGGACGAGGACGTTGACTGGGCGGAGCTCGGAGCTGGAGAGGAGGCAGCGGCCAAAGCTGCTGGTAAGCGGCCGGCTGCCCCCAAACAGTCGAAGAAGAGATCAATAACCACCCTGCTCACCGGGGGAGCGCTAAATATCAATGACCCCGAGGAGGACCCGGAGGAGAACCCGGCTAGCAAGCGTTGGAAGGCAGTTTTTGCCTGGTCGGACGATGACGCAGAGGAGGGAGAAGATGCAGACACCTTTCAACTTGTCCCTCAAAAAAGGAGGAAGCAACTGGAGTCGATGGAGCAAGGTGGGTCCTCCGCGCCTATGGGACCCACATCGCCGACGGCGGTGAAGGATGCAGCCGAGTCGACCTCGGGAGTACCTAGGCAAGGAACACGACCAGCGACGGGAGCGACAACTCAACCGAGCACACCACCAACCACTGCAGCATGAAGGACAAGCGGCGGAGGGGTTGACCACCAAGGCCCAGTGATAGTGCTGAATGTAGAGGGAGACCAGGAGTCATCCGCACAGCACGTGGAGCAAGTGCGGCCGAAGAGACGCACCTTTTCCACATCATTCCGTGCTTCCAACATGTAAGTATTTGTAACCTTGATATAAGTTAGCAATTTGCATTTAATATGATTGCTTTCTGAACTTATCTCGGATGTACTAGCTTGGCGTCCACAGAAAGTCCAGACCAGCTAGCTGGAGGTGGCGTGGCACCACCAATAAGTACAGAGCAGACTACCTAGCAGCCGACCACTGAGGAAGCCATAGTAGAAGATCCGTCGGGGCCCTAGCAAGCGAGCAGTCAGACAACAGTCCCCGAGCAGGTGGTCGAGGGACCAGCCGAGCCAGGCACGAGTGCTCTGAGTGCTAAACCTACTGAGGGCAACACCTCAGCGTCGAGGGTAACAGAGCAGACCGAGGAGCAGCGGCCGGAGGTGAGAGCATAGACCACATTTACCGATGCTACAGCTCATGGGAAGGCTGTGGTGATCACAGATGCTGCTGACGCCGGGCCAGCACCAGGACCTGAAGAAGAGCCTGAAGAGGACGAGGTGGAGGAGGTCCTGGGCCATCCGCAAGACAGACAACAACATGTTTATGTGTTGCGTTGGTGGAACAACCAATGGGTTATCCATGAGGAAGTCCTGGAGGTCGAAGAAACCAAGAAAGTTGAACGGGCGGCGAAGCGGCTTGTTACGGAAGTGCAGGTAAGCTTCACTTCACCTGTTGGTCTTGCTGTCTAGTCGTAGTTGTCTTACTTAGCTATCTGCACACAGGACTTAATGAAGACCGCAAGGTACCGCAAGAAATGCTTTGACCAGATCGAGGGGATCGTTGCAAACAACAAGGAGCTGACGGTGGAGGTGGACCGCTTGCGCCAGTGACTTGAAGCCACTAATCATGAAAAGACGGTGCAAGATTCCCAGAACCAGAACTTGGTCATCCAGCTCAGTAAGAAAGAGCGGGAAAGAACAAGTAAGTAGCCATTTTATCATACCGACTACTGACAAGTGCTGTTGCATTGTTGGTAGTAACAGTTGTAGTGCAGGCTTAGAAGCTAAAGTGGTCCGTCTCCAAGAGGAGAACAGTCGTGTGGTCGGGGAGTGTGATCGCCTATCCAAGGACAACAGAAAACTAGCGCAAGACCAGTCGCAGCTCCGGGACCACACGACCAAGATGACAGAGGAGCTGAAAGGTAAGTTGTCCAACCGCCTTTGCTCATTTTTGTTGCGTACCGTAGTTTGGCGTGGTCTAACATCTTAATGGCGTGTGCGGTTTGCAGTTATAAAAATCAATGCAAAGAATCATCTGGAGGCCATGATGAAAGACCGTGACGGCTAGAAGGCACAATGCCAAGAGATCACCAAGGACTGTGACACCTGGAAAAGCCGGTGCCAGGAGGTGGCAAAGGGCATTTTGCCGGTCCTTAACCTCATCGATCCGGCGCTAGAAGAAGATGTGCCAAGGACGCCGTAGCTGGGATTGATCGAGAGGTGCCAAAAGGCATGGGGATGGTTCCAGGAGTTCGTGAAGGAGGCAGGAGAGTACACAGGTGCACATGTGCTAAGCATGGTACGTGCTCACTACCCCCTGATCGATCTCAAGCGCCTAGAGGCTGGATACCCAAAGGAGGTAGATCCAGACAAGGCCGAGGAGCTACGGATGACCCAGCTGGACTTGTCGGCGAAAATAATTGGCGATATTAACTTGTGTGGAGGTGCGACACCACCCGTACAAGGAACGCCGTCAACAAGTCAGCTGGGAGCACCGTCATTTTCAAGCCAACCAGCAAAGCCTGCGGTCTCAACCAGCCAAGCGTCGGCAGGGCCATCTTCTTCAGCTCAATCAATGCCAGAGTCCCCGAGACCCTTTCACGATGTTAGGCCCAGCGAGCAGCAGGTGCCGCATGCCCCGACCAGCCAATAGTGTAGGCTATAGCTGTAGAAGAAGATGTAGTTGGGTTATTGTAAACTTGGACCTTTTCAGGCAAGCTTGTAATAACGTAACTGTATATCAACATAAGCTTGTTTGTTTTGTAGAAAACGTGTTTAAGCTCAGATATCGTGTTGATGTAACTAAGTTAGAACGTGTTGGCATTCTGTTTAGTTGTATCAGTTTAGTCGACACGTCATCGTGAAAGGTTTGTATGGCTCTGGTTTGTCTTACGGTCGAAGTGTGAGGTGCGTAGCTTGTGCACACGTAGAAACACACAAGTCAAACCAGAGAGCACCTGCCGATCACCCGTAGCGTAGAGAGCGGATCCCATGCACGCGTTGGGAGGAACTGGAGACAGGGCCTGCTCCGAGAACCCGAGAAGGAATGGTGGTCGGTTTTAACTGGTAGAGTTAGAATAACAATAGACTTCGAAGTGACACATTAGAGTGGTTGGAGAAATCATAATAGCTTTATTGAAATAAATCAATAGTACAAGAGGGGTACATATGTTAGTAGCTAAGCATAGAAATGCCTAAGCTTGTCGATGTGCCAGGAATTGGGTACGTTTGTGCCGTCTAGGTGAGCTAACCTGTAAGATGTAGGGCGTGTAACCTCCTTGATCATGAAGGGTCCTTCCCATGGGGTTGCGAGTTTGTGGACACCAGCCTGATTCGTCTTCCACTTCAGGACCAGGTCCCCGACCACGAAGAACCGCTCCTTGACGTTCTTGTTGTAGTACCTGCGCAAAACAGCAAGTTATTTGGCTATACGTACACAAGAATCGAGCCGCTTCTCTTCTGCACTATTCACTTCAAGCTCCCACACTTCATTGGCCTTGTCTTCGTCGAAGTTCTCTACCCGTGCTGATCTGAAGGCTATATCTGCTGGGAGCACTACCTCAGCACCATAAACCATAAAGTATGGTGATACGTCGGTATTGCGACTGGGCTAGGTTCTGAGACCCCAGACCACGGCTGGTAACTCTTTGAGCCATCTTCCAGGAGCTTTGTTATTCTCTCTGTAATCCTCTTCTTAAGTGCGTCCAGGATCATACCATTTGCCCGCTCAACCTATCCATTAGCTCTAGGGTGTGCCACCGTGATGTATTTTACTACTATGCTCCTTTCATCGCAGAAGTCCCAAAAAGCGTGTTCTCGGTGAACTGAGTACCTAGATCAATGATGATGCTGTTGGGTATGCCGAAGCGGTGGATGACCTGGTCGAGGAACGCGACAGCCTTTTCTGAAGATGCCTTGACCAGGGGCATGTACTCTATCCACTTGGAGAATTTGTCAATCAGCACAAAGACGCATGTAAATTTCCCAGGGGCTGGTTTGAAAGGCCCGATCATATCCAGTCCCCAGCACGCGAAGGGCCAAGACGCTGGTATAGTCTGAATCTTGTGTGCTGGTACATGGATTCTCTTGGCGAAAAACTAACAACCTTCACAATGGTGGACTAGCTTCTCTGCATCGGCTACGGCTGACGGCTAATAGAACCCTGCTCGGAAAGCCTTGCCGACCAGTGTTCTTGAGGCCGCGTGGTTGCCGCAGGAGCCAGAGTGGATTTTGTCTAGGAGATGTTCACCATCCTCCTGGGTTATACACTTCATCAAGATTTCCTCCTTCGCGTTCTTGCGCCACAATTTGCCATCGATGAGCAGATACTGCTTACTGCGATGCATCAGGCGTTCGTTTTCTGTCCGATCGGTGTAACCGCTGCCATCTATTAGGTATTTGATGAAAGGTACTCTCCAGTCAGGCTCCTTAGTGGTTGGAGGTGGTTTGGTGGTGTTTGACGCCGAAACCGTAGCCACCAATAGCTGGTCTGGAGGCTTGTCGATCGTGGGATCTTCTTCTTTGATGGAGGGTGTGAGCAGGTCTTGAACAAATACGCCATGTGGGACTTTGGCTCGGGATGATCCTAACTTTGATAGCGCATCTGCTGCTTAATTTTTGTCCCGGACCACATGTGTGTACTCGATGCCGTAGAACTTGCCTTCCAGCTTTCTGATCGCTTTGCAGTATGCGTCCATCTTTTCGCTGGTCGTATCCTAGTCTTTGTTGAGTTGATTGATGACCAGAGCTGAGTCTCTATAGACATAGAGACGCTTGACACCAAGCTTGACCGCATTGCGTAGACCATGTAGGCATGCGTCATACTCAACGACATTATTAGACGTCGGGAAATAAATCCTGAGGACATATCGAAGCTGCTCCTTGGATGGTGATACGAAAAGGACTCCTGCTCCTGCGCCGTCGATGTTGAGAGAGCCATCGAAGTACATCTTCCAATACTCGGCGGGCCCCTGAGAGGCAGGTGTGCTTAAGTCTGTCCACTCAACGATGAAATCGACAAGTGCTTGAGACTTGATTGTAGTACGGCTTGCAAATTCCAAGGAGAAAGGGCATAGCTCCATTGCCCATTTGACGATGCGCCCGTTTGCATCCTTGTTGCGAATGATGGCTCCCAGAGGGTACTCAGTCATGACCACCACACGATATCCATCGAAGTAGTGTTTCAACTTTCAGGATGTGATTAGTATGGCGTAGATCAGTTTCGGAATCTGTGGGTACCTAGTCTTGGATTCATTGAGCACCTCACTGATGAAATAAATTAGTCGCTGTACCTTGTAGATGTGGTCGGGCTCATCGCGCTCGACCACCATGGCAGTGGAGACCACTCGATTAGTTGTCGCGATGTAAAGCAGGAGGGTTTTGTCTTCTCTAGGAGCAGTGAGGACCGGAGGTGATGTAAGGAATTGTTTTAGCTGTGTAAAGGCAGCGTCTGCTTCCTCCAACCACTCAAACTTCTTGGATGCTTTGAGCAGCTAGAAAAATGGTAGTCCTTTTTCGCCTAATCTTGATATGAAGCGACTGAGGGCAGCCATGCATCTGGTAAGCTTCTAAACATCCTTCACCTTTTTGGGCGGCTTCATGTCCAAGACAGCTTTTACTTTCTCTGGGTTAGGGCGTATGACATCGTGACTGACGATGTTGCCGAGCAGTATACCAGATGGAACACCAAAGATGCACTTCTTTGGGTTTAATTTCCATTGGAATGTGTTAAGGGCTGCAAAGGTACGTTCTAGGTTGTCAACAAGGGTGTATGCTTCCTTGATTTTAACAACTACATCGTCAACATAAGCCTCGACGAGGTCGTCTTTTATCTCGTCTTTGAGGCAGGCCTGTATGGCGCATTGGTAGGTAGCCCCAGCATTCTTGAGCCCGAACGACATGGTCGTGTAGCAGTAGGCACCAAAGGGCGTGATGAAGGATGTCTTGATCTGGTCATCCTTTTTGAGAGCGATCTGGTGATAACCAGAGTAGCAATCGAGAAAGGAAAGCAGCTCGCAACCGACAGTTGAATCTACGACCTCGTCTATGCGAGGTAAGCCGAAGGGGTCTTTAGGGCAGTGTTTGATGAGATCAGTGTAATCAACACACATTCTCCATTCTTTATTCTTTTTGCGTACAAGAACTGGGTTGGCTAACCACTCCGGATGATACACTTCTTTGATAAATTCGGCTGCTAAAAGCCGTGTAACTTCTACCCTAATAGCCTCCTTTTTGTTACGAGCGAACCGTCGTAGCTTCTACTTGATGGGTTTGGCCTTGCCATCAACATTTAAGGAGTGCTCGATCAAGTTTAGAGGTACACCAGGCATGTCAGCGGGTTTCCATGCGAACACACTCACGTTGCTCCTCAAGAACCTGATGAGCGCGTCTTCATATTTAGGATCCAGGTTGGCCCCGATAAGGGCCGTTTTGCTAAGATCACCATCGACTAGCTGGATCGCTTTGTGCTCTTTGGACTTGATGTTCTTGCATGGGGCCTCGAGCTCTGGGATCTCCAGGTGGTCGGCTAGGGTCTGCTTGGCGTCGAGCGTGGTCTCGGCCATGCGAATAGAGAGGTCGTGAGCCTCTGCTATTTTGAAGCTGTCATCCTCGCAGGTGTAAGCTGCGTATACATTGCCCCTGAGAGTTAGAACCCCCTTCTCGGTAGGCATCTTGAGCACCAAATACCTGTAGTGAGGTATGGCCATGAACTTGGTGAGCGCTAGTCGGCCAAGGATAGTATGGTAGGTGCCTTCGAAGTCGGTGACCACGAAGTTGACGTAGTCAGTGCGGAAGTGGTCTGGGGTACCAAATTGCACAGGTAGCGTGATCTGCCCAAGAGGTGTGGAGCTCTATCCAGGGAGAACACCCCAGAACTGTGCCTTGTATGGCTTGGGATCATCTTGGGTTATCTTCAGGGCTGGCAAACTATTCTTGAACAGTATATCGATGGAACTGCCGCCGTCAATCAGCACTCTATCGAACTGAACCTTGTTGATATAAGGATCGAGAACTAGAGGAAATGCCCTAGCTTAGGTATTGCAACCCATTGGTCCTTTCTACTGAAGGAGATCTCGTGGTGAGACCAAGGAGGGAGCCGCGGATCGGTGATGAGGTTGTCGGCATTGGCCATGTTCAAGCAAACGCGGGCAAGCAGCTTGCGTTCTCGTTTGGTCTCAATGGACACTCTGCCCCCAATGATGGTGTGGACGCGGTCGGTTGGCTTGACGTACTTGTGACAGGGATCTACGTCTTCATCATCATTGTCCTCGTTACGCTGCTCCCCTACGTCGTTAGGCTTGTCGGATTTATCCGGAGCCTATTGGCGCGTGTAGATGGATTTGAGAACACAGCAATTCTCCATGGTATGGTTTGACTTGGGATGGAGCTGGTAGGGTCCTTTCAATGCTTTGGCGTAGTCTTCTTCGTAGTTGCGATGTCCACCACCTTTTTTAACGGTGTTGACTTCGCCGTCATCCTCCTGAGCACGCTTGGCCCTGTAATCGTCACGGCGATTACACCACTGATTACGCTGGTCGTGGTGGTCGTGGGAATCGTTGCGCTGGTTGCGGCGATCAAAATTGTCATTCCGACCATGGTTGCCATGGTAGTCGTCACGGTGTGGGGGTGGTCAAAATGTGGAACCCTTGCTGCTTCTTCGATGATTATCTTTTTAGCATCATCGGCGTCCACATATTTTTTAGCAGTGGCTAGGAGCGCTGTGACTGATTCAGGTCTTTTGCGGAGGAGCTTGTCCCTTAGGGCATCGTGGAAGCAGAGACCAGTGATGAAAGCTTCGATTGCCTCGTTGTTGGAGATTGATGGGACCTTGATGCGCATCTCTGAGAAGCGTCGGACATACTCGCACAGTGGCTCATCTTTGCGATCTCGAATCCACTGCAGATCATATTTGTTGCCAGGTTGTTCGCAAGTAGTAATGAAGTTGTCGATGAATGCTTGCTTGAGCTCTTGCCAAGAATCAAAGTAGTTCGCCGGCAAGCTGACCAGCCATTGGTGGCCTACATGGCCGACGGCGACTGGGAAGTAATTAGACATGACGTGGTCATCGGACATGGCTGATCTGCACGCGGTTTCGTAGAGCATGACCCATAACTCGGGGTTCTCCTTGCCGTCATACTTCTGGAGTTTTTCGAGCTTAAAGTTTTTGGGCCATATGACTTGGCAAAGGTGAGGAGTAGATTGCTTCAAACCCAGAAGGCCATGGGTAGTATCATATTCCATATGGCGATAGCTTTCGTGGGATGCATGATCGTTGGCTCTTTGGTTAATGCGATCGCGCAGATCGTGTTCTTCGAGGGAATGGCGGAGATCGTTATTGCCATCACGGCGATCCCGATTGCCACCCTGGTTGACCCTGCGACCGTGGTTATCATGGCGATTGTCGCGGTTGTCTCGTCGATTATCATCCCGGTTGTTGCAGCGGTTGTCATCCCGATCACCATCATAACCATCGTTTCTGCCTTGACGGTTGTCTGGTGGGTCGTTGTTGTGCGAGCCACGTTGGTTGGGTGACTGTGGGCGACTTAAGTACTGGCGACTGCAGCTTGATTCGACTAAGACAGACGGAGCCCGGGCTTGGTTTGCAATCTCTGCGGTCTAGGCTATAGCAGGCGTCAGGTAGGCTTGTACATCATCACGAATTGCCTGGATTTCCGGGGTATTGGGTAGTCATTGCATTGTCGCCATAGCAACAGCTATGTTGGCGCTTGGAGTCCTGAAGACATGCTTTTCCCCTACCCTATCAAAGGCATTGTTGAGATCATGTGGCTGGAACCTTATACATTGTGCCTCCTCTTCTGCCTCGGCTTTGGCTTGTCTGCGATTAAACTAGTCAATATTGCGTGCTTCGCGTGCTAGCCTTTCTTGTTCTATTTCACCAACTACCGGTGGTTCGTCATTACTAACGACATTGATCAAGTCTCCTCGCCTTGGTGGGAAAGATGGGAATCGTGGGAAACTAGGGGAGTGGTCTGGGATATCTAGATCGTATTCAACTTCTTCATTATCACGACGCTGGAGCTCAGTGTGGACGGAGCCAATAGATGCGATGCTGGGCAGGGAGCTTGAACCACCCTCTTGAACTGTGTGGATCAATCCTTCTTGATACTCCTCGATCTGAACCATGTTGACGAAGTTATGTGGTTTTGGCCGAGGTCGATGTATAAAACACATATTCGAGCAGCGTTGTATATTGTGCGCGTAGTTGGAAGCAGTGTTTCGCAGGCTATAGGGCTGAGCCTGGTAGTTCTCCATCGAGGCTTCACACTTGGAGAGCCAGAGACCCATTGCGGGGGCTGGTCGGCGACGAACGGAGCGCCCTCTAGGATTAGACGTGACCACGAGATCCGTACCGAGTCGTGCAGGATGACTGGCCTGAGCTAGTCGGGTAGATCTGTTGTGGGTAGTGGTTACCTGCTCGGTAGGTTGATTTTGAATCGAATCTACCAGAGCTAGGGTTTCAGTAAGCTTGGTGCTGACCCGATCGATGGAGTCGAGCAGGTCGGTGTTGTCGATCTGCCTCCCTTTGTAGCGAGGAAGCGAATGACGGGTTGTCGGCGTGGCTAAAGACGATGCTGGCATGGCCAGAGCCAGATCCAACGTGGTCGGAGCCATAGCTAATGCTGATGAAGCAGTGGTCGACATAGATTGGATCTGCGCCTCCTCTGTGGTCATGGCAATGAAGTTGTCAGAGCCAATGGTCCAGGTGATCTGGCCGATGGTGAACGTGAGGCCATTCGGCGTAGCCATGGAACCGGGGATGATGACCATCTTGTTCGTCTGGGGAGCAGTACGCACACCCCCTACCTGGTGCGCCACTATCAACAAAATATGGTTGGCAGTCTACCTAGGGGTATGCCCAAGGTAGTAGATTATCGATAGACAGGTGCGCAAGCTACGAACGAGATGGTGATGCAAGATAGACACGAGGTTTTATCCAGGTTCGGCCATCGTGAGGGCGTAATACCTATGTCCTGCGTCTGATTGTATTGTTGTATGTAAATGAGATGATTTTGAGAGGGGTCCCCTGCCTGCCTTATATAGTCTGGGGGACAGGGTTACAGATCTGGAAACTAATCCTAACCAGTTACAATTGCCATAGGTGGCCGGATAAGGATTCCTATTTTAACTGACTAGGATCTTGCTTGATCTCCAAATCTGCCTTGATTCCTTGCGTGAGACTTCGAGCAGATCGGCTGGGCCGCGCGTCGTCTTCTGGTGGGCCGAACCAGCCGGTCCGAGCCGGCCCAATCCTAGCCATAAGGGTATAGGGGTTAATACCCCCACAACCATAAAATAATTATTGAATATTGAGTGCTGATCACAATAGTATATTGATCCATATGATAAATGTTAAGTAATGTGTTGGAGCTAACGGTTTCGAATAGAAGAGAGAGAGGAGGAGGGAGGGAGGTGAGAGCTCGGTGAGGGAGAAGGGACACCCTAGGATTTTGAACAAGTGGAAATGAGTGAGTGAGAGGTGAGGACCCTTGCCCTCACGCCCTTGGGCACTTATATAGGTAATGGCTATTTCCAAGTGGCCTTTTAGTGAGGTTGGATTTCACATAACACTACTCTAGCTACTAGTTGGACCTCTTCTACGAGGATATTTGGCCCACATACCTCATGGGCTCTCCCCAAAAGTAGCCACTCACCTATTAGGTTATTGCCGGTACAACATGACCTAATAGATGCTCATACTAGAAGAGACGCAAATAGAACTCAAACCCTGGTCGCGGGGATCACCCTTTGCAACTAATGCATGTACGCCTCACTAAAAACTTCATCCCAAAACCTTGTGGGAAAAATGGGAATGGAGAAAAGATCACGCACACGACTCTAGCCAGCCTATATAAGTGTTAACTCATAGGAAGCTACTGACTCCAAGTGCTTCCGTGTCGATCTCCCAGATGAGCTTTGGCTTCCTCGACCGCTTCTGTGACATGGATTGTTAGGTTCGTTCGACGAGCGGGTCTTTACCTTCGAGACCTTCTCCTTTTTTTAGAAAAGGGAATATATTAATATCCCAGCCTCTACATCGACTAATGCATATGGCTGTTCATTATTACAAGCGAGCAAAAAAAGTCCAAGGAATCTCAAACACGAAGTTTTGAACCATGAATACAACAAAATTCTCAAAAGGAAAGACTAAAGAGCAATTCTGTTGCTAAAATGCTAGCCGTGTCTAGCAAACACCTTCATCGTGGCTGTCTCAATAATCCTACAGCCCGCCTTCATGAAATGGCGATCCTCCTCCTTTTGAAGTAATGTCCAGTACCTGGTCCAATACATTCCCTTGAAGATAACCTGCAAATAAGACTGTGCTATGACCTTGTCAAAGGCAACATCATTTCGAGTTAACCAAAGAGCCTAGCAAATGGCACTTGCACCCATAAGAATTTGAGACTTCCTTTTCCTATTTAACCCTTCCAACCAACCTGTAAACAAATTGTGTACACTAGTTGGGGGTTTTAGGTTAAAAGAAATAAGAACAATTCTCCACATAAATTTAGCATAATGACAGTCAAAGAGTAAATGTTGTATGGTCTCATTAGTGGAACAGAAACAACACTTCCTATCTCCTTGCCACTATCGCCTAGCTAAATTATCCTTGGTCAAGATTACGCCTTTGTATAAATACCACATAAAGACTTTAATCTTGAGAGGTAGTTTAAGTTTCCAAATTAAAGTGTTGTAAGGTAAAGCCTGTACACCTAATAATGCTCTGTACATGGAATTAACTGAAAACAACCCTTTCTGATGCAGCCCCCACACAAAGCGATCCCTTTGGTTTGTTGAGTTTACATCTGCAACCATGACCACTACATTGTGCCATGCTTGCAAATTAACCCCCAACAGAGATCTCCTAAAAGCTACATTTAACGGTGTCGTAGACAGTACCATCCTAACAGATGCACATTTCTTTCTCACAATGTTATATAGTGACGGGAAGAGCGTCTTGAAAGGGCGTGGCGTTATCCACGAATCCTCCCAAAAACACACTTGGGATCCATCACCTAGATCAAACCTACCCATCGGCTAGAACTCACCCATGACCTTCATAAGTGAAAGCTCTAGTTTGGTTTTGGTGAATTGATGAAACCCTAAGTGCTAACCTAGTTTATCAAGTGATCATGATATAGGTAGCACACTCCAAGTGGTGAAGCAAATGAAGATCATAACATGATGATGATGATGATGCCATGATGATGATCAAGTGCTTGGACTTGGAAAGAAGAAAGAGAAAAACAAAAAGCTCAAGGCAAAGGTATAAACCATAGGAGCTATTTTGTTTTGGTGATCAAGACACTTAGAGAGTGTGATCACATTTAGGATTGATAGCCGTACTATTAAGAGGGGTGAAACTCGTATTGGAATGCGGTTATCAAAGTGCCACTAGATGCTCTAACTCATTGCATATGCATTTAGGATCTAGTGGAGAACTAACACCCTTGAAAATGTTTGTGAAAATATGCTAACATAAGTGCACAAGGTGATACACTTGGTGGTTGGCACATTTGAGCAAGGGTGAAGAAGTTAGAGGTGAAATGGAGTTGGTCGCAATGATGCTGGCATCGGTCAACTGACCAGACGCTGGGTCGCTTTGCGACCAGACGCTGAAGGGCTGCGTCCGGTCATGTTGTCGGTCGGCACAGTAAGAAGTCACAGTGTGATCAGACGCTAGCAGGGTCCGGTCGGGCATGACCGGACATGTCCAGTTAGCAAAAGTCGGTCTTGGAACCTTACTGTAAACGACCGGACGCTGGGTGTTCAGCGTCCGGTCAACTCAGGCCCAGTGTCTGGTCAAGACTGATGACCGTTGAAGTCAGGACACATGGCTGACTGCGAGTGACCGGATGCTGGGGGCTTAGCGTCCGATCAACTGATCGGAGCATCCGGTCAACTGACCGGAGCATCCGGTCAACCCGCGTTATGCCCAGTGAAGGGGTATAACGGCTCTATTTCGTGGAGGCTTCTATTTAAGCCCCATGGCCGGTTCAAGCTCACTCTCTTAGCCATTTGCATTGACATAGCAACCTTGTGAGGTTAGCCAAAGCCCTCCCACTCATCTCCATCATTGATTCATCATCTTTGTGAGATTGGGAGAGAATCCAAGTGCATTGCTTGAGTGATTGCATCTAGAGGCACTTGGTGTTCGTATTTCACTATAGATTTCGCTTGTTACTCTTGGTGGTTGCCACCACCTAGATGGCTTGGAGCAGTGAGGATTGTTGAGCGAAGGGTGGTGATTGTCTCCGGCTCTGATCATGGTGATTGTGAGGGGTTCTTGACCTTTCTCTGGTGGAAAGCCAAAAGGTACTCTAGTGGATTGTTCGTGGCTTGTGTGATCCTCATCTTGTGTTGGTTGTGCGGCACCCTATTAAGGGTTTGGCGTGTGAAGCCAATTAGCGCGTGAACCTCCAAGTGAGTAAATCGCCACAACGAGGAGTAGCTTGCCGACTAGCAAGTGAACCTCAGTAAAAAATCATTGTGTTCATCATTGATTCTGAGGTGATTGGTCTTCATTGTTATTCATCCTTGTGATTGATTGGTTTCTTCATCTACACGGCGGTATAACCTTCTTGATCACTCTCTTTACTTTACCGCAAACTAGTTGGCAAGCTCTTTAGTGTAGCTAGTTGTGAGAGCTTGCTTGCTTGGTTGGTGTGGCTCTTTAGTTAGCCTTTGAGAGCACACTAACATAGGGTAGTGTCATAGCTTTTGTGTGAATAGACACTATCTAAACTAGAATTGTGGTAGATGGCTTGCATTTTGAGTAGGCTAGCGCAACACTTGCTTCGCCTCATAATTGTCTAACCATTTTGTTAAGTGTTGTTGTAGAAATTTTTATTTGGCTATTCACCCCCCTCTAGCCATTAGGACCTTTCAAGTGGTATCAGAGCCAAGGTCACCATGATTTGAGGCTTAACAACCTTCGGTGTAAAAATGGCTCAAATCAATAACACCAAGAAGCCACCCCAATTTGATGGCATAAATTATCCTTATTGGAAGTCAAAGATGACCACACACATCAAGTCAATCAATAGAAAGGTGTCAAAGGTGGTAGAAACCAAAATTGAGATTGGTGATCCGGAGAATCCCACCGCGGCCGAAGAAGTGCTTCTCCAAAGAAAAGAAGGAGAAGAAAGATGAGAAGAATAAGAGTGTGGCATTCAAGGCCACTTCATCCAAAGGGAAAGCTAAGCAAGAAACATCAAGTGAAGAAGATGAATCTTGGGATGATGATGATGATGAAAAAATGGCTCTATTTGTCAAGAGATTTGGCAAGTTCATGGTGAAGAAGGGCTATCGTGCTAGAAGAAAGAAATCTTCATCCAAGAACAAAGAAGAGTCAAGAAGGTGCTTCAAGTGTGGAAGCAAAGATCATCTTGTTGCTCAATGCCCATACAATAGTGACAATGATGATGACAACAAGAAGAACAAGAAGAAGGACAAGAAGGAAAAGAAAGAGAAGAAGGACAAGATGGCATTCAAGAAGAAGAAGGGTGGTTCATATGTAGTCACTTGGGATAGTGATGCTTCCTCAAGTGATGATGATGATGATAGTGATGATAACAAGACCACCAAGAAGAAGGTTCTTGCAAGCATTGCTATAAATGAGAAGCCTTCTCTCTTCGAATCTTCATCATGCTTCATGGCTAAGGCCACTAAGGTACAATCTTGTGATGATGAAAGTGATGAAGAACATGATGATGAAAATGAACATGAGAATGACCATGATAGTGATAGTGATAATGATGAACCTACTAAGGATGAACTATTTGACATGCTAGAAGATGCTAAAGAACACTTTGACATCAAAAGAAGGGAATGCAAAAGCTTACGTAAGGAACTAGTAGCCCTTAAGCAAGCCTTTGATGAGCTCAATGCATCTCATGAGAGGCTAGAGGAAGCCCATGAGAAGCTTGGCAAAGCTCACAAAAAGCTTGAAAAGGCTCATTCATCTTTGCTTGATGAGCAAAATAAAAACAAGCATGTTGAAACTTGTAATGTAGGTTTAACTTGTGATATAATTGATGAATCACTATCTATGCCTATCATTGTTGCTCCTACTAACCCTTCTTGTAGCACCTCCACCTCTACCTCATCTAGTAGTGATGGTCTCACTTGGGATTCCTCACTAGTAGTTGAGAATGAGAAGCTCAAGAAGGAGGTCAATAAGCTCACTCACACCTTAGCTAAAGCTTATGGTGGTGAGGACCGCTTGCTTATGTGCTTGGGTAGCCAAATGGCTTCTCTCTACAAAGAGGGATTGGGCTATAACCCCAAGAAAGGCAAGGCGGCCTTTGCTCCTCACAAGACTAGTTTTGTGAAGAACAATGGTCGGTTTTGCAATAGTTGCAAGCAAGTGGGTCATAAAGAGCAAGAATGCAACAACAAGAGCAAAAATGCTAATGTATCCTTCATAAAGCTTGATTCATGCTATATGCTTACTAAGGGTACAAATGGTGTGAAGGCTAAGTTCATTGGTAAACCATGGATGGGCTCAAAGAAGAAAGCCATTTGGGTACCAAAGAGCTTAGTGACTAACCTTCAAGGACCCAAGCAAGTTTGGGTACCTAAAAAGAATTGATCTTCTCTTGTAGGTCAATTACAAAGCCAGAGGAAGGCATTGGGTTCTTGATAGTGGGTGCACTCAACACATGACCGGTGATGCAAGAATGTTCAACTCAATCAACACCAATGGCAATAATGGTTATGATAGTATCACATTTGGTGACAATGGCAAAGGCAAGGTCAAAGGGATTGGTAAGATTGCAATATCAAATGACATGAGCATATCCAATGTGTTGCTAGTAGAGAGCTTGAACTTTAATTTGCTATCCGTGGCACAATTGTGTGATCTTGGATTCAAATGCATATTTGGGGTAGATGATGTAGAAATCATAAGTGTAGATGGCTCTAATTTGATCTTCAAAGGTTTTAGATATGAGAATCTATACTTGGTTGATTTCAATGCTAGTGAAGCTAGATTACCTACATGCTTGTTCACTAAGTCTAGCATGGGTTGGCTATGGCATAGAAGGCTTGGTCATGTTGGAATGAAACAATTGAATAGATTGGTTCAGCATGACTTAGTTAAAGGCTTGAAAGATGTTGTGTTTGAAAAGGATAAGCTTTGTAGCTCTTGTCAAGCCGGCAAACAAGTTGGAAACACCCATCCTAAGAAAAGCATGATGAGCACAAGTAAAGCATTTGAGTTATTGCACATGGATTTGTTTGGGCCAACACAATACACTAGTATAGGTGGAAACAAATATGGCTTTGTGATAGTGGATGACTACACTAGATACACATGGGTATTCTTTCTAGTGGACAAAAGTGATGTATTTGCAACATTCAAATCATTTGTCAAAGGCATTCACAATGAGTTTGAAACAACCATCAAGAGAGTTAGAAGTGACAATGGTAGTGAGTTCAAGAACACTAGAATTGATGAGTTGTGTGATGAATTTGGAATTAGACATCAATTCTTGGCCAAGTATACACCTCAATCAAATGGCCTTGTTGAGAGAAAGAATAGAACACTCATTGATATGGCAAGGTCTATGCTTAGTGAGTACAATGTGAGTCAATCTTTTTGGGCCAAAGCTATCAACACGGCTTGCTATTGTAGCAACCGCCTCTATTGTCACCGATTGAAAGAGAAGACACCATATGAGCTCTTGAATGGTAGAAAGCCAAACATTGCATATTTTTGGGTCTTTGGTTGCAAATGCTATATCTTGAAGAAAGGCACTAGATTGGGCAAGTTTGACAAGAAATGTGATAAAGGATTCCTACTTGGTTATTCCACTACAAGCAAAGCATATAGAGTTTGGAATTTGGATAGTGGTACTCTTGAGGAAGTTCATGATGTTGAATTTGATGAAACCAAGGGTTCACAAGTAGAGAATGAGAACTTAGAAGATGTTAGAGGCATTTAACTTTCAAATGCCGTGAAGAACATGGATGTTGGTGAATTGAGGCCTAGGCAAGTGAATGATGAAGAAGATGATCAAGTGCAAGTGCTCTCTAACTCAAATGTGCAAGATGATACAAATCAAGTTAGCACAAGTGGTTCTCATGACAATGAACAAGATCAAGTGGCTAGCACATCATCTCAACCCAATGATCAAGCAAGTGCAAGCAATCAAGTTCCAATCCTCCAACCAACCAATGTTGCAAGAGATCATCCTTTGGACACTATCATTGGTGATATTTCAAGAGGTGTACAAACAAGATCAAGATTGGCATCATTTTGTGAACACTTCTCATTTGTGTCATCCATTGAACCAAAGAAGATAGATGAAGCATTGAAGGATGTTGATTGGGTAAATGCTATGCATGAAGAGTTGAATAATTTCACAAAAAATCAAGTATGGGAGTTAGTAGAAAGACCAAAGGGACACAATGTGATTGGAACTAAATGGGTCTTTAGAAACAAGCAAGATCAAGATGGGATAGTAGTAAGGAACAAAGCAAGATTAGTAGCACAAGTGTCGCACCCAATTTTGCATAGCAAAACCAAGTACTCATATATGTGCGCCCAGGATGTCCAAACACACACATATATCACAAATTGCAATAGTATCAAAGTAAAGTACTTATTACATCGCATATCTCATCATAAAGTAAATACAGAGTTTGCTCAAAGGCATTATTATTACAATCACAGTGGAACAACTAGCCCAACTGTCACAGGGACTCCAACCGGTGAACGTCTCCCTAGTAGTCCTGGACATCCTCTGGAAACTCTTCATATCCATTATCTGTTACCCATCCGGGATTTTCATTGGATGTAAAGCAAGTGTAAGCTCACCATGCTTAGCAAGTATATCAAAGGGATCTATGAGGATCAAAAAGGCTTGACACTGTTTGACCGTGGTTCGCAATTTTAGTTGATCAAATTTTAGCATCCTGAAACACTACTTTAATGAACCATCCCAATTCCCAAGTGGTATTAAAGTATCATCAAGTTTTATCTCAAATCCCAACCATCCATCATCCATAGTAACCACTAATCTTGAAGGATCCAGACCGCTCGTATCCGTGAGCACGGCTGTTATAACAGGTTAATTATTTCTGCAGAAATTGTACATCTTTACCCACCGAGCCATGATTCCCAATGCCGGGGTTCGCGAGACCCACTACACCTCTTCCTAGGAAGTGTGGCAGAGTTTCACTATGAAACCCTTAGCTAGTTGCACTAACAGGTCATAGCTACAAAGGAATGGCACGCGTGGGCATCGCAGCACGGTGCACGCCCTAACAGAAAAAGGAAAGATACCCTCTTACCCCTTACTGGAGCTATAGACGAGCTAGTACAAACTAGTTAATAGGTTAAAGTCAGAGCCATGTGACACTCGGGGTTGTACGGTCCCTCCTGGGTTGCCGCTTTAGGATTAAGTCCTTATGGAGAGGCACTAGAGTACTCAACCCCGTACTCCAGCCCCCTATATGTTGCTAAAAAGCTTCATTTTATCACATTGCATATAGCCTTTAATTATGTTTAACAATTACTTCATGTTAAGTGCTGCATCATCTATCCAAAATGCCTACCCAATAATCCTAGGTATCAAGGATATGTGGTGCAAGGAATCATCTAGGTAAAGTCCTTAAAGGCAATTCAAATTAAACACATGCATGAATGTAAGTGGTAGTAGTTCATAGGTAACAAGGGGCCTTTGGTACACTTGCCTTCCTCAAAGTCGTCCTGGGAGTACTGCTGATCCTGCTGGGGGTCCTCAGTCACCTCAAATGGCTCACCCTCTAATCATGATCCAATCATCAATCAAGCATCATACCAATCATTACATGCATACAAGATAGACTTTCATTAGAACAGTACACCAAACAATGAAAACATAAGTTGAAAAACTTACAAATCTATTCTACACATTGCTACGAACACGTGAGCGAAAGAATCACTCAAATCGGACTTAAAATGTGAAAGTTATGCATGAAATAAGATGTAATGGCAATTCTGTAAATAAACAGAACCTATTTTTGAATTAAAACAATTAAAAATGTAAATTATCATGGTTACAGGACTGCGGGCATTAAATCTGAAAAGTATAGGGGCCTAACTGATTAAAAACAGGACTGAAAAATAATTATTTTGAATTAAAATGGACTGCGGGTTGATTCTGATAAAACAGAAGGGCTAAAACACAAAAGTACTCGGCTTGACTGCGGGTTTGACCCTGGGTGCTGACTGGTCGACACGTGGTGGCTTCTGATAAGCGCGGTGCACCACGCAGGCATGGGCGCATTGACATGGGCATTGACACAGCCACGGTGGACCGAGTCCGCGGTTCGCTGTGGACCGAACCGGTACCATCTAATCTGGACCGTTCCTTGACGATCGGACGACGCAGGGTGAGTGCAGGGCTACGGGTCATCGAGGAAGAAAGGAATGCCAGTGGCGCCATGGACGGCGTGAACTGGAATCACCGGTACGGTGTTCCAGGGCACCAAAACGCGAATGGAGGGTACGGGCATGGTTAGGAGCTCATCGTGAGTCCGTTGGAGGTGATCTCAGCGTTCGGGACGACTCCAGAGGTGAGGTCGATGGCGGCAGGGCTCTAGAGAGAGGAAAAGCCGGCGGTTGAGGTCGAATCCAAGGTTTTCATGACCAAAATGACGTGACAAGGGTACCTTCGAACGCGGGTGGTCACGGTGGAGCTCCAAGCGGCGTCGGCGTCGAGCTTCGAGGCGCGAACGAGGGGTACCATGGCGGTGGCTGTGGGAAAACGAAGATAGAGGATGGGGAATCAAGGCGGGCTCTGCTCGGGGTTATATAGGCTAGCTAGTGGGGGAAATAGGGAAGGGAAAACAGGTGGGGTTGATTGCCTGCCATAAACGGGCGACGGTGGTGGCTTTCCGTGCATGGCCACGCCATCGACGGCCGAAGAAAGGAAAATGCCGGGGAAAAGAAAGGAAGCTTGGGGAAGAAGAAAGGAAAGAAGGGAGAAGACGCTGATGGGTGGGGACAGGGCATAGTGAGAGAGAGAGAGAGAGCGGACAGGCGCGGGGTGCTTCGGTGATGAAGGCCGGGCGGGCCGGTGCGCCTGGCTGGGCCGCCGAGTGATGCGCACGCGCGGGAGGAAAAGCAAGGCAGGCCGATCAGTGGGCCAGCGCGGGGTGCGGCCAGCGCGCTGATGCGGGGTAGGCCGCCGAGATAGGCCACCGAGGGAGGCTAGCACAGGAAAAAAAGGAGGAAGGGCTGGGCTGATTCGGTTGGGCTGAAAAGGGAAGGAGATGGATTTTTCAAAATAAATTCCTTTTTCCAAATCTATTTTCTCCATTTTCACTTTTAAGCCAAATTCAAATAAAATTTGAATTCAACTTCAAATCATCTAGCCCTACACTCAATCAAAAACCATATGCTTCGGCATGAATGCAACAAACAAGTTTCTAAACTTATAGTTTATTTTATTTATACAATATTTATTATTTAACCTAAGTTAAAAATACCTAGAAAATGTACTAAAGGATAAGAATTTAATTGCTAACTTGTAGTAAGAATTTCGGGTGTTACAATAAGGCTATACACAAGTAGAAGGTCTTGACTTTGGAGAAACATATGCCCCGGTTGCTAGATTGGAAGCAATAAGAATCTTGCTAGCCTATGCTTGTGCCCACAACATCAAGCTCTATCAAATGGATGTCAAGAGTTCATTTCTCAATGGCTACATCAATGAAGAAGTATATGTTGAGCAACCTCCCGGTTTTGAAGATGACAAGAAGCCCAACCATGTGTACAAGTTAAAGAAAGCATTGTATGGCTTGAAGCAAGCACCTAGAGCATGGTATGAGAGATTGAGGAATTTCCTACTCTCTAAAGGGTTCACAATGGGCAAGGTTGACACCACTCTTTTCATCAAGAAAATTGGAAAAGATCTATTTGTATTGCAAATATATGTTGATGACATCATATTTGGATCAACCAATCAAGACTTTTGTGATGAATTTGGAAAGATGATGGCTAATGAGTTTGAGATGTCCATGATTGGAGAGTTGAGTTACTTCCTTGGTCTTCAAATCAAGCAATTGAAGAATGGTACATTTGTGAGTCAAGGCAAGTACATCAAGGACATGATCAAGAAGTTTGGAATGATTGATAGCAAAGTCATTAGCACACCAATGGAAACCAATGGCTACTTGGATAGTGATGCAAGTGGAAACATGGTGGATCAAAAATTGTATCGGTCTATGATTGGAAGCCTACTCTATGTGACCGCATCAAGGCCGGATGTCATGTTTAGTATATGCATGTGTGCAAGATTTCATGCCTCACCAAGAGAAAGTCATTTGAAGGCTACAAAGAGAATATTGAGGTACTTGAAGCATACACTAAATGTTGGTTTGTGGTATTCCAAAGGAGCAAAGTTTGAGCTAGTTGGTTACTCTGACTCGGATTATGCGGGATGCAAGGTTGAAAGGAAGAGCACCTCAGGCACATGTCAATTGTTGGGAAGATCACTTGTTTCATGGTCATCAAAGAAGCAAAATAGTGTTGCATTATCAACCGCCGAAGCCAAATACATATCCGCCGGTAGTTGTTGTGCACAAGTACTTTGGATGAAGGCCACCTTGAGTGACTTTGGAATCAAGTTCAAGAAAGTGCCATTGCTATGTGACAATGAGAGTGCAATCAAGTTGACCAACAATCCGGTTCAACATGCAAGAACAAAGCACATTGGTGTCCGCCACCATTTCATAAGAGATCACCAACAAAAAGGAGACATTTGCATTGAGAGTGTAGGCACCAAAGATCAACTTGCCGATATATTCACCTAGCCATTGGATGAGAAAAGGTTTTGCAAGCTACGGAATGAGTTGAACATATTGGACTTCTCAAATATGTGTTGATGCACCCCCCACTCATATGACATGCCTCTCCTTCGAGCAATCCAAGGTAAAAGTTGATTGGCATGACATACATCTTTGCTAAGGACATGATTAGTGCATCTAGTCACATTTTCAATTTTATTAGGACCTTTCAAGTGAAAATCAAATGAATTTGATGATTATATGGTACCACTATTGCTTCTATGTTTGACTTGATCTAGTGGTCATGATATAGGTAGCACACTTATATAGGTAATGGCTATTTCCAAGTGGCCTTTTAGTGAGGTTGGATTTCACATAACACTACTCTAGCTACTAGTTGGACCTCTTCTATGGGGATATTTGGCCCACATACCTCATGGGCTCTCCCCAAAAGTAGCCACTCAGCTATTAGGTTATTGTCGGTACAACATGACCTAATAGATGCTCATACTAGAAGAGACGCAAATAGAACTCAAACCCTGGTCACGGGGATCACCCTTTGCAACTAATGCGTGTACGCCTCACTAAAAACTTCATCCCAAAACCTTGTGGGAAAAATGGGAATGGAGAAAAGAGCACGCACACGACTCTAGCCTATACAAGTGTTAACTCATAGGAAGCTACTGACTCCAAGTGCTTCCGTGTCGATCTCCCAGATGAGCTTTGGCTTCCTTGACCGCTTCTGTGACATGGATTGTTAGGTTCGTTCGACGCGCGGGTCTTTACCTTCGAGACCTTCTCCTTTTTTTTAGAAAAGGGAATATATTAATATCCCAGCCTCTGCATCGACTAATGCATATGGATGTTCATTATTACAAGCGAGCAAAAAAAGTCCAAGGAATCTCAAACATGAAGTTTTGGACCATGAATACAACAAAATTCTCAAAAGGAAAGACTAAAGAGCAATTCTGTTGCTAAAACACTAGCCGTGTCTAGCAAACACCTCCATCGCGGTCGTCTCAATAATCCTACAGCCCGCCTTCATGAAATGGCGATCCTCCTCCTTTTGAAGTAATGTCCAGTACCTGGTCCAATACATTCCCTTGAAGATAACCTGCAAATAAGATGGTGCTATGACCTTGTCAAACACAACATCATTTCGAGTTAACCAAAGAGCCCAGCAAATAGCACTTGCACCCACAAGAATTTGAGACTTCCTTTTCCTATTTAACCCTTCCAACCAACCTGTAAACAAATTGTGTACACTAGTTGGGGGTTTAAGGTTAAAAGAAATAAGAACAATTCTCCACATAAATTTAGCATAATGACAGTCAAAGAGTAAATGTTGTATGGTCTCATTAGTGGAACAGAAACAACACTTCCTATCTCCTTGCCACTGTTGCCTAGCTAAATTATCCTTGGTCAAGATTACACCTTTGTATAAATACCACATAAAGACTTTAATCTTGAGAGGTAGTTTAAGTTTCCAAATTAAAGTGTTGTATGGTATAGCCTGTACACCTAATAATGCTCTATACATGGAATTAACTGAAAACAACCCTTTCTGATGTAGCCCCCACACAAAGCGATCCCTTTGGTTTGTTAAGTTTACATCTGCAACCATGGCCACTACATTGTGCCATGCTTGCAAATTAACCCCCATCAGAGATCTCCTGAAAGCTACATTTAACAGTGTCGTAGACAGTACCATCCTAACAGATGCACTTTTCTTTCTCACAATGTTATATAGTGACGGGAAGAGCGTCTTGAAAGGGCGTGGCATTATCCACGAATCCTCCCAAAAACACACTTGGGATCCGTCACCTAGATCAAACCTACCCATCGGCTAGAACTCACCCATGACCTTCATAAGTGAAAGCTCTAGTTTGGTTTTGGTGAATTGATGAAACCCTAAGTGCTAACCTAGTTTATCAAGTGATCATGATATAGGTAGCACACTCCAAGTGGTGAAGCAAATGAAGATCATAACATGATGATGATGATGATGCCATGATGATGATCAAGTGCTTGGACTTGGAAAGAAGAAAGAGAAAAACAAAAATCTCAAGGCAAAGGTATAAACCATAGGAGCTATTTTGTTTTGGTGATCAAGACACTTAGAGAGTGTGATCACATTTAGGATTGATAGCCGTACTATTAAGAGGGGTGAAACTCGTATTGGAATGCGGTTATCAAAGTGCCACTAGATGCTCTAACTCATTGCATATGCATTTAGGATCTAGTGGAGAACTAACACCCTTGAAAATGTTTGTGAAAATATGCTAACACATGTGCACAAGGTGATACACTTGGTGGTTGGCACATTTGAGCAAGGGTGAAGAAGTTAGAGGTGAAATGGAGTTGGTCGCAATGATGCTGGCATCGGTCAACTGACTAGACGCTGGGTCGCTCAACGACCGGACACTGAAGGGCTGCGTCCGATTGTGCTATCGGTCAGCATAGTAAGAAGTCACAGTGTGACTGGACGCTAGCAGGGTCCGGTCGGGCATGACCGGATGTGTCCGGTTGGCTAAAGTCAGTCTTGGAACCTTACTATAAACAACCGGACGCTGGGTGTTCAGCGTCCGGTCAACTCAGGCCCAGTGTCCGGTCAAGACTGATGACCGTTGAAGTCAGGACATGTGGCTGACTGTGAGCGACTGGACGCTGGGGGCTCAGCATCCGATCAACTGACCAGAGCATCCGGTCAACCCGCGTTATGCCCAGTGAAGGGGTATAATGGCTCTATTTCGTGGAGGCTTCTATTTAAGCCCCATGGCCGGTTCAAGCTCACTCTCTTGGCCATTTGCATTGACATAGCAACCTTGTGAGCTTAGCCAAAGCCCTCCCACTCATCTCCATCATTGATTCATCATCTTTGTGAGATTGGGAGAGAATCCAAGTGCATTGCTTGAGTGATTGCATCTAGAGGCACTTGGTGTTCGTGTTTCACTGTGGATTTCGCTTGTTACTCTTGGTGGTTGCCACCACCTAGATGGCTTGGAGCAGTGAGGGTCGTTGAGCGGAGGGTGGTGATTGTCTCCGGCTCCGATCGTGGTGATTGTGAGGGGTTCTTGACCTTTCCCCGGCGGAAAGCCAAAAGGTACTCTTGTGGATTGCTCATGGCTTGTGTGATCCTCATCTTGTGTTGGTTGTGCGGCACCCTATTAAGGGTTTGGCGTGTGAAGTCAATTAGCGCGTGAACCTTCAAGTGAGTGAATCGTCACAATGAGGAGTAGCTTGCCGGCAAGCAAGTGAACCTCGGTAAAAAAATCATTGTGTTCATCATTGATTCTGAGGTGATTAGTCTTCATTATTATTCATCCTTGTGATTGATTAGTTTCTTCATCTACACGGCGGTATAACCTTCTTGATCACTCTCTTTACTTTACCACAAACTAGTTGGCAAGCTCTTTAGTGTAGCTAGTTGTGAGAGCTTGCTTGGTTGGTTGGTGTGGCTCTTTAGTTAGCCTTTGAGAGCACACTAACATAGGGTAGTGTCATAGCTTTTGTGTGAATAGACACTATCTAAACTAGAATTGTGGTAGGTGGCTTGCATTCTGAGTAGGCTAGGGCAACACTTGCTTCGCCTCATAATTGTCTAACCATTTTGTTAAGTGTTGTTGTAGAAATTTTTATTTGGCTATTCACCCCCCCCCCTCTAGCCATTAGGACCTTTCAATAAGGCCAGCCCAAAACTGAGAGTCCCCGGGCATGTATTGAACCTGAGTCAAAGTCTTGTCCCTTAAATACTTATTTTTAAGCAACTTTTGCCAAACACCATCACCATTTATCAGTTTGAAAAGCCACTTGCTTAAGAGGAACTTATTATGAACACCTAGATTTTGGACACCCAATCCTCCTTGGTCTTTTGGTGTACATACTACTTCCCATTTTGTGAATCTATATTTCTTCTTATGTTCATCGCTTTGCCAAAAGAACCGAGATCTAAAATAATCCAATTTTTTTCAAAATTCCTCCAGGTATTTCAAAGAAGGACATCATGAACATAGGAAGACTACTCAGAACCGAGTTAATGAGGACAAGCCTTCCACCCACCGAAAGCATCTTACTCCTCCATCCACTCAGTCTCTTTTGAAATCTTTCTTCCACATGTTTCCAGTCCTTATTCATTAGTTTTCGATGATGCATAGGAATTCCTAGATATATAAAAGGGAATGATCCTACATTACACCCGAAAATTTATGTATAGTCCAATTGATTAGCATTAGCTGCTCCATAACAAAATAATTCGCTCTTATGGAAATTGATTTTGAGTCCCGATAATTGCTCAAAGGTACAAAGCAAGAGCTTCATGTTTTTGGCCCTCTCTAAATCATTGTCCATAAAGATAATAGTGTCATCCGCATACTGAAGGACTGAGAGTCCTTCATCAACCAAATGCGAAACCACTCCATGGATTTGTTCGGCCGCTTTTGCTCGTGAAATGAGTATAGCCAGCATGTCAACCACTATGTTAAACAAGATTGGAGATAATGGGTCCCCTTGCCGCACTACTTTTCTTGTTTGGAAATAATGGCCTAAATTATCATCGACCTTTACTGCAACACTCCCTCTAGACATGACTTTTGAAATCCATTCACACCAAACTGGTGAGAATCCTTTCATTCTGAGGACTTGTTGTATAAAAGGCCACTTAAGATTATCATACGCTTTTTCAAAATCCAGCTTTAGG
Source organism: Miscanthus floridulus (assembly GCF_019320115.1). NCBI lineage: Eukaryota > Viridiplantae > Streptophyta > Magnoliopsida > Poales > Poaceae > Miscanthus > Miscanthus floridulus. Next base: position 8,208,270 of record NC_089596.1, read on the forward strand.
ATCACCCCATCTTTCTTTTTCCTATGCAGCTCGTGTATTGTTTCATGTAGTATTACAACACCTTCCATTATATATCTTCCCAGAATAAAAGCCGTCTGAGACGGACCTATCAATTTATCTGCCACTTTCAAAATTCTATTGTTTAACACCTTCGTAAAAACCTTGAACGCCATGTTTAAGAGACAAATAGGTCTGTACTATTGTATCCTAGTCGCATCCGTGATCTTGGGTAATAGTGTAATTACCCCAAAATTTAAACTATGAATATGCAGTCTCCCCATATAAAATTCATAAAAGAGACTCATCAAATCTTGCTTGACAACATCTCAAAAGAATTGGTAAAATTATGCAGGAAAGCCATTCGGACCTGGTGCCTTATTATGTTCCATATCAAAGATTGCCATTTTGACCTCTTCCTCACTGAATGGAGCCACAAATACTTCATTCTCCTCCTCCGACACTTGAGGTATATCATGCCTCAGAGTCTCGTCCAATGAGAAAGAATTCTGTAAATGAGGTCCAAACAATCTTTTGTAGTAATCGGTTATATAATCTTTCAAATTCGCATCCCCAATGATAATTCCTTCTTCCTGTTCTAGTTGTGTGATTTTTGTTTTTCTATGTCTCCCATTTGCTATCATATGAAAATACTTAGTATTATCATCTCCCTGCAACAACTTTGTTGCTTTTGATCGTTGGAGCCAATAAATCTCCTCCTCTCTTAGCAACTTAGTTAATTGCCCTGTAAGATGGTATCTAAGCTCTATCTCCTGAGATGATAGCAAATTTGTTTCTGCCTTTCTATCGAGGATATCTATTTTATCCATCAGGTCCAGCTTATGTTTCTTATTTTGGGAGACTAAATTTCTAGCCCAACCTCTAAGAAAACGTCGCAGCCTCCTTATCTTAGTCTGCCACCGTTCCAAGGGTGTTCTACCCCTATTCTCAGACTCCCACACCTCTTTTACCAAATCAAAAAAACCATCCCTTGTCAGCCACCCTAGCTCAAATTTAAAATTGCTAGCGTTGCCTCTGTGAGATGGTTCCCCTACATCAAGTAAGAGTGGTGTGTGATCAGAGATTTCTCGAGTGAGAGCCTGGACGGTCGCCAACGGAAATTTTTGTTCCCATTCGGTTGTCACCAAAATACGATCTAATTTCTCATAGGTTGGAATTTCAGCATAATTAGCCCAAGTGAACTTTCTACCCGTCATTTCTAGTTCCCTTAGATTCAGAGTTTTGATAATGGCATTAAAGAGAAATGGCCATTTATTATTATATCTTGAATTATTTTTTTTCCAACGGGTTCCTAATTATATTGAAATCCCCCCTACTATAAAAGGTAGATCCCCGCAGCTAGTGCAAGCACGTACTAACTTTGATAAAAAGTTCTCTTTGTGCTCTTCCTGTGCTGCGCCATACACCGACAAAAGGGCCCATCGAAAACCATCTACCTTATTTCTTAAGACAAATTTTATGTAGTAATCCCCATCAATAATACTTTCTACTTCGAAGCTTTCTCGATTTATTCCCATTAGCATCCCCCCAGACATACCCCGGGGACATCGCCAATGCCAAACAAAATCAGTCCCCGCACAGAAATTTTTCAGACACTGAGTTGAGAAACTATTTCTGTTGGTTTCTGATAAAGCTATAAAATCAAGTCTTTTATCTTCGGCCACATCATGTAAAAAGGTATGTTTAGCTAGGTCACGTAGACCTCTGCAATTCCAGAAAATCCCTTTCATTAGAACATTTTTTTCTTTGCAGACGCCTTCCTATTAAGGAGTTTCTTAAACTTTTTATTTTTTGCCACCTTGATGGGTATGTGAACAAGTACCCCATCAACGCCTACATTACTATCGTCCATCACTTCCTCTGTCAGGTCGCCACAGAGTCGACTGATGGTGGAAGTATCAGGATCGACCTCATCCTCCTCTGATTCATATTCTTTATCAGTTGAATTACCAACATATGAAGGTTTCAATCTCTCTTGTTCTATATCTTTAATTAAAGCTATAGAACCAGCAATTAAATTTTCATTACCACCAGACTGATCCCCACCCCTCCTAAATTTTGCTCAATATGATCACTAGAAAAAGAAACCACTGAATTAATAACTGCCTTAGCATTACCTTGGGGATCCTCGAGATTTTTGATGGCAACTCTTTTTTCTACCTTCTCAAGAGAGTGTACATCAGCCACATCCGCATTTCGCTTGCTTTGCCGCACTGGAGTAAGCTCTCTGTCAGACAACACCGCCATCGTCATAACACTTCCTAATACATTGCCATCCGCTGACACTCCGGCCTCTACCATGGCTTCAGGACTGGCCCCAAGGTACTGATCCTCACCCACAAGCACTCCATCTAATGTCCCGTCAACCTGGCTTGCCTCAAGTGACTCTCCAACTAGTGTGGAAGGCTGCTGGTTATGAATTTTTTGCGAACCCCAACTAGCAGCCCCCAAACTGGCCGACGCCTGTATCCCTGCTGAAGGCGGCTGCTGCTGCCCCTTCTTCTTGCCTTTCCTTAAATTTCCTAGGACCAACTTGCCTCCCGACCTTGATGACTGTGATGAACGTTGCTGCATATGTGCTAGAGCTGAGGACCCTGAAGGTACCAAAGAAGCTGCTACTCGCACATCCACTGAATGACCTCTCTTGACTCCCACAAAATTGTGTACCGCATCACTCAGATCATTCCCCTCATCTAATAAATCATCCTCTTCAAAATCATCATCGTGCCCTAAGGGCATGAAGGCAAGGGAACTCACCTCTCACTCATTTTCACTTGTTCAAAATCCCAGTGTGTTCCCTCTCCACTATCGAGCTCTCTCCACTGTTCAAAATAGCACAGATACTAGGCTTCACCATCCCAGATGTTTGCCTTATGCCAGGACTCAAAGTAGATGGCCTCATCAGCGTCCGTCCGCTCGCGAGGCAGAGCAGGATCTGTACGTGGTTTGTTGGAGACCGGGTGATGCTGTACACAGGGCCCAAGATGGTCGGCATCGCTGTCGTCCCACAAGAGAATTTGTATCGTCTCTACATACTGTAATTCTTGAGGACGGTGCAAAAAAATGTTGCTGCTTCATCGGGTAACTACTTGAATGGAGATATAAAATTAGTGCTTGTTTGGTGTGACCCTCCGCGGCTGGAGTCAGAGTGCTTCATGGGGGGCCAGTTTTCGCCGATCCATGTCCATACGAGAAAACAACTTCGGCTCCATATCTATATGCAAAAGCAGCTTCGGCTCTATGCTTGGCTAGCCAAAAATGATCCTTCGTGCGAGACTATTTGAGGTGGCTCCGTTTGCGGAGTGGAGTAGAAGGTGGTGCGCAAGCCGCACCAAACACGAAGTCTAGTTAGTTCCTTGTATAATGTATAGACATGTAGACACAAATTTGTTGTATATAGAGTGAAGGAAGTGTTGGATTTAATTGGGTTTGTCCAATTTTTATTCAGCAATTAAATAAAATAAAATGTCAAGGTCAAAGTTAATGCTAGATATAATTTGTTGGGTCCTCCATGTGGTGTAACTTATGGTTTGATGTGGGATGATGAGAGGTTAAATGCATGATGACCATTATGTGTTGGTGGATCATGATTTAGTGGTTCATGGTGTTATAGTGGTTTCTGTTACTAGTAACGGACAATTCATTTGTTGGTTTCACAAGTTACTTGTAACATACAATGACATCATTACAGCGCCACAACCGGATGAAACTCTGTTGATCTACATCGCCGCCACTTCCCGCGTCATCAGCACAGCTATTGTTGTCGAACGCGAGGAAGCTAGGCACGCCTACAAGGTGCAACGTCTGGTATACTTCATAAGCGAGGTACTTAATGAGCCCAAAACTCATTATCCTCAGGTACAAAAGCTGTTATATGCAATTCTGATTACGTCGTGCAAGCTCCGACACTACTTTGACTACTACAAGATCGTTGTGGTCACTGAGTTCCCTTTAGGGGACATTCTCCGCAATAAGGACGCCAATGGCCGCATCATCAAGTGGGCTATTGAGCACGAAACTTACTCCATCAAATTTAGAAGCAGGCCTACCATCAAGTCACAGGCGCTCGCTGATTTCATCACTGAGTGGACAGAGATCCAAGAGCCTATCGATGCCACTTGCCCCGAGCACTGGGTGATGTACTTCGACGGTGCCCTTAACATCAACGGTGCTGGTGCGGGCATTCTATTCATTACACCAACCGAGGATAAGCTATGATACGTTCTCTGGATACACTTTATGGCCTCCAACAATGCCGTCGAATATGAAGCATGTCCCCACAGACTCCATATAGCCATCGAGCTTGGCGTCAAATGCCTCATGGTGTACGGGGATTCTGCACTAGTCATCAACTAGCTTAACAAAGACTGGTCTTGCTCCAGCGAGAAGATGGATGCATATTGCGCCGAAATCAGGAAGCTTGAAGGAAAATTCTACGGCATCGAGTACCACCATGTGGTACACGACCAAAATCAGCTTGCCGATCACTTATCCAAGTTGGGCTCTTCTCGCGCTGCGATCCCATTGGGGTCTTCGTTCAGGATCTCCTGGCGCCATCCATCAAAAAAGATAAGGAAGTTTAGGAAGTTCCCCCCGCCAAACAACTAGTACTTACAGTACCTTCGCTGGCCACCGATTGGAGGGAGCAATTCATCAAGTACCTCACCAGCGCCGAGGTACCCACCAACAAGACTGAAACCGAACACCTAATTTGTCAAAGCAAGCATTACGTGCTGGTGGACGACAACTTGATGAGGAAAAGTGCCAAGGAAGGGATACTGCAGAAATGCATCACCCAAGAGGAGGGAGTAAAGCTACTTCTCAAAATTCACTCTGATTCCTGTGGTAACCACACGGCTTTGAGAACACTGGTCGGTAAGGCTTTCCGAGCTGGTTTCTATTGGCCCACAGCCATCTCTGATGCAGAAGACCTCGTCCGGCATTATGAAGGATACCAATTCTTCGCTAAGCAAATACACATGCCGGCGCAAGAGCTGTAAACAATCCCAGCTTCCTGGCCCTTTGCATGCTAGGGACTGGACATGATCGAGCCTTTCAAACCAGCACCAGGTGGTTTTCGGTACGTATATGTCGACATCGACAAGTTCTCTAAGTGGATTGAATATAAACCGCTCGTCTCGGCTACTGCAAAGAAAGCAGTCGAGCTCTTCGAAGATATCATCCACAGATTTGGTCTCTCGAACAGCATCATCACCGACCTCAGAACTACATTTACTGGCCATCACTTCTGGGACTTCTGCGAAGACCATTACATCTCCGTCAAATATGTCTCCGTTGCCCATCTAAGAGCCAACGGCTAGGTCGATCGGGCGAACGGCATGATCCTTGATGCCCTCAAAAAGTGACTATATCAGAAAGAAGATAAGCACCCGGGCAGATGGCTCAAGGAGCTCCCAGCTGTAGTCTGGGGACTGCATACTCAAGCTAGTCGCAGAACCGGCGTGACTCCATACTTCTTGGTCTATGGCTCAGAAGCCATACTACCAGCGGACATTGCCTTCTGAGCACCTAGGGTGGAAAACTATCATGAAGAGCAGGCCGCAGCTGTTCGGTTAGAGGACGTTGATAGGGCCGAGGAAGAACACCTAATCACCTGCGTCCGCACAGCTAAATATCTGGAAGGCTTGCGGAGGTACTACAACCGAAACATCAAAGGTCGTTCATTTGCTGTCGGCGATCTCGTTCTCCATAGAAAACAAAAAACTGAAGGGATGCACAAGCTCTCTTCCCCTTGGGAAGGGCCTTACGTCGTCAAAGAGGTTACCCAACCAGGGTCTTATCGCCTAAGTGACTTAGAAGGAATCGATGTTCCCAACTCATGGCACATCGAACACCTTATATGTTTCTATCCTTGAAACGCTCCAGATATGTACTCTCCACTTTTATATTGAATAAAGTTTTGGTCTCCATAACTTGTCTCCATTTTGTCTCTATTGTGGTTTAACATCCACTTGCGATCACTGAGCTCTATGCTACTTCATAACAAACTCCAATACGTAATCGTCATAACTGCGCCGACCATGTTCCTCCAAATCTCCAACGTTATCGCCGAACCGTTTTCTCCAAAATCGCTGAATGATTTCTCCAAGTCGCCGACACATTTTTCGCCAAAAATCGCCAAACACGTTTTTCGCCAAAAATCGTCGAACACGTTTTCTCCAAAATTGCTGAACACATCTCCTCTAAATCACCAATGAATTTCGCAATGCTTTTTCTCCAAATCGTCAAACACTTTTCTCCAATCTCCAAGATATTTCACCGATCGGCGAGCAACATACTTTCTTTTATGTTCTCTTCGGAGAAGACCCAATCTCTGATCTCTCCCTACACGTGCTACGGGCTCCGCGCTCTGCGTTATGGGTGGTCGGCTGTGGTTCCTTGGTCATGCCTGTTCATCCTACATGTCTACATGCTCCGCGCTTGACGTTATGGACTATGGGTTAGCCAAGGCCGAGAGTTCAGCATAGAATAAATTGCTCGGACATCGCTTATATTACCTATATCTCCAAGTTATTTTGATAACCATCGTGCAGCACACATCTCGTTCTTTTCTCTATGGAGAAGACCCAGTCTCCGGTCTCTCCCTACACGTGCTACGGGCTCCACACTCTGCGTTATGGTGGTCGGCTGTGGTTCCTTGGTCATGCCTGTTCATCCTACACGTCTACAGGCTCTGCGCTCGACGTTATGGTCTATGGGTTAGCCAAGGCCAAGAGTTTAGCATAGAATAAATTGCTTGGATGTCGCTTATATTACCTATATCTCCAAGTTATTTTGATAACCGCAATGCAGCACATGTCCCGTTCTTTTCTCTATGGAGAAGACCCAGTTTCTGATCTCTCCCTACACGTGCTACGGGCTCCATGCTCTGCGTTATGGGTGGTCGGTTGTGGTTCCTTGGTCACGCCTATTCCTCCTACACGTGCACAGGCTCCGTGCTCGACGCTATGGACTATGGGCTAGCTGAGGCCATATGGGTCAATAGCGAACCAACTGCTCGGACTCTACTTACACTACGTGGTTAAAACTATGAAGATTTTTTCACCGAAATACAATCTAACCGCATACACATGCACCTTATAATATTTATCGTATACATAAGTGTTTTTACGCCTTCGCGCGTTCTAACTACACTGTCTAGAAATTACAGATGATATCCGCCAGGCAGATCATTGTGCCCTGCCATTGCCGTCCATTTCGCCAAACAGGTCTATATCACTTGCCAACCTCTTCGCTGTGTCCTCCACCTCATCCTCCAGCTGCTGGGTCTCCGCTTCGCTCAGTCCTTCGGCGAACCCGCCCCCTATCGCCTAAAGGTCAGTGGCTAGATAGTGGGACCGAACCACAGCAAGGGCATGGGTAGCGGCGGTAACAACAACGTCACGGTTGAAGCCCTTGAAGCTCTCCCACGCCGTCTTGCATCTTTCGATGACGATGTCCGGGCACGGCGGCCTGCCGTCGAGCTGAGGAGCCACTTCTGGATCAACGCAGTCGAGCACTGGTCTGATTCCAGCAACCATGGTGTAAAACTTGTCCCTTTGGGTTCGGGCGTCCATCGAATTGTTCCTTGACCCTTCGATGGTAGTCTGCAAGCATTACAAAGTTCCATCAAGCGAGAAAGTTACTTCAGCGCGCACTCCGACCAGGGAATACTCACAGTTTAGCTCCTCGACTAGCTTGTTCGCTCACCTTGTCTCCTTCGCCTTCTCCTCTCAGAGTTGCTCAAGGGCCTGGCGCAGGCAGACGACAACGACGAGCTTCAAGGCCGTCTCCTCGAAGATTCAGATCACCATGAAAACTTTTCTATTTCGGCAACTATGACGGATCAAATCGTCGAAAGATTCGCGCAGCTCGTGATATCTGATCCAACTCAGATTTCATGGATTTCCACATCCGACTCGAACTCAGGCGCCGCGTTTGAGATGGAATCTCTACCGAGTTCTTTTGAGAAATTGAGTTCTTTTCCGACAGGGCTCCGGAGTGCGGCCTCAGCCTATCAAGAAAACGACTCGGAATACACTCAGAGCCTTTTGAAGAAGTCAGGTCCTTTTCCATTCGGACTCCACAACATGGCAAAATCTTATGAAGCACGGCCCGAAGGATCCCTGAATCCGGTGCTTAGAATGCCACTAAGAGGAGCTCAAGAAAGTCTCGTACTGACTATAACATCTCAAGACTGCATCATCCACTGGCCAGGTTCTGTTCCTGAGGACAGCGGTACCCAACTAGTCGGCACGACGACGATGACAATTCTACCCTACCAAGAAGGAGACTCAATCTGCGACCTTGAAGCCTCTACTAAAGTCATCAACAACTCCAACAGTATGGAAACCAACACCGATAACAGAACAATTCACGCACGAGAAGTATTCATGGTTCGCCATTCTCGATCACCATTGGTCCACCCAGAAGCACCCGACATCAGGTCATCCAATGAATCTGAGTCCAACATATCACCCTTTATCCAAGGGCACGATGGTGAGACCGAGAATCAGAAACAAGCCAGAGAAAGAAGAAACAAATTGAAACAAGGACGCCAACGCCGTGCTAGGCAGCACAAGGAAGCTTGGATCAAATATGAGTCAGATTTGGCTGAGTACGATAGAAGAAAATTAGAACAAGAAGTTGAAGAAAGATGCGCGGCGAATACACCCTACAATAGGATCTGAGAAGCACTAGAAGAACTCGGAGCGATATCACTTCCCAGTGAAAAACAGAAACAACTCCGAGACCTCCTCTGGTCAGCAGCCCTAAGGACGCACGACAGAAGGACCTGCTCAAGACTACCTGCCAGGTCAACATCTCATAGAAAGGAAAATCAAAATCAAAGGAAGTCCGCTTTCGAGAGACTTGGACCAAGTGGAAGTCATAATAGAGAAAGTAGAAGGGACCATAGTCAAAACTACCGAGTCGAACAACTAAGAAAGATCAGAAGCAAAGTACCCATTCAGATAGCCCCGCAAAACTACTCTCACCAAGACAATAGTTGGCTAGAAGGAGGTGCTGAATCAGAATACACAGAAGCCGGAACACACGATAGATTCCCCTGTTTTGCAAACAGACTTGCTTCAATACGACTACCTCACAAGTTCAAGTCGTCCAACCACTCTAAATACGATGGCAAGACCAAACCAAGGCAGTGGCTTAGGATTTACTCGCAGTCGATTGAACTAGCCGGAGGAGACGACGATATCAAGACCTTGTTCTTTCCCATGGCCCTAGAAACCATGTCCCTCCAATGGTTCGACAAATTAAATCCAGGGTCAATTAGAAATTGGGAGGACTTGCAAAGAGTTTTCTGTAAAAATTTCATGGGTATCATTACGCACCCTATCACCCACGCAGAATTAAAAGGACTCAAGCAGAAAGGAGGCGAAAGTCTCAGAAATTACTATCGATGATTTGGCGAACTACGGGCTCAAGTACATGACATCACCGAACGAGAAGTAATCAAAGCTTTCTCTCACGGAATCATGGCTAGGTGGCAATTTTAGGACTTCTGCAAAGAAAACCCGAGAAATAATGAAGAATTCAGATGCACATTAGAAAAGATGATTACTGCAGAGGAGAAGACACGAGAAAGGTTCCCGAATAGAAACGACCAAGACAACCCGGACAAGCAAAATCATCGAAACATGAGCTGAAAAGATGCTTGAGCCCGCCGATGAGGGTAGCTAATAAGCTGACACCCGATCCAAAAAGCAAAATGGCTGAAATCACGCCTGAGCATACCGACTGAGAGCAAAAGAGCTGAAAAGATGCTTGAGCCCACCGATGAGGGTAGCTAATAAGCTGACACCCGATCCAAAAAGCAAAATGGCTAAAATCATGCCTGAGCATACCGGCTGAGAGCAAAAGAGCTGAAAAGATGCTTGAGCCCGCCGATGAGGGTAGCTAATAAGCTAACACCCGATCCAAAAAGCAAAATGGCTGAAATCATGCCTGAGCATACCGGCTGAGAGCAAAAGAGCTGAAAAGATGCTTGAGCCCACCGATGAGGGTAGCTAATAAGCTGACACCCAATCCAAAAAGCAAAATGGCTGAAATCATGCCTGAGCATACCGGCTGAGAGCAAAAGAGCTAAAAAGATGCTTGAGCCCACCAATGAGGGTAGCGAATAAGCTGACACCCGATCCAAAAAGCAAAATGGTTGAAATTATGCCTGAGCATACCGGCCGAGAGCAAAAGAGCTGAAAATATGTTTGAGCCCACCGATGAGGGTAGCTAATAAGCTAACACCTGAACCAAAAAGCAAAATGGCTAAAACAAGCCAGTTGACTGACTACTTGTCATAGTTTCCGACTACTTTGGCTGCGGTGACCAACTACTCAACAGCTCATGTCCAAGTACTCGCAAGCTGATGCTCGGGGGCTACAACCTCTGGGGTCTCCTGAGCGCAAAATGTCGGGATTGCGCGCTGATTCTACTACACGGCCATCAATCAAGTTGATTTACCTAGGTTGCTGAAGCCTTAATCCGTGAAGCCTACTCGCCGGAAAGGGAACCATTTTCTAGACCACATCATCAAATAAGGAGCTCGCCCACCACTGGCTGCCTTACTTGGCCACTACTTCATTGGGTGAGACACACGCCCCGCGCTGTCTTACTTGGTTGCTGCTCTACAAGTCGCCAGGACGTCCGACTACTCGGTCGCGGTGATCGACTACTCGGTTGGGGTGATCAACTACTCGACAGCTAAGGTCGACCTTGCTGCGGTGATTTGTAAATTCTAAGGTGGGGGTGATACGGGGTCTCCGGTGAGGGGACTGCCCACCCAAAGCCTTTTGATGGATTATCTAGGTTGCCTTGCTCGGATCGGATCATGGTCGAACGAGAAGATTTTGCCTCAGCAAGATGAGCACAAATATGAGGATGCACGTGCATATTTATATGTACTTTCATTACTCAAGCGAAACAAAGGAAGAGGCATGACATGCAGCAGCATGCAAGAAGACATCAAGCACGCAAGCTAATTATGGAAAGTACTCAGTGGCGTAGCTGTGTTGACTTGCAACGGTATATGGATAGCCTGCTGTAGTTCGCGGGTTACTTGGATACACCCTTGAGAATGTCTACAAGATCCTACATATTCTCAGAAGAGGTTTTCAGTTCTTTGAACAACTCAGATTCAAGAACCTCTAACTTTTTGTTCCAAATAGCAAGAGGCTCAGGGGCTACACTCAGTGAGTGCACTTTTTCTTCCAAAAAGCGCACATCACTCAGGAGACTTCTTCAAGACAGGAGTTTTCAAACGACATAAGATTCAAGACCCTCTAACTTTTTGTTCCAAATAGCAAGAGGCTCGGGGGCTACACTCAGTGAGTGCACTTTTTTCTTTGAAAAAGCGCACGTCACCAAGAAAACTTCTTCAAGACAGACCACTTCAAGGCCTCACGACAAAAAAGAACCCAGACCGATCTATATCCGAGTTCTTTTTGATAAAGAACCCGGGTATATGCTCGGAGCCCTTCGATGAAGAATCAGAGCAATTTCAAGACAAGACCCTCTAGCTCCATATTCCAAACAGCAAGAGGCTCAGGGGCTACACGATGTGAGTACTTTTTCTTCCAAAAAGCACACACCACTCGAAGATCCCAAGAAGTGCTACATGGTTTCACTCAAGAAAGCACTCGAGCGACGCTTGTTCCTGCTCGGCAAGACCTGAAGGAACAAAACAAGGCTTCCGGAGTTCAACCATGAAGTGCTCGGGGGCTTGTCGATGCGGGACCCACAGGATACACCGCAAGGAAGAGAGGAGATCTAGTTTGATTAGGATTCCTCCCATGTAATCCTAGTAGTAATACTACCTTGTAATCCTACTAGGACTCTACATTGTAAACCAACTAGGACTTTGGCCTCCTGACTATATAAAGGAGGGTAGGGCTCCTTAGATGGGAGGTCAAGCAGAAGAGACTTAGACAACACAACACTTTACAATCAATCTAAGGCAAAGGCTAATGCCGACTGGACGTAGGGCTATTACTCGATCACGGTCGAGGGCCTGAACCAGGATAAATCGACTATCTCATGCATTTACCGTCGAGTTCTGCATACGCTGAAGCCCAAACATACTGCCCCGGGTACCCCCGTGGCAGGCTATCGGTGGTGAAACATCGACAATTTCCACGCCTCTAATCAGGTCGAGGAGCTCCATCACTTGTTCCATGTCAGCACTGTTCGGTTTCTCAGACCAGCTCCTCTAGTTCTCTGGGATATGGTGGACGTCGCAGCGGATTATAGGGTGGCTCTGTTTCATGTAGAACCACTTGGAATTCCACCCTTTCAGAGAAGTGTTCAGCGGTACGTTGATATACTCGTTGGCCATTCCATCCCGAAGCTGCAAATAGATGCCACCGACCACCTTGGAGCCACCGCCGCCTTTCTTCTTCAACTAGAATAGGTGTCTAAAGAGGTTGAAATGCGGCAGAACCCCCAGAAACGTCTTACAGAAATGGATAAAGATTGAGATGTGCAATATGGTATTTGGGTGGAGATTGCACAAACTAACCACCCAAAGCTCCATCAAATCCCTAAGGAATGGGTGAACAGGAAATCCCAACCCACGCCAGAAATAATCTTCAAAGACTACAACTTCATCGGTGTTAGGCATTGGGAAGGGCTCACCGCTGGCTGGCCGCCATCCAGCGGTGACGCGGTCAAGGAGAACGCCGACTTCCACCAATCTATTTAGCTTTGCTTCTCCCATACGTGATGGCACCCACTCTTCATCATGCTGGGCTTCGGTTCCTGCTTTCTTCAGGCTCGTCTTCTTCGATTTGGCGTTTCCCTTCTTTGGTGCCATCCCTCGGATTCTATTAGGGTTTGGCAGTGGAGGCTACTGTGGATGCGAATCTGGAAATGCGAGAGCTTTGGAGGAAGACGAAGTGGCAAAGGTGGGAGCGCGGGGTGCGGCGGTGCTGTTATAAAAGCATTTTCCCACCTCTTCGCAGTCGAGGGTTTTCGGGAAACCGTTCCCATGATTTGCGTCTCTCCGAATCCTCCACTACAGCAAGGTGGGCCATAACGTGGGCTTTTGCGCAACCGTCGCCCATTTATCGCCGCCATCAGTTGCTACTTGCCGAATAATCGCCGACTTCTCCACCATTTATTGAGGCTCAGTAACCGACACTGTATAACCATTACTCCGGTTTTTTCTCCACGGTTTGATTTCTCCGATATCTTTGCTGGCACCTCAGGGACTGGCTACCTGTTCGGCTGGTTTTCTACGTTTCTTCTACTTTCTGACCCTGGCACCACATGACTGTGTCACCTACTGTCAGGCTCGAGGACTAAGTGGGCACACTTCACCTTGCGGTGAATGTGCTTTGTCTCTTTTTGGGTCATGCCCGGGGACTGGCTGCCTGTTCGGTTGGTTTTCTACGTTTCTTCTACTTTCTGACCCTGGCACCACATGACTACACCATCTACTATCAGGCTTGGGGACTAAGTGGGCACACTTCACCTCGCGGTGTGTGGGATTTTTTCTCGAAGACTACATGACTATAGAAGAAGATTGACTCCTACTACCATGGTCAGACTCTAAGTGGGCACACTTGGTCCACTGTGAAGGAATTTTTTATTCAGAACTTGAGCTCCTTACACCCTTATGGCAAGCCATACTTGGGTCACACTGCTTGGCGATAGATCACGCTGCTCGGTGATGGTTCACGCTGCTCGGCGATGGTTAACACTGCTCGGCGACGGTTCACACTGCTCGGCGACGGTTCACGCTGCTCGGCGATGATTCACGCTGCTCGACAACTCATCACGGTAGTTGGACCATGAGTTTGACTGCTTGGCTTTATTCGCACCTGCTCGGATGAGCTTAAGACGGCGTTGCACAATGGGTACAAGGCGCTCAGGGACTAGCTATGGGGGGTACAACCCCAGATACCCAAGGCAAACCACATGGGTTGCGCCCCCAGGGGTGGCCCAGCCCACAAGACGAAGCCTTGCGGGGCACGACTCTGGTCGGCGCCTCTCGCAAGACACCGGGAAGATAGCCTGAAGATACTACGAGATCTATTAGGATATGTATGATCCCAAGATTCCTATAATCAGTTATTACTTTTCGGTTATCTCTTAGATCTAACCGACTTATAACCCTGCTACCCAGACTATATAAGGCGGGCAGGGACCCCCCTCCAAACTCATGAAATATCATACGATAGCTAATACAAACCAATAGACCACATGAGTAGAGTATTACGTCATACTGATGGCCTGAACCTGTCTAACTCGTGTGTCTCTATTACCTTCTTGTTCTTGATCTCATGCTCCTCGGCCGATCAATCTACCTTCGTGGGATACCCCTCGGAGGACTGTCGACGATATTTTGTCGACAGTAGTCTTCTTTTCTCTAGTCCTAGTATAAAAATATATATGAAACTTCTTCTCTAGGTCAGCCCAATTGGCAATGGAGTTAACTAGCAGTGATGAAAACCACATGAAGTCTGGCCCTGACAGGGACAAGGAGAAGAAATGAACTTGATGGGCCTCTTCAACGGATGCTTCACCCAACTATGTAAGATACCGACTGACATGTTCTATCGTGCTTGTGCTGTCTTGGCCAGTGAACTTGGCAAACTCTAGGAGCCTGTAAATTGTTGGAAGGGTGACCAAATCGTACCATTCTAGATATGGGCGTTTATATGAGAAGGTCAGTCCTTTTGGCTTCAGACTGAACTGATTCTTCATCATCTCGGTCACTCTTAGCAACAACTCATCAGCATGTGAATTTGGATTTCTCGGCACTTGCTGACCCATCTATGGATTGAAATCCCATGTGTCTTGATACCTTGGATTCGGAATCATGTGAAGGGTGTTATAATCTGTGCCATGATGATACCCCTGTGGAATTTCTATCTACTGGATCATTTGCTGGTTTGCTGCTTGAAGTCTCTAATTATAGACATGAGGATCTATATCTTTACGGATCCTTTGAATTGATGGTGCCTTAAATGCCACACTCTTCTTCTCATCTTTCTTCTCCTTCTTTTCTTTCTTCTTATCATCATCTCTATATGTATCATCGGTCATTATATCTCTCAACACTTAGTTTGGTGTCATGGTGTCCAAACCACTCCTCACTAGAATAGTGACCAATGTGCTAAATCTTGAAGGTAAGCATCTCAAGAACTTATGGGAGAAGTCCTTGTCCTCCACCTTCTCACCAAGTGCTTTGAGATCATTGACAAGCACTTGTAACCTATGGAACATCTTCGGCACACTCTCATCCTCCTTCATCTTAAAACTAGCAAACTTCTCCTTAAGGATATATGCCTTGGCACCCTTCATGGCTTGAGTGCCCTCAAATGATTTCTCCAGCTTCTTCCATGCTTCATGAGTCATCTCAATGTTCTTGATTTGCTCAAATGTTCTCTCATCAATAGCATCATGAATGGCATTAAGAGCAATGTCATTGTTTTGGAGAAGCACTTCTTCAATGGTGGTGGGGTTCTCCGGATCCTCTATCTCAATCTTGTTCTCCACCATCTTCCAAACTTTCCTATTGATTGACTTGATATATGTTGTCATCTTAGCCTTCCAATAGGGATAGTTTGAGCCATCAAATTGGGGTGGCTTCTTGGTGTTGTTGATTTGAGTCATTTTTAACCTGAAGGTTGTTAAGCCTCAAATCACGGTGACCACGGCTCCGATACCACTTGAAAGGTCCTAATGGCTAGAGGGGGGTGAATAGCCTATTAAAATTTTCTACAACAACACTAAGACAAATGATTAGTCAATAAGATGGCGAAGCGAATTTTGCGCTAGCACAATACTTGGGGTTGCAAGCCATCTACCCAATTCAATTTTCTATGATCTCTAGTATATCACAACAAAGCTATGTCACTAATATACACCTAGGTGATCAACCTAGTGAGAGTAATACAATTAAATGATACACTATCTAGTCTTAACTACCACTAGCTCTATCCAAGTGAATGTATAATGAAATATAAGAGAGTGGTAGAGAGGTATACCGTCGTGGCAAGTGACCAATGAGTGAATACCAAGGAGACAATCAAGACAATGATTTTTCCTCTGAGGTTCACTTGCTTGCCGACAAGTTAGTCCCCGTTGTGGCGATTCACTCACTTGGAGGTTCACGCGCTAATTGGCATCACACGCCAAACCCTCAATAGGGTGCCGCACAACCAACACAAGATGAGGATCACATAAGCCACAAGCAATTTACTAGAGTACCTTTTGGCTCTCCGTCGGGGAAAGGTCAAGAACCCCTCATAATCGCTACGATCAGAGCCGGAGACAATCACCAACCTCCGCTCGACAATCCTCGCTGCTCCAAGCTATCTAGATGGCAGCAACCACCAAGAGTAACAAGCCAAACCCGTAGCGAAACACAAATACCAAGTGCCTCTAGATGCAAACACTCAAGCAATGCACTTGGATACTCTCCCAATCTCACAAATATGAAGAATCAAAGATGGAGATGAGTGGGAGGGCTTTGGCTAAGCTCACAAGGTTGCTATGTCAATGCAAATGGCCAAGAGAATGAGCTAGAGCTGGCCAAACGATATTTATACACCCCCAAACAATAGAGCTGTTGGCTCAATTATTGGGCTGACCGTGGGACGACCGGACGTGTCTAATCGCTGCGTCCGGTCATAGCCTGACCGCCACGTGTCCCTTTCAAATTGTTTAGCCATTGGCGCCCAATGGCTATCTCTGCGCACAGTAATACTATGTGATTGGACGCGCTGTTAGAAAATGACCGGACCCAGGAGACGCAGCGTCAGGTCGAGTCCAGAGAGCTCCCAGAGCCGCTCTAGGCCGACCGGACGCGTCCGATCACACCGGACCGGACGCTCCCAGCGTCCGATGAATTATTGCGCTAAAAACCCAAGACTTGCTAGTTCACACCGGACGCGTTCAGTGTGGCGACCGAACGCGTCCGGTCTCTCTCTGCAATCCTGCATCGGGCTATATCACTTTGACCTGACGCTGAACAGTAACTCGTCAGCGTCCAGTCACTCCACTAGCCAGAGTCCGGTCACTTTCACTTAGTCGCTCACCTCGGGTCCAAATATCGTACGCGTCCGGTCACTTCTGTCTGACTACCCCAAGACTAGATAAAATACCGGACGCGTCCGGTCCTAATTTCGGACGTGTCCGGTCACTCTGTGACCAGCACGACTAACTCCTTTTTAACTCTATCTTCTTTATCCTTACTCAAATGTGCCAACCACCAAGTGTATCACCTTGTGCACATATGTTAGCATATTTTCACAAATATTTTTAAGGGTGTTTGCACTCCACTGGATCCTAAATGCAAATGCAATGAGTTAGAGCATCTAGTGACACTTTGATAACCGCATTCTAAATGTGATCACACTCACTAAGTGTCTCGATCACCAAAACGAAAAAGCTCCTATCAAGTTTCACCTTTGCCTTGAGCTTTTTGTTTTTCTTCTCTTTCTTCTCTTCCAAGTCCAAGCATTTGATCATCACCATGCCAGCACCATCATCATGATTTTCACTGTTGCTTCATCACTTAGAGTAGTGCTACCTATCTCATAATCACTTTGATAAACTAGGTTAGCACTTAGGGTTTCATCAATTCACCAAAACCAAACTACAGCTTTCAGCGCCCCACCCACGTCGCCCGCCCCCACGCGTGCCCACGCCGCCCGAACATCACCAGCATCGAGAAGAGGAGGAGACACCAAGGCAAGGCAGCAAAAGGCGAGGAGAGAGGTGCAACACTTGATCTACTTTTGAAACATCCAGATACAACACTTGCAACATACGTATGAAGACAGATGAAACGTTTGAAACATGCATCTGAAACGCTTGCAAAAAACACATGAAACACTTAAAAACCATTGCAAGACATACGCAACATCCAGATAAAACACTTGCAACATATGTGTGAAACATATACAACATTCAGATAAACACACTTGCAACATATGTTAAAAAACAGATGAAACATTGTGAACAAACATTTGCAACATAAGTGTACAACCATTGCAACATATGCAACATCCCGATCTACTTTTGCAACATCCATACGAAACTCTTGCAACATACTTCCGAAACAACTGAAACACTTAAAACATACGCTTCCAAGATGCGCTTTCAGCACATTGTCACCTTGCTGCTTGGATGAATGAAGCTCATCATTGTGGAGCTCGATGCCACAGAGTGAAAGGAGGTCGCCGGTGCCCGTGATGGACGACCAGCGGAAGAAGGCCCTTACGTGGATGTCGTTGAGGCCCGAGATGCGACGGTCGTCAAGGCAGCCTGTGAGGCGGTCACTGAAGGTGGCAAGGTAGCTCCCCGCGGGCAGCACGATGCGGCAGCTGGAGCGGAGGTCAACAGCGGAGTCCCCGGAGCTGGCGTCGAGCGTGTAGGCACGCACGTTGGCCAGGAGTAGGCCGTGCGGGAAGCCCTGGAGGCGGAGCTCGTCGTACGTAGTGGTGGTGGGCGGTGACGAGGTGGAGTCCGGATGGGCGAGCGCGAGCAGGAGCGACGCCACGAGTAG
This sequence comes from Miscanthus floridulus, assembly GCF_019320115.1. Taxonomy (NCBI): domain Eukaryota; kingdom Viridiplantae; phylum Streptophyta; class Magnoliopsida; order Poales; family Poaceae; genus Miscanthus; species Miscanthus floridulus. The sequence goes on from NC_089596.1 coordinate 8,226,817, forward strand.
GGTGGCGAGGAGGCGGCGCGCCATCGCGGGTTCGTTGCGCAGGTCAGAGACGACGGGGAGGGGGGCGGAGCCGTGGAGGGTGAAGGGGAACGGGAGAGAGTGTGGGGCGGCGAAACAATCCGGAATGGGAGAATGGACCGTTGAAATGTGCGGACGGGAGTCACGGATGAACTGTTGCGGTTGGCTGGGCCGCCCGTCCGCAGGCCAGTCCGCAGGCCAGCGAGGAGGCGCCGGACGGACGGACATCCTAACCCGAAAAAAATCCTACTCTTTTCACGACACTTGCTTCTCATGAAGATCCACTAGTACAAAAGCATTCTTTGCACGCATGGCCTTGTCCTCAGTTGCTGCAACTTACTTCTCCACTCAAACCAAACCATCACAGAATCACAGCGACGAACTGACGACTGCAACCAAACCGCAGAGCTAACGAAAAAGGTTGCTCAGAACATTCACAAGGCAAAACCGCGGTCAGTAACGAAGACTGAAGGTGGTGGTTTATTGAACTAGACATGACTCCACTGAACAAGTACTTATTCTTATTGTACGACAATGGCACTGCAAATGCAGTTGCTCTTCCTCAACTAGGTAAGGCAGTTGATGAACTCCACGGCTGTTGCGACCGCGCCGGCAGTAATGGCATCGTTGATGATCTTGTTCCTGTGGTTGTTGCTGGCGCCGGAGATGAGGGCACCAGATAAGGCGCCTCCGATCATCGCATTCTTCTGCAGGGTCATGAGAGCAGAAGGGGTTAATGAACACCAAAAGTTGACTCAGAACATGGGTGGAATGAAAATGAACGGGTTACAGATTAAACAATTTTTATGATGAGGTGCTTAATGGTTCCAAACAACAACAACACTGTATGAAGACTGAAGACCTATCTTGTCCTAGTCTTCTACATAGCTGGACATCAGTAAAATTTCTAATTCTAATAAGCTTCAGATGTTGCAAAAACCTTGATATATGAGGTACCAGTGCCATACAGAGCTTCAGCCTTCAATCATACTATTCGAAGAAGAAAAAATGTTGCCTAACAGTAAAAAGGTCTAGATTTCGAACGGGGTGTTACTTTTCACCAACAGGCAAGCGGAATTTTCCCCCCTGAGATGATGTTCAACTAATCACCATAAAACTGAAAGATTCATACTCTGATTATTCTTACCCAGTCGCTGCGACCACGGACCCTTTCCACACCATACACCATGCCCACATAAACTCCAGCAACGGTACCTGCGTGTTAGACAAATAAACATCTGAATTGGTCCGAGTATATAAATGAAGAAGGGAAAGAAGCCAACTGAAATTATTTGAGTCTGAAGCTACAAAAGGCACAAATTGGTCAATTAGTTACCCCAATATGCACCCTCCTGGCACATCTTCTTCAGCTGCATACATATTGAGAAAGTGTATCAGTTTGATGTGTAAACCAGAAGTTGCTCACTGAGGTGCAGGTTTTTTTTTTCGAGAACGTGACTTCACATGTTTTTCATTAAGGAGAGGTGCAGGGTTTTAGTTCAACATTTCCAGTAACACATAGAATTCCTGAGATGACAGTACTGCATTGAGACTACAACTAGAGATCCGCAGTATTCATAAGTCATGGAATGCGTTTTAGAATGTCAAGTAAATCACGATCCACATTTAGGAACTGCAAGCAAAGAATCACCTAACTGGCAACACTAGGCATTTGGATCATGATATTTAAGATCCCCAATTGAAATGGGGCCTGGAGCTAGAACAGTTAAAAAATCAGCGATACAAAGGTTGTGGATATATGACTTACGGCATGCTCAATCCTGTGCTTTGAAACATCCCCTGCAAACCAAAGAGGTTTTGTCATAACAATTTCTTCTCTGATTGCCAGTAAAATGTAGCACAAAAAAAATGCAAGCATATGATTTCCTTGTCAGCAGTACTGCTATTATTCTGAAATAGCATTGGTTAATTCAAAGTTGAGGTGAGTCTTCAGTAAGATCCATTGAGGTAAGGACTATTTGAACCGGCTCGGGCCCAAGGTTGGGAACTAGTACTAGTGTGTATATATGAAGTGAATCTTCAGTAGCAAAATCAGAATTTTCTCGTCATTTCAGTCATTCAATCATGACTGAATGTAAAATGCAGTCTACAGAAATGTGCAGAAAAACTCGATAAAGACTGAATGTGAGATATGCAGGCTGCACTACAAGTCGCAGTCTGGGGTTATGTCTGCGCCCATTGTTTCGCTCTCTGGATTCACTTGCAGAGGCAGAGAGACTGCAGTGACCAAACGTTTTGGGGGCAAGATAGTATCAATATCTGACACGCACATGCGTGAGGCAAAATCGAAACTTTTTTTCCCATCTAATAAGGGTTCCTGGGCATGGGCTATGGAATGCAGCATGACTGAAACTGAATACGAATGAAGGGGACGAGGAAGAGGCGGACGCACGCACGCACCCCTGTGGAGGCACTCGAAGGTCTCCTCGGCTGCCACCTTGCAGGCGCCGACGGCGCCGATCTTGAGGAAGCCGTCGACGGTGCGGTTGAGGAAGGGGTTCCCCATGTCGATGACGACGTCGATCTTGGGCGACCTGAGGGACCCCGAGAAGCCGCCGCGGGGCATCCTGGCCTGGCCCTACCTTCCTGGCACTGGCAGTGGCAGTGGCAGGTCAGCTGTGTGTGTGGCAGTGTGTGAGAACTGAGAAGGAGGATCACCTGGGCAGGTTCTCTCACCTCGGAGAAGATAAAGAAGTGGAGATTGGGCGGTGGCTGCAAGGGCACGAAATCGGCGGCAATCCCCACGGGCTACGGCCTATTCACCCATCACCCCTGGTTTGCTACTGCTACGAGGGGCCACAGGTCATCGTCTCCTCTCGTGAGGCGCGTCACGCGTGCGACTCCATGGATTGGTCTTCTTCCTCTCCTTTATCCTCCGTGGCGTACGTTGGCGTGCTGTGCTGTACTGCTGTTGGATCATCAGGCCAGGGACACGAACGATCGCGGACAAAACGAGGGATCGCGGAGCGTGTGGTCCGTGCAAGCATGGACGCCCGAGAATGAGCCCGGCTACGTGCAAGCTATGTGTTGGCAGGCCACCACCTGACCACGTCAGGATCGCGCTCGTGAGGCGTACTGCTGCTGTACAGCTCCTCTGCTGGTAGTATACCTCCTAGTGCCTGATGAGTTCGAAATGAGCGTTGTTTGTATCCAGAATTTGTTGAGTTAGATCGAGACAGATATGTCGTGATTGATTGGTTGCGTATAATCTGTTCGGCTGGCTAAAAAAACGACTGGTACTGATTTGTTGTCTTAGAAAAATACTGTTATTTCGCTTAAACGATACGGCTGACGAGCGAACATGGGGCCAGAGTCAGTTCCACGGGAACATGTTTACGATGACTGTTTGCTTGTATGGCACTTTGGGTCTATCTCTCTGCTCATGCAAAAATCCCTTCTCAGTCCGACTTCTAAGATACGCAGATTTTTTTGGGGTTCTTCACCAGAGCTAGGCTGTCGGATGAGAGCAATTATGTAGATAATGACATTATTACTGCACGACTAGCATATATTAATTGATATTAGTGTATTTTAAACAATATTAAGGAATAATGTGATAAATGAAGAGCAATAAAAGATAGTTGCATGTATAAAAAAATATCGTGATTATGTTTATTGCCTAATTTATCTCTTTGCAATAGGTTCTCGTGCAAGCAACCAAACACCATCAGCCTGTTCGGGAGGCCATAAGCGATCGTGGATTATTTACTGCTGGCTGGTTTGGTATGAGAGAAAAATACTATTCTGGCTGGAAATTTACGATCGTTTACGACCGAGCGAACATGCTGCATATTAACTGGGTCAGAGTAACTAGATCCAAGCAACTAAGGGCGTGTTTGGGACTGCTCCGCTCCACGTTTTTCAGCTCTGCTCCACGTTTTTCAGCCAAACGGTTTTAGCTCCACGCACTCTGCTCCAGGAAAAAAGGTGGAGTTGTGAGAGCACCTAAAGAGGTACTCCACAAACTCCAGTTTTTTGTGGAGCTGCTCCACGGTGGAGTTTATGGAGCAGAGTTTGTGGAGCAGTCCCAAACACCCCCTAAATATAGCAGTGTTGCCTGCGCTCTGCCGCCTATCCCCTTGGGGCCATATGAGCTAGGTTGGACAAAAGGCACGAGGCCCATGTGCCAGCCCATGACTCGCTATTTTGGCCCGACCTAGCTTGGCATAGCCCGTAGCACATGCCATGCCTAGGCCGCTTCCCCGGATAGTGCCAGTGTGGCACAACCTGATTAAGTGGCGATGAAAATTTGATCATTACCGGTTAAGACATTGTAACATATCTATTCAGAATTCAGCAACTAGAGTGAGGGTAGCCTATGGACTAGGATACATTTTAATAAAATTAAAAATGATTTTTAATAAAAGTTACAGAAGACATTAGAGTTTTAATGAACTTTGGACTAAAAGAATTATAGCAACTAATAAGATTCAAATTTGAAAGCCAAAATCAAGATTTACGATGTCACGACACGTGTGCTGCAACAAGAGCTCGCATTACTCAAGTTAAGGTTTGAACTCACACATTAAAGATGTGGAAGCACAATGCAAAGAAAAAAAATACTCTGAATATGAATGGAAAAATATATGGAACTTGCTGGTAGCGCGGGGAAAAAGGTGATTTGTTACATAACAGGTAGTCAAGATAGGGAAAAAAGGAAGAAATAGTGGACAGTTATGAAACAATGCTAAACAAGGTATTCATCGATTCACATCTTGTTGATCATGACCTACATCTAGTATGATTCCCAAATCTGTACTCATGGTCTGAAGGTATAACCAGCAGAGAATGTCACAGCATTTATTCCTGTTTTGCTGCTGAGCACAGCCTACAGAATGGACAATAGCAGGGCGTGAAATTAATACATAAGGTAGAACGAAGCGAAGATTGAGAAAAAGGAAAAAGGTACGGAAGAGGAGATAATAAGCCAATTGACTGAAAGCGAAATCATCTGTAGAAGAGTAGATTCACCTAAAAGGACAATGTTCACAGCAGCCAAACTGCAGAAGCAAAGGTGTTTTTTTTTCACCAGCAGCGAACAAAAAGCGTTCACTATGTTAATCCATACTTTGCCTTTGATGCATATATGACCTATCATCGTATAGGCAGTAAACTGATATGGAGATGACACAAAATGTTACTGTATGGCGATATGCTTGTAAATGAGACATGTAGAAAGGAACCTGCATTCTGCAACTTTCTGAGAATGACCATACAGTAGGAGAAGCAAACAGAGAACCCAAGCATCTGCATGCGCAGCCAAATTTGTTTCCCGTAGAACCGAAATCATTTTGGAAGTGTAAATGCAAAATAAATGACAAATTTTTATGTAGACCAGAAGCTTTTTGCATGTGTAAGTAGGTACCCATCCAAAATTTTCAATACAACCCAAAGAGGCATTTGGTCAAATAATTTACAACAATAAAATCAAATATGAACAACCATTGTGAGCCAAGACCGTACTACATCTTACTTGTCTCCTAGTTATCTTAGCAGTAACCAAATTCACTACTCAGAACATGCAACAGTTGCAGACATGGTGCCGTAAATTTTGGAGTAACCAAATTCACTCTTGAGAACATGCAGCAGTAGACAAAAGTATGGTTCACTAAGTATGGTAATTGTAGCGGTAAGTAAGCAGATGTGACGATCTCAATTTCACTATTAAAAGGCGGAATATGGATGACACTATTAGTACGGAAACAATGTATTCAGCATAGTGTTTTGGAGTCCGCACACTGGAGAAACAAACAATCATGCGATTCTGTGTAAGAACATGTTAAGACTGAAGACTATTTTGCCTATAGCCTAATGATCATATAACCTTGCAAGTGTAATATGAAGTTATGTTGTAGTACGAAACAACTGCATGAGTAATGATATAGTCTGTACGTCCCAAAGGCAAATAAACAGCCTAAAGTATATGTGGCTGTACTTTGGCCAGCAAAGTCAATATGTGTACATATAAAGTCAGTAGTGGCATTGCTGCGTGTACCTGGGTAGATAATTCCTGGGAGGTTTCATGTGAATTTTCATGGTGATGCTTTGGTGCAAATGTGTCGAAGAGGATGTGAGCAACATTTTATTGCTCTGTCAGAACAGAAATAATACAACTGAATTCTAAAACCTCAATTTGTATCTTCTGAAGTCCTCCTTGCCAACGCACTGATGGAATCCAAGCTGCACAGCTTTATCTAAATCACAGACCTGTACTATGGAATACTGTACGTGCCTAAAAAATGGGACGGTTATCAGCTTGGTGAAATTAATAATTCAGCAAGTACATCAAGGGAGGCAACACTAAGAGATGCAACAAAATTTACAGCAACACGGAGCAGAGGCTGAGTAAATCAGTATGGCATTACGTCCTGTAGGCTATACAGCGATGAGCATGAACACTGGGAATTAAATGAGGAGGCAACAGAGGCACGGTGGGTCAAAACCACGGCTGTGCACCTTGCCGTTGGGGACCATGCTGGCCTCGCCTCTGTAGGTAGGCAAGTCCACACTACATCGGAGGTAAAGAGTGAAGGTTGGAGTCGTAGTTGGAGGCCAACACCAAATGGTCCGCACCATCGGAGGTCCTGTTTGAGATAGATAGATCGAATCGAATCAAATCCGTCTAGAGAGGCAAAGACAGAGAAGGTTGGACTCACAATTCCATGGCCGGGAGCATGGACGCGTCAAGAGAGGGAAGGACAGAGGTAAAGGCGGAGTGGACGACCGACGAAGAGGCGTCGGGCGACGCGAGGGGGGCCAGGCGCTGCGGGGGCCACCGGCGAGGGTCGCCCGCACCGCGCCGCGCCAGGAGGCGGGCACCGCCGGCGCGCGTCCGTGCGGCTGCGCTACGTCGCACAGCCAGAGAGTGGCGTCGGGCCGTCCGCCTGCAACGCGCGGGGACGGACGCGCCTAGCGCCTCCCGCTGCGGCGGGGATTTTTTGGTGGGCATCGGTGGGTCTGGGGAAGGGATAAGGCCGTCGGTGGGTCTGGGGAAAGGATAAGGCCGAGCCAAGGAACAAGCGGGGCGCAGCGGCCGCACGGGAGCGTGGCGGGCATCTAGCGCAGGAAGAAAGGATCGGACGGCCAGGGATGGTTTGCTGTGGATGAATGAACAGGATTTTGAGTCTGCGAGACGGAGTGGCGCTGTAGCTATCATCACCAAGGTTAGAGATCTTTATATATATATATATATAAGCTCGCATCAGTACCGTTGTAAAAGCATATATGAAAAAGAATTCTTCAACTTACAAATAATTCCTAAGTGAATTCCCCATCAACGTCGACTGCAGTGGTTTACTCATAAAAAACTGATTAGACTACCTCAACCATCACACACATACCAGTGTCTCCGCGGCTCTGCTTTCCGAGCCCGCTCCCTCCGTCCCTAAATAATCGTCATTTTTGTTTTCATGTCGGAAATTTGATTGAATTTATAGAAAATATGTGCAATATTTATGTCTCCAAATAAATTTATTATAAAAATAGATTCAACGATATATCTAATGATATTAATTATATATCATAAATATTAATATTTTTTATATAGAACTAGTCAAAGTTATTTATCGGGAAGCGAGAACGACAGTTATTTAGGGACGAAGAGAGTAGCTTACACTAGTATTCAGTTTTTTCAAACGGTAATGCTACAAACAGGACGTCCGACGCCAGCGACTCCCTCCAGACAAACGCTTGACGTGATTTGCACCACAACTTTGCCTTTTTTATTCCTTGCTCATTTCCATGTCTCTTATTCTCATCTGGACGCCGCGCCTCGCTCCACTCGCTGCTGCGGCGTTCTCCCACCGTGCCCCAGACCCTGCGCCACTTGCTCGTTCGCTCCTGCGCCGTCGCACGCCCCACCTGCGCCGCTCGGTCCTCGCTTCGGCCGTGCGCTACGCCACCTGCTCCCTCTCGTAGCGCGCGTCGCCCGCCAGGCTGAGCCAAGGCCAGTGCTGCTGGTGCTGGATGGTGGTGGTGCTCGCGCGCCACCACTGGTGCTAGTGCTGGTGGTGCTCGCGCGCCGCCGCTCGCCGCCGGATCCCACCCCGATGACCGGAATTGACCGGCCCCATCCTTCCACTCTCCTATGTTACAAATGTATGTTTCAAGTGTTTCAGATGTTTCAGAGGTATGTTGCAATTGTTACATATGGATGTTGCAAAAGTAGATCATGTTGCATATTTTTGCAAGTGTTTTCGGTTATGTTGCAACAAGTGTTTTATCTAGAGTTGTATATGTTTCACACACATGTTGCAAGTGCTTTATATAGATGTTGCATATGTTTCACACACATGTTGTCAAGTGTTTTATCGGAATGTTGTATATGTTTCACACATATGTTTCAACAGTATATTTCAAATGTTTCATTTGTATCCGATGTATGTTGCATCCAAGTGTTTCATGTTGCAAGTGTTTCATAGGGGCACGATGAGTGATGGGCGGACGACCCAGGCGCCGGGGGATGGGGCACGACAGAGCTGGGGACTGACAGACGGGGGCGCAGCGAGCTGGGGCCGGCTCCCGAGTCTTGCCCACGCGGAGAAAGAGAAGGCCGTCAGAGGGAAGGAGGGGGCGCAGGGACGAGGCAGGGTGCACGTGCGAGGTGGGGACGAGGCGGACGGGGGCAGGCTGCACGGCCATCCATCCGGACGCAAGGAGTGGCGGGCGCAGGTCGCCAGCGGTCCCCACATGCGCGAGCCCCCGGGTGGGCGCGTGAAATGTAGGCACAGTTGGGGGCGCGGAGTGTAGGGGCGACTGTTAATAGCAACTATATCCTTAGCATGAGTGCATGACAATAACATCACGTCTGATCATGAGAGGTGGGAATCTTTTGCTTTATCGAACAATGAATTTGTTACCAGCAACAAGCGTGGCCTTGACTCTTTTCTGTCAGAGTTTCTTGATTCCAAATGGGGACTAGTGGACACGCCTGAATCAAAGTGAAGTTAAGAGTTCAGTAAAGTCAAGAGTAACAAGCTGTGGTGCATGGTTAATAATGATATGGGTCATTAGAGGCCGTTTCTTTTTCCACCCTCACCTTCTCTCTGATCTTCTCAGAGTCTCTCTTATCAAATCCATGGTGACTCGGACTCCCTCCCTACCACCAGTCGGCCATATTGCGTTGCGCGCCTGAGGTGGCACGCTAAGCGCTGAGCAGTTGTGCGTGGGCAAGACGTGTGGCATGGGCAAGACACGTGGCGTAGGCTGATCTTCTCAGAGAGAGGGCTGCACGCAGGGGTCGTTGGCGCATGTGGGGAACAATAGTGTGGGAGATCGCAGCGTTGCTCGGAACGGGTCGTGATCGAACTTTGACGTTGCCAAGCTCCAGGGCGCAGTTGCCAAGCTCCACCATACCGTCCGACGGATCAATATGAGATCGGCGTTTTTCAAAGGCGCAGTACCACTTAACTGTAACCTAGTCCACAATAAAAAAAATTAACCCACGGTACAAAATAAACCAAATTTATTATTATGTAGTAGATACTGTCAGAGGTCACGTCGTCTAGACGCTCAAACCTCCCACTAAGAGATATAAAAGTATTCCAGGGTGAATGGCTAGCGCATAGAAGTTCAGAAAGATGACATGTTCGGACACAGCTCCGGAGCCTCCTCCGTCACACGCGCGAATGCAACTCCCGCGCCTCCTCCGTCACGCGTCCCACGGGAAAAGGCCACGCCACCAACGGCCCACTCGTCCATGCCCATGCATGCGTGGGGACCACCCAAGCCCGCTCCTTTTCACGCGCGCATGCGCATAGCAGCAGCACCACCAGCAGGCAGCGCGGTTACGCGCCCACATGCACGTAGCAACAGCACCAGCAGGTGCACACAACAGCACCAGCACCAGCACCAGCATGCGGCACGTTCACACGCTCGCATGCACATAGCAGCACCAGGGTAGGCACGGTGACCCATGCAGCAGCAGTAACAATATACTTTTGAAACATACGGTGATCCACACAGTAGCAGCAATACCACACCATTGCAATATGTGGATGCTCCGCGAGATCTACTCACTCCGTCCAAAAAAGAATGCAACTAGGGTATCCGTGCCGGTCAATATCGCTTAAATTTGACAAAATTTATAGTAAATGGTTTTATCATTTATGTCTCCAAATAAACTTATTATGAAAATAAATTCTATAACAAATCTAATAGTACTGATTTTGTGCCATGAATGTTTGCACTTTTTATATAAATTTTGTAAAAGTTCAGACTGTTTGACTCTTAAAAAATGAGAATTGCATTCTTTTGTGGATGGAGGGAGTACTTTTGAAACGTCCAAATGAAACACTTACAACATACATATGAAACAGATGAAACACTTGAAACATGCGGTTGAAACATGCATGTATAGCTATAGCAACATATGTAACATCTAGATCTACTTTTGCAACATCCAGATGAAACGCTTACAACATAAAGTTTGAAACATCTGAAACACTCGAAACATATGCTTGAAACATACGTGTATATCCATAGTAACATATGCAATATTCAGATGAAACACTTGAAACATACATCTGACCTAAAACACTTGAAACATAGGCTTGCAACATGCATATATTGTCATTGCAACATCTGCAACATCCTATATCTACTTTTGCAACATCCAAACAAAACGCTTGAAACATAAGTCTGAAATGTCTGAAACACTTCAAACACGGCGTCGCAGGCAGCCACAGCCTACCTGGTGAGAAACTACGGTATCCAGCAACCTCGGGTACGTCGCTCCGCACGCTTGCGCCCGTCGGCGTGGCCCGTCGCTCCTCAAACGATTCTCCCGCACCTGCTCACGGCCCAAGCTAGCACCCGTCGGCATGGGCCCGTTGCTGCTACTCAAGTGTTGCTGCTCGCTTGGCTGCAGTCATCTAGCGTCGTCCGCTCATGGGGGATGGGGGTGCGACAAGGCGGAATTAGCCCGGCTAGCACAAGATGTAGGTGCAGCGGTGGCGCCGGGAGTCATTACTACTTGTTGCTGGTGGAGGAGGGATGCCGGTCGCCGGGTACGAACGGAGAAGAGAGAGGTAGAAGCAACCGGCGAAGATTAGCCCGGCCGACGCGAGTTGCAAGTCATACGACGACAACAGCGGAGTCATTGCTTGGGATTTGGGAGTGCCTTTCTAGCTTGGCATGTGCGTTGTGAGGCAGAGTAGGGATTTTTTAAGAGAGATGGGGGCTGGTCCACTGTGCAGGCTTGGGAATCGCATCCGAACGGACGGACACCCGTGGCCGAGCATTATCGATAAAAAGTATGTTTAAACTCTATCCGTAACTCCCCGTTACAACTCGAACCCATTTATAACTACACCGTACCCATATACTAGATACATGCATAACTTGATACCCTTTTACTTTGTTAGAGCATCTCCCATAGACAGAACATCTCATTTTTCCTAAGTCTGAGATAAAGAAATCTCAAAATACAGGAGATGGATGTTGTATCAGTTCCTCTTTATTCCTCTCCGGACACATGTGACCTACATGTAGCGGGTTACTATTTCTCTTTCTTTTCCTTCTCTCCTCTCTTCTTCAACCATGTGATAGTGTGAGCGCAGCCTGACTATGGCTGGATAACTCGGCTCGACTCATTTAGCTCGCAAGCCAGGCAAAAAAAACATAAAAAATTTAATTTTATATATTTATTTAAAGCTTGAAAATAGTAATAATACAGAAATAACCCATTTATAAGCCTTAAATCAAACAAATAAATTAATATGTACTGACATATATACAAGTATAACAATATACTACAGTCCAAACATACATCAATAGCCTGCACTCTATATTTATATATATAATGCATCCATAATTCATTATTAAGGATCTATACATCTATTTAAAACAAAGTGATAAAATTATAGTAATCCTGAATTTGCAGGTCTAGGTCCAGGTCCAGCCATCAATCAACCAATTATAAAGTGCAACGCGTCAACAAGCTATACAAAACTAATATAAGTTTAAGGCAAATAGTTTTGGCTCGTTAGGCTCGCAAGCCAACTCGAGCTGGCTGGCTCGTTAACTATACGAGCTAAAATGCTGGCTCAGTTCACTGAAAATATAAACGAGCTGATCCGAGCCGAGCCACTAACAAGCCAAGTCGAGCGAGGTACCGAGTGCGAGTTTTTTGCCCAGGCCTAAGCCTAACGATATGTGCGTGTGGAGGACGCGGTTGGCACTGGGGCGCAACGGGCAGCGACTAGCGAGGTGGGCCGTGGGCGAGGCCTGGTGACTAACAAACGACAGGTGGTAGAAAAACAGCCTCTAGTAGGAAAGGGAATGGGTGAGCAATCCCCTTTGTAGGTCTTCTTTGATGTAGTGGGATTCGTCTTAATCGATATATGTTAGGTGGATTGAAGTAAACTTGAACTAATTTTCACTCGAATATATGTGGATTGAGATGAACTCGGCAATATCCAAACGAGATTGAGAAAAAAAAGTTTGGAAAAGAGGATTAGAAAGGGATCTATTGGAGCTTGTTTTTCCAAGGAAAGAAAAAAAGTTTGGAAAAGAGGATTAGAAAGGGATCTATTGGAGCTTGTTTTTCCAGGGAAAGAGGATGGATTTTCTGGAACAACTGTAGATAGATGCTCTTGCCAGTTGCCACGCGATTTCTGAGGCGAAAAGCAATCATGCTCTCAGTGGCCGCCGGGGTCCAGTCACCACCACCAACTCACAAAGCAAACATCGTCCGGTCCTCAAGTCGCAATCTCCTTCCGCTTTGCATCCGATCCGGCAATCTTTCTCTCTTTTGTTTTCTATGGCAAGTGCGGTGTGGACATTCACTCCCCTCTCTCCGTTCGTCTCCATGGGCGTGAGAAGTGAGCAGCAGTGACCATTGACCACCGCGCACAACCCGACTAGGGGAGGCTCTCGTCGCCGACGACGACGCGACCGAGGTAATGAGGATGATCTCGGCCGGAATCCTGTTTCTCCTTCTCGTTGGGTTCGACCACCTGCTCATTTTCTTCATCACCTGCCTCAGATCTGCAGGCCTCTGCATCCTGGAGCTGGACCCCCGAAGAACCCATCTCCTCTTTCTCGTTGGGTTGTAGCCTCGCCGCAGTTGAGTTCACAGCCCGACTAGGGGAGGCCTCTCGTCGCCGACGACGACGCGACCGAGGTAATGAGGATGATCTCGGCCGAAATCCTGTTTCTCCTTCTCGTTGGGTTCGACCACCTGCTCATTTTCTTCATCACCTGCCTCAGATCTGCAGGCCTCTGCATCCTGGAGCTGGACCCCCGAAGAACCCATTTCCTCTTTCTCGTTGGGTTGTAGCCTCGCCGCAGTTGAGTTGAGGTACTTAATCTGCTTTGGTTTAAGCCCAACACGCACAATCCTGTTTTGGATTTGTGAAACTCAATGTAACCGCTTGCTTTCAATTTCATCCGCAGGGGTTTAGGCAAGAGTTTCTTTGACATAATGAGTGGGATGGAGGCTGCTTTAGCATCTGGAGTGTTGAAGGTTGCAGGTGACAAGCTAGTTTCACTGTTAGCCACTGAGTTTGCTGCCATAACCGGTGTACAAAGAGATCTCTCCGAGCTCCAGGATATACACGCAGAGATTACAGGCTGGCTGTCGGCAGCACGTGACAGAGCAATACAGAGTGAGCCACAGTCTCTCTGGGTTGTAAAATTGAAAGATGTGGCTTATGACATTGACGATGTACTACAAGAAGTCCAGCTAGAAGCTGAGAAACAGAAGATGGAAAGAGATGATGACAAGAGTGCTATAGCTGGCTGCTTCTGTGCAAAACCAAAGGCATTTGCATTCCGATACAAGATGGCTCATAAGATCAAGGCAATCAAGGTGAGATTTGCTGCAATCGTCAAGCAAAGAAGTGATGTCAATACTTTAGTTCCAAGGGATCAACATGTTGGTACTAGCTACAGGACAGTTGGAAAAATGTACTGGTTGAGCGAGGTTCCGGAGTCCGAAATACCCTGTAGGGATCAAGAAAAGGATGCAATCATATCTAAGCTTGTAGAATGTAATGCTGGAGAGAACAGCATGGTAGTTTCTATCGTCGGATTAGGGGGGTCAGGCAAAACTACTTTGGCCAAACACATTTGCCATGACGTCAAGATAAAGGAGCACTTCGGAGATGAAATATTCTGGGTCCATGTGTCTCAAGAGTTTGATTTTGAGAAGCTCAACGGCAAGCTATTTCAAACAATTGTTGGAGATAATTCAGATCGTCATCCCCCGCAGCACATGGCCCAAAAAATCTCCGAGAAGTTGAGCAATAAGAAGTTTCTTCTTATCCTTGATGATGCTTGGCATGAGGACAGACATGACTGGGAACAGTTCATGGTGCAGCTAAAATGTGGTGCACCTGAAACAAGGATTATGTTAACCACTCGTGATCAAAAGGTTGCAGATGCTGTGAAATCAAGACATACATTTGATTTGGCATTCTTATCAGAGTCTGAGAGTTGGAACTTATTCCTGAAGGGTTCTGGATGGGCAGAGCAAGATTTGAGCTCCGATTATGTACAAGTCGGAAAAGAGATTATCAAGAGATGTGGTGGGGTGCCGCTAGCAATTCGAACTCTTGGAGCAGTCCTTCGTGACAAGAAGCAAATAAGTACGTGGAGGGCCATAAGAGATAATAATTTATGGAATGTTCCGAGGATAAATGACAGAGTGTTTGCATCCTTGAAGTTGAGCTATATTCACTTGGCAGATGAACTGAAGCAGTGCTTTACATTTTGCTCCATATTCCCAAAGGGCTATGGAATCCAGAAAGATCGTTTGATTGCCCAATGGATAGCTCATGGATTCATCAATGCAATGAATGGAGAGCAACCTGAAGATATCGGAAGAGACTACTTAGATTCTCTTGTAAAAGTCAGGTTTCTTCAGGAAGCTTATGGGAGCTGGAATACTGATATATACAACATGCACGATTTGATCCATGATCTCACTCGACAGATACTAAAGGATGAACTGGTGACTTGTGTGCCAATTCATACAACAGAAGAATTTACTCATAGGTATAGATATTTATCTTTGACTTCATTCACTGAGAATGTTGACAAGGGCTTATTTGACAAGGTCCGTGCTTTATATATCTCTGACAGTAAGCCATCTTTTGATACCACAGTGAAGAATAGTTGTTGTATGCGCAGTGTTGTTTTGGACTATGCAATTGATACTCCGTTTTCACTATTCATATTAAAGTTTGAGTATCTTGGGTATCTTGAAATCCACAATGTTAGTTTTACAACAGTTCCAGAAGCTATCTCGAGGTTTTGGAACTTGCAGTCACTCCATTTTGTTAACTGCAAAGGTTTTGTGACATTACCTGAGTCTGTTGGAAAGCTTCGGAAGCTAAGGACTCTAGAGTTGCGTTGCATTACTGATCTTGAGAGTTTGCCTCAGTCCATTGGTGACTTTTATGTTCTTCAGTCCTTGCAACTATATGCCTGCACGAAGCTCCGAGAGATACCAAGCTCTCTAGGTAGAATTGGAAACCTATGTGTACTTGATATAGAGCGTTGTTCATCTCTGCAACAACTACCGTCAGACATCATTGGGGAGTTCAAAAACTTGCGTACTCTGAACCTTTCTGGAACCAAAGTTACCATGCTACCTCAATGGGTTACATCGATTGATACTCTAGAATGTATTGACCTTGAGGGATGCAAGGAGCTACGGGAGTTGCCTAATGGCATAGCAAACTTGAAAAGGCTTGCAGTTTTGAACATATGGGGTTGTAGTAAACTGTGCTGCTTACCATCAGGATTGGGACAGCTGACCCGTTTAAGAAAGCTGGGGTTGTTTGTTGTTGGGTGTGGTGCAGATGATGCGAGGATCTCAGAGCTAGAAAACCTTGATATGATAGGTGGTTGCTTGAAAATTACCAACCTTAAGTATTTGAAGAATCCAAGTGATGCAGAGAAGGCTTGCTTGAAGCGGAAGAGTAGCATACAAAGCTTGCTGCTGAACTGGTCTTTAAGTGATACCGAAGAAGAGTTGGTATCAGATATGGAACATGATTGGGGTGTGCTGAACGCTCTTGAGCCACCATCGCAAATTGTGTGCTTGGGTATCTATGGTTACAGAGGCCCCTGCTTGCCAGGATGGATGATGAAGCAAAATGATTCTTCATATTGTGAAGGTGGCATAATGCTGAAGCAAACTACTGCATCCCATTTCCTTCGTTTAACTTCGTTAATGCTGGAAAGATTTCCAAACTTGAGGCATATGAGAGGATTTGTTGAGTTGCCTTCACTGAAGGACCTTGGGCTGGGGGAAATGCCTAATTTAGAGGAGCTGTGGACTACATCAAGTGGTTTTGAAACTGGGGAGAAAGAATTGGCAGCACAATATCCTTTCCCTGTCCTGTCCAGTCTACAAATATGTGGCTGCCCGAAATTAAATGGGAGCCCCTACTTGCCACCATCGTTGGAGCATATGGCTTTAGACAGAAGCAATGTGCAGCTGCTATCCACAGGAAGGTTCTCCCATCAGCTGCCCAGCATGCATGTGTTGGTCCCTCGCCTCAAGAGTCTAGTGCTAATCGAAGTTAAAGGATCATCATCTGGCTGGGAACTGCTGCAGCACCTCACTAAGCTGAAAGAGTTGTCTATTTACAGCTGCAATGACCTGGCACAGTTACCAGAGAGCATGCGGAACCTCACCTCTCTCGAGCGTCTCTGCATCGAAGGATGCCCCGCCGTTGGCACGTTGCCTGACTGGCTTGGAGAACTGCATTCTCTGCGACACCTTGAACTGACTATGGGCGATTTGAAGCAGTTCCCAGAGGCGATTCAGCACCTCACCTCGCTTGAACATCTCGACATGTCATCAGGTCCTGCACTGACGGTGCTGCCGGAGTGGATTGGACAACTCTCTGCGCTTCGTTCGCTTTTTATCCAGCATTTCCCTGCCCTTCAATACTTGCCCCAATCCATACAACGCCTAACTGCTCTCGAGGAATTGCACATTAATGGTTGCCCTGGTTTGGCGGCGCGTTACAAGCTAGGGGCAGGGCCTGACTGGCACCTTGTCAGTCACATTCGTAGTGTGTGTATATTTGATTTGCTGGGGTAGGGAGGAGCAGGTCTTCAAAACACATACTACACGTGAATGCGGCAAATGCAACCGTTGGTACATTCTGCTGCCTGTAAAGACTACTACCGGTGCATGCCTCCAGCCACGTTGCCATTAGATGCCGGCCACGCACCCAGGTTCTAGAACCACCGATGCACACTTCCCCAAACTGCGTCACGGCCTCTGCCTTGCGCGCCCCTGCACCAGCGGCAGTGCGACCCGGCCACCGGCTTGCCTCCTCCAGATCCCCTCGCCCTCACGCGGCCACCGCAGAGCACCGAACCAGCGTTCGGCCATCTCCCTCGCGCCGCCCCTGGAGCTGCGGCAGCACATGGCCGTCGACCAAGCGTCCGGCCATCTCCTTCGCATGGCCCCTGCACCAACGTCCCCTCCACCTCAGGTATGCTATACCTTTTTCTTCTTCTTCTTTTTTTCCCTCAGATGTTAATGTACGGGTGACTGTATGTGCAATTGGAAGTCACTGTCGACTGTATATAGCCCTCTAAATTTTTCGTTTAACAGATCCGTTATGATTCAGGTGCATAATCTCACTCTACCACACCTAATTGGGGACAGCATGCCATTCTGCTCGCTAAGTTCGTGATAAAGATGGTATTGAACTGCCGAGTGCTATTGCAAAATTGTCAGCTTTTGCTGACCATTAATAACTGTGGTGAGTCTTATTTTCCCTATTAGTTATTTGCGCAAGGTTTGACATAAGTTCTCTACGTAATGAATATTTTGAATTCCTGAGTAAAGGATTAACTGATGTAGACATGTATTTTATTTCCCCCCTCAAATGTTAATGTACAGGTGACTATGTGCAATTGGATGTCAATGTCAACTGTATGTAGCCCTCTAAATTTTCCGTTTAACAGATCCGCTTACCATTGCTACGATTCAGGTGCATAATCTCACTCTACCACATCTAATTTGGGACCGTATGCCATTCTGCTCGCTAAGTTCCAGATACAGATGGTATTCAAGTGCTGAGTGCCATTGCAAAATTGTCAGATTACGCTGACCATTAATAACTATGGTGAGTCTGTTAGTTTCCCTATTAGTTATTTGCGCAAGGTTTGAGACATAAGTTCTTTACATAATGAATATTTTGAATTCCTGAGTAAAGGATTAACTGATGTAGACATGTATTTTTATATTTCTTCAAATTAATATAGATATTTATACATTGTTGTCAGAATCATATGATAATTTAGTTATTTCAATGAGGACGTCACTTTTTTTTTTCCTGGGTTCTACTTACAGTCACAAAATTAAATCATCCTTTAATTTTTAGAATATTTAGTTGGCTCAGCTGCTTATATATGTAGTTGGTTGCTGAGTGAGTGGGATGCAGCGCATTCCAGTTCTTCGCTATGTCTATCCTCGCCCATGTGTAGCAGAGTGCCATTGCAAAATTGTCAGATTATGCTGACCATTAAGAAGTGTGGCGAGTCTGATATTTTTCCTATTAATTATTTGCACACAAGGTTTGACATGAGTTCTTTAGATAATGAATAATTTCAGTGTGGTAAGTTTGTTTATGCATGTTGGTGCGCTGCTATGTTATGGAGATGCTTACCTTCCAATTCCATTGTGCATTCTGCTTCCATTATTTAGTGTGAAGCTACATAGCCTAATTTGTTAGCCTACACTTTAGGGTCATCTCCTACCAAAAAGATGCTAAATACCACACCGAGAAGCATTGAGGCGCCGTTGTATGGTGCTTCTAGCATTGAGGTGCCGTTGTATGGAGCGGCTTCCATGATACCGCCTCTCCTCATGGTATTCACATCTGTTTTTTCCTTACGTATTTATGCCATGTGTGATGCATGTTCAACTGCATTATCTTCTAGACTTCTTCAATCGATCCATTGCCTTTTCGTCCTTTTTGCAGAGTTCCCAACATCTGAAACATCTGTTACTTCTACAGCGGGTCGCAGATGTACGCCATTTCTGAAGAATGACGGTCAGTTAATTAACTGTGCATTTGCTGCTACGTCTAATCATTTGGTTCCTTACTACTCCAGAATTTACATTGACAAAACAGATTTTCCACATCCACATATATCCTTTGTTCTGTTCGACTTGCAAAGTCAAGTGCTTCTACCATAGATTTCTGCAACACTACATCATCAGTTACCGTCCTTCACTCTTCCATAGGTTCATATGTTTCTGCTGGCCAACAAAAAAATTGCTTTGCATGTTTCTATTGGGTAGAGGAAAAAATGGTGCTCACTGGATTTAAATACAGTACAAGTTCCATGTTGCCATAGCTAAAACAATGTTCATTATCCACAATCCTAGGTATCTTAAACTATCTTATCATTGCTATTAGTATTTTCCAATGACCGTATTGATGCATTTATGCTTATTTGCGTCTCATGATGATTTCATCCTATGTACTTGGGTATATCATGGACACACTTCTACATGATCATTGTGTCAACATTCTACTATTCTACAAACTTAGTGTTTTCTCTATTTAATGACTCAGGCCCCATTAAAGTGCACCACGTTTCGTCGCCTCATCATCACCCAAGCTACTTGATGCCTACCATGCCCGTAGACATGGCTACAGTGTTCCATCCTGGACGGCAAGAGACCAATATGGCGATTAGTTTCGTTCTGTTGGGCTATTCAAATTCTTTCCATTCACTTCCTATTGCAACCAGTGTTTTTAAATGTTGGTTACCAGAATAAACACATACTCGTCACCCTAGAGGAGTTTAGGAGGCAATCTTAGTTTGGTTTTGTAGACCAAGGAATTGTAGCTTGATCCATATCTTACAGTTATTTTTTCGATTGGCCTGCGCTTCTGGGTTCCTGCTAGTTAGTTATATTGTCATGCCCATCAACCTACACTCATATACAGACTAGTAATTATAACTAGCAAGGTGGCCTGCTCAAATAGCGCGGGTAGCTAGCTTTAGATATATATTTTTTTATTATTTTCTTTCGATTCAGCCCAATCCATTTTTTCTTGTTTGTGAGTAAGGGAGCTGAAGCACATGTGTACAGAGTTTGTATGATATATTTGTTGTCTTTGATATCGTAGTTGTTTTATGAAGAGGCATGTGTGGTTTGCATGTATATTTTTCTTTTGACAAAGGATTTAAATTACTTTTTTTTTTGAAAAACCGGGCAGGAGCGCTGCCAAGTGCCAAATCATTTAAGAAGGTAGAAAGTCCACGTCTTACAGGGTGCTGTTAAATAGAAGGAAGAAAAGCACAGTACACATGGGAAACAGGAGAGAGGTGATTCATTAGTCAATCCAAGGGCGTCCACAGGCCTGTCAACGCAGCGCCATTTCTTCTCTTGCTGGAGCAAACACCTGAGCTGGAGTTCTTGCTGATCCTTCAAAAATTCTCCGATTCCTCTCTTTCCACACATTCCATGCACAGTACAAGATGCAAGCCGCAGTTGTTTTCCCATATATACCTATATAATAGTGCTTGCTCAGTTTGTATTTGTCTTTTTGAACCATTGTTGCCAAGTGGCATAGAATTTGTCAAATAGGTTGAAATTGGTGAATCTCCAGGTCTTCTTAAACAAAAAGCCAACAAATATTATCCAAACGCCTACAAAGACTAGGATTCCATTTCAGTCATGGCATCTTGATTCCATTTGACGGGATCTTCTTGTACTGGCTGTTCTCCAGGACAAACCTTTGGAAGTGGGTACACACAAAGACTAGGATTGCCAATGTACATTGAAGCAGGATCATCTGCCTTGAGAGTGTCTAGCTGATGTCCTGAGGGTATTCTTCCTGATAGGTTATTGTAGGACAAATTTAGATAGCACAGCGAAGTCATTCGATATGCTCAAAGGAATTTGGCCATCAAGTTGGTTGTTGGACAAGTCGAGAGACTCCAATGATTGTAAATTGCCAATCTTATATGGGATATTTCCACTTAATAAGTTTGATGATAAATTCAGATTTATCAGTCCAATATGTGAATATATTTCTTGTGGAATTTGCCCGACTAATCGGTTGCAAGATAGATCAATGCTCATAAAAAAATATGGTATTCTTACTATACCCAAGCACTTGCCCTTTAATTACTAGTGATAAGGTATCGTTAGACAGACCAACTTCAGAGAAACATATACCCAGATTGATAAACTTCTTGGAAAGGATTTTCTGTCGAGGCCACAACAGTGGTAGTCAGGGCCTTCAAGTTCACAAGAGGTTGTGGTATGCCCCCTGAAAACTTGTTATTTGCTAGATCAAGAACACGAAGAGAATAAAGCTTTGTTGTTTCAACTGGAATATGACCATAAAAGTTGTTATTTCTTACCCGTAACATTACCAATATAGGCATAGCCTCACTTATCCACATAGGCAACTTTCCACTAAATCTGTTTAGAGTTAGGTCGAGGAACATAAGATTTTGGCATTGTTTTAGGCATAAAGGAAACTGATCTGAAAGGCTATTATTATTATTTAGAAGGAGGGTATGGATTTGTAAACCATAAGAATTTGTGGTACGGGCCCTTGAAGAGCTGTTGCTAGATGGATTCCGTTGTCTCAACTCTTTTGCACTGCAATTAGGTAGTCCCCGTGTATGCAAGTTGTTTGAAAGATCTAAGACCCGTAGTTGAGGACACTGACAAATTGAGTTTGGAATAATCCCTGTTATACAATTGGAGAACAGAATTACAATTTGTAAATATGGAGCTCCAAAATCTGATGGTAGATGTCCATTTAAAGAATTTTTGGAGATTGTTTGGTCGAAAACAGAACGAAGACATAAATAAAAATAATGTAATGCAAGGGAGACATATGCACACGTTCAAGAACCACATATTTCATTAATTCTTTCTTGAATATACAAAATACATGATCAACGAAAAAAATGTCTTCTTCCGTCTTCAGCGTCATGCTTAAGGAGAGGTCTGACTTATAGGAAAATTGCGTAGTCCGCCGATTCCCGGGGCCTGTTGGGCGCGTCCGGTTAATTATATCCGCAAGACGAGCTTGCGAAAAACCTCGGATTAAGTTGCGCTTTATGGTCGTCAAATATTCAATTGATCGTAGTCAACCATATGCGATATTTATATGGCATAACAATAATATGGGTGGCTTTATGTCGCCGAAGCTCGGCGCCGAAGCTCGGCCGTGACATCACCATCGCCATGTCGGAGTAAATGGAATATGTTGATAATGAAGGGGATGACTTTCGCCTCGTCGGTGTCCAGTCATGTACGCCGGCCTTCATTAACACGGACGTATATAAGTTGCCTTTGCCTCGTCGGTGCCCAGCAACGATGTGTCCAATCCCATTAATTGGGACGTGTAGATGGAGTAGTGACCTCGCCTCGGTGGCACTTGGCTAGAGTTCCGTCTAGCCTCGTCGGTACTAGACGTAGATGATCACATATAGTAGAAAATCCGCAACAAATTAGCGGTATAAGTATTGCTTGGACGATGCTCTCTCATGAGATCAAATCGACAGCCTCCCGGCGTCGGTATTTTATAACGAAACGAGGCATTCTCGTCTCGTGTGTCTCGAGCGGGGCAGTGCTGACTCACGCGTCCTCAACACGGCGAGTTTCTACCCCACGGAGGCGGAGCTCGCGCCAGACAGATATCATATCAAATCATCGAGCTCAGTGAGGGCGACCCCTCGCTGTAATTACCAGCGTCCCGAGCTCGTAAAGCAATCTGATCTGGCCAATACGGCCACTTCGCCGAGTTCGGAAGATCAAGCCAATACGACCTCTTCGCTATCGTAGAAATAATAGGGATCAGGCCAATACGACCTCTCCGCCATCGTAGAAATAATAGGGATAAGGCCAATACGACCTCTTCGCCGTCGTAGAAATAATGGAGCCAATAACTAGCTCGAAGTATATGCATCTTACGAGCAATTGCTCATGCTCACGATCAGAGATAGCCGCCATCAGGCGCTTTGCTATCCAGATCAGAAAAATAGCCATCTATATGGCTAGTAGGGAAGCACAAGTTGCCATGATAGTCGATGGTTCTCCAACTCATAGCAGATGTATACGTGCAGCAGCGCGACCGCCGTCCGGCAAGAGGATGTTTCGGCGCAGGACTTGAGCGTGCAGCCGAACGCAAGATGCGGATGCGTATGGCATGTAGCAACTAGCAGGGAGTCGGCATCTCTTCTTGACACGGCATCCTCTCCGAGCAGCAGGGCGCCGGCGTGTATATGCGGAAGCCCCGGCTCTTAGGGGGCCTCGGCTGTTTATATAGGGGAGAGCAAGCCGGGCGTTTGCCCCTCAACCAAGCAAACATGTATAGATTAGATTGAAATCCTACCTGTGGGGTTATCGTGAAGAGCCTGGACTACTTCGCGTCAGCCTTGCTTCTATCCAGCCTGTTAATGGCATCTCAGATATCTGCATTCTGCAACATGCTTTAAATAATTTCGATATAAATTCAACATATCGTGAATCTGATAAGGAAAATAATTCATCCTGACGTGTGACCATAGGTTAACCCCATCAAATAATTCTTCATGGCCCAAGAAGTCAGGATCAAACTCATGGCGCCTACAAAAGTGCTATACATTTGCACGACTATTTCACAATAATGGCCTTGGTTACTTTACGTAGCAGGTATTAAATAATTATATGCCAAAATTTCGTCATACAGAGATGTCCAATAACACAATGCTCCTTGGTAACTGTGGTAACGGACCACTTAAGTTATTTGACTGGAGATAAAGCTCAGTCACAGCCATGAACTCTAAATTATGCGGTAACTCACCGCTAATACTGTTATAAGAGAGGTCCAAAAGTGTGGCATTAGAAAATGTATTCCAAAACCAATATGGCATCGTACCAACGAGACCTGTATCTGAAATGCCAAGATATAAAATGTTCTTTTGCCATCGAAGCCAATTAGGAACTTGGGGTCCCAAATGACACGACGAAAAATATGCCGTGTCCAAGTTGAACGGAGGTTTCCAATCCCAGTCCACCATGACTTGAAGGTGAGTATCAGACAAGTCAATGTACTTCAAATTCGTCAAACCAGAGAAGTGTGATCTTCTGACATCACACCACTTAAGCTGTTACTGCCAATGTACAACTCAGTCAATTGTTTCAATGTTCCAATCTCCGCAGGCACAGAACCGCTCAAGTAGTTGTCGGAGATGTCAAGCATGCTTAAGTTAGTGAGGTTGAGCAGTGATTTCAATGTCATGTCAGTGATGTTGGTCTCCATCAACTATAGATCCTGCATGCAATTTATTCCAGGAACAATTTGGCAGCCTCTCTATTATATCTGTTATATCCCCACCGATACCGTTGTACATGACATCTATCGTCTGTAAACTACATAGGCTTTTCAGTGTTGATGGTATCATCCCCTTGATGTTATTGGCTCCCATGTGAAGAGTCTCTAACATAGTCAAGTTTCAGCTGTATATGTCTAGTCTCTGAAGACTAGTTACATCCCAGTACCAATTGGGTGCAGCAGGACTTTTAAAAGGGTTATGTGAGAGGTGAAGTTTCTCAAGAACCGTAAGGTTATTGCGCAGAAGCGACGGAGCAGAACTGTTAAGTCCACAATTGCTAAGATATAGTACTCTCAAATTTTGAAGGGTGTTGATTGTACGAACCCAGTCAGCCGATACTCTCCACTCATGTCAAGATATGCTCCAATGAGTGAAGACTTGATAACCAAGAAACATCCGATGAATACGCGTATGTGTACGCATACGCATGTGCAAATCTGTACGCATATCCATATATGAAATCGTTGTGAATGTCGAGGTATACCAGATTGGTGAGGTTGCCTAGCTTCGGAGGCACTCGACCGCTGAAATTCATGTTGGATAGGTCGAGATACGCCAAGCTCTTCAGAGAAACCATGAATTCCGGCAGCGGCGTATTGGCACCGAGATGCAGCTGCCGTTGGACATTAGCTCTTCACCGGAGATAGACTGAGATGTGGCGACAGTTGTTGGTGCTAGGAGGGAAAAGAGCAGGAGGCACAGGGGCACTGCAGCTCCATGGAAGGAGGATCCTGGCGTTGCAGCCATTGTGTTGTTCTGGTTGTGGTTGCAGTGTTGGGATGAGAAAGAGAAACTGGCAATATATGGGAGGGCGATGTTCAATTCAATTGGACATTTCTTTTGGTCGCAATGAAATAGTTGCAGCGATGCGTCGGTGTCAAGCCTGAACATGCATCCAAGAGTAGCGCAATCACTTTGGACGTGTTCAGAGACACGTATGCATGACTGAGAATCTACTCGTGCCACGCTTCACGGATGCAGTTCTGCGCCGTCGCTGTTCGGGTTTGGACGTGTCCAGGTGCATCAGTGAGAAAGAAATACAAAGGATACGAAGTCGACGGTGCAAAATGACACTCAAATAAGATTACCCCGGGCACGGACCCACATTATAATTCGTGATGAGGAGAGGAGACAGGAAAACAGAGGTAGCTGAGGTTGAGAAACAGAGGTTCCTGACTGCCACAGATAAGATAAAAAGAAAAGAAAAAGAAACTAAATCGACGGCCGGCAATCTCGTTTTTTTACGTGCAAGCATCTGGCATGACTGCATGAGCAGTGCGTGAGTGGCAAGTAGGGGCAAAACAGAACCGTACCGTACGGCGGCAGCCCGATCTACGCTCCGGTGCTTGCAAAGTTGCAATGCATGACCCTCGCTCCTTACAATGGGTGGTGCCTGACAGAATGTTCAAGTTATGGAATTTCAGATGTCTACTAGTATTTCGTGTATATATAGAGAAAGAGAACCCTCCCTCCCCCCTCCTTTTTTTTCAAAAAAAAAAAAACAGATCGGTTCGTCCTGGGTCGTCAGGTGACGGCTGCAGACACCATCCTCCAGGCCATAACCCCCACATAAGTGATGACTTTTTGCTAGTTAGCAGTAGCACTATAACTGGGCCATAATCCCCACATACGTGCAAGCTATGTGTTACC
The DNA here is from genome assembly GCF_019320115.1 of Miscanthus floridulus. Taxonomy (NCBI): domain Eukaryota; kingdom Viridiplantae; phylum Streptophyta; class Magnoliopsida; order Poales; family Poaceae; genus Miscanthus; species Miscanthus floridulus. The sequence goes on from NC_089596.1 coordinate 8,252,836, forward strand.
CACGACCCATGTCATGAGCCATTGAGCCCCACAGGCTAGTTCTGCTGTACTGCTAGTAGCTAGTACACCTCCTACTGCATGATGAGTAGTTAGAACTGAGCCTTCTCTGCATCCAAAACTTGTTTTCCTACTAAAAATGACATGCAAATATGGGTGAAGCAGCTTTTGAGCTAGGAATTTGTTATGTTGAATATCACCATGTACAACAAACTTACTGCATATTACAAATGCACACAAACCTTGAAGTTCTTCACCCATACAACATGATTAACATACTCTTACACTACATTACATTATTACAACAATATCAAACATTTGTAGTATTATACATTGAGATTTATTATGGTTGCGGATGAAGTGAACCATCCATTACTTAGGATCAAATGCTCCATAATTGAAGGTACCAAGCCAATCAATAGGCGGTGCTTTATTTTCCCCATATACTTGTACAGTGCTTGCTCAGTTTGTACCTTGCTTTCTGAACCATTGTTGCCAAGTGACTACAGAAAAGACATGCACCTTGTCGTACAAATTGTCGAATAGGCTGAAATAGGTGTACCTCCAGGTCCTTTTGAACAAAAGGCCACAAAATATTATCCAAAGACCTACCAAGAATCCCACTGTGAAACAAAGATAGATATCCATTCGAGTCTTTGTCATCTTCATGCCATCTCATGGGATCTTCTTTTTTTGGTTGATCTCCAGGACACACCTTTGGAAGTGGATGCCCACAAAGACCAGGATTGCCAATGTACATTGAAGCAGGATCCTCTGCCCTGAGAGTGTCTAGTTGATGTCCTGAGGGTATTCTGCCAGATAGGTTATTGTAGGACAAATTCAGATAGATCAACGAAGTTAAATTTGTCAAGGACTGAGGAATTTCACCATAAAGTTGGTTGTTCGACAAGTCAAGAGACTCCAATGAATACACATTGCCGATTTTAAATGGAATGTTTCCACTCAATAAGTTTGATGTTAAATTCAGATTTATCAGCCCAAGAAGTGCACCGATTTCTTTGGGAATTTGCCCAACTAATCTGTTGCAAGATAGATCAATGCTCTTAAAAATTAAGATATTCCCCGTGTAGTCAAGCACTTAGCCTTTAGTTGGCAACGAAAGGCTATCACCAGACATTCACATATCACCGCTCCAATAAGAAGAATCGTAAACTTCTTCGAAAGGTTTTTTTTTTAAACAATGGTAGGAGCTCTGCCTTTCAATTAAGACGAATGAAGTTTATATACAAGCAAGGGTAGCCAAGCGTGGCGCCAAACACCATGAAAGGTTACCGACCCACGCAACGCGGCATAGTACACACTACCATGAGTCATCGTTGCCGAGCATAGTTGCAAAGCAGCTAGCAGCTCCGACTTCCCATGGCAAAACCCCGACGACCCATCCTAAGTGTTAGACCAATGGGCCCGAAGCAGGAGGCTGCAACAGGTCATCGTTGCCGAGCTCAACGGCTCCGCGAAGAGCAGCTCCGACTTCCTGCCATGATCCCACGCCCTGCCCGCGGCGATTGCCGAGCCTCTAAAGCTGAAAACCCAGCTGTCGGAGAAGGAGGGTTCGACACGCGTCATCGTTGCCGAGCTACATTCCCTGATGTAGCAGCTCCGACTTCACGATGCAGAACTCGCCGTCTCGCCTCAACCGGGCGCCGGGAGGCGGAGGACATCCGCCGAAGGAGACATCGCGGCCGAGACGAATTTCCACAGCGACGCCTTCAGGAAGGGTACGGCGCCGAATGCGTCGCCGTCGCTCGTCCAGGAATGGACTGGGTTTTCACCCGTGGAAGACATGGCTGGGGGCACAAAAACACGACGCCCCCAACAAGGAAAACGGCGCCCACAGGCGTCGCCGTCGCCAAAGCTTTCGCCCGAGGTGCCCCTAGCACAAACGTTGAGCCAAGATGCTGGACCGTAGCCTGTCGCCACCGTCGTCGTCACTGCCATCCCGCAGACTGCAGTGGTTTACTCATCAAGAACTGATTAGACTGCCTCAACCATCACACACATACCAGTGTCTCCGCGGCTCTGCTTTCCGAGCCCGCTCCCTCCGTCCCTAAATAACCGTCATTTTTGTTTTCATGTCGGAAGTTTGACTGAATTTATAGAAAATATGTGCAATATTTATGTCTCCAAATAAATTTATTATAAAAATAGATTCAACAATATATCTATTGATATTAATTATATATCATAAATATTAATATTTTTTTATATAGAACTAGTCAAAGTTATTTCTCGGAAAGCGAGAACGACAGTTATTTAGGAATGAAGAGAGTAGCTTACACTAGTATTCAGTTTTTTCAAACGGTAATGCTACAAACAGGACGTCCGACGCCAGCGACTCCCTCCAGACAAACGCGTGGCGTGACGTGCACCACAACTTTGCCTTTTTTTTATTCTTTGCTCATTTCCATGTCTCTTATTCTCATCCAGACGCCGCGCCTCGCTCCACTCGCTGCGGCGACGTTCTCCCACCGCGCCCCAGACCCTACGCCGCTTGCTTGCTTGCTCGCTCCTCGCTCCTGCGCCGTCGCACGCCCCACCTGCGCCGCTCGGTCCTCGCTTCGACTGTGCGCTACACCACCTGCTCCCTCTCGTAGCGCGCGTCGCCCGCCAGGCTGAGCCAAGGCTAGTGCTGCTGGTGCTGGATGGTGGTGGTGCTCGCGCGCCACCATTGGTGCTGGTGCTGGTGGTGCTCGCGCGCTGCCGCTCGCCGCCGGATCCCACCCCGATGACCGGAATTGACCGGCCCCATCCTTCCACTCCCCTATGTTACAAATGTATGTTTCAAGTGTTTCAGATGTTTCAGAGGTATGTTGCAATTGTTACATATAGATGTTGCAAAAGTAGATCATGTTGCATATTTTTGCAAGTGTTTTCGGTTATGTTGCAACAAGTGTTTTATCTAGAGTTGTATGTTTCACACACATGTTGCAAGTGTTTTATCTGGATGTTGCATATGTTTCACACACATGTTGTCAAGTGTTTTATCTGAATATTGCATATGTTTCAACAGTATATTTCAAATGTTTCATTTATATCCGATGTATGTTGTATCTAAGTGTTTCATGTTGTAAGTGTTTCACAGGGGCACGATGAGTGATGGGCGCACGGCCCAGGCGCCGGGGGATGGGGCACGACAGAGCTGGGGACCAACAGACGGGGGCGCAACGAGCTGGGGCCGGCTCCCGAGTCTTGCCCACGCGGAGAAAGAGATGGCTGTCCGAGGGAAGGAGCGGGGCGCAGGGACGAGGGCAGGGTGCACGTGCGAGGTGGGGACGAGGCGGACAGGGGTGGGCTGCATGGCCGTCCATCCGGACGCAAGGAGTGGCGGGCGCAGGTCGCCAGTGGTCCCCACGTGCGCAAGCCCCCGGGTGGGTGCGTGAAATGTAGGCATAGTTGGGGGCGCGGAGTGTAGGGGCGACTGTTAATAGCAACTATATCCTTAGCATGAGTGCATGGCAATAACATCACGTCTGATCATAAGAGGTGGGAATCTTTTGCTATTATCGAACAATGAATTTGTTACCAGCAACTAGCGTGGCCTTGACTCTTTTCTGTTAGAGTTTCTTGATTCCAAATGGGGACTAGTGGACACGCCTGAATCAAAGTGAAGTTAAGAGTTCAGTAAAGTCAAGAGTAACAAGCTGTGGTGCATGGTTAATAATGATATGGGTCATTAGAGGCCGTTTCTTTTTCCACCCTCACCTTCTCTCTGATCTTCTCAGAGTCTCTCTTATCAAATCCATGGTGACTCGGACTCCCTCCCTACCACCAGTCGGCCATATTGCGTTGCGCGCCTGAGGTGGCACGCTAAGCGCTGAGCAGTTGTGCGTGGGCAAGACGTGTGGCATGGGCAAGACACGTGGCGTAGGCTGATCTTCTCAGAGAGAGGGCTGCACGCAGGGGTCGTTGGCGCATGTGGGGAACAATAGTGTGGGAGATCGCAGCGTTGCTGGGAACGGGTCGTGATCGAACTTTGACGTTGCCAAGCTCCAGGGCGCAGTTGCCAAGCTCCACCGTACCGTCCGACGGATCAATATGAGATCGGACTCCTGAGCGCCAGCAATTCCGTTTTTCAAAGGCGCAGTACCACTTAACTGTAACCTAGTCCAGAATAAAAAAAAATTAACCCACGGTACAAAATAAACCAAATTTATTATTATGCAGTAGATACTGTCAGAGGTCATGACATCTAGACGCTCAAACCTCCCACTAAGGGATATAAAAGTATTCCAGGGTGAATGGCTAGCGCATGGAAGTTCGGAAAGATGACATGTTCGGACACAGCTCCCGAGCCTCCTCCGTCACACGCGCGAATGCAACTCCCGCGCCTCCTCTGTCACGCGTCCCACGGGAAAAGGCCACGCCACCAACGCCCCACTCGTCCATGCCCATGCATACGTGGGGACCACCCAAGCCCGCTCCTTTTCACGCGCGCATGCGCATAGCAGCAGCACCACCAGCCATGGGCGGCGCTAGGGGTATGCCCCTGTATTCCATGGAATACCCATATTTTTTGTGACAAACATAAATATACGTATACATTTATAATGATACAGCATGTTAGTTTGTTGAATGTTTCAAATATGTAGCCCAAAAGTCCACTAGAACAACTAGTAGCAGCAGCCCACGAACTCAGAAAGACAGAAACCCATCGACCGTATTCCCGTCCCGGTCTCTTACTCCCGTCCGTCGCTCTCATCGACCGGAGGGCGGCAGCTGCACCGGCGGGCGGCGCCACAACGGCACGGCAGGTCGGCTCTCCCCCTCGGCCCTTCAGCCATGGGCGGCGCTAAGGGTATGCCACTGTATTCCATGGAATACCCATATTTTTTTGTGACAAACACAAATATACGTATACATTTATAATGATACAGCATGTTAGTTTGTTGAATGTTTCAAATATGTAGCCCAAAAGTCCAGTAGAACAACTAGTAGCAGCAGCCCACGAACTCAGAAAGACAAACCCATCGATCGTATTCCCGTCCCGGTCTCTTACTCCCGTCCGTCGCTCTCATCGACCAGAGGGCGGCAGCTGCACCGGCGGGCGGATCCACAACGGCATGGCAGGTCGGCTCTCCCCCTCGGCCCTTCAGCCCTCGCCCGGTCGCCCCTCGGCCCTCCGGCAGTCGGGCCTCGACAACCAACATGGCAACGCCTTGCGCCCGGCACTCCTTTGGCAGCGCCGGCAATCAGGGGTCTTTGCAGGCTCCCCCTCGGCTCCGGCGTCTGGCCCTCCCCCTCGGCACCTTTCTCATCTCTGGCTTGAAGCAATAGCAAGGCGAACACAAACGACCCCAGATCCATTCTTGATTCTTCATAGTAAGAATTGAATGTTTCGTTTTCTATTTTTTTATTGCATTGTGTTTTTTTCTAAAAAAATGTTGCATTTTGTTATTGTAACGTTGATTATTACCAGGGGCGACACCAGGTTCACTTTGCATGGTGCCTTGTTACCAGGGTAAAAATATATTTTACCTAACATATATTCTATAAAAAATTTATATATTACTTGAGCTGTGCATCAGGATCAATTTTATACTGGTTTTGCCCCTTATTACTAATGCTTATATGCATTGGAATTTTTTCATACGTGGAATACCCCGCCGTGAAATCCTGGCTCCGCCACTGCCTTCAGCCCTCGCCCGGTCGGCCCTCCGACAGTCGGGCTTCGACAACCAACATGGCAACGCCTTGTGCCCGGCACTCCTCTGGCAGCGCTGGCGATCAGGGGTCTTTGCAGGCTCCCCCTCGGCTTCGGCGTCCGGCCCTCCCCCTCGGCACCTTTCTCATCTCTGGCTTGAAGCAATAGCAAGGCGAACACAAACGACCCCAGATCCATTCTTGATTCTTCATAGTAAGAATTGAATGTTTCGTTTTCTATTTTTTTATTGCATTGTGTTTTTTTTCTAAAAAAATGTTGCATTTTGTTATTGTAACATTGATTATTACCAGGGGCGACACCAGGTTCACTTTGCCTGGTGCCTTGTTACCAGGGTAAAAATATATTTTACCTAACATATATTCTATAAAAAATTTATATATTACTTGAGTTGTGCATCAGGATCAATTTTATACTGGTTTTGCCCCTTATTACTAATGCTTATATGCATTGGAAAATTTTCATACGTGGAATACCCCGCCGTGAAATCCTGGCTCCGCCACTACCTTCAGCCCTCGCCCGATCGGCCCTCCGACAGTCGGGCCTTGACAACCAACATGGCAGCCCCTTGCGTCCGGCACTCCTCTGGCAGCGCTGGCGATCAGGGGTCTTTGCAGGCCCCCCCTCGGCTTTGGCGTCCGGCCCTCCCCCTCGGCACCTTTCTCATCTCTGGCTTGAAGCAATAGCAAGGCGAACACAAACGACCCCAGATCCATTCTTGATTCTTCATAGTAAGAATTGAATGTTTCATTTTCTATTTTTTTATTGCATTGTGTTTTTTTTTCTAAAAAAATGTTGCATTTTGTTCTTGTAACGTTGATTATTACCAGGGCGACACCAGGTTCACTTTGCCTGGTGCCTTGTTACCAGGGTAAAAATATATTTTACCTAACATATATTCTATAAAAAATTTATATATTACTTGAGGTGTGCACCAGGATCAATTTTATATTGGTTTTGCCCCTTATTACTATTGCTTATATGCATTAGAAATTTTTCATATGTAGAATACCCCACCGTGAAATCCTCGCTCCGCCACTGCCTTCAGCCCTCGCCCGGTCGCCCCTCGGCCCTCCGGCAGTCGGGCCTCGACAACCAACACGGTAGCGCCTTGCGCCCAGCACTCCTCTGGCAGCGGCGGCGATCAGGGGTCTTTGCAGGCTCCCCCTCGGCTCCGGCGTCCGGCCCTCCCTCTCGGCACCTTTCTCATCTCTGGCTTGAAGCAATAGCAAGGCGAACACAAACGACCCCAGATTCATTCTTGATTCTTCATAGTAAGAATTGAATGTTTCGTTTTCTATTTTTTTATTGCATTGTATTTTTTTTTTCTAAAAAATGTTGCATTTTGTTCTTGTAACGTTGATTATTACTAGGGGCGACACCAGGTTCACTTTGCCTGGTGCCTTGTTACCAGGGTAAAAATATATTTTACCTAACATATATTCTATAAAAAAATTATATATTACTTGAGCTGTGCATCAGGATCAATTTTGTACTGGTTTTGCCCCTTATTACTATTGCTTATATGCATTGGAAATTTTTCATACATGGAATACCCCGCCGTGAAATCCTGGCTCCGCCACTGCCACCAGCAGGCAGCGCGGTTACGCGCCAGCATGCACGCAGCAACAGCACCCGCAGGTGCACACAACAGCACCAGCACCAGCACCAGCATAAGGCACGTTCACACGCTCGCATGCACATAGCAGAACCAGGGTAGGCACGGTGACCCATGCAGCAGCAGTAACAATATACTTTTGAAACATACGATGACCCACGGTGGTCCACACAGTAGCAGCAATACCACACCATTGCAACATGTGGATGCTCCCCGAGATCTACTCACTTCGTCCAAAAAAGAATGCAATTATGGTATCCGTGCCGGTCAGATGTATGTTTCAAGTGTTTCATCTGAATATTGCATATGTTACTATAGCTATACACGTATGTTTCAAGCATATGTTTCGAGTGTTTCAGATGTTTTAGACTTTATGTTGCAAGCGTTTCATATGGATGTTGCAAAAGTAGATCTAGATGTTATATAGGTTGCTATAGCTATACATGCATGTTTCAACCGCATATTTAAGTGTTTCATCTGTTTCATATGTATGTTGTAAGTGTTTTATTTAGATGTTTCAAAAGTACTCCCTCCGTCCACAAAAGAATGCAATTCTCATTTTTTTAAGAGTCAAACAGTCTGAACTTTTACAAAATTTATATAAAAAATACAAACATTCATGGCACAAAATAAGTACTAGTCAATTTTGCTCAAGTTTGATCAAATTTATAGTAAATAGTTTTATTATTTATGTCTCCAAATAAATTTATTATGAAAATATATTCTATAACAAATCTAATAGTACTTATTTTGTGCCATGAATGTTTGTATTTTTTATATAAATTTTGTAAAAGTTCAGACTGTTTGACTCTTAAAAAAAATGAGAATTGCATTCTTTTGTGGACGGAGGGAGTACTTTTGAAACATCCAAATAAAACACTTACAACATACATATGAAACAGATGAAACACTTGAAACATGTGGTTGAAACATGCATGTATAGCTATAGCAACATATATAACATCTAGATCTACTTTTGCAACATCCAGATGAAACGCTTGCAACATAAAGTCTAAAACATCTGAAACACTCGAAACATATGCTTGAAACATACGTGTATAGCCATAGTAACATATGTAATATTCAGATGAAACACTTGAAATATACATCTGACCTAAAACACTTGAAACATAGGCTTGCAACATGCATATATTGTCATTGCAACATCTGCAACATCCCATATCTACTTTTGCAACATCCAGACAAAACACTTGAAACATAAGTCTAAAATGCCTGAAACACTTGAAACACGGCGTCGCCGGCAGCCACAGCCTACCTGGTGAGAAACTACGGTATCCAGCAACCTCGGGTACGTCGCTCCGCACGCTTGCGCCCGTCGCTCCTCAAACGATTCTCGCGCACCTGCTCACGGCCCAAGCTAGCACCCGTCGGCGTGGCCCCGCTGCTGCTACTCCAGTGTTGCTGCTCGCTTGGCTGCAGTCATCTAGTGTCGTCCGCTCGTGGGGGATGGGGGTGCGACAGGGCGGAATTAGCCCGGCTAGCACAAGATGTAGGTGTAGCGGTGGCGCCGGGAGTCATTACTACCTGTTGCTGGTGGAGGAGGGATGCCGATCGCCGGATACGAACGGAGAAGAGAGAGGTAGCAGCAGCCGACGAAGATTAGCCCGGCCGACGCGAGTTGCAAGTCATGCGACGGCAGTGGCGGAGTCATTGCTTGGGATTTGGGAATGCCTTTCTAGCTTGGCATGTGCGTTGTGAGGCGGAGTAGGGATTTTTTAAGAGAGATGGGGGCTACACCCGTGGCCGAGCATTACCAATAAAAGTATGTTTAAACTCTATCCGTAACTCTCAGTTACAACTCCCCATTTATAACTACACCGTACCCATATACTAGATACATGCATAACTTGACACCCTTTTACTTTGTTAGAGCATCTCCCACAGACAGAACATCTCATTTTTCCTAAGTCTGAGATAAAGAAATCTCAAAAAACAGGAGATGGATGTTGTATCAGTTCCTCTTTATTCCTCTCCGGACACATGTGACCTACATGTAGCGGGTTACTATTTCTCTTTCTTTTCCTTCTCTCCTCTCTTCTTCGACCATGTGATAGTGCGAGCGCAGCCTGACTATGGCTGGATAACTCGTTCGGCTCGACTCATTTAGCTCGCAAGCCAGGCAAAAAAAACATAAAATTTTTAATTTTATATATTTATTTAAAGCTTGAAAATAGTAATAATACAGTAATAACCCATTTATAAGCCTTAAATCAAACAAATAAATTAATATGTACTGACGTATATACAAGTATAACAATATACTACAGTACCAAACATACATCAATAGCATGCACTCTATATTTATATATATAATGCATCCATAATTCATTATTAAGGATCTATACATCTATTTAAAACAAAAGTGATAAAATTATAGTAATCCTGAATTTGCAGGTCTAGGTCCAGGTCCAGCCATCAATCAACCAATTATAAAGTGCAATGCATCAACAAGCTATACAAAACTAATATAAGTTTAAGGCAAATAGTTTTGGCTCGTTAGGCTTGCGAGCCCGCTCGAGTTGGCTGGCTCGTTAACTATACGAGCTAAAATGCTGGCTCAGTTCACTGAAAAATATAAACGAGCCGATCCGAGCCGAGCCACTAACAAGCAAGTCGAGCGAGGTATCGAGCTGTGAGCTTTTTGTCCAGGCCTAAGCCTAACGATACGTGCGTGTGGAGGACACGGTTGGCACTGGGGCGCAACTGGCAGCGACTAGCGAGGTGGACCGTGGGCGAGGCCTGGTGACTAACAAACGACGAGTGGTAGAAAAACAGCCTCTAGTAGGAAAGGGTATGGGTGAGCAATCCCCTTTTAGGTCTTCTTTGATGTAGTGGGATTCGTCTTAATCGATATATGTTAGGTGGACTGAAGTAAAACTTGAACTAATTTTTACCTTAATATATGTAGATTGAGATAAATTCGACAATATCCAAACGAGATTGAGAAAAAAAGTTTGGAAAAGAGGGTTAGAAAAGGATCTATTGGAGCTTGTTTTTCCAAGGAAAGAAATTTTTTTGGAAAAGAGGATTAGAAAGGGATCTATTGGAGCTTGTTTTTCCAGGGAAAGAGGATGGATTTTCTGGAACCACTGTAGATAGATGCTCTTGCCAGTTGCCACGCGATTTCTGAGGCTAAAAGCAATCATGCTCTCAGTGGCCGCTGGGGTCCAGTCACCACCACCAACTCACAAAGCAAGCATCGTTCGGTCCTCAGTCGCTATCTCCTTCCACTTTGCATCCGATCCGACAATCTTTCTCTCTTTGTTTTCTATGGCAAGTGCGGTGTGGACATTCACTCTCCTCTCTCCGTTCGTCTCCATGGGCGTGAGAAGTGAGCAGCAGTGACCATTGACCACCGCGCACAACCCGACTAGGGGAGGCTCTCGTCGCCGACGACGACGCGACCGAGGTAATGAGGATGATCTCGGCCGGAATCCTGTTTCTCCTTCTCGTTGGGTTCGACCACCTGCTCATTTTCTTCATCACCTGCCTCAGATCTGCAGGCCTCTGCATCCTGGAGCTGGACCCCCGAAGAACCCATCTCCTCTTTCTCGTTGGGTTGTAGCCTCGCCGCAGTTGAGTTCACAGCCCGACTAGGGGAGGCCTCTCGTCGCCGACGACGACGCGACCGAGGTAATGAGGATGATCTCGGCCGAAATCCTGTTTCTCCTTCTCGTTGGGTTCGACCACCTGCTCATTTTCTTCATCACCTGCCTCAGATCTGCAGGCCTCTGCATCCTGGAGCTGGACCCCCGAAGAACCCATTTCCTCTTTCTCGTTGGGTTGTAGCCTCGCCGCAGTTGAGTTGAGGTACTTAATCTGCTTTGGTTTAAGCCCAACACGCACAATCCTGTTTTGGATTTGTGAAACTCAATGTAACCGCTTGCTTTCAATTTCATCCGCAGGGGTTTAGGCAAGAGTTTCTTTGACATAATGAGTGGGATGGAGGCTGCTTTAGCATCTGGAGTGTTGAAGGTTGCAGGTGACAAGCTAGTTTCACTGTTAGCCACTGAGTTTGCTGCCATAACCGGTGTACAAAGAGATCTCTCCGAGCTCCAGGATATACACGCAGAGATTACAGGCTGGCTGTCGGCAGCACGTGACAGAGCAATACAGAGTGAGCCACAGTCTCTCTGGGTTGTAAAATTGAAAGATGTGGCTTATGACATTGACGATGTACTACAAGAAGTCCAGCTAGAAGCTGAGAAACAGAAGATGGAAAGAGATGATGACAAGAGTGCTATAGCTGGCTGCTTCTGTGCAAAACCAAAGGCATTTGCATTCCGATACAAGATGGCTCATAAGATCAAGGCAATCAAGGTGAGATTTGCTGCAATCGTCAAGCAAAGAAGTGATGTCAATACTTTAGTTCCAAGGGATCAACATGTTGGTACTAGCTACAGGACAGTTGGAAAAATGTACTGGTTGAGCGAGGTTCCGGAGTCCGAAATACCCTGTAGGGATCAAGAAAAGGATGCAATCATATCTAAGCTTGTAGAATGTAATGCTGGAGAGAACAGCATGGTAGTTTCTATCGTCGGATTAGGGGGGTCAGGCAAAACTACTTTGGCCAAACACATTTGCCATGACGTCAAGATAAAGGAGCACTTCGGAGATGAAATATTCTGGGTCCATGTGTCTCAAGAGTTTGATTTTGAGAAGCTCAACGGCAAGCTATTTCAAACAATTGTTGGAGATAATTCAGATCGTCATCCCCCGCAGCACATGGCCCAAAAAATCTCCGAGAAGTTGAGCAATAAGAAGTTTCTTCTTATCCTTGATGATGCTTGGCATGAGGACAGACATGACTGGGAACAGTTCATGGTGCAGCTAAAATGTGGTGCACCTGAAACAAGGATTATGTTAACCACTCGTGATCAAAAGGTTGCAGATGCTGTGAAATCAAGACATACATTTGATTTGGCATTCTTATCAGAGTCTGAGAGTTGGAACTTATTCCTGAAGGGTTCTGGATGGGCAGAGCAAGATTTGAGCTCCGATTATGTACAAGTCGGAAAAGAGATTATCAAGAGATGTGGTGGGGTGCCGCTAGCAATTCGAACTCTTGGAGCAGTCCTTCGTGACAAGAAGCAAATAAGTACGTGGAGGGCCATAAGAGATAATAATTTATGGAATGTTCCGAGGATAAATGACAGAGTGTTTGCATCCTTGAAGTTGAGCTATATTCACTTGGCAGATGAACTGAAGCAGTGCTTTACATTTTGCTCCATATTCCCGAAGGGCTATGGAATCCAGAAAGATCGTTTGATTGCCCAATGGATAGCTCATGGATTCATCAATGCAATGAATGGAGAGCAACCTGAAGATATCGGAAGAGACTACTTAGATTCTCTTGTAAAAGTCAGGTTTCTTCAGGAAGCTTATGGGAGCTGGAATACTGATATATACAACATGCACGATTTGATCCATGATCTCACTCGACAGATACTAAAGGATGAACTGGTGACTTGTGTGCCAATTCATACAACAGAAGAATTTACTCATAGGTATAGATATTTATCTTTGACTTCATTCACTGAGAATGTTGACAAGGGCTTATTTGACAAGGTCCGTGCTCTATATATCTCTGACAGTAAGCCATCTTTTGATACCACAGTGAAGAATAGTTGTTGTATGCGCAGTGTTGTTTTGGACTATGCAATTGATACTCCGTTTTCACTATTCATATTAAAGTTTGAGTATCTTGGGTATCTTGAAATCCACAATGTTAGTTTTACAACAGTTCCAGAAGCTATCTCGAGGTGTTGGAACTTGCAGTCACTCCATTTTGTTAACTGCAAAGGTTTTGTGACATTACCTGAGTCTGTTGGAAAGCTTCGGAAGCTAAGGACTCTAGAGTTGTGTTGCATTACTGATCTTGAGAGTTTGCCTCAGTTCATTGGTGACTTTTATGTTCTTCAGTCCTTGCAACTATATGCCTGCACGAAGCTCCGAGAGATACCAAGCTCTCTAGGTAGAATTGAAAACCTATGTGTACTTGATATAGAGCGTTGTTCATCTCTGCAACAACTACCGTCAGACATCATTGGGGAGTTCAAAAACTTGCGAACTATCAACTTTAATGGTTGTACGGGTTTGCAAGACCTGCCAAGCACATTATCCTGTCATACATTGCGTACTCTGAACCTTTCTGGAACCAAAGTTACCATGCTACCTCAATGGGTTACATCGATTGATACTCTAGAATGTATTGACCTTGAGGGATGCGAGGAGCTACGGGAGTTGCCTAAGGGCATAGCAAACTTGAAAAGGCTTGCAGTTTTGAACATAAGGGGTTGTAGTAAACTGTGCTGCTTACCATCAGGATTGGGACAGCTGACCCGTTTAAGAAAGCTGGGATTGTTTGTTGTTGGGTGTGGTGCAGATGATGCGAGGATCTCAGAGCTAGAAAACCTTGATATGATAGGTGGTCGCTTGGTAATTACCAACCTTAAGTATTTGAAGAATCCAAGTGATGCAGAGAAGGCTTGCTTGAAGCGGAAGACTAGCATACAAAGCTTGGTGCTGAACTGGTCTTTAAGTGATACCGAAGAAGAGTTGGTATCAGATATGGAACATGATTGGGGTGTGCTGAACGCTCTTGAGCCACCATCGCAAATTGAGGACTTGGATATCTATGGTTACAGGGGCCCCTGCTTGCCAGGATGGATGATGAAGCAAAATGATTCTTCATATTGTGAAGGTGGCATAATGCTGAAGCAAACTACTGCATCCCATTTCCTTCGTTTAACTTGGTTAACGCTGGAAAGATTTCCAAACTTGAGGCATATGAGAGGATTTGTTGAGTTGCCTTCACTGAAGACCCTTGTGCTGGACGAAATGCCTAATTTAGAGGAGCTGCGGACTACATCAAGTGGTTTTGAAACTGGGGAGAAAGAATTGGCAGCACAATATCCTTTCCCTGTCCTGTCCAGTCTACGCATACGTGGCTGCCCGAAATTAAATGGGAGCCCCTACTTTCCACCATCGTTGGAGCATATGGCTTTAGACAGAAGCAATGTGCAGCTGCTATCCACAGGAAGGTTCTCCCATCAGCTGCCCAGCATGCATGCGTTGGTCCCTCGCCTCAAGAGTCTAGAGCTAATCGAAGTTACAGGATCATCATCTGACTGGGAACTGCTGCAGCACCTCACTAAGCTGAAAGAGTTGTCTATTTACAGCTGCAATGACCTGGCACAGCTACCAGAGAGCATGCGGAACCTCACCTCTCTCGAGCGTCTCTGCATCAGCGGATGCCCCGCCGTTGGCACGTTGCCTGACTGGCTTGGAGAACTGCATTCTCTGCGACGCCTTGAACTGAGTATGGGCGATTTGAAGCAGTTCCCAGAGGCGATTCAGCACCTCACCTCGCTTGAACATCTCAACATGTTATCAGGTCCTGCACTGACGGTGCTGCCGGAGTGGATTGGACAACTCTCTGCGCTTCGTTCGCTTTCTATCCAGGATTCCCCTGCCCTTCAATACTTGCCCCAATCCATACAACGCCTAACTGCTCTCGAGGAATTGCTCATTAACGGTTGCCCTAGTTTGGCGGCGCGTTACAAGCTAGGGGCAGGGCCTGACTGGCACCTTGTCAGTCACATTCGTAGTGTGTGTATATTTGATTTGGAGGGGTAGGGAGGAGCAGGTCTTCAAAGCACATACCACACGTGAATGCGGCAGATGCAACCGTTGGTACATTCTGCTGCCTGTAAGACTACTACCAATGCATGCCTCCAGCCACGTTGCCATTAGATGTCGGCCACGCACCCAGGTTCTAGAACCACCGATGCACTCTTCCCCAAACTGCGTCACGGCCTCTGCCTTGTGCGCCCCTGCACCAGCGGCAGTGCGACTCGGCCGCCGGCTTGCCTGCTCCAGACCCCTCGCCCTCACGCGGCCACCGCAGAGCACCGAACCAGCGTTCGGCCATCTCCCTCGCGCCGCCCCTGGAGCAGCGGCAGCACATGGCCGTCGACCAAGCGTCCGGCCATCTCCTTCGCATGGCCCCTGCACCAACGTCCCCTCCACCTCAGGTATGCTATACCTTTTTCTTCTTCTTCTTTTTCCCCCCTCAGATGTTAATGTACGGGTGACTGTATGTGCAATTGGAAGTCACTGTCGACTGTATGTAGCCCTCTAAATTTTCCGTTTAACAGATCCGTTATGATTCAGGTGCATAATCTCACTCTACCACACCTAATTGGGGACAGCATGCCATTCTGCTTGCTAAGTTCCTGATAAAGATGGTATTGAACTGCCGAGTGCTATTGCAAAATTGTCAGCTTTTGCTGACCATTAATAACTGTGGTGAGTCTTATTTTCCCTATTAGTTATTTGCGCAAGGTTTGACATAAGTTCTCTACATAATGAATATTTTGAATTCCTGAGTAAAGGATTAACTGATGTAGACATATATTTTATTTTCCCCCTCAAATGTTAATGTACAGGTGACTGTATGTGCAATTGGATGTCAATGTCAACTGTATGTAGCCCTCTAAATTTTCCGTTTAACAGATCCGCTTACCATTCCTACGATTCAGGTGCATAATCTCACTCTACCACATCTAATTTGGGACCGTATGCCATTCTGCTCGCTAAGTTCCAGATACAGATGGTATTCAAGTGCTGAGTGCCATTGCAAAATTGTCAGATTACGCTGACCATTAATAACTATGGTGAGTCTGTTATTTTCCCTATTAGTTATTTGCGCAAGGTTTGAGACATAAGTTCTTTACATAATGAATATTTTGAATTCCTGAGTAAAGGATTAACTGATGTAGACATGTATTTTTATATTTCTTCAAATTAATATAGATATTTATACATTGTTGTCAGAATCATATGATAATTTAGTTATTTCAATGAGGACGTCACTTTTTTTTTCCTGGGTTCTACTTACGGTCACAAAATTAAATCATCCTTTAATTTTTAGAATATTTAGTTGACTCAGCTGCTTATATATGTAGTTCGTTGCTGAGTGAGTGGGATGCAGCGCATTCCAGTTCTTCGCTATGTCTATCCTCGCCCATGTGTAGCAGAGTGCCATTGCAAAATTGTCAGATTATGCTGATGCTGACCATTAAGAAGTGTGGCGAGTCTGATATTTTTCCTATTAATTATTTGCACAAGGTTTGACATAAGTTCTTTAGATAATGAATAATTTCAGTGTGGTAAGTTTGTTTATGCATGTTGGTGCGCTGCTATGTTATGGAGATGCTTACCTTCCAATTCCATTGTGCATTCTGCTTCCATTATTTAGTGTGAAGCTACATAGCCTAATTTGTTAGCCTACACTTTAGGGCCATCTCCTACCAAAAAGATGCTAAATACCACACCGAGAAGCATTGAGGCGCCGTTGTATGGTGCTTCTAGCATTGAGGTGTCGTTGTATGGCACGGCTTCCATGATACCGCCTCTCCTCATGGTATTCACATCTGTTTTTTCCTTATGTATTTATGCCATGTGTGATGCATGTTCAACTGCATTATCTTCTAGACTTCTTCAATCGACCCATTGCCTTTTCGTCCTTTTTGCAGAGTTCCCAACATCTGAAACATCTGTTACTTCTACAGCGGGTCGCAGATGTATGCCATTTCTGAAGAATGACGGTCAGTTAATTAACTGTGCATTTGCTGCTACGTCCAATCATTTGGTTCCTTACTACTACAGATTTTACATTGACAAAACAGATTTTCGACATCCACATATATCCTTTGTTCTGTTCGACTTGCAAAGTTTTGCTTCTACCATAGATTTCTGCAACACTACATCATCAGTTACCGTCCTTCACTCATCCATAGGTTCATATGTTTCTGTTGGCCAACAAAAAAATTGCTTTGCATGTTTCTATTGGGTAGAAGAAAAAATGGTGCTCACTGGATTTAAATATAGTACAAGTTCCATGTTGCCATAGCTAAAACTATCTTAGGTATCTTAAACTATCTTATCATTGCTATTAGTATTTTCCAATGACCGTATTGATGCATTTATGCTTATTTGCGTCTCATGATGATTTCATCCTATGTACTTGGGTATATCATGGACACTCTTCTACATGATCATTGTTCTACTATTCTACAAACTTAGTGTTTTCTTTCCATTCAAATTCTTTCCATTCACTTCCTATTGCAACCAGTGTTTTTAAATGTTGGTTACCAGAATGAACACATACTCCTCACCCTAGAGGAGTTTAGGAGGCAATCTTAGTTTGGTTTTGTAGACCAAGGAATTGTAGCTTGATCCATATCTTACAGTTATTTTTTCGATTAGCCCGCGCTTCGGGGTTCCTTCTAGTTAGTTATATTGTCATGTCCATCAACCTACACTCATATACAGACTAGTAATTATAACTAGCAAGGTGGCCTGCTCAAATAGCGCGGGTAGCTAGCTTTAGATTTTTTTTTGTTTTATTTTCTTTCGGTTCAGCCCAATCCATTTTTTCTTGTTTGTGAGTAAGGGAGCTGAAGCACATGTGTACAGAGTTTGTATGATATATTTGTTGTCTTTGATATCGTAGTTGTTTTATGAAGAGGCACGTTTGGTTTGCATGTATATTTTTCTTTTGACAAAGGATTTAAATTACTTTTTTTTTAAACCGGGCAGGAGCGCTGCCAAGTGTCAAATCATTTAAGAAGGTAGAAAGTCCACGTCTTACAGGGTGCTGTTAAATAGAAGGAAGAAAAGCGCAGCGCCATTTCTTCTCTTGCTGGAGCAAACACCTGAGCTGGAGTTCTCGCTGATCCTTCAAAAATTCTCCGATTCCTCTCTTTCCACACATTCCATGCACAGTACAAGATGCAAGCCGCAGTTGTTTTCCCATATATACCTATATAATAGTGCTTGCTCAGTTTGTATTTGTCTTTTTGAACCATTGTTGCCAAGTGACTACAAAGAAGATCTGCACCTTGTCATAGAATTTGTCAAATAGGTTGAAATTGGTGAATCTCCAGGTCTTCTTAAACAAAAAGCCAACAAATATTATCCAAACGCCTACAAAGACTAGGATTCCATTTGAGTCATGTCATCTTGATTCCATTTGAAGGGATCTTCTTGTACTGGTTGTTCTCCAGGACAAACCTTTGGAAGTGGGTACCCACAAAAACCTAGGTCCATGAGGTGGTGATTACCAAAATCTGGGTGCCTTTTGCTGGTAGTTCAGGGGTTATCTCACCGGGTTGTTTGATAGAGAG
Source organism: Miscanthus floridulus (assembly GCF_019320115.1). Lineage (NCBI taxonomy): Eukaryota > Viridiplantae > Streptophyta > Magnoliopsida > Poales > Poaceae > Miscanthus > Miscanthus floridulus. Next base: position 8,271,344 of record NC_089596.1, read on the forward strand.
AGCTGATAATTCCTCTATGAATACGCCGGGTGGGACCTTTGCCCTGTCCGATCCGAGCTTGGCGAGGACATCTGCTGCAATATTAGAATCGCGCAGGACATGTAGAATTTCCAATCCTTGAAAATGTTTTTCGAGTTTTCGTATTTCAGCGCAGTAAGTGCCTATGTTTTCTTTGGTGCAGTCCCAATCTTTGTTGACTTGGTTGATGACTACCGCCGAATCGTCATATACGAGTAATCGCTTGATTCCGAGGGTAATTGCTACTCGGAGTCCGTGGATGAGGGCTTCGTATTCTGCTTCATTGTTTGTGGCTTGCCATAGTATCTGAAGGACATACTTGAGTTGTTTTCCGTCTGGAGAAATGAAGAGAACGCCTGCACCGGCTCCGCCTAGCTTGAGCGATCCATCAAAGTACATCTTCCAATGGTCAAGGATGGTATTTGGCATGGGTTGTTGAATCTCTGTCCACTCGGCCACAAAATCGGCAAGGGCTTAAGATTTAATTACCTTCCGTGGGGTGAAATCGATATTGAGAGCACCAAGTTCAACTGCCCACTTAGATATGCACCCTGTTGCGTCTTTATTGTGTAGGATGTCTCCGAGTGAAAAATCTGTCACCACGGTAATCTTGTGGCTTTCAAAATAGTGGCGAAGCTTACGTGAAGTGATCAGGAGGGCGTAGAGTAGTTTTTGCACATGCGGGTACCGGATTTTTTATTCTGACAGTACTCCGCTGATGTAGTATACAGGTTGTTGTACTTTATATACGCGTCCTTCTTCTTCTCTTTCTACGACTATCGCTGTGCTGATCACAGTAGAAGTTGCCGCAATGTACAGCATCATGTCCTCGTATTTCTTTGAAGGTGTGTGTCGATGTTTGACCACCGATAGTCTACCATGGGGGTACCCGGGGCAGTATGTTCGGGCTTCGGCGTATGAGGAACTCGACGGTTGACGCAAGAGACAATCGATTTATCCTGGTTCGGACCCTCGATCGTTGATCGAGTAATAGCCCTACGTCCAGTCGGCGTTAGCCTTTTGCGTTGGATTGATTGTCAGGTGTTGTGTTGTAAAAATTCGCTCGTCCCTAGGAACCCTGCTCTCCTTTATATACTCAGGAGGTCAGAATCCTAGTCGGTTTACAATGAGAGTTCCTAGTAGGATTACAGAATAATACTACTACTGAGATTATAGGGGAAGAATCCTAGTTAGATTAGATCTTCTCCCTTCCTTGCGGGGTATCCCATGGGTCCCGCACCGATAAGCCCCCGAGCACTTCATGGTTGAGTTCTGGAAGCCTCGTCTTGTTCCTTCAAGTTTTGTCGAGCAGGAACAAGTGTCGTCCGAGTGCTTTCTTGAGCGAAACCGTGCAGCGCTTCATGAGATCTTTGCGTGGTGTGTACCTTTTTGAAGAAAAAAGTACTCCCATTTGGGTGTAGCCCCCGAGCCTCTTGTTGTTTGGCACAAGGAGCTGGAGGGTCTTTTCTTGAAATCGCCCTGATTCTTTGTCGAAGGGCTCCTGAGCATATACCCGGGTTCTTTATCGAAAAGAGCTCGGATATAGCTATGTCCGGGTTCTTTTTGTCGTGTGGCCTTGAAGTGTTCTGTGTTGAAGAAGTCTTCTGAGTGATGTGCGCTTTTTTGAAGGAAAAAGCGCACTCACTGAGTGTAGCCCCCGAGCCTCTTGCTATTTGGAACAAAAAGTTGGAGGATCTTGAATCTTATGTCGTTTGAAAAACTATTGTCTTGAGGAAGTCTTCTGAGTGATGTGCGCTTTTTTTAATGAAAAAGCGCACTCACTGAGTGTAGCCCCCGAGCCTCTTGCTGGGTTCTTTTATCAAAAGAACTTGGATACAGGTTCTTGGCATGTTCTCTGGTGGTATGCTTTTGGCTGATGACGTGGTGCAGCAATTTGATGCCACTCATCGATTGTCGAAGCTAATCGCCGCCTGGGGAAGCTTGTCGACCCTTTTGACTTCTTTTGGGGAAAAGCTCCAGGTAAGTTTTTCTACAGTTCTTTCTTTGGATGTTCGTTTTTCTTCTGTCCTTATGTCTTGTTTTTCTCTCTCTTTTTGCTCAGTCTTTTTCTTATGATCATACCGGCTTCTTTTTCTCGTCTAAAAACGAGAAAAAGTTGTCTTCTGAGGTGAGTACCCTGAAGGCAGAGCTTGACCTCTGTCGGGCCGAGTTGGAGACCGAGCGTCAGACGCATCAGAAGGAGGAGAAGGCTCTCCGTGCCCGGGTAGTTGAGGCAGAAAAGCAGAGGGATGCAGCTGCCCAGGAGGCCTTGAAAAATGTGGAGGCCCTGAAGAAAGAGTGCACTGGTATTGCGAGTTCTTTTTTGTTTCCTTTTGTAATCAGATTTCCCTTTCTGCTAACTTCTTTTTTGGTGCTTGTCCTAGCTCTCCGAGTTGAAAAGCAGAAGCTCTCGGAGGGTATTGAGGAAATGAAGATAACTGTTCATAATAGTCACAACAGGGCTGAGGAGGTAATTTCTCATGCTAAAGAAGAACTTGTGCTTGCCAAGTTGATTAGGCGTGGAGCTGACAGGGATCTTGTGCAGGTCCAAAAAACTGTTGAAGACTTGACTAGCAAGTTGGCAACGGCTACTGATAACTAGAATGCTTTGTGGAAGTCTTTTCGTTCAGTAGTCGACCTTCTTCGGACTCTAGCAGATGATGGTCAATCTTGGGCTCAGTTTATTCCCCAAGTGCCGACTCGTTTCCAGGAGTTCGTGAAGAGGTGCGCCCATCTGTGTACCAGGAATGTTCTTGCCCAGGTCCGGGTTCTTTCTCTGGAGTTTCCTTTGTCCAAGGATGCTGATGAGGCCGAGAGTCAAGAGTATCTAGATGCTGTTGAGAAGTTGGAGCCTGAGGTCGATGATTTAGCCAGGAAGATTGTAGATAATCTTAACATTGATATTTCTTCTCCTGATGACAATGCTTGATGTAATCGACCTTTGTATTCTAGCTTCTATAATAAAACACTATACTTGAAGACTGAATGGAGATTCTTTATTCTTTGTTGATGTCTTCTTTGTCTGTATTTCTTTGTCTCGTAAACAACCTGGCTTAGGTAAATCATTGTCTTGACATACTTTCTTGATCTATCGAGTGCTTTTCTGGCTTTAGTTTGTGCCTTGTAAACAACTTGGTATACGTAGATTGATGTTTTGACAGACTTTCTTGATTTGTCGAGTGCTTGTCTGGCTTTCGTCTATGACTTGTAAACAACTCGGTATAGATCGTTGTCTCGACAAACTTTGTGTTCTTGTTAGTACTGAAAAGACTTAGGACATCTCCAGCTTCTTCTTTTCAGCTTAAATCGGAGTGTGGTCAGCATCTGGTCCTATCTCTGGTTACAAAAACATCCTAGGATCGACAAGCCCTCGAGCGCTTCATGGTAGAGGGAAGCCTCGTCTTGTTCCTTCAGGTCCTGCCGAGTAGGTATAAGCGTTGTCCGAGTGCTTTCTTGGGCGAAACCGTGTAGCACTTCTTGGGATCTTCTGAGTGTAGCCCCTGAGCCTCTTGCTATTTGGAACAAGGAGCCGGAGGGTCTTGTCTTAAAATTGCTCTTATTTATGCTCAGGTTTAGTTTCAGTCGTTTTGTTTTTTGGTTCGGGTGTTAGCTTGTTAGCTACCCTCATCGGCGGGCTCAAGCATGTTTTCAGCTCTTTTGCTCTCGGCCGGTATGCTCAGGCGTCTTTTTAGCCATTTTGCTTTTTGGTTTGGGTGTTAGCTTGTTAGCTACCCTCATCAGCAGGCTCAAGCATGTTTTTAGCTCTTTTGCTCTTGGCCGGTATGCTCAGGCATCTTTTCAGCCATTTTGCTTTTTGGTTCGGCTCTTTGGAAACAACTCAGGGATAGCCATAATAAGACATATGTTGTCTAGAAAGAACCATCTTTAATGATCATGAACATTGATAAGTCATAATAGTACATATGTTGTCGATGAGCACCATCTTTATTGATCATGAACATTGTTCTCTTGTGGCTTGTATATATATTTTCCCTTGAGTTGTTTTCATGCGTAGAATCTTCTTAGCTGACTGATGTGCCATGTATTGTTGACTTCTTTTCCGTCTTCGGTTATCAACTTGTATGTGCCTGGTTCGGTGACTTTTGTGACGATAAAAGGACCTTCCCATGGACTGAGTAGTTTATGGCGTTCGTCAGTTTTTTGTATTCTTCTTAGTACTAGGTCTCCGACTTGTAGTGATCGATGCTGGGTATTCTTGTTGTAGTGGCGTCTTAGTTCTTGGGGGTATCTTGCTGATTGAAGGGTAGCGTTTACTCTGACTTCTTCTATACTGTCGAGTTCTAATCTTCGGGTGTGTTCTGCTTCTCCTTCGTCGTATTGTTCTATCCTTGGTGACGTCTAGATCAAGTCGGCAGGTAGTACGTCTTCTAATCCATAAACTAGGAAGAAAGGTGAGTATCCGGTTGCTCTGCTTATTTGAGTTCGTAGCCCCCATACGACCTTGGGTAATTCTTCAATCCATTTTGATCCATAGTCCACTAGTTCTTTATACAATCTTGGTTTTAATCCGACTAGTATGAGTCCATTAGCCCTTTCTACCTGTCCGTTGGCCTCTGGATGCGCGACTGATGCGTAATCTATGCTAAAGCCACAATCCTGTGCCCAACTTTGGAAGTCAGTGGCTGTGAAGGGAGAACCCAAATCTATGATGATTCGATTGGGCATGTCGAAGCGGTGCATAATGTCTTGGATGAACTCGACTGCTTTGGCTGCGCTGTATTTTGTGAGTGGTTTGTATTCAATCCACTTGGTGAACTTGTCAATTGCTACGAAGATGTACTTGAAACCACATTTTGCTTTCTTGAGAGGTCCTACTTGATCCAGCCCCTAGCAGGAGAAAGGCCAAGCGGGTGGGATGCAGATGAGGTTGTGAGCTGGCACATGAGCTTGTCTTACGAACATTTGACAACCTTTGCATCTTCTGACGAGTTCTTTTGCGTCTTTTAAAGCAGTTGGCCAGTAGAAACCAGTGCGGAATGCTTTGCCAACTAGTGTTCTTGAAGCGGCATGATTTCCACAGCAACCTAAGTGTATTTTGTCTAGGATCTCTTTGTCCTCTTCAAATGAGACGCATTTTAGGAGTACTCCTGATGATGTGGCTCTTCTGTAGAGCTTGTCTCCTACTAGGACGTAATTCTTGCTTCTGCGAATAACTTGGGTAGCTTTCTCTTTTTCCGCTGGCAACTTATTCTCTTTGATGTAATCAATAAAAACCTGGGTCCATGAGGTGGTGATTACCAAGATCTGGGTACCTTTAGCTGAGATTTCAGGGGTTATCTCACCAGGTTATTTGATAGAGGGAGCTGATAACTCCTCCATGAATACACCGGGTGGGACCTTCGCCCTGTCTGATCCAAGCTTGGCGAGGACGTCTGCCGCGACATTAGAATCGCGCAAGACGTGTAGAATTTCTAATCCTTGAAAATGTTTTTCGAGCTTTCGTATTTTAGCACAGTAGGCGCCCATGTTTTCTTTGGTGCAGTCCCAATCTTTGTTGACTTGATTGATGACTACTGCTGAATCACCGTATACGAGTAAATGCTTGATTTCGAGGCTAATTGCCACTCGTAGCCCGTGGATGAGGGCTTCGTATTCTGCTTCATTGTTTGTAGCTTGCCATAATATCTGAAGGACGTACTTGAGTTGTTTTCCATCTAGAGAAATGAGGAGGACGCCTGCACCGGCTCCGCCTAGCTTGAGTGATCCATCAAAGTACATCTTCCAATGATCCAGGATGGTACTTGACATTGGTTGTTGAATTTCTGTCCACTCGGCGACAAAATCGGCCAGGGCTTGAGACTTAATTGCCTTCCGTGGGATGAAATCGATATTAAGAGCACCAAGTTCAACTGCCCACTTAGATATGCACCCTGTTGTGTCTCTGTTGTGCAGGATGTCTCCGAGTGGGAAATCTGTCACCACGGTAATCTTGTGGCCTTCAAAATAGTGTCGAAGCTTGCGTGAAGTGATCAGTAGGGCGTAGAGTAATTTTTGCACATGCGGGTACCGGATTTTTTATTCTGACAGTACTTCGCTGATGTAATATATGGGGCATTGTACTTTATATACACGCCCTTCTTCTTCTCTTTCTACGACAATCGCTGTGCTGATCATAGTAGAAGTTGCCGCAATATACAGCATCATGTCTTCGTGTTTCTTCGGAGGTGTGAGAATGGGTGAGGAGGTGAGGTATGCCTTGAGCTTCTTGAAAGCTTCGTTGGCTTCTTCTGTCCACTCAAACTTGTCTGTCTTCTTTAGCAATTTAAAGAAAGGTAACCCTTTTTTGCCCAGTCTTGATATGAAACGATTGAGGGCCGCCATGCAGCCTGTTAGTTTCTGCACATCTTTGACACTTTGAGGAGGGTCCATCTCTGTTATGGCTCGAATTTGCTTGGCGCTTGCTTCGATTCCACGATGACTTACCAAGAATCCGAGTAGTTGTCCTGAGGGAACTCCGAATGCACACTTGTTTGGGTTCAATTCCCACCTCTATCTTTTTAGGTTTTTGAAAGTTTGCTTTAAGTCTTCAATTAGTGTATCCGGGTTCTTTGTCTTTACTACTATGTCATCCACGTATGCTTCTACGTTTTTGCCGATCTGATCACCAAGGCACATTTGGATAGCTCTTTGGTAAGTGGCACCAGCATTCTTGAGTCCAAATGACATGGTTTTGTAGCAGTAGGCACCGAATGGAGTGATGAAAGATGTCTTGCTCTGGTCTTGTTCCTTTAATGCGATCTGGTGATATCCTGAATAGCAATCGAGGAAGGATAATAGGGCAGATCCTGCTGTTGAATCAACTATCTGATCAATGCGTGGTAGCCTGAACGGATCTTTTGGGCAGTGTTTGTTGAGATCTGCGTAGTCGACACACATGCGCCACTCGTCCGTATTCTTTTCCTGTACTAGAACTGGGTTTGCTAGCCAATCTGGATGGAGGATTTCTCTGATGAATCTGGCTGCCATTAGTTTTGTGATTTCTTTTTTAATTGTTGCCTTCTTGTCGGGTGAGAATCATCGTAGTCGTTGCTTCACAGGCTTGGAGCCCTCATTGATATCAATTATGTGCTTAGCCAACTCTCTTGGGACACCTGGCATGTCGGCCGGCTTCCAAGCGAAGATATCTTTGTTGTCCCGAAGAAAATTGGTGAGCGCGAGTTCCTATTTTGCCGAGAGGTGGGCGCTGATGGTTGCCGTTTTGGAGGGATCACCGGTGTCCAAGTCAATTTGCTTGACGTCGACTTCTTTTGGAGGTGCTAGGATGCTGGGTTTTTTAGCCGGTATCACTAGCTCTTCCGGGCTTATTTCTGCTGCGACAGTGGCTATTTCTTTTCTTCCATCGGCGGCCTGTGCTTTTGCTGTAATTTGGATTGCCTGAACATCGCAGTCAAAAGCGCGCTTCAAATCACTCCAAAGAGAAAGGATGCTGTTAGGCCCTAGCATCTTAAGCAACAGGTACGGATAATGCGGTATTGCCATGAATTTCGCCAGTGCTGGGCGCTCGAGGATTGCGTGATATGATGAATCAAAGTCCGCAACTTCAAATTTGATTAACTCTGTACGGTAGTTCGAGGGAGTCCCAAAAGTAACCGGTAGAGTGATTTGTCCAAGTGGCATTGCTGCCTTACCGGGTACTATGCCATAAAAAGGCGTGCTTGTTGGTGTAATCATCCCGGTGAGTTGTAGTCCCATCTTTCTTAGAGTTTCTAAAAAATGATGTTGAGTTCGGCTCCCCCATCGATTAGTACTTTCATGACAGTCATACCGGCAATAGTTGGATCTAGAACCAGTGGGTAATGGCCTATGTTTCCTACGCTAGTCCATTGGTCTTCTCTTGAAAATTGGATTGGATACTGTGACCAATTGAGATATCTTGGTGTAGCCGGTTCTGCTGCCATGATGGTTTGTAACGCTAGCTTTTCTTGATGTTTGCTTCTGGAATCTGGAACCCCGGCAAAAATTACTGCTACTGTCCCCCTGGATTTTTGGAATCCCTTGTCTTCGTGGTTGTCTTTTTCTTTTTTTTGATTGCCTTCTTTGGTATTCTTCTTACTATCTTTCCTTATGTATCGATCTTTGAAGGTGTAGCAATCTCCGATGGTGTAATTTCCTTTGGGGTGCAAGATGCAACGCATGTTTTCAATGTCGTCATACCTTCTAGGCTTGGAAAACTTCCTTGATTTGTCAGTCACTGCTATGGTGTTGTCTGGTCCATGTTTTCTTTCCTGATGTCTGTTGTTTCGATGATTTTGCTTGTCCGGGTTGTCTCGGTTGTTTCTATCCGGGAATCTTTCTCGTGTCTTTTCCTCGGCGGTAATCATCTTTTCCACTGTTCGTCTAAATTCTTCATTGTTTCTTGGGTTTTCTTTGTAGAAGTCTTGAAATTACCACCTAGCCATGATTCCATGAGAGAAAGCTTCGATTACTTCTCGTTGGGTGATGTCATGTACTTGAGCTCGTAGTTCGCCAAATCGTCGATAGTAATTTCTGAGACTTTCACCTCCTTTCTGCTTGAGTCCTTTTAACTCTACGTGGGTGATTGGGTGTGTAATGATACCCACGAAATTTTCATAGAAAGCTCTTTGCATGTCCTCCCAGTTTCTGATTGATCCTGGATTCAATTTGTTAAACCATTGAAGGGGCATGGTTTCTAGGGCCATGGGAAAGAACAAGGTCTTGATGTCATCGTCTCCTCTGGCCAATTCAATCGATTGCGAGTAAATCCTAAGCCACTGCCTTGGTTCGGTCTTGCCATCATACTTGGAGTGGTTGGACGGCTTGAACTTGTGAGGCAGTCGTATTGAAGCAAGTCTGTTTGCAAAACAGGGGAATCTATCGTGCGTTCTGGCTTCTGTGTATTCTGATTCAGCACCCCCATCTTGCCACCTATTGTCTTGGTGAGAGTAGTTTTGTGTGGCTGTCCAAGTAGGTGCTTTGCTTCTGGCCTTTCTTGGTTGTTTGACCCGGTCATTTTGACTATGATTTCTTCTACTTTCTCTGTTGTGACTTCCACTTGGTCCAAGTCTCTCGAAAGCAGACTTCCTTTGATTTTGATCTTCCTGCTCATGAGATGTTGACCTATCAGGTAGTCTTGAGCGGGCCCTTCCATCGTGTGTCCTTAGGACTGTTGATCGGAGGAAGTCCCGGAGCTATTCTTGTTTTTCATTGGGATGTGAAGTCGCCCTGAGTTCTTCTAGTGCTTCTCGGATCTTATCATAGGGTGTAATCGCTGCTCGTCCTTCTTCGACTTCTCGCTCTGATTTTCTTCTATTGTATTCGGCTAGGTCTGACTCATATTTGATCCAAGCTTCTTTGTGCTGCTTAGCACGGCGTTGACGTCCTTGTTTTAATTTGTTCTTTCTCTCTCTGGCTTGCCACTGACTCTCGGTCTCACCATAGTGCCCCTGGGTAAATGGTGATATGTTGGATTCAGATTCATCTGAAGACCTGACGTCGGGCGCTTCTGGGGGGACCAATGGTGATCGAGGACGGCGAATCATGAATACTTCTCGAGCGTGAGTTGTTCTGTCATTGGCGTTGGTTTCTGTACTATCGGAGTTATTGATAACTTCAGTAGAGGCTTTAGGGTCGCAGAACAAGTCTCCTTCTTGGTAGGGTAGAGTTGTTGTCGTTGTTGTGTCAACTAGCCGGGTACTGCTATCCTTAGGAACAGAACCTGTCCAGTGGATGATGCAGTTTTGAGATGTTACAGTTAGTACAAGACCTTTCTGAGCTCCTGTCAGTGGTATTCCAAGCGCTAGATTAAGATATCTTTCGAGTTGTGCCCGATAAGACGTTGCCATGTTGCCAAGATCGAAAGGAAAAGGACCCGCCTTCTTTAGAGTACTCTGAGTGTACTCCGAGTTGTATTCTTGATAGGTTCATGTCGTGTTCTAGAGCCTTATTGGAAAAGAATTTGGTTTTCCGAAAGAACTCGGATAAGACTCTGTCTCGGAAGCGGAGCCAGAGTTTGAATCAGATGTGTGAAGCCGTGAAATCTGAGTTGGATCGGACATCGCGAGCTACGTGAATCTTTCAGCAAGTTGATCTGTCATAGTCATCGAAATAGAATGGTCTTCGTGGTGATCCGAATTTTTGAGGATATGGCTTTGGAGCTTGCCATTGTCACCTACCTCGTAGATCCATGAACCGAAGATGAAGGTTGATCCTGTCGAGAAGATCATGTTGTTGAGGTCCATCGAGCTCTCAGATGCAAAGTCGCCGAAAACCCCTACCTGGCGCGCCAGCTGTCAATGTTTGACCACCGATAGCCTGCCATGGGGGTACCCGAGGTAGTATGTTCGGGCTTCGGCATATGCGGAACTCGACGGTTGACGCAAGAGACAGTCGATTTATCCTGGTTCGGACCCTCGATCGTTGATCGAGTAATAGCCCTACGTCCAGTCGGCGTTAGCCTTTTGCGTTGGATTGATTATCAGGTGTTGTGTTGTAAAAATTCGCCCATCCCTAGGAACCCTACCCTCCTTTATATACTCAGGAGGTTAGAATCCTAGTCGGTTTACAATGAGAGTTCCTAGTAGGATTATAGAATAATACTACTACTGAGATTATAGGGGAAGAATCCTAGTTAGACTAGACCTTCTCCCTTCCTTGCGGGGTATCCCGTGGGTCCCGCACCGACAGTGTGAGAACGGGTGAGGTTGTGAGGTACGTCTTGAGTCTTTTGAAAGCTTCGTTGGCTTCTTCTGTCCACTCAAACTTGTCTGTCTTCTTTAGTAGTTTAAAGAAAGGTAACCCTTTTTCGCCGAGTCTTGATATGAAACGATTGAGGGCCGCTATGCAGCCTGTTAGTTTCTGCACATCTTTGACACTTCGAGGAGGGCACATCTCTGTAATGGCTCGAATTTGCTTAGCGCTGGCTTCGATTCCACGATGACTGACCAAGAATCCTAGTAGTTGTCCTGAAGGGACTCTGAATACACACTTGCTTGGGTTCAATTTCCACCTCCACCTCTTCAGGTTTTCGAAGGTTTGCTTTAAGTCTTCAATTAGTGTGTCTGGGTTCTTTGTTTTTACTACTACGTCATCCATATATGCTTCTACGTTTTCGCCAATCTGATCACCAAGGCACGTTTGGATAGCTCTTTGGTATGTGGCACCAGCATTCTTGAGTCCAAACAACATGGTCTCGTAGTAGTAGCCGTCGAACAAAGTGATGAAAGATGTCTTGCTCTGGTCTTGTTCTTTTAATGCAATCTGGTGATATCCTGAATAGCAATCAAGAAAAGATAATAGGGCAGATCCTGCTGTTGAATCAACTATCTAATCAATGCGTGGTAGTCCAAATGGATCTTTCAGGCAGTGTTTGTTGAGATCTGTGTAGTCGACGCATATGCGTCACTCGTCCGTATTCTTTTTTTGTACTAGAACTAGGTTTGCTAGCCAATCTGGATGAAGGATCTCTCTGATGAATCCGGCTGCCATTAGCTTTGTGATTTCTTTTTTAATTGCTGCCTTCTTGTCAGGTGAGAATCGTCGTAGCCATTGCTTCATAGGCTTGGAGCCTTCATTGATATCAATTCTGTGCTCAGCCAATTCTCTTGGGACACCTGGCATGTCGGTCGGCTTCCAAGCGAAGATATCTTTGTTGTCCCGAAGAAAGTTGGTGAGCACGAGTTCCTATTTTGCCAAGAGGTAGGCGCTAATGGTTGCTGTTTTGGAGGGATCACCGGTGCCCAGGTCGATTTGCTTGACATCGGCTTCTTTTGGTGGTGCGAGGATGCTGGGCTTTTTAGCCGGTATCTCTAGTTCTTCTAGGCTCATTTCTGTGGCAATAATGGCTATTTCTTTTCTACCATCGGTGGCTTGTGCCTTGGCTGCAATTTGAATTGCCTGAACATCGCAGTCAAAAGCGTGCTTCAAATCACTTCGAAAGGAAAGGACACCGTTAGGCCCGTGCATCTTAAGCAATAGGTATGGGTAATGTGGTATTACCATGAATTTTGCTAGTGTTGGGCGCCTGAGGATTGCGTGATATGATGAATCGAAGTCTGCAACTTCAAACTTGATGAACTCTGTTCGGTAGTTTAAGGGAGTGCCAAAAGTAACCGGTAGAGTGATTTGTCCAAGTGGCATAGCTGCCTTGCCGGGTACTATCCCAAAAAAAGGGGTGCTCGTTGGTGTAATCATCCCGGCGAGTTGTAGTCCCATCTTCCTTAGCGTCTCTGAAAAGATGATGTTGAGTCCGGCTCCCCCATCGATTAATACTTTTGTGACAGTCATGCCGGCAATAGTTGGATCTAGAACTAGTGGGTAATGGCATGCGTTTCCTATGCTAGTCCATTGGTCTTCTCTTGAAAATTGGATTGGATACTGTGACCAATTGAGATATCTTGGAGTAGCCGGTTCTGCTGCCATGATGGTTCGTAAAGCTAGCTTTTCTTAATGTTTGCTTCTGGAATCTGAGGCTCTAGCGAAGATCACTACTACTGTCCCCCTGGATTTTTGGAATCCCTTGTCTTCGTGGTTGTTTTCATCTTTTTTTTGATCGTCTTCTTTAGTGTTTACCTTATTATCTTTTCTTGTGTATCGCTCATTGAAGGTGTAGCAATTTTTGGTGGTGTGATTTCCTTTAGGATGCAAGATGCAACGCATGTTTTCAATGTCGTCATACCCTCTGGGTTTGGAAAACTTCCTTGATTTATCAGCCATCGCTACAGTGTTGTCTGGTCCACGTTTTCTTTCCTGATGTCTGATGTTTCGATGATTTCGCTTGTCCGGGTTGTCTTGGTTGTTTCTATCCGGGAACCTTTCTTGTGTCTTCTCCTTTGCAGTAATCATCTTTTCTACTGTGCGTCTGAATTCTTCATTATTTCTCGGGTTTTCTTTGCAGAAGTCCTAAAATTGCCACCTAGCCATAATTCCATGAGAGAAAGCTTTGATTACTTCTCGTTCGGTGATGTCATGTACTTGAGCACGTAGTTCGCCAAATCATCGATAGTAATTTCTAAGAGTTTCACCTCCTTTCTGCGTGAGTCCTTTTAATTCTGCGTGGGTGATGGGGTGTATAATGATACCTGCAAAATTTCCATGGAAAACTCTTTGCAAGTCCTCCCAATTTCTGATTGACCCTAGATTTAATTTGTCGAACCATTGGAGGGGCATAGTTTCTAGGGCCATGGGAAAGAACAAGGTCTTGATATCATCGTCTCCTCCAGCTAGTTCAATCGACTGCGAGTAAATCCTGAGCCACTGCCTTAGTTCGATCTTGCCATCATATTTAGAGTGGCTAGACGGCTTGAACTTGTGAGGTAGTCGTATTGAAGCAAGTCTATTTGCAAAGCAGGGGAATCTATCGTGCGTTCCGGCTTCTTTATATTCTGATTTGGCACCTCCTTCCTGCCAACTGTCATTTTGGTGAGAGTAGTTCTGTGGGGATGTCTGAATGGGTGCTTTGCTTCTGATCTTCCTTGGTTGTTCGACTCGATAGTTTTGACTATGGTCCCTTCTGCTTTCCCTATTATGACTTCCACCTGGTCCAAGTCTCTCGAAAGCGGACTTACTTTGATTTTGATCTTCCTTCCTATGAGATGTTGACCTGGTAGGTAGTTTTGAGTAGGTCTTTCCATCATGTGTCCTTAGGGCTGCTGACTAGAGTAGGTCCCAGAGTTGTTCCTGTTTTTCACTAGGAACTGATGTCGCTCCGAGTTCTTCTAGTGCTTCTCGGATCCTACTATAGGGTGTATTCGCCGCGCGTCTTTCTTTGACTTCTTGTTCTGATTTTCTTCTGTCGTACTCAGCCAGATCTGACTCATATTTGACCCAAGCTTCCTTGTGCTGCCTAGCACAGTGTTAGCGTCCTTGTTTCAATTTGTTTCTTCTTTCTCTGGCTTGTTTCTGATTCTCGGTCTCACCATCGTGCCCCTGGATAAAGGGTGATATGTTGGACTCAGATTCATCCGATGACCTGATGTCGAGTGCTTCTGGGGGGACCAATGGTGATCGAGGACGGTGAACCATGAATACTTCTCGTGCGTGAATTGTTCCATTATCGGTGTTGGTTTCCACACTGTCGGAGTTGTTGATGACTTTTGTAGAGGTTTCAAGGTCGCAGATCAAGTCTCCTTCTTGGTAGGGTAGAATTGTTGTCATCGTCGTGCCGACTAGTTGGGTACCGCTGTCCTTAGGAATAGAACATGGCCAGTGGATGATGCAGTCTTGAGATGTTATAGTCAGTAAGAGACCTTCTTGAGCTCCTTTTAGTGGCATTCAAAGCATCGGATCGAGGGATCCTTCAGGCCGTGCCTGATAAGACTTTGCCAGGTTGTGGAGTCCAAATAGAAAAGGACATGATTTCCTAAAAAGACTCTGAGTGTATTTCAAGTTGTTTTCTTGATAGGTCGAGGCCACGTTCCGGAGCCCTGTCGGAAAAGAACTCGGTTTCTCAAAAGAACTCGGGTAAGACTCCATCTCGGATGCGGAGATTGATTTTGAGTCAGATGCACAAATCCGCGAAATCTGAGTTGGATCGGACATCACGAGCTGCACGAATCTTCCGGTGAGTTGATTTGTCGTAGTCGCTGAAATAGAAAGATCTTCATGGCGATCCGAATCTTCGAGGAGACGGCCTTGAAGCTTGCCATTGTCGTTCGCCTCGCAGATCCATGAACCGAAGATGAAGGTTGATCCCATCGAGAAGATCATGTTGTCGAGGTCCGTCGAGCTCTTGGATGCAAATTCACCGAAAGCCCCTACCTAGCGCGCCAGCTATCGATGTTTCACCACTGATAGCCTGCCACGGGGGTACCCGAGGTAGTTTGTTTGGGCTTCAGCGTATGCAGAACTCGACGGTAAATGCAAGAGACAGTCGATTTATCCTGGTTCAGGCCCTCGACCCTGATCGAGTAATAGCCCTACGTCCAGTTGGCATTAGCCTTTACGTTGGATTGATTGTAAAGTGTTGTGTTGCGTTGTTTTGTCCCTTGTCTTAGGAACCCCGCCCTCCTTTATATAGTCAGGAGGTCAAAGTCCTAATTGGATTATAATGAGAGTTTCTAGTAGGATTACAGAATAATACTACCATTAGGATTACATGGAAAGAATCCTAGTTAGACTAGATCTTCTCTCTTCCTTGTGGGGTATTCTGTAGGTCCCGTATTGGCAGCAACATATGCCATGGAGGTGAAAATGGCTCGGAGATGTTGCAAAGCTCACACAAGTGATGATGAAGGAGCTCATTGCACATGAGACATGACATTGAGTCATATGATCAAGGTGGAGAAGATCGAGACATGACTTGGCTCGACAGACCGGTTGTAAGTGTGAAGGGCAAGTTGAGTGATGACTTGGCATCAATGGACCGAAGCAACGGTGAAGAGCAAGTGAAGTCAAGATCGATGAACCAATACGATCACATGATGATATGGAGTGGATCATATCATTATTGATCATGTTGGTGCATGTGGTGCATGTGGTGCATCAACATCGAAGGAGTTGGAATGGAATGCGCAAGGCAAAGGTATAACCTAGGGCATTTCATTTCACCGATCATAGGTGTCTAGAAAAGTTTATGACCGGGTTTAGGATAGATGGTTGTACTATCAAGAGGGGCAAACTAGTTTGCATATCGGTCATCTAGTGCCACTCGAGTGATCTAACTTTGCATCATTGCTAGGATCGAGTGGCATGGCAAGTTGAGTGGCTAACTCCTTAAAAATGATTGTGAAAATGCTAACACACATACACATGGTGGTGTACACTTAGTGGTGTTGGCACATTTGCAAAGGAGAAGAAGTTGGAGTTGAAACGGATCAACTCGGAGAAGAAATGGAGGCGAGGAAGTGTCACTATGAGTGACCGAACACTTCCCTCGGGGGCACCTGCGTGTCCGGTCAGTGCTGGCACTCGACCGAGGGGCATGAATTTGTGATCGGACGCTGGCGCTAAAGTTGACCTAACGCACAGGGGCCGCGTCCGGTCAGCGCTGACGTACGCTAACGTGGTGGCATGAGGAGCAGCAGTGATGCGTGGCAGGCCATGAAGGATTGGACTCAGGTGCTGCGTCTGATCGTGACTGACCTGATGTGTTTGGTCGCAAAACAAAGGCTCAGGGAGCTCTCTGGAAATGACTAGACTCTGGTAGGAGCGCGTCCGGTCATCAGTTCAGTGGCGAGCGCGTGCATGGGGCCTGACGCAGCGTGGGCGTGTCCGGTCAGCATCTGGCGCGTCCGATCTTCACTTGACCATTGGCACAGTATTAGTGACCGTTGAGATCGGGTGGCTCCGGTTGAACGATGAATGACACATGGACGACGTAGAGTGACCGAACGCTGGGCCAGCGCATCCGGTCATTATGACCGGAGTGTTCGGTCAGCTCGAGAAACGCCCAGTGAAGGGGTAACGGCTAGTTTAGCCCTTGGGGCTATAAATACAAGTGTTGGCCGGCCTTTGACCGGTAGCTGAGCACCCTTGAGCCTTGGTGGCTTGTGTAGGTGTGCTTAGGAGCCCTCTAACTCACTTGTGCTTGATAGTGTTCATCCGATCGAGTGAGTGAGCGATTCTAGTGCGATTGCATTGTGAGATTGCATCGAGTGGCACTAGGTGATCGTGTTACAAGCATGTGGTGCTTGTTACTCTTGGAGGTTGCCACCTCCTAGATGGCTTGGTAGCTTGTGACTCCGTTGAAGCACGCGAGAAGATTGTGCAGTGCTCCGAAGGAGGATTTGTGAGGAGGATTGTGCTCACCCTACGGGCATCGCGGAGAGCAACTCTAGTAGAGCATGTCATTGAACTACCCTCACTTGTGGGTAGGTGTAGGGTCGAGATAGCGACTAGAGGGGGGTGAATAGTTGTTTCTAAAACTTAATCGCGTCGGCTAACCAAAATAAGTGCAGAATTAAAACTATCGATCTAGCCAAGACTACACCCCTCTATCTATGTTCTCTAGCATCTTGCAAAGATTCTAATTA
This sequence comes from Miscanthus floridulus, assembly GCF_019320115.1. Classification (NCBI taxonomy): domain Eukaryota; kingdom Viridiplantae; phylum Streptophyta; class Magnoliopsida; order Poales; family Poaceae; genus Miscanthus; species Miscanthus floridulus. The sequence goes on from NC_089596.1 coordinate 8,288,311, forward strand.
AGCAACAAAGGTGCCGGGCTAACTAGAGCTCACCTAACCAATTTTAGGAGCAAGGTCACACAAACCTATGCCACTAGTATTTCAAGCAATGAGGGAGCTCCTACACATGCTAGTAAGCAAAAGCACAAAGCCAACTAAGCTCACTAGCAATGCTCAATAACAAGGCAACCAATGACAAATTAGAGAGCGCAAATACTTAGCTACACAAACTAAGCAAAGTGACTAACAAGGTTACACAAACCAAATTAGCCACGCAAGGGAGTTACTTCTATGCTACACAAGCAAGAAGGTAACTACTACACAAGCCAACTAATTACAAGAGCAACCACATAAGCACAATGTATATAAAAGTAATCACAAGCTTGTGTAAGGGGATTGCAAACCAACGGGAAGAACTAGGTTGACACGGTGATTTTCTCCCGAGGTTCACATGCTTGCCAACACGCTACATCCCCATTGTGTTGACCGCTCACTTGGTGGTTCGGCAGCTAATTGGCATCACCCGCCAAGCCCGCACGTCGAGCACCGCAAGAACCTACCCCAAAAGTGAGGGTAGCTCAATGACACGCTCAACTAGAGTTGCTCTTCACGGCTCCCACGGGGCGAGCACAATGCCCCTCACAAAGCTCTTCTCCGGAGCACCGCACAAGCTTCTTGCGGGCTTCGACGGAGACCACCACCAAGCCATCTAGGAGGTGGCAACCTCCAAGAGTAACAAGCACCACCGGCTTGCAACTCGATCACCTAGTGCCACTCGATGCAATCTCACAATGCAACGCACTAGAATCACACTCACTCACAATCGATTCGCACTCTTGCAAGCACAAGTGAGTTAGAGAGCATCCAAGCACTCCTACACAAGCCACATAGGCATGAGGGTGCTAAGCTACCGGCCCAAGGCCGGCCATGGCTTCTATTTATAACCCCATGAACAAATAGAGCTATTACCCCTTCACTGGGCAAAAGTCGAGACGACCGGACGCTTCGGTCCGATCGACCAGACGTTGGACCGCAGCATCCGGTCGTGCGATGCACGCCACGTGTCTCCTGCTTCAAATATAGTTCGCCCGATCTCAATGGTCATATGTTGACCGGACACAGCAGCTTGAACTGACCAGATGCAGCAACCCCAGAGTTCGGTCATTTCCAGTAAGGTACCAGACATGACCGGACGCGTCTGGTCGATCACGATCGGACGTAGTGCCAGCGTCCGGTAACTCTCTAGTTTTTCTACTCTTCCTGCATCATCACACATCACCCTGACCGGACGCACATAGCCAGCGTTCGGTCACTTCTAGTGCCAGTGTCCGGTCGATGACTGACGCCTGCCCACTGACTGCCACTACTGACCGAACGCTGGAACCCAGTGTTCGGTCACTGTGTGACTAGAGTCTAGTCCACTCTGTGGGACCCTATCTTTTCTATATAGGGCGCCGGTGGCACCGTCGAACTGTCCGCACTCTACGGGCGAACAATCCACCGGTGGAGTTCCTAACCCTTCTCGCCTCCGTTTCATCGCCGAGTTGATCGACATCAACTCCAACTTCTTCTCCTTTGCAAATGTGCCAACACCACCAAGTGTACACCACCATGTGTATGTGTGTTAGCATTTTCACAATCATTTTCTAAAGGATTAGCCACTCAACTTGCCACGCCACTCAATCCTAGCGACAATGCAAAGTTAGATCACTCGAGTGGCACTAGATGACCGATATGCAAACAAGTTTGCCCCTCTTGATAGTATGGCCATCTATCCTAAACCCGGTCATAAACTTCTCTACACACCTATGACCGGTGAAATGAAATACCCTAGGTTATACCTTTGCCTTGCGCATTCTATTCCATCTCCTCCAATGTTGATGCAACACATGCACCAATATGATCAACAATGATATGATCCACTTCATATCATCACATGATCATATTGGTTCATCGATCTTGACTTCACTTGCTTTTCACCGTTGCCTTCGTCCATTGATGCCAAGTCTTGCTCAAGCTTCACTGCCACGCGGTCCATCGCTCCAAAGCCTCCGACTTGCCCTTCACGCTTGCAACCGGTCCATCAAGCCAAGTCTTATCTTGATCTTCTCCACCTTGATCACATGACTCAATGTCATGTCTCATGTGCAATGAGCTCCTTCATCATCATATGTGTGAGCTTTGCAACATCTCCAAGCCATTTTCATCTTCATGGCATATGTTGCTCACACATATATACCTATGGACTAATCACCTGTGTATCTCACATAAACACAATTAGTCCACCTAGGTTGTCACTCAATTACCAAAACCACACAAGGACCTTTCAGTAGGTTCTTGCGGCGCTCGACGTGTGGGCTTGGCGGGTGATGCCAATTAGCCGCCGAACCACCAAGTGAGCGGTCGACACAACGGGGACTAGCGTGTTGGCAAACACGTGAACCTTAGGAGAAAATTCACTGTGTCAATATTGTTCCTCCCGTTGGTTTGCATTCCCATACACAAGCTTGTATTTACTTTCATATATATTGTGCTTGTGTAGTTGCTCTTATCATTAGTTAGCTTGTGTAGCTTGCTAATTACCTTCTTGCTTGTATTGCATAGAAGTAGCTCCCTTGCATGGCTAATTTGGTTTAAGTAACCTTGTTAGTCACATTGCTTAGTTTGTGTAGCTAAGTAATTTACGCTCTATAATTTGGCTTGTGTAGCCTTGTTATTGAGCATTGCTAGTGACCTTAAGTGGCTCTGTTCTTTTGCTTACTAGAATTGTGTAGGAGCTCTCCTGGTTGTTTGAGTACTAGTTGCATAGGTTTGTATGACCTTGCTACTAGAATTGATTATGTGAGCTCTAGCTACCCGGCACCTTTGTTGTCTAATTAGGATCTTTATAAGGTGCTTGAGAACTTAGATAGAGGGGTGTAGTCTTGGCTAAACCGATAGTTTTAATTCCGCACTTGTTTCGGTTAACCGGTGCGATTAGATTTTAAAAAGGACTATTCACCCCTTTAGTCCGCCATCTCAGCCCTACACCTGTCCTAGGCGGCTTCAGGTTCCAGCATCGTAGACAGGCCATTGTGTGCAACGGAGCTAATTGGACACGAGTAGCAAAATTGTCGCTACTGCCGCCCAGGCCAGCATGATCTTGTCCATGAGGGACATTTTAGCCATCATTGTCTTGCACTCGCAGTGGCATGTGGTCCCCATCAGGGTTGCTGGCGGGGGCAGCGTCAGCCCCGCTGGGGGAGCTAATGGCGCTGTGCCGCTGGGGACGGCTCCCATGGGCCATGGCCGCCGGCCGTGAGCAGCAGCCTGGCGAGCGAGATGATGGTCAAAGCTGCTAAAGCCTTCATTGGCGCTCTTCCTCACTGGCTTAGATGTGCACTTGTGCGTGTGTGTATTGTGTTCTCTGCTCGGTTAGGCCGGTACTCCTTTTATATGGAGGACGTGATAGGAGCCAGTGTGAGAAGAGGATGGGGATCAAGAGTGGGGATGGGTCGCGCTGTGGTGAGGAGAGTGGAAGGGGTGGCTCCTGACATGTGGGCCCATGTCATGTTAATGCTAAATCACCAATATATATGACAAGCACTTTTTATCGTATCTTTCTAATATAAATACAGATAATTAGTAGGGAAACAAGTTTAGAGAAATCAAAATATTTTATTCTAATTATATTTTGTTTGATTTTGTTTTTAGAAGACATCAATATGTATATATGATAAGATTTTTTATCATATTTTTTAAATATAAATATAGATAATTAATTTATATACTAAGTAAAACAATTGTTTTAATGTTAGGGGGGCCATGGCGCCTATACTAGCCCCCCTTGGCTCCATCATTGAGCACCACTTGAGTCCTAGTGTGGCGGGTCGGCGGCCATTGCTCCTTCACGAACTTACTTGAGTCCTAGTGTGGTGGGGCAACGAGAGTCACGGTGGCACCGGCACCAACGACGGGAGGGGCGACGAGAGCCGCGGGAGCGAGTGAGGGTGGTGGAGGCGGAGGCGGGCATGGTGGAGCCTCAGTGGCTCAGTGAAGAGTGGGAATGGCTCAAAGGAACCAGGGGAAGAGGAAGAAGGTAAATGTTGGTGGAGTTGGGGATTAAATAGGAAGTAGGTCATGTCCGTGCTCTGGTCCGCCAACTAGGAGGTGCGGTCTGGGTTTGAGGTGCGGGTTGAGTTTCTAGAGGCAGAAAGTGCACTTGTCGACTCAAATGTTAGTTCCATATGTAATTCTGATCAAATAGTTCTGTATGTAATTTTGATCAAGTGTTGACTTTACTCAAATAGTTAGCTTTGTGGTATATCTATTGTGAAATTGAGAGAGACAAAGGACCTGAGCCGAGCCGTAGCGTGACATGCCTAGGCTCAGGCTCAGAACGCACCAAGATGCGGTATGGGTTTGTCATCCAAAGTTTTGGAATGTAATGAAACCACCGTTCTTGCTCTACGCATACTTGGATAATGGACTGGCTCGCTACTGGCATAAGTTTTTGGTTATACCTATTACGAGAGTTCACGAATTATCTACAGTCAAATAATATTCAATGGTTGTAGGAAAATCGTAGCATAGAATGTAGGAAAGAGAGGAAGGTGGAGACATAGGATGTAGGGAATAAGAGGAAGACAGAGAGGTGGGTCCATGGCTCCTTTGCCAACCGAACACGCATGCCACCGCCTTGTGTCCTTCAGCCGCGTTGCGGCTCAATGCCTTGCTGCCCACGCTGTCTCGTTATGTGCCGCTACCGTCTTGTAGACACCATGTGTTGCCGCCCTAGTTGCTTCGCAAAGCGCCACTGGCCCTACACATCCCCGTGCCCACCGCCACGTGCAGTCGCCAAGCTCTCGCCACCTGCCGTGTCCCGGGTGCCCACCATTATCTGGAGCCACCTCCACCTTGCCCCACTCTCTCTAACGTCGTGCCAGGCTAAGCTGTGCACCTCGCGTGTGGCCGCATGCCGAATTGTAGAGGCAGGCAGTGGAAGACTGAAGGGAAGAAGGGGATGGAGAAGGAAGAAAAAAAGGCAAAATTAATATTTCATCATCTTTCTCTATTCAAAAATATTATTTAAATAGGCAAATTAACACATTTTCAAAGTGTTCGCTGGCCAATTGAACTTTTTCCGATGGTTGCTTGCCACACGACTTCACTTTTCATGTCTTGTAGCTAATTTTGCCAATGAAATATGATTGAAACCAAATTTTAAGCATGGCCTTCCTACATCATGAACAATCCTTTCCAACCAATAAGTCCCAAAATATCAGCATTTTAGCTCCGATTTTGCAAAATTCATGAAACCCTGGAGAATGGAAAAAAATTTGGGGGGCAAACCAATATTGGAGGAGATTGGATAAACTGATGACGAAGATATCTTTCTAATGTATGCAAATACCTAAATCCATAAACAAATTTGGCCCAAAACAAAATCAAATCAAGAGACAAAGGCTATAAAAATGGCTTCGAAATTATGCAAAAGGTAAGAACTTATGAGTTGAGGGAGATAGACATTGGAGCACAAAATCAAAACTTGGACTAGATCTAGATGTTGGGGTACCAGCGAATCATAGCAAACCAAAACTTTGTGTGGTAAAAAACTCAAAGGACAAAAGCCCCGCCTCTTTTGCTCTCTCTCTCTCTCTCTCTCTCTCTCTCTCTCTCTCTCTCCCTCTCTCTTATGCAAAGCAAAATTCTCAACCACTCAAATTAGAGCCTAATCCCCAAGGCGTGTTCCCCACAACTATCCATGCCCACTATATAGGCACTTGGTTGTTTCTAAAGTGTAATTAAATAAAGCACTCCATCCAAATACCTAGGGGTAAAACTGTCTAGATTTTTGTTGGTGCATCCAATGGACCCAACGCCTTTATGATTTCACTTTGTTGGTGCAAGCTTTATGATGACACCACGCATCTTCTGACCCATCACCCTTGGTTTCGAGGCCCAAAATAGTCAACTTGTCGCATGTGGTTTTGAGGCATAAACCACCAAACCATCCCTGCCCTGTATTGAGGACTAAACTAGCAAAAAAACATCTTGCACACCCCCGTGAGGTTTGACTCACTGAGGCTAATGCATACCCGGCCTTTGCCAAGGACCCAACGCCTTCACCTTTCTCCTTGACTTTACCTTCTCCATCTTCATCATCCTGGTGTAGACCCGTGCCTGGCGTCCGCAAAGTGTCATGGCGCCATGGTCCTTAATTGGCTAACCCCATGTTCATCATCCTTTTGTCCATATGTCTTCTAATACTCTTCCTGCGAGCAACATGGATCTCCAACAATGACTTTTCAGACTAGACAGTCCCTTCAGTGTGCCAAGCTTCGTCTCGCCCACCACCAAGCAATATCCATGCCAAACCACCAGCTCGCCCTATGCTACCACATGCATAGTCCATCAGTGTCGTGCCTAGCCTGTCCTTCACAACGCATCTGCTTGCCATCATATCGCATCCATACACCCACACATCATGATCCAAAGATACATCTTCGATCCTCTAATACCTTCCGGTTAGCAAAAACATATTATGCACACATATAAACAACATGCTAGCACCACCAAAAGCTTAAAACCTCTTGACAAATGTCAATCATCATTCGTCGCACACATAGAGGAGACCATCGGTTTGTTTTGGGAAACTCCCACTAAGACTGGCCTTATATATGTATGTGATATTATCATTAAAACTTGTTTCCCATGTGAAGGTTGGCTTTTTTATGTTCTACGAATATAATTTAATATCATTGTCTAATTTCATTTGCATTAATTTCGGTTATTTTGGATGTCATTGCCATGCAACTTCCTTTTCCTTGGTCAATGTGATCATGTATGGGTACGTGCTCATCAAAGTTATGGTGAATAAAACATTTCCCTTCCCCTCACTACTAATATATATCACCAGACTCTGGCCCAAAATATTTGCTTATATATATACACGGTCCCTCTTTTTTTTAAGGTATAATAAACAGTAGGGGTTTCCCCTACTAATTATATATTAAAATGAGGAGAAGAACCAAAATATATTATAAAGCGTTTAAAAACAAAAAAAACACAACAAAGAAGATGATCAAAAGGATATACTGTTTTACACAAAGAGTTGTGTCCATTGTTCTAAAAAAAAGTGTTGTCTCCATTCTTCTATGAAAGGGGGGTGTTTGCTTTGCACCATGGAAAACCAAGACAAAGGTGCTCTTGAATTTTTCTTTGCAACATGATAAAGTATTATTTTTTAAACTATAAATTTATACAATTCCTCCTGAATTGTTAAAAAACATTTTCGGGCTAAGCTGCTGATCGATCGAAAACTCAAACTTAGCATTTTAGGAAGAATGTTAATTTTAAAACAGCAAAAGTTGTGATACGAGATACAGGTGAAATGGGTCGTACTTAAATTTTAACATCTACTTGGAAGACCATAATGTTTTTTTAGGGCCCCTAGTTATTCGTTGTGGATTAATAAAAAAGAACAAAAAGCCTACGTGCAGAGCTAAGCGACCTTCCGCAACTCAATTTGATAGATGTACTTCTTAGCGCCGCTCTAATCGGCGGGAATCAAAATAACGCGACTCAATGGGCGGCAAAAGTATATCTTTACAAATATTTTTATGGAGAGACTAGCGCATGGACGTTCAGACATGGCGTCCATTCGGACGTCCACGCTCGCTCTCCGCCCGTTTTCAATAATGATACTCTCAGAACGCCTACAGATGTAGCTTCGTACTCTGTTTCGTCTTGTGCTCCGCGCCTGCTGCCAACCTATAGATGCAGTTTCATGCTCCGCTTCGCCTCGTCCTTCGCGCCTACTGCTCGTCCATGTATGCAGCTTCGTGCTCCGCGCCTACTGCCATGCCCATAGATGCAACTTTGTTCTCCGCGCTTGCTTTCGCTCCCGTCTGCTCATGAAACACTTGCAACATAAAGCATCTGCTGCAACATACGTCTGAAGCAGATGAAACATTTATAACATATGTTTGCAACATATAATTGTATGGGCACTGCAACATATGCAGCATCTAAATAAAACACTTGAAACATACGTTTGCAACATATGTGTATGGGCGCTGCAGCATACATAACATCCCGATAAAACACTTGCAACATAAGTTTGAAACAGCTGAAACATTTAAAATACACACTTACAACATACATGTATAGCCAGTGCAACATATGCAACATCCAGATAAAACACTTGCAACATACGTTTGAAACAGCTGAAAACATTGGAAACATACATTTGCAATATATGTGTGTAGTCGTTGCAACAGATGCAATACCAGATCTACGTTTGCAACATTCAGATAAAACATATGTAACATACATCTGAAACGCATAAAACATACGTTGCAACATGTGCTCATCTACTTGCTGCCCCCAATGGACACTCGTTGACACGGAGCTTAACGCTGGCACAGAGCTCGATGCCATGGCGCGAAGGTCAGACCTCGGCTGTGCGCAGCGCGAGGCGCAGGCGACGCGAGGCGAGAGCAGTGCGTGGCGTGAGGCATGAGGCGTGGGTGGGGCGCGCGAGGCATGAGGCACAAGGCGCGCAAGGCGCAAGGCGTATGGCGCGGGGGTAGGCGGGTCCGTCCCATCTGGTCGGAAGGACGCTCGATAGAGAGCATTATCGTTTTTTTACTTGCAACATCTCTAGAAATTTTGTAAACGACTTTTTATTTTGATTTTTTTTAAAAAGGTGTCCTCGGATCCAACATATTGATAAAAGAACTCCTTAAAAATAAAAAGTTTTCAAATATACTCTCCAATTCATAGGCTTCCGCGGTCGAGAGGAACTCTATAAGTCTATATTTGTGCCCGCTTCGATATTTTTCTCCGGAGACCAAATCAAAGTAAATTGAACGTATGAGTAATTAAGAAAATAAAGGATTCCATATGAGAAAGCGGTAAGAGATTAAAAAACCATTAAAAATATTTAGTTAGTTAGACATAGTTTAGAGTTCCCAATACAAAATCGTTTAGAAAGTTATTATAGGAGACTATTGGAGAAGAACTAAATTTAAGGTTGCTATTTTCTAATGCTACCTCTATTAGTTTAGCAAGTAAATTATACCAAAATCCTAGAGATTCTCTTAGACCTTTTTTGCAAAAATTAAATATAGCAAATATAGAAAACTTACTTTTGCAAAAAAAACAAATATAGAAAAATATATAAATGAAAAATCGGCACAAGTATTTTCCGGACTCGCCCCTTTCCAGAACGGGCCGGCCCAAAGAGCCCCATGGGCCGCCGCATTCTGCTCTAGTAGGCTCTGTGTGACTGTCTTGTTTGCTTTACCCTTGTCTCCCTTCCAGTCCTCCAAGAAAGAAACACGCAGCTGAATCATGGACGCCGCCGCCGCCGCCACGGCCGCCTCCGACGACGAGCAGGACCAGGCGCGCTTGGACGCCATCGCCGACGGCCTACAGACCCGAGACGCGTACGCCCTCCTCCTCCCTTGCTCGATCTCTACTTGTCTTCCCTTCGAGGAGGAGGCAGAGGCGGCTGCTCCATCTGCTCCCCTTCCTTGCTCGTGAGTTGTGGCTGACGAGTGACGGCTCCTCCCTCCCTCCCCTCACCCTCGTTGCAGGATGCGGCTGTACAACTGGCTCTCGCACCGCTGCTTCTCCGACTGCGTCGTCTCCTTCTACCGCCGGGCGCTCGGCAAGCGCGAGGAGGAGTGCGTCCGCTCCTGCGTCCGCAAGTACCTCCTCCTCTCCACCGCCACCGCCGCGCGCTTCCCCCACCTTGCCGACTCCTCGTCGTCGGCAGCATTCGACGATTGATCGGTTGATCCACCCGTGCTCTTCTCGACAGTTACTTCCTTGCTTCACTTCTTCTGTCGGTGTAGCTTAGTTTTACTTTACCTTGTGATGATCCATAGAAAGGAAACACGACGCCGTAAGACTCACGAGCGTAGCAGTTGTTAGGAAGGAAATGCAAGGCCAGGAGTGATCTATACTCCCACACACACTGCAAATTTGGAATTTTGATGAATGAATGCATGAATTCTTCATGTCCTGATTTTTCCTCTCTGAATGAGTATTACTATTACCTTGATATGGATATGCGAAAAGGTTCTTACTGTATCTCATTTCTCATGTGATGGTTTATGTTCAGCTTTGGTTTTCATCTTGTACAACATCACTGCAATCCAGCTCAGTTTGCTCAATGTGTTTGATCAGAGTAAGGTAGCAACCACAACTGGGCCTCATAGCACCACTACCACCACATAGATCATGCTACAGAAAAAGTAATGATAATGACCCCCATTATATAGTATAATCCTTAGTTGCAGACTTTTATTGGCAACAATGGTTTGGGACTCAATGCCTGTAAGATAAGTAGGAGTGTTAACGGACATTTTCAGTGTCATTCTGATTCCTACAGTAGTCATATTACCAAACGCTGTGCCTTGTGAAGTCCATGCCCAACCAGGCTAGTACTGTCAGGTTGTGCACAGAAAATCACAAATAACAGCCTTATGATACTCCTGATCTAAAAGAGGCCATCATTAGTTCACAGTAGTATCTGCTAAGAGATTAGATCTTACTAGTTAATGGGCTAACACTCTGAATGTAAGCACAAAGAATATTCTTAATGCTCATTGTTTTGGAGTACGTGTATACAATGTGGGTGAAAATAAGCCTTTTAATGAGAGCAGTGTTCTCAGAAGCAAGGTTGTAATAGTTGAGCCATCAGACTACATCAGACAATTTTGCCAGCTGTTTTAGCGGTGCTTGCTCAAGAGATTCATTGTTCAAAATGCAGCAGTAATTTAACTCATTTGATGCCTCACCAAGAGGTGCATCTGCAATTTCCACATCCTTTGCTACATTCCACCCCTGGACCCTCAGGCCAGCGAGCAGGGACCAAATGTTGGGGTTCTTCATATGCTTTACTGATGATGAGTAAATGTGCAACAAAAGCCTTCTCTTGTTTCTTTTGGATGCAGAACATCCATGTATTGTGTTTTCCTTTGCTAGATGAAATTTGTTATTTCATCTGAACTTAGCATGCTGCCTTGATATACACGTGAATTTTTCATCCGAAATGATTGCTGAAATGTGTTGGTGAACAAACATCAATGCAACCAAGCTTTGGTTTTTTCACTCAGAAGGCCTGGCATAAGATCCATCGGTTATTTCCTGACTCCTGGTATCTCTAATTATCTATTCCTGAATGTCCTTTCTCCCCTGAAAGGTGTTGATGAGACAAGGATTTGTCTTATTCAAAAAAATGTTATTGATCAGAGTAATGTGGCCAACGCCACAACTGAATGAAGTTGGGACTTGGGAGAGGCAGATGTAAAGGTTAGATTTTGAAGAAGTGCACTTCAGAGTTTTCAAATCACATGACACGAACATGATTCTTAAGTGTTTTGCTCTCTGAAGATTATTTGTAGCAGTGCTCATAAAAGCTACAATTCCATCTCATTTTTCAGTTATGTAAAACTTTCAAACTGTTCATGTTTAAAAACTATGTTCCTCGTTGCATCATCAATTATATAAGAGCTCTTTTCATTGTATACATGTCAAGGGTTTTTCTTTCTTTCTTTTTTTATGTGTTAACTCCGTACCCTGGTTAATGCAATTGACTGGTTTGCTTCTGAGGCTCTTCATGTATTCATGCAAGAAGCCAAAGGAACATCTATAACAGCAAAAACCCGTCTTCCAACATTATCGTTCCTTATGCCCTGACTTGTTTCAGTGTTCTTTTTTTCCAATTCTACGCCAGTTATAGGTCACAGATAATTTGCTGATCATGAGTTGCCCACTGAACTGTCCATTGTACAAAAAATAGTGTCATTCGACCGTGAAGGTTGTGTGTGTGTGTTTGAGACAAGCTAGCGGTAGTTACTATTGCACTCAAATAACCAAGCATACATCTGGCAGTCAGTGTGCCATTAACAACTCGACTCACAGATTGGAACCAATGATTCATGCAGCGGGGTTTGTTACTACTTCAAAGAAACATCCAGTTCAAGTCGGCTACAAGAGGTAAAACCAAGCCCTAGCATCCTGCCTTTAAGTTAAATCCTCCACCATCAACATACACATAGCGAATTCTGGTTCAGGAAATGTCGCGTCTTACACTCCCATGTTTTGAGCATCTGGCATACATACTACTCAATAGCAGCGTACTAGCAAATAGACTCTCCACGTGTACAAGATACTCAGTTCGGGTTCCTGAGAACAATGATGACCGAATCCCCACGGAGGAACATCTTGCTTATGAACCTGTCTTTGTTCACCGGAAGAGCCTTCTTCTTGCCTTTACCGGTCTTTGGCACCTGTAACACAGGTAAAATGTGTTCACAAATGATTAATGAACACAGCAGTCCAAGCAAGGGAAACTTTACAAAAGGTAAGCGACCGTTCAACATACCTCAGTCCACATCTCCCTAACATTCTCGAGAACCATGTTGCAATGCCGATCAAAGGCTCTCACGCGACCAAGCAGCTTCTTGTTGTTCCGGCAGTTGATAAGAACCTAAGACATAAGAGGCAATGCATTATCAGAACAAGGAGCAGTTGAAAAGCACTATCTGCAGTCAGCAGTATGCAACCTGACACCAGACACATAATATGTGATACATGAGAGAAACAAAGATATATCAGTTAAGTAACAATGACATAGCGATCACACTACAGGAAACGATGGCTTAGGTTTATACATGGACATTTTTAGATAAAATGGGTGGAAAAAATATGGACCAAGGAAACATGATTGTCTGGCAGTTGACAGCAACTAAGCAAGCAATTCAGTTACTACAAAAATAGTAAATCTTACTTTTGCAATTTATGAAAGAAATAAGGATGCATGACAATTTTTATTTTGGCTGAATGGAGCTAACATCAAACAAATCAGCTTATATAAATCACTAGTGCCACTCAGAAAACAGTTCCTGGCAAATTAATCCAACTTTGATGATGGAAATGACTAAAAAATTATAAATGAACCGTAGCAATAATGCAGAAAAATAGATAGTATAGAACTATAGATACAGAAACCTAAGACAGATAGGTACTAGCATTATAGTCAAAACTGCCAAATTATGGTGCGATACAATACTGGCTACCAAGACCACCGCATTACTTCCATGCACGGAAGGTAAGAAACATGTGCACATCACAGTTAAGGGAACAAGAATACAACACCGACTACACACTAGTGCATCACTTCCACGGACTAAAATAGTGTTAGAATCACAGCTGAGGGACATGTTTAGTAAACAATTGGGAACCACAGCTAATAAACATGTCTTAGCTAAGAAGATTACTAGCCATATGATTTGGTGAAGCAGGAGCTTCAGGCTGCTGCACAGAACTATATTTGTCTCAGCCAATAAATAAGAAGGTTCAAATACAACACAAACGATCATAAGTTGGATGGAGGATACACAAAAACTATGGTCAAATATAACCTAACAATGGATCTAAGTTCCAGGACTACCAAGAGCAGGAGGCAGCCAACTAAGGTTAACCATATTGACACAGCTGGACAGCAGGCACATTGCATAACTATAATCCACATCATGGTACCAGATTATACAACAAAAACACCAGCACATACATATTTTCATACTTGAGAAGTAAAGTCAATGTAGACAGACTGCGAAGGAGACACTGAATTTTCCAGAGGAAATCTACCAACCTGGGTATTATTCTTGACGCTCATCATGAGCACTGAGAGAGGACCGGTGCTGAACTCCTCTTCCTCCTTCTTTACCTGTTTCGACAAAGGAAAAGGAAAACCACACAAGTACCAAATCACAATTAATTCACGGCACCAGAAAGAAGAGAGCAACATCCGGGGGAGGGGGATGCAGTAATTTTTTTTCAGCTTACATTGGTTTCTTCCGCCATGGGATCCAAGTGGAGCCGTCAATCTGCACATGGATTAAACACGAAGTCACTAACTATTCGCTCGAACGAAACACAGTTCTCAGATCCATATATAGGGTAACCAAAAAAAAATCTCTACGAGTATGCTGGTTCCTATCGTTGGCGGGCTAAAAGTTCTAAGTGGCCCGCATGGATCTACACTCCGAAACCCGGAAATTACCTGGGCGGGCAGAGGCGAGTCGGAGCGGCGAGATGGCGGCGGCGCGTCGGGAAGGAAGAACCCTAGGCTGGGCGGACAAGAGGAGAGGGTTTTTCTGGAGGAAGACGAACTGGCAGCGATTTTATCACAATGGCGCTGGGTTGGGCCGGCCCAGGAACATATTGTTTCGGCCTTGTGCAGTTTCAAGCCATAATTGGCTGATGGGCTGTGATGGATTGGGCCCGTCTTAGAAACATATTCCTTAAACCTGTTCGCTTGTTTTATAAGCCGTATTTTTCAGCCAACGAACAATATTTTTCTCTTACACCAAATCAGCCCACAGTACTTTCAGTCATGCCTTATCAACCAAACGAACATGGCACTTATTACGCCTTGTGCTGCTTCTTTTTTAAAAAAAAAAAGTTTGTGCAGCTTCATGGTATTTGCTTCGCCTCTCAAAACAATGTTTGTATCGCCAAAAATCAATCGTATATGTCGGGGGTAAAAAAACATAAAGAAAGAAGAAAATTAACTCGAGTACATAGAAGATAAGATGAACCTGGAGCCAAAATGAACTGCTGACAATCTAAAGATGAGTTGCATTAATTTACAACCACCATACAGTGAGTCAATTAAGCTGGACAAACCACGAATTCAACAGAACTGACACAGCAACGAGGATTTACCACACCATATATAAGACGAAAAACATTTAGAGGTACCGAGAGATACATGGTTCCAACTTCACACACAAACACAAAAGGAACATTCTGTATCTACACTACATAGATAGACGCAGCGATGCCATTCAGGACAGGCATCTAAAGCAAAACCAATATCACGCCTGATCCAATACTGACTTTCAGTAGTTGGTAGCCCCAAGATAGGGCTGCTGCTGACCATAACCACCTGACGAAGCGCCGCCGCTCCGATACTGCTGCTGCTGCTGGGGGGCAGGGGCCAGCAGTGGGCAAGAGCTAGCAAAGTGCCCGATCTGATTGCATTTGAAACACGGTCTGGGGCCAGCGTTACGAGGCTGCGAAGAGCCGTAGGAGCTTGCCGTTCTCACAGCAGGCTGCTGCCTGTACATGCCTGCAGGGCAGTTCTGCGCGTTGTGCCCACTTGACCCGCAAGACATGCAGGTGTGCACATTCCCTGTCACCGACACTGGAGTGGGCACCCCGATATACGTGTTTGCTTGCTGCGCGAACTGGTTCGCGGACTCCCCATATATTGGACCACTCATATTGGTGGTGTAGGCACTGTTGGAGGTTGGCACGCTTCGTCCAGCACCAGTGTTGCTGAGACCAGCATTATAGGCCATGGCGCCTTGCGCCTCAGAAGGTGAGCCAGTATCATCCTGCAATAGGCCATTGATTACCCCCAGAAGGTAAGAACTCTCTTTTGCTGGATCCAGCTTCTCCGCTCTCGTAATGCTGCACTTGACACGCTGCTCATCATTAAAGGTCTCTTCCTTGACTTTCAGCTTGAATAGAAACTGCTGCCAGCGAACCCCCTGTAAGATCTCAGCAAATCGTTCTGGGTCTTCTTCTCTTATGTTGTAGAGCTCGTAGGCGCTGTGGCCAACGATCTCGATACCAGCCTCTTGGAATGCAGTAGCATAGGTGACCCCAGTGTGGTCCTGGATCTGGCACTGCAGCAAGTATCTATACTCGCATTTTGGTAAGCTCTGGTCGCATTTGTCACATTGCCATGTCCCATCACCATTATTTATTACCTTTTTGTTGCACACCCTACCATTCACCTCCATGGTGCAAGCAGGATAACAAAAATTATCAGTGATCAGATGTGAAATTGCACCTTTAACAGTGATAAAGTCTGGCTTCTCTGATCGCCCCAGATCTTCATCCTTGATCTGAGCCACTGCTTTCCTGACATCAGTCCTGCCCATACTTACCCCTGACAAAGAAACACAAGCAGCTGTCTTCCCTTCAGTTGCATACCATCGCCGCAGACTCTCAGCCTCAGGAAAGTCTGGGTCTATTTTTAACTGAGTTGAGCCGATTGTGTTCACAGATCTACCACTGAATTCAGTAACCCGGGCACCTTTCAAAGCTAGAACAGGATTCAAACCAGAATCGCACTGCAACTGCAGCTGCTGGCCTTCAGCATCACAGAACTTCCCCCATAAGGTAATTTCTACGCTTCGACCAGACATGTCTTTCAGTTGAAGAGTTCTTTTCTGGGCTTCCGAGCCACCAACCTTTCGGATTATTGTGGCAGAAGGGCCAACTGATGTAAGAATTCCAATCAAGTCCACAATAGCACCTGCCTCAAGGTTCTCAATTTCGCTGATCTGCCGGAAATTATACTGCTGCCTAGGGATGTTGCTATCATCATCAACACAAACTTCGATAGATGATTTGAAATCCAGAGTTATTTCATACTCGTGGTTCAAAGAGTTAAACTGCTTCCTTGCAGGTTTCACCGACCCTTTAGATATCAGGTACACCTTATCAACCTCAATGAGGTCAAAAAACTGATCAGCCTGCGCATTGAAGCATGTTGCACGGATTTCTCCACCCTGTCCATCAAGGAGATCAAAGGAGAAGACTTTTCCAGCACCTTTGTTGTTGTTGTAGTGCCTGAGATCAGTCTTTGCAGTCACCCTAGCCTTGATTGTCCATGTGTATTGGTAGGGGTTCAAATGAGCCACTGGGACAAGACGACTTGCATCATTCTTAGACACAGGGGTTCTATTCATATGCCCTGGAGGCGGTTGCTGATAAAAGGACTGTGCAGGTTGGCCGTATGTATTCCCAGGAGCACCACTGCCACCAGCCATGGAAGGAACTGCAAACCTTTGGTTCTGGTGAGAGTTCAGTGAAGGCTGCTGCAAGTTTGACTGCACCATGCCCACATTCATTGTATTATTATGTGCTGAAGTTGTACCATAAGAGACACCAGATGCCACATTGGGAACAGATTCTACTGCACGACCAATTGGAGGGCCCACCGTACCCTGATAACCACCATAGGATCCACCGTATGGTACATTATTAGCATCTTGCACTGGCCTTGGAGCAGCAGAAGATCCGTATGGTACATTGTTAGCATCTTGCACTGGCCTTGGAGCAGCAGAAGATCCGTATGGTACATTATTAGCATCTTGCAATGGCCTTGGAGCAGCAGAAGATCCCAGCATACCAGGGCCACTGGAATATGTTCCGGTATTAGCTTGAGCAGCATTGGCCGCAAAGTTGGTGCCCTGCTCATTAGGTTGGATTCTCACATCATAGGCTTTGGGGTCTCCAATTATGGTGCACTCGCTTTGCAGAACATCAAGTTTGATAATAATAATGATCCTGAACAAAAGATAAAGGCATGGTCAACTCAACTGATAAGAGGCAAGCCACAAAAAGGTGTAAACAAACTAACATTCAAATATGATATTCTTCTCTTTATGAGATGCCCAGTCAGCTCTAACAGAAATAGGTATTTCCAAGAATTGACTCAAGTTATAGAACCAAAGAAGTTGGGGAAATAACGATTCCTGAAACATTCATGAAGCAACATTAACCCACTTCAGATCTTAAAACCCAGCATACATAATCAGTAGATTCAGATTCTATTGATGTATGGTAATTCATTAGAAATCTATAATTGTGCATACTTTAGTAACTCCCACAAGAGTATACAAGGTTCAGACTCCGTCCTATCTTAAAAGAGCTACTTAAGAATTATTTGAATGGTCACAACAGAATGTGTTGTGACAGTTTCACTGATTTGACATGGATGCCAGAATAAGAGCTTTCGGATAGCCCAAAACTACAGCACCCTTTCACTGCACTAAGGATCATCATCAACAGTATAGAAAGTTTATACAGAACCAAAGAAACTCTGCATATTAACCATTGCCTGTTTGATGGTTTTCTTTCAGTGGAAATTGGAAAATTGCTAATGACAAAGGGAAAATAACATCAATGTGCATTGTAGGGATCAAAGGGTTAAAAAAACACATGCAGAGAAGCACAAACCTTAATAGAAACAAGAATAGAACTGGCTGGACTCCATTGCAGTGAAGTTAACCTAGTCCGAGGCTAATCTAAAGATAGTGGGAAAAAAAAACAATCAACAAGACTTCCGTGAGTCTGGACTGGAATGACCATAAACCCTAGTACCACATCGCCCAAATACCATTTTCTACCACCACCGAATCCCAATCTATCTTTCCAAAGCGGTAGCCGCAAATCTTGTACGGAAATGTCGCCCCTAACGATATGGCAGGAGCCTAATACACTGCATGTTTTACATCACTGAACCGTGCGGGAAGCAAACCAAGATTCAGCCTTTCTACTACTACTAGGAACGCAACAAAAGAATACAAATCTGCGAGATTCGAATCTGGGATGGGGTAATCGAGCGCGGGGCAGGATTATTAACTAATGAATCCTCACCTGCGGTTCTGGATGGTGCTGCAGGTAAACTCGTGGAGGTGGATGATGGAGCCCTTCTTGATGGAGCCGTTGTGGATGAGCACGTTCTCGGCGGTGGCGAGCATGGACTGCATCGTGTGGACGCCGTCGGAGAGCAGCATCCGGAAGCGCTCGTGGTTGGTGGGGCCCTTGACGTTGGGGACTATCCGCACGTCCACCACCTGCAGCACCGGCTGCAGCGTCCCGTTGCCGCCGTCGGCGTGCTCCGAGATCGCCGCCACCGCGCCGGGCGTCAGCTGCGCCGCCATCGCGCTGGCGAGCCTGGGTGAATCTTGCGGCGGAAGGGAGGCGAGAGGAGGAGGAGAGGGGCCGATTCGATTTGGAGGGGGGAGGGGGACGGAACGGGGCGAGGGTTAGCGCGGATTTGAGGGGGCGGGCGGCGGTTCCGCCGAGAGGGAAAATTTTGGACGCGAAAAGACGGAAATGCCCCCATTTTTTTGTGGGCTGGAGCCTATCGTACAGGCCCATGATGCTGTGCCTTCGCTGGTGTGCCGAAGAAGCCAGAGAGATGGCAACGGCTACACACTGTGTGTCTGGTGTGCCGAAGAAGCTACGGGTGTGTTTAGGCCTTGTCAAGATCACCTCTAAATTCTAAGTTTTTTCACTCTCTCTCCGTCACATCAATTTTTAGACGCATGTATGGAGCATTAAATGTAGGTAAAAAAAATAACTAATTGCACAGTTTGGTTGTAAATCACGAGACGAATCTTTTGAGCCTAGTTAGTCCATGATCGGACAAAGTTTGTCAAATACAAACGAAACGTGCTACAGTGTCCAGATTGCAAAAAATTACAATCTAAACCAGGCCTTAGCTGTGGAGTTGAAAATTTTTGGGTGTCACCTCGGATGTGTTGGAAGAATGTTGGAAGAGGATTTTGGATACTAATAAAAAAACAAATTATAGAACCCATCAGAAAACTGCTAGACGAATCTAATGATACTAATTAATCGGTCATTAGCACATGCTGGGTTACTGTAGCACTTAAGGTTTTTCATGGACTAATTAGGCTTAAAAAATTCATCTCGCGATTTTGCAGAGAACTGTGCAATTAGTTTTTTTTCATTTAGTACTTCATGCATGTGTCTAAACATGTTCTTTTACTGTAGGAGGCAAAAAATTTTGAAAACTAAATATGGCCTATGCCTCAGTGCCAAAAAGAATGTAATGTTGTGTTTTAAATCTTATCTAAAAAAATGTAAGGTCATGTTTAGTTCCTCTTTAAACTTTAGTCTTTATCACATCGTATGTGTATGTTTGAATACATAGAGTATTAAATATAGACTATAAAAATAATTAATTGTACAGATTGCAAGATTAATTTTTTAAGCCTAATTAATTCATGATTTCACAATGTGGTGCTACAGGAAAGATATAGTAAATATGTACTAATGACGGATTAATTTGACTTAATAAATTCGTCACGTGGATTTCTGATGACTTCTGTAATTTATTTTATTATTATTATCCGAACACTTCCACATGGCACCTCATGTAACAGCCGACGTGACACCCATGAACTTTAGCCCATAAATTTAAACATCATCTAAATATAGACTTGAACGGCTTGTTCGCTGATTGGTTTCTGAGCTGATTTGACTGGCTAGTGCTGGTTTGTTGTAAGAGAAAAACACTGTTGACTGGCTGGTTTGGGCTGGCTGAAACCAACAAACAAACATACTGGAAAATCTTTTTCAATAGGACCCACCTTTTAAATATCTCACTACGTGTCTAAAAACTATCATATTTTATTTATCCATAAGAGAACATTACAGAATGTAACCATTGTTTTAAATTTCTAGAATGATAGAGTAGGAGTAAATGCGTAATTTTATATCTACACTAATCTTACCTTAAAAAGCGAGATCTAATTTTTTGATAAAAATGTGCCCACACAGGATTAAAAAAAGAGTAAAATGCACCTTGGGTACTTAAACTATTGGGGCATTACCATCTAGGTACTCGAACTGAAAAAGCTACCACCTGGATACTTAAACTATGGGGGCATTACCATCTGGGTACTCGAACTAAAAAACATCCCACTTGGGTACTTAAACTATTGGGCCATTACCATCTGGGTACGCGAGTGGGCCGTCGCCGCCGCTGCAGAGTGACCAGGAGCGCGGGAAAATGAATTTTGATTCTTTTTCTTTTTCTGAAAATAGATGAATAGTGCTAGAATTTGTTATTTTTGTAAAAAAATAATTAGAGCTCCAAACATTCTAAAATTTTTTGTGTAGCCTCTATATGATGTACTCTACCTAGGAAAAATATGAAACTTAGAAAATGAATAGTTTTTGTATATTTAAAAATTACCTCTTTTAATTAATAAATGAACTTCCATAAATTTTATAATTAAAATAAATAAATGTCCAAAAAGAGGCGGCCTACCTGTGCTCGCCTGCTCGCTCGCACACAGTTAGGCCGCCTCTTTTTGACATTTATTTATTTTAATTATAAAATTTATGGAAGTTTATTTATTAATTAAAAGAGGTAATTTTTAAACATACAAAAACTATTCATTTTCCAAGTTTCATATTTTTTTCTAGGTAGAGTACATCATATAGAGGCTACACAAAAAAATTTAGAATGTTTGGAGCTCTAATTATTTTTTTTACAAAAATAACAAATTCCAACACTATTCATCCATTTTCAGAAAAAGAAAAAGAATCAAAATTCATTTTCCCGCGCTCCTGGTCACTCTGCAGCGGCGGCGACGGCCCACTCGCGTACCCAGATGGTAATGGCCGAATAGTTTAAGTACCTAAGTGGGAGGTTTTTTTAGTTCGAGTACCCAGATGATAATGCCCCCATAGTTTAAGTAACCAGGTGGTAGCTTTTTCAGTTCGAGTACCTAGATGGTAATGCCCCAATAGTTTAAGTACCCAGGGTGCATTTTACTCTTAAAAAAATCTACTCTGTACCCGTACCAGCACAGCTGCAGTGCTGCAAAGACAGGGTGTTCGGCTGGCTGGCTGGGCTGGCGGGTGCTGGCCAGCCACTAACGTGGTTACTGTTTATATGAACAGTATCTTCCTATCATAACGGTATTTTTTTTTCTCAAAACAAACTAGTCGAAATAGTATTTTGATTTTTTTTAGGCCAGCCGAATAGCCTCGTAAAATTGCCAACGGGTAAACCGTGACCAAATAGACAACCAAAGGTCTTGTGTATCAAATTCTTTTTATAATTATATTCAAAAAAAAGTTCTTTTTATAATTAGCTCCAAAAAAATCTTTCTATAACTTGTATGTCCTGAAATTTACATCGTATCATTGTAGTCTCGTTTGGTTCCTAGGAGATTTTTAGAATTCAGATTAAAAAATTCACGATAGGGGCAAAACCCCTCCTGATTCTTTCAGAAGAAAATGTCACGTCGGTTTTTTTTCTCTCTCGAAAACACGGGAGAGTTTACGTCATTATAGGCTCTTTTGCTTCCTAGAGATTTTCAAAAATCGGATTTTAAAAAATCTAGCATATTTCATTTGATTCTGTATCTGTATTATAATTCATTATAATCTAGTCTGTTTGGATGGGAGTCTATAATTTTGAGATTTTTTTTATCCAAATTCTAAAAGTCTCATAGGAACCAAATGGCGGCTATATATTAATTAAAAAGAAAAAAGGACAAGAACCCATACATCCCCACAAACATCACACACACTCACTCGCATACCCATCATTCAAACGATTATATTCCTACCCGTGATAAACATACAAGGCGACCACTACCAAGCTAAGAGCCCATTTGGCTGGGCTCCGAGCGGCTCCGGCTCCTCTGACTCCTCCCATGTTCATCTCCTGTAGCGACAGTATTCACCAGAGCCGTTTTTCTCTTTCCTCCTTTCCTCTCTCACTGGCAGCACCGGAGCCGGAGAAGCTCGTTTTTTTGCTCCTCCGGCTCCAGCTCCTGCGCGCTACAGTTACGCTACAGTATGGGAGCTAGAGCCGACGGGAGCCCAGCCAAACGCGCCCTAACTCTCTATCCACCAGGGAGGGGGCAGTCAAGAGTGATAGCCCTCGAGCCCCCACCAAAGACCACAACCAGTGTTCCTCGCCATCGATGACCAGGGTGCCAGCTATGCTTGGAGCTACTCCATCAAAGACGTATCTGTCGCAATGGTTCCATAAGATCCAAGATCCAAGCATAACGAGGGAACTGACTCATTGCCTCATCAACCCATCAATGGCGTTACTAGCTTTCTCCCACCATTCATGAGAGGATCCTATAAGTTTTACATATCCAATAAAGTTATGAAAGATAAGTAATAAACCGATACTTATACTTATTACTAGCACAGATGCACGTGCGACACGCACGTAGCTAACAGCAGCATGCATCAGATCACCACCAGCCTCCCCAACTGTCCAATAGATGCATGCGATGCTTATCCCCTTGCTCCTCCTCGTCATCGGCGCTATCTCGACGACACTAGCGATGGAGCCGAGCGATGGCAAGGCGAGGTGGGTGGCCAGACCATTCTCCTACATCTGCAACCCCACGTACGACTATTATAACTCGATGCGGTCCAGCAGCACGTTCCAGGCCAACCACACCAACCTGTCCTACGAGCTACCAGGGAACGTGAAGGCGTCGGGCTTCGCGTCACGGGCGTTTGGCGACACCCCGTACACGGCGTATGGGCTCGTGCTCTGTCGCGGGGACTTCCTCGGCGACCACAGTGCGTTTCATGCCTCGTGTTGGTGCTCAGCCTCACGTTGTCCACCATCTGTGTCGGAACCAAAGACGCAACGATGTACTACGATCAGTGCATGTTCCGTTTCTTCGACCGTGACTTCCTCTCTAGCTACGACAACTCTGCAAACCAGATGATCACGTGGAACATGAACAACTTGAGCGGTAGGAACGTCGACGCGTTCGTTAGCCAACTCGGGCGGCTCGTAAACATGGTGGCCATCGTGGCCAGCAGATACGGCACAGCCATGGCCTGCTAGAGGCGACCAACATGCTCACGCTCAGGCAGTGCATGCAAGACCTAACGCCGGAGCAGTGCCAATGTGAAAGGTCCTTGTTTGGTTTTATTAATTGAGTGATAATCTTAGGTGGACTAATATGTGTTTGAGTGAGATACACAAATAACTAGTCCACAAGTACATTTATGTAAGCAACTCATGCCATGATGATGAAAATGGTTTAGATATGTTGCAAGGCTCATACATGTGATGAAGGAGTTTATTGCATATGGGACATGACATTGAATGATGTGACTAAGGTAGAGAAGATCGAGACAAAACTTGGCTTGATGGACCGGTTACAAGCGTGAAGGGCAAGTTGGAGGCGTTGGAGCGATGGACCGTGTGGCAGTGAAGCTTGAGCAAAACTTGACGCCGATGAACGAAGGCAATGGTGAAGAGTAAGTGAGGTCAAGATAGATGAACCAGTAAGGTCACGCGATGATATGAAGTGGATCATATCATCTATTGATCGTGTATGTGTTGCATCAACCTCGATGGAGATGGAATGGAATGCACGAGACGAAGGCCCCATTCGCTGGTCTGAAACTTGACTGAAACTGACTGAAAACACTGTTCCCGTTGAATTGTTGTGAAAGAAAAACACTGTCCCAACTAAAAAAAGAAGCCGAACAAGCCGAATATGGGGTAAGCCGAACAGGGCCGAAGGGTCTATGGTGCTGGACGCCTAGGCAAGATTTCAGTAGCACAAAAAATTAAAAAAAAGCACAAAAACCTATGCAGTTCTACAGCACAAAAACTCATGACCAAGAACGCACACAGCGGCGCCGCACCAGAAATAATCCAATGTGGATCCCCGACGGACGCGCTAGGATATGGTAGTAGGATATAAAGGAAAGTGGAGGTTGGAGGATCGATCCATCACCTTTTATTGTGGAAGAAGCCGGTGAACTACTCGAGGACGCGGATGACGGTGCTGCGGTGGAGCGTGCCGTGGACGACGAGGTGGTTGAGGGACGCGACGAGTATCCTCGGCTGTAGGCGCTCGCCGCCATCAGAGCGCGCGACGCGGTACGGCCCAGCCTCCATGGCCGGGCCGCCAGCTGTAGCACCGAGCGCAGCCCGTGCTCCCGCCACATCGCCTCGAATGCCCTCGTCGATAGGGGCACCTCCACCTCCATCCCTTCCCCTCCTCCTCCTCCTCCACCCATTGCGCAGTGGAGAACAGAGATCGGGAGATGCAAGGAACTCGGAGGTATCTTGGTGGAGACTGCAGCTGCAGAGAGAGAGAGAGAGAGGAGGAAAGCCCTCGTAGTTGCGGTTGCATGCTTGTAGTGAGAGATTGGGAGAGAGAAGTGTGGAGCCGCGAAGTGGAAATGACGAGAATGGGCAGGGAGAGTGAGACCATCACGGAGACGTCGCGAAGGCGAGGCGTATGCGGGAAGCTGGGCGTAGGGACGTCGCGGGAGATGGGCACACGGCGGGTGTCTTGCGATTTGGAATTTTGGCAGACGCCAAATGACCAAACTAGACATGGAACATATGGGCCAGCCAACCTCTGCCGCGCCGAAGTAGGCCAACCACGCCTCCCTACGCCACGTGGGCGTGCTTCCCTCAGCCACGCCGACGGGATCCTCAGCGGCTACGGCGAGGTCCTCCGCATCTCCTCCCCTGCCGCCTCCCGGTCACGGCCACCGGCTCTGCCCGTCGCGGCCCCTTCCCTGCAACTCCATCCGTCGTCGGCTCCCCACCGCCGCCTCTTTCCTCTCCCCCTCGACCCACCGCCGCTAGAAGCCGCCGGTCCGTGCAACGCTCGTAGAGCCTCTCCCCTCCCCCTATACGTGTTGAGATAGCTGAGATGATGAGAAATTGGAGATGACATGCGGGTCCTAAAGAGAATTTCACGCTCAAATTTGGGTGCTGCTGTTGGAGTAGAATCAAAATTTTAGACACTTAAAAGTAGAGGAGAGGTTTTGTTTTGGGGCTTCCGCTGGAGTTGCTCTAATAAAACTCATACAGCTATATATATAGAGAGAGAACGACTACCCTATAGCTGGTTATAAAATAACTTATTCTATAGCCACTTTGAGTTACGATAATGACCCCGTTCAGCTTACCCTATATTCGGCTTCTTTTTTCAGCCGGAACAGTGTTTTTCTCTCACAACAATTCAGCCAGAACAGCAGCCAGTTTCAGCCAAAATTCTGCCAGCCAAACGGGGCCAACCAGCCAGTATCAGCCAAAATTCTTCCAGCCGAACGGGATCAATTACTATGTTAATTTACGAGATTATAGTAACTCCTTACTAAATGGTTTACTACAATGTTATGGTAATATCCCCATATGTTATAGTAACCCAACTATCATAAATATGTATTGACATTATCGTAAATTAGTATATAAAATTATCGTAAATAGAGGTGGCTACATAATAACTTATTTTGTAGCTAACTACTTAATATACTCTCCATATATATATATATGTATATATATATATGTGGGCTCTTTGGATGATGATCAATGCTACACAGTCTGGACACATACAACCTGTTTGTTTGTTGGTTTCAGCCAAGGTTTATTAGCCAGTCAATAGTATTTTCCTCTCACAACAAACCAGCACCAGCCGGGTTTATCAGCCCAAAAATCAACCAGCGAACATGCGATAATAAACTTCATGATGTATAATACAGAGTGTTAATGTCCAAATGAAATTGCTGCCTCCCATAACATGCACCAGCTGGACATTTGTCCTGTTCGCTTAGCTGATAAGCCATGGCTGAAAAGTATTGTTGGCTGATTTATTGTGAGAGAAAAATACTATTCGTTGGCTGAAAAAGTACAGCTTATAAACCAAGCGATTAGGACGATTGCAACAAGATAACAAGCAATTTCATTTTAAGCATTCATTCCAGCAGATTAACATGCATCGACTGAGCTTACTAATACAAGGTCCTTGCAAGATAATAATAAACATATACCGATCCTACTACATATTACATACTCCCTCCATACTAAAAAACTGGACGTCCTGGGCGTATACGTAGTTTTTGCGAAACTTGACGTTGTGGCTCCGTGACCCCGTCCGTGGACTTGTTTGCCCCTGCGGTCTGTTCGGCTGGCCTTCCTTAATTGCTTTCGTTTATCGCGCGCGCCGCCCAGAGCACTAATCATCGCTACATCGTTTGTTTCGTTGCCCGTTGAATCGATCAACCGAGTACTACTACTGCCACGCACTGCCTTCCTCTCGCCTCCCTTCATCAACGCAATAGAAGCCTCGCCGCAGTTCCTCGCCGCCGAGCAGTCTAGGGTCTAGGGCTCCTCGCCGTCGAGCAGTGTAGCCGCGCCGCCGTTCCTCACTTCGCGCCGCTGTTTTCCTCGCTGCGCGGATGTTCCTTGTGACAGAACCGCCCAATTTATACAAGATCAAGTACGGTTGTCCCCGCTAACACGTTGACACACCCATACTTTCACTCATATAAACCCGGTAGTCCGCCAAGTGTCCCGAAAGACCTCGGTAAATCAACATCACAACCAAGATCGCGTGATTTAGCAAATACACATCACATACATCGTGTTGCAGCGGAAATAATATTACAAAGGGGTTAACAAATAATAGTACAAGTTTGGGTTTCAAAACCGCTTAGTGAAAACAACATAGCTTTCAAATGATTACATTAATATAAGTTCCAAATATATTGCTAGCATAGTGACATCATCCGACAAAAGCATATAGATGAGAAGTAAGTATAGAATCACCGAGCCCACCGGTGGTTAGCCACCATCATCAACAGGTCGAGAACATCACCTGCAACAAGGTGGGATAAACCCTGAGTACTCGAATGTACTCAGCCAGACTTACCCGTCGAAAACCAAAACAAAGGACACCAAGGATCATGCAAGGCTTTCTTTAGTGGGCTAGCTGACTTGTTTGCGAAAAGCATAAGCTATCATGAAGAAACCATTTTAAGTACTTTGCATCATCTTTATTATGGCCTATCCATCTAGGTAAGCACCTGTACTATAGCAATCACTTGATTAACCAATAACATCCAGTTACCAATTTAGATTTAGCATATCCCATACCATCCAAATAACCATCATTGTTCCATAATAATTACTATGATGCAGTAACTCGAGTCAAGTGCTCACTATCCAGGAGCGATGGCGATTCGAATCGATTCCTAACCAGCTGGTGATTTATTCCTTACACAAACCTCACTCACCCGCTAAAGTGAGATATTGATCACCGAGTCAACTTTCCAGGAATCTCGAGTTTGCCAGGAACCACATGTACCCAGGGGCCGACCGACTGCACTTTGGTCTTATCATCTCGCCCCCGTGTCCTACCACACCTGCTCCGGCACAGTGCGCTGCGGGCAATCTACTCGGCCCGAAAAATCTCCTAGCTTCGCGGTCGGAAGGTACTTTATCCGGCCAGCTAAATGTAAGGCATGCGTTCAACATGACTCGAGGCCCAACAACGGTCGGTCCTTAATCGACACAGACGGAAACTAACAGCACCCCAGAACCCTGTCTGGTTGCCTCCAACTTTTTCCGTCCGGTCTCCAATTATCCATCACACATGGTTAATTCCAGGATATCATTCTTTCCATAGCTAAATTCTTCCAGTAACCACCTATAATGTAGATGACCGGATATCACCGATCGCTACCGGTCTAAGCAAGGCTAAGCAGTTATTCGATCCTGACCTAACAGGGTAACAAGGTAGTAAGGTAGGCAAGGATAGTAATAAATGCATCAACGGTTTTAATCAACTCCTACAACTTAATGCAACAATATAGATAAACTCATATATATAGAAAGAATTGCTTTTTATAAAGTAGGAGACTTAGAATGCTCCGGGGCTTGCCTGGGATCCGACACAAGTCAGTTCAGTTAGCTTGCACCATCCTGGTGACATCTCAGATCCTAGCACTCGCTTAGCCCTTCCATCTTCGGGACAGATCCATCAAACACCGTCTTCGGGTTTGGCTCCAACATCACGTCCTTCACGTGGTTCATCTAGCGTACCTAGATGAGATGCAATATGCAAGTGCATAAATATGAAGAATAGTACCATGAGACACATCACAAAATAGCAAGCAAGACAAGCATAGTTTACACTAACACACTTAAGTACTTTGCGATGCTTAACTTAAACATCACACAATCTATCATGCTAAGATGGCAAAGAAGACGACAACACCAATCATGACACAAGTTTCCCAAGATCTCAAGTGCTCTAACTCAGTCATCATTCAAGGCATACGTCACACTTAACAATATACAAGCAAACACTATAATTAGAATCTGCCAATTTCTGGACATACAAACAGCAGCTACAAGATTTAGCTATAACTGGAGTTACACAAATCCAAATGACTTGCAAGAAGACATTATGGAAAGCTTATGAAATTTTCTACAATTCATATTTAATCATCTTAGCATGATTCTCAAGTTAACTAAGTCAAATATATCCATTTACAGAAACTGGTCCACAATTGACAGAAAACAGCCATTTCTGAAACCCAACTTTAAACAGCTGTAACTCTTAAACTACTTGGCCAAATGACACCAAATTTTAATAGAAGCTAGATACATGAATTATCTACAACTTTTGTATAAACAAGTTTCACAACAAAGTACATTATCATGAAGAACTTTGCTAAGTTCCCAGATCTGTCCATAAACCACATCGGCAAGAAAATAATTATTAACTTATGTTGCAAATACATAATTAGGCAAAACCAACTTTACCAACATGTCACACATGACTAAAGAACACCAGAAAACCTAGTGTCCATGACCAAATAAATTCTTTTAATGCATTTCTTAATTTATTTTAGATAATAAGGTGACTTAATGAACATATACCAAAAGTGCACAATAACTTCTACAAAAATTACAGTGGCTCACATCTCCTCTCAATAGTCTACTGTACAAATTTCACTCCATTTGGATATGTATAGAAACCTCTATGAAAAAGACAAGTTGCTAAAGCAAGAATTCATGTGAGAGCAAGATAAGCCAATAACTCACTCATACTTCATCCAATACTCATGAAATTTTTACCACACATCAACTATCACATGAGTAGCATGCCACAAAAATTTCACTTCATTTGGAGCCCTAGATCTACAGTTATGAAAAATAACAAATTCAACTAGCATTACAACCTTACTGCACAAATCTATTTTTACCGCAAAATATTTAAACTAAAACATGCCATATTATAGATCCACTGCATAGACAATTTCACAAGGATTCCAAAAAGTCCTCATTTACTATTTTACGAATTTTCTACGATTTACTATGAATTTCCAAAGTTCCTGCAAAATAATTACAAACCAGTCCTTATGGCACTATTCACCTGAGTCTATGACATTGCAGTTACACCCCTGACTTTCGTCGAATTTTTGTAGGAGGTCCCTGACGGGATTCAAAGCAGAGAGGCCGTCGGAGGTTCGCGGTGCCGGCCAGAGGAGGCTCGCCGGCGGCGATGGAGTGGCGGAGGGGCACTAGGGGTCCCGCGCGCACACGCTAGGCTGCTCAGCTTGGCCCGAAGCGGCCTGTGGTGGCGCGGCCACAGTAGCCGCGGCGGCGACGGCAGCTGCTCCGACGGCGGGGAGCATCAGCGGCCAAAGGCGTCGGTAAAGGAGGTCCAGAGGTGCGGCGTGGTGAGAGGAAGGTGATGGCACTGACGGCTTGGAAAGAGGAAGGGCTGAGCAGCGGGGACGCGACGAGGCCGAGCTCGGCCATGGCGGCCATGGCTGCCCGCGTTCGCGAGCAACAGCGAGGCGAGGGTGCAAGGGAGAGAGTGAGCCCGGTCGTCCATAACGGCCTGGCGCGCGCGGAGAAGCAGCGAAGCGACCGCAGGGAGGCGAGGGCACGCGACAAGGGAGAGGGCGCGCGGCGTCCATGCAAGAAGACCACGCGGCATATCGTCGAACACGTGGTGCGCGTAGAAGTGGGCAGAGCGGGCGTCAGTTCTGGCTAGCTACAGGCCGAATTAGTTACTGGGCCTAAAACAAAGTTTGAAGCCCGCGAGCTGCTCTACATTTTTCATTTAGAGACCAAGGTCATTAGAGCTCTTCAACAGCGGGTAATTAGGCCACAAACTGTCAGTGTCAGCGCCTTGATAACGGTCACGAAAATTCACTTTCGGAAGTCAAAACTCGGTCAAACTCAGTGCAACTTTTTGCATGCTCTTCTCCATAATATAACCTTCAACTTTTATTTTTGGACCAACTCAAGTTCCTTAACGAATTTCGGAGAACGCGGAATGCCAACGTCGTTGCTTAGCGAAACTCCAGACTTAGAATATTTCTAAGTGCTGAAATCAGCAGCAAATTCGATCTTGTGACCTCGATTTGACTTACTTCCAAGATGATCTAGCTCTTAGTACAAAAACAAAGTTTGTTCTACATGATATGGACTACAACTTTCATTTAAGGTCCAACCTCAAAACTGGTATAGAACCTACTGTTCTACTTTGACCAAAGTAGGATCACGATGAAGCTTAAATTATCCTTTTTGATCCATTGGAGCGTTTTCTTGGCATTTGCCCAACATGAACCTTTCATGACTTTTGTTGTAGAGTTCATCTAGAGTCATTTGGGCATGGTTGCAAGATTTGGTTGACGATCGAGAATTCCATTCACTTTATAAATTAATTCAAGCAAGGACATAACTCGTCATTTCATGTGACTTTTTGATTCCAAACTTCATGAAACTTTTCGAGTGCCCAATATAGATGGGTATTGATGTGAGACACATGAAGATATCCCAATCACACCACCCAAGCATATATCTTGAAAATGGGTCTATAGGTGAGCACAGGTGCCATATCCAAGTTTAGGTTGGGGCTCGTTTCTATAGGTTTGACCTTGACATCTTCATCATTACTTAATATACCATGTTTTAGCTCAAACCCATTGCTTAACTGATGGCAAACACCTGGGGTGTTACATTCCTCGCCGCCATGGAGGAGTCCAGCGCCATGGAGGGTGCTCGCGCCATGGAGGAGTCCGCCGCCATGAAGGTCGCTCGCGCCATGGAGGAGGTGCTGGACGCGGAGATGACGATGGACGCCGAGATGGCGCTGGACTCGGAGATGACGATGCAGTCCGTTGAGATCGCGCCGAACTCCATCGAGTTCGTGTTGCACTCCGTCGAGGTCATCGCGGACTCCGTCGAAGAGGTCCCAGACTCTGTCGTGGAGGTCCTGGACGCCATCGAAGAGGTCCCGGACTCCGTCATGGAGGTCCTGGACTCCATCGATGACGCGCCTAACGACGAGGTGGTGCACTGTCCTCGCTGCAGCATGTTCCATGCCGGCAGCGTCTTCGGAGAAGCTTGCTATCAAGCCAGACGTGAAGCTCACAGGTGTGCACGCTGTGGCCTTATTCATAGCGACTACGATCTCATATCAAGCATCATTTATCGTATAGATCCATTTTATTGTGAGATCTTTATCCCTGATGTGGACAAGCTTGAGATGAATGGTAACACGATACTACTACCTGAGCACGTTCAAATGAAGTTGGACGGTAACATCTACAATACGAAAAAGTTGGAAGATGCAAACAAAGAACAGTAAGGTACATGTCTTCTTGCAAACAGTAATGTTCTACCATCTTCGAACATGCTTCCTGCTGCAGGAAGGCTAATTTGCTTCGGCTAACATGTTCTACCATCTCCTAATTTGCTGCAGGAAGGCTAGCTAGTGCTTCGGCTAGCAAGGAAGCTTCACAAGGAACTTGCAGTGGTAGCCTTCCTTCCCTCTCTAGTACTTGTTTCCGAATGTGAGGAATCTTGATTTTGTTGCAACCTTTTTTCTTCATTGCTTCCTTCAAAACAGTTTGTAGTGTCACAAAGATCCGATTTGCTTTCCGTGGAGAGTACTCCAAAAATGCCTACAAAACATGAGTTCAACAAATGAATCAAAGAGTACTCCATTTAGTTGTTAAAGTTCAATTTAATCAATGCAATGGATGATCGTTTACCTCTTCGACTGCTGGAATTAGATCTTGCATTGTTTTTGCATCTTTCTTGTATTAAATTGCTTGAATGGCTCAAAAAAACCCCAAATCTAAAATGTTAAAATCCGGAGAATTGGGTGGTTGACATATAAGCCGAATGTCAAACCCATCTTGCTTAGCAACTTCACAAAATTGAGGATCATCCACTTTCAAATGAGAAGGAGCATTGTCTTGTTGTATGAAAATAGGCTTGTTCACATCTTCCCTTGGCCACTTGGCTCTAATTGCAGGCAACACTTTATTTATCATGAAATCTCTTATCACCTCCCTTGTGATTGATTGAATTGGCTTGATTACTTGCGCTCCACGAAGCCGATTGTGACTTCCTCTAATAGCTTGTTCAAAGTTGACTAGTGGAAAGCAACCTATCTTGCCATCAAACACACATTCTCCATTTCTAAATCTTGGCCGAGCACATACACATAAGAACATGATCCTAGGGATGTAGTTCTTGTTCTTGCAAGTGCGATGTGGTTCATCTTCCTCGGGTAGCAAGTAGTACCTCTCGGATGTTTGATGGAGATAGAACCACTTCTCATCAATGAACACAAAGTCAAACAAATCTTTAAACTTTGGATCATCAACCAAACCTTGCTCAATCATGTCAATGCACCACTTCAACCTAGTCTTCTTGTTAGCATCAGTGAGGTAAGGTTTTATGCTACTAGAGTGGTGCCTAAGCAAACCCTTTTTCAAATACCTTTGTATCCTATATTTGCTAATACCAAGTCTACTAGACACATCTTCTATGGTCATTCTTTGCTTGAGTGGAATGTCCCCCAACCGTTCCAAATCAAAAGGGATTGCTTTACGACCACTTCTACCTTTCTTTAGATTAGGAACCATGACCGGGATGTTTTGGCGAAGTTGGTCTTTACCTTGCTTCCATATGCGCTGAACTGTTCGAATCTTCATTCCAAATTGTTCACCAACAATTATTGTATCATGCTTGCCTAGTTTCCCATTGTTGCTTCTCATCAACAATGCTTGATACACTTGTTGTCTAAGATGATTAGGATAGTCATGCTTCGGTTGGTTTACTTGATCGGCATCTTGTTCTAGCCAAAGGAA
The DNA here is from genome assembly GCF_019320115.1 of Miscanthus floridulus. Taxonomy (NCBI): domain Eukaryota; kingdom Viridiplantae; phylum Streptophyta; class Magnoliopsida; order Poales; family Poaceae; genus Miscanthus; species Miscanthus floridulus. The sequence continues at coordinate 8,321,830 of NC_089596.1, forward strand.
AAACACAAGCAATTAGCCACGGCATGTTGTACTACTTATAGGAAGAAAGCAAGAATACTAATAATAACTCTTGTTCTAGCAAAAAGGAAAAACAACCATTTTAATACTCACCACATGTTTTATTTATAGGAAAAAAACAAAGACATTCATACAATAGATGCTCACGGCATGCTCACGGTATTTGTACATGCAGAAGAGAAAAACATGGTGTAATACATGCACAAGAGAAGAACAGGAGGTAGTACCGATGCCATACTCGGCGTCTGCAGGCTCATTCAGATCAAAATCGGCGTCGCCGTCGTCATTTTCAGCAAGGTTTTGTAGGTAATCGAAATCCACAGCACCAAAATCATCTAATGGCAAGTTCAAATCGAACCCTGTCCAAAAAAGAAGAAAGAAAATGAGAAACGTTACCACACGTTCTTGCTTTGAATATTAAACAAAAAACCAAACAAACTGAGTAGTACATTACCATTTGTGGTGTCGTCCTCCAATATTGGGTCGTTGAGATTGACGTCGCCGTCTTCTTCCAAACGAACGTTCAAATCAAATGGATTAGCCATTGCAGTAGAGAAGGAGTGGACAAGGAAAGAGTGGACCACGACAAAGAGTGGAAAGATGAACAGGTTCAGATGGAAAGGTGAGCACCAGTTAAATAGGAAAGGAGATGGACCATCGGTCAGACCACACGACAGCGCACTCGCGGCCAAAAAAATAATTCAAAAACGCGCCATGCAACGAAAACTCGAGCTGCGAAATGCGAGCGTGCACAGCCAAAACGCGCCATGCAACGAAAACGACGCGCCGTGCTACGCCGGCGCGCACGGGCAAAATGCGAGCGCGCACGGCCGAAACGGGGGCACACGAGCGAGCGCATGCAAAGGGCCGAAACGCGGGCACGCGAGCGAGCGCATGCAAACGACCCGGCCTCCGCACAGTGCCATGCAAGCCATGCAAAATGGCCACGAACAAAAAAAGGCGCCTGCGGTGGGATTCGAAACGTGGACCACAGCTTCAGCCCGCTGAGGGCTAACCACTCGAGATAAGCAAGATTCTTGTATAGAACACACCCATCTTGCTATTTAATAGGGGCAAGGGTGGAAAGATAACCCCTAATTAATCACTCCTTGATACCACAATCATGTCCTAAACGTCAGGTTTTTCAGTACGGAGGGAGTAATACTGACCGCTGAATACTACTGTAGTAGTAAAATATTGCCAAGAGACTGACTCCAAGCCACACACGCACATACTACGAGGCCTTGTTTAGTTCCAAAAAGTTTTTCCAAAAAGTGCTACAGTAGTCATCACATCGAATCTTGCGATACGTGCATGGAGCATTAAATGTAGACGAAAAAAAATTAATTGCACAGTTTGGTTGGAAATCGCGAGACGAACGTTTTGAGCATAATTAGTCCATGATTGAATACTAATTACCAAATAAAAACGAAAGTGCTACAGTAGCCAAATTCTCAAATTTCGTCCAACTAAACAAGCCCCGAGAGTCCTGGCATTGCTAAATGCTAATGCACCATCCTGATACAATCAACCACTTAGTGCTTCAAGGCATACAACTACTGGTTACTACATACAGCATGTTCACTTGGCTTATAATCCATATTTTTTTAGCAAATAAATAATATTTTTCTTTCACAACAAATCAGACAGCAGTGTTCTCGGCCATGACTTACAGAGTGCACCATGTACCCAACAAAAGCTTCGCCTGGCAAGTGGGAATCGCCTGGCGGCTCCCGGGCGATCACGCTTGTCTCCTGAAACACAACAGCACATCGCTGAGTTGCTGTAGTTTGAGGATCGCCGCACGGTATGACTACGAACCTGTGTAGGTGGGCATGGTGGGGCTGTGAAACTCCGAACGTGGCCCTGAACCCTTCTGCAGAAGCATGTTGATCTGCCCCCGGAGGCTGCGGGACTCGGCCGATGGGTTCACCTTCTCTGCCTTGACAACAGTGCAGTTCACGCCAGACAGCAGCTGCCGTTTGACCTTTAGCTGTAAGACATACTGCTTACCAACGGCCCGCCATGGCCCCGTTCGTTTGGCCGAATTTAGCTAAAAAAACAAATAAAAATATTGTTCTGGCTAAATTGCTATGAGAGAAAAACACTGTTTCGACTGAAAAAAGAAACCGAACAAGCTGGATTTTAAGACATATGCGGTAGCAGAAGCCGTGCCCGTGTGATCCTGGATCTTGCGAACCAAACACCCATACTTAGACTGTCAATTCATATGGACACCTAAGCCCAAATTAGATAGTAAGAGATCCAAAATTAGCCTCCAACAGAGTATCTATACGGGAGACATATTTTGAGTTGCTCGAGAGGTACAACCCAAATATGGGCATCCTCTTTCCTGGAAACTCATTTGTAGAAAGGATTTTCTTTTGGTTCTGGTTGTTGGAGAAGATGCCGAATATGTATTAAACATTTTACCTGTAGCACTACCCAAAGGACGAATATATCTTATATTTTAGGTGTTGTTGTTAGAGATAGCCTTATAGGGCTCCAAAAAGTTGTACCCACATCTGTCACAGCGCCACGTCCCGTCAACATCACGGGTTGCCATAGCATTGTACGTATTGCTTACTCCTCCATCCCAAAATAGAGGTAGTTCTAGGATATATGTAAGTCAAACTTTCTCAACTTTGACAAGATTTGTAGAGAATACGTGCAACATTTATATCTTTAAATAAATTTATTATGAAAGTATATTCAACGATCTACCTAATGATACTAATTATGTATTATAAATATTAATATTTTTACATATATATTTGGTCAAAATCAAAAGTGTTAGATTTCTCGGGAAGTGATAATGATATCTATCTTGGGATGGAGGGAGTAGCATTGACCACTAGCGGGCAGGCAACACGGTGTAGGAGCTCAGTTACACATGAGATAGTAGCCTTGACAGTGATGAGGTCTGGCTTATCTGAGCATTTGATCTGTCCAACCAGTTTCCAGACAGGTGGTTTTTCCCATAGAGCAACATAAGATAGCTTGTCTCCACCAGCTGGATAGGATCCGCAAGAAGGCCCATATTGAATGACTCCAAAACTACTATGTACCGGCTAGCCTTGGTTGGTTTTAGCTGATTCAATAGTATTTCATAAGAGAGAATAAGTTGAAACAAGTTGAAACAAGCGAGACAAGTCGAGCCGATCAGGCTGAAGGTTTACAATCAGACCTAAGACCATAAATCATTGATCTATCAATGCTGGACACCCCAGAGTTCCTTGTCGGCTTGTAGACCTTGAGACTCCCAATAAGTGGGCACTCTGCAGTATTTTTAACTCGAAGATATAGATGGTCCTGAAAAAGAAAATACAAGATATAATAGGGATTACAGGAACGATCAACATAACTTCCAAGCAGTAAGCCACTAGGAAATGTAGACACTGTAGATAAACGCTGTCGATAAAAGATGCTCGGCAGTCCATCGAGGGGTATCCCGCGATGGTAGATTTGTCGGTGGGGGTATGCGTAATCAGAAACTGGATGATGACATAAGGCGCAGAGACAGCGATTTAGATAGGTTCGGGCCGTCTGATCGACGTAATACCCTACGTCCTATGTCTTTGTTGTATTGTATTGAATATGAGATGTATATAGATGTCGACTAGAGGACCTCTGCCTCTTCTTATATACTCTGGAGGGGTAGGGTTATAAGGAAAGTATCATATTTGGTACTGTACAATATCTTGCGGTGCACGTCGGCCAGTGTCATGCACGCTTTGATCTTGTGGGCTAGGCCACCTCTAATGGTACGGCCCATGTCTTGTCTTATGGATACCGGAGGTCATATCCCCCACAGCTTGCCCCTGAGCGCCTTGTATCATTTGAGCAACGCTGTCTTGAACAAGTCCAAACACTTTGACGTGAAGCTGACCAGTTTAACTGGTGATCCGAGCAGTGGAAGTCGAAACCGATCAGTTTAACTGGTGACCTGGGCGGTGAAGATCGAAGCCGACCAGTTTAACTGGTGACCTGGGCGGTGAAGGTCGAAGCCGACCAGTTTAACTGGTTAGGAGACCTCGGACTTAGCCAAGTAAGGCTTGCTAGAAGGATGTAAGGGGCTCAATATAAATTTTGAAAATTCTTCCACTTAGGAGAAGTATAGCCACTTAGACTCCGTCAATAAGGAGGGTAAATCAAAAAATAAGCGCTACATTCACCGTCAGGTGAAGTGTAGCCACTTACTTCTCGAGCTTGCTGGAAGATGAAGAATGAATATTGTAGCAGGGACAAAGAAAAGAAGTCTGAAAGCTTGCCGACGTCATCTGACATGCGCGTATCAAGACCCTAGACGTGCTGCCCAAAATCAGCACCCTGATCCGAACAACATGGAGCAGCTTGATAGCACACCGATGAGACGTAGCAAGATCTGACCACCAAGGGAGTCATCAGCTTAGCTGACGATGCTTGCACGAAGAATCCAAACACTAAGGAGTCCCCGCGTAGCTGGTGATGTTCGATCACCGAGGAGTCCCCGGCGTAGCTGGCGATGTCCGAGCACCGAGGAGTCCCTAGCGTAGCTGGCGATGTCCGAACATCGAGGAGTCCTCGGCATAGCTAGCGATGTCTGAGCACCGAGAAGTCCCTAGCGAGCTGATGATGTCCGAGCGCCGAGGAGTCCCCGGCATAGCTGGTAAGCCCCCAGCGTAGCTGATGATGAAGAACGAGCAACGAACAGTCCGGTCAACTGGTTGGCGGCAAAGTGAGCATTGAGTAGAAGCAACCGACGAACAGTCCGATCAACTGGTCGGTGACAAAGTCCATGAACCTAACGGTTCAACCAGTTGATCGGTGGAGCAGTCTGAGCACCAGGTGGTCCGATCACTTGGACGATGATCCTATAATACAAATATGTAGAACGGGTAGTACATGATGTAAAAATATATGAACTCTAGAGAAGAATCAGCAATGGTGATGAAATAGCGTATGCAGCTCGACGATCAGTTGGTGTGAACACTTAGTGTTATTCTGAAGATGTATTTATGTTTAATACAAACCACCCGACCAGTTAGTGTGTAGTTGAGTCTCCAGCCCTAACTAGCCTGTTAACCATAACACGGAGCCCGTGTGCATGTAGGAAGAATAAAGCATCGCTAAGGAGCCGCTGCCGACCACCCATAACGCAAAGGACAGACACTCGTGCACGTGTAGAGAGGAGACAGAGACAAGGCCGTCTCTGGGGACATCCGAGCGTCAACATGACTATTCGGGGGTTCGCCTTATGCTTAGTTGTATGTCATCTTTAAGATGGTATACGAGGAGAAAAAAGTCGTTTATAGAATAATTATTGAGAAAACAGCTCAGAGAAACATTATGGCGATATACAAAGATTTGAGAATATTTAGAAAAATATTAAAGCATAACTTAGTTTTAGACATAACGTCTGGTCGGCGGCGTATGGCATTATCTGGTCGGCGTTGACGAAATTGCCGGGCCCTTGAGCTTTCTGAACTGTCATCGTGGCGACGGTCGAGGCTGTCACGGTGCCGTACTTCACGGCGATTATCATTGCGACGCGGCAGGTGGTCAGAGTAAGTAGTCCGGACGACGTCGTCCTTATATTAGTGGTCGGTGACTCGGGCGGCTCACTTAACGGCTCGGGCTCGTCCTGATACTCCATCGTGGTGTCGAACGACATCCGAAGCTGCGTCGTCCAGATCTTGCGATCTTGCGCGGTGAAGGACCATGAGAACAGTTGCAGCGCCTCCGAGCAGGCGGCGTCCTTGCTTGATCATTGAAACGGAAACAGCTGGCGATGTAACTCGAGTCCGACTTGAATACATGTGAAAGGATCAAGATGCCCAAGAGGGGGAGGTGAATTGGACAAATTCTAAAATTCTTTGCAATAATTAAACCCTACACTTAGCCCACTTTACCCGTTATGCCTAGAATGTGATTCTATTGATCTACCGCACAAAAGTTTAGCATCCTAAGTTCCAATCCTACTCTAGCATGACAATTCTAAGAAAGTACAGAAAAGAAATGAATTGCTTCAAATGTAAATACTTAAAGTAAAGAGAGGAGAAGAAATGCGGCGATATTTTGCCAAGGTATCGGAGAGTCGCCACTCCCCACTAGTCCTCGTTGGAGCACCCACGCAAGGGTGTAGCTCCCCCTTGATCCGTGCAAGGATCAAGTGCTCTCTACGGGATGATTCTTCGACACTCTATCACGGTGAATCGCCCACAACCACTCACAACTTGAGTTGGGTCATCCATAAGCTCCATCGGATGATCACCAAACTCCCGATCACCACCAAGCCGTCTAGGTGATGGCGATCACCATGAGTAACAAGCACGAACCCTCACTTGACCACAACAAGCCTAATGAGAAGGGTGGATGCACACTTGCTACTCTCCTTGCACTAATGAGGCCTTAATCTTGGATTCTCCTATCTCAATCACCTCACTAGACTTTTGCTCTTCTAAGCACTCTCAAGCGCGTTTCTCAGCTAAACAAATGGGCAAGAGACCTCTCTTGGATGAATAGATGAAGTATTTATACCCCCTCATTCAAAATGAACAATTAGGAGGTTGAGTCAGCACTGTACGGGGTGACCAGACGCTCTGGTCTAGGTGATCGGACGCTCCGGTCAGTTATCCCCGCCATAGAGACGTTAAGTTGTGACCGGACTCTGACCTGCGTCTAGTCAGCACTGACCGGACGTGTCCGGTCACAAAAACTGCTCTCTAGAACCTTACTGATGTTGACCAGACACTGGTGCCCAGAGTCCGGTCACTTCGCTGTTCAGCGTCTGGTCAGTAACCGGATCCTGACCAGCGTCCGGTCAGAACTGACCGAACGCGTCCGATCAGGAAACTCCCTCTCTAGAACCTCTCTGGAGTTGAACGGACTCTAGCACCCAGTGTTCGGTCACTTTTCACTCAGCGTTCGGTCACAACCAGATAGCTCCAGTTGATCAAATGAACTGACCGGACTCACCCTTCAGCGTCCGGTCACTACCAGACCAGCGTCCGGTCAGTCATTTGACCCTCCATTCACTTCTAACCAGAAATCATATGTGAATAAAGTTTGCTCCAATTGATCTTAGGGCTACTCCTGAGCTACCTAGTGTTAGATTTGACAAGTGTGCACCACACCTAACCCGCTAGACTCACCTAGGTCGAGCTATAAGTCCATACCCCCCTTAATAGTATGATCAAAGGAAAAACAAAGTCCTAAACTACTCTAGGTGTCTCTTCAACACCAAACGACACTTAGAACTAGTCCATCCTTAACCTTATCGTTCATCCTTTGAAAACCAAAACAATTTCCATCGTAGGGGCATGACAACCATGATTGCCCAATCAATTGCCATTATCATGATCTAACTTAATTGCCTCTGCAAAACACATATTAGTCATAGTAATCTCGTGTTGTCATTAATCACCGAAACCCAACAAGGGACCTAGATGCTTTCAATCTCCCCCTTTTTGGTGATTGATGACAATACAACCTCGAGTATGTGTAAGAGATGAGGTTTTCAACATGCTTGGTTCATATAAGCTTTTGACAATAAGAGCAAAGGAGTTAGGCATGCTTATGTGACCCAAGCGAACAAGGTGTACTCAATAGATATGAAGTAAGCATGAGTACAAGAAATAAAGCTCATTTGAATCGGAGTAAAACGCGAAAGCAAAGCAAATGAGCATAATGAAGTGACATGACATATATATAGATCAAAGTAGAGAGCACACATGTCACATATCACATAAATATCACAATCACATGTATGTAGTTCAATGCATGAAAGTAAACGTGAATGCATAATAATGTATCACACATAAAAACCCAAACGTAATAAATCATAAGCTCTCCTTAGATATAGCGCTCCCCTTAGATCTAATCATACTCGATCCCTCTCCCCCTTTGGCGTCAAGCACCAAAATATAAGGGTCTATCGGTGGGGCAGGAGTAGACGAGTCAGGCGCTGTGGTGCGGTGAGCGATCTGAAACTGTGTAGCATCATCCTCGGACCTAGAGCTCTAAGCTGTCTGACCCTCTATCGCTGGAAGTGAAGCTGAAGCGGTCTAGGTCTGCTCTAGGACTGGCACGACCTATGACTCTATAGGTATCACTGAAGCAGGTGACTCTGATGATGCAACAGATGATGGGAGCATCTCTATAGTACTAGTAACTAGAGCGACTGTAGTGGGAGCAGGAACACATAGCTTTGGCGGTGTAGGCTGCCCTGTAAGCTCGCTGAATGTCGCACCGAGGCTCCTAGAAACTAGGGTGTCAGTCACAAGCTCTGAGCCAGAGTGAAGCCCGTAACAATAGGTGCGAAGTGCGGACCTTGGGCTGTCACTGGTGAAGCAAACCACTGGGACACCTGCTCTGTAGGTGAAGCAAACTGTGTAGCTGGCTGTCCCTGACTCTGAAGCCCACTGGGTTGTACAACTGAAGTCACTTAAGTGGTGGTAGGCTGGCCGAGCTGAGGTGTAGACGATGGCGGAGAAACCCCAATAGCAGTGACAACATGCTGCATAAATCTAAGTAACTACTACTGCACCAGGAACTGCTGTTGCTGTATGGCCTGCTGCTGTTACTGTATGGCCTGCTGCTGTCTCTAGAACTCGTCCTGTCTGGCCTAAACCTGTGCTAGTGCAGCTGCGGTCTCCTAGGCCTAGCGTGCTTAATCCTGCCTCATTCGCTCAAGAATAGCTAGAAGAGCGGGGTCTATCTATGGTGGCTATGGTGGAGCTGAGCTGGAGCCACCGACCTCACTGTCATGTCGTCGAGGAGGCATATGAGGAATAGCTTGGTAGTCATCATCTGAACTATCACTAGGGTTGCTCTCGACCACACCCTCTTGCTGAGAATCTAGCTGCTCCTCCTCTATCGCTGCAAAGCCCCTAATAATCTCATCCTGCTGAGTTGCAGTCTCTAGGACTTTGGGCGATGACTCGGCTAGCAAGGAGTCCTTGTAGTACTATGGTGGAGCATCTGAGTCATGTTATAAGAAGAGAACTCTGTAGTAGCACCTGTGTACTCAGTCATCGTCTCTGGGGACTTCACTGTAACTACCTTGCGAATAAAGAATGTGATCTAGTGAGCATAAGGCAGCTGTTTGTGACCTCTGAACCCCTCTATAAGAGTATCCTCCATCTCTGAAAGAATGATATCCCAAATATCAAATATTGTCTGCTATATCAGAGAGTTCACTAGCCATAACTGGATGTGAGTCAATCTCTTACGATAACCCATCCTCGGGAGCAATGTTCTCCTCATGATAGCATCAAGCAGCCTACCTATAGGAGTAAGGTCTCTAGGTGTCCTGCTCGACCCCTCGCCAAAAGGCTCTATGAAGCATGGTCGGACCAGATCTATGGGAGGCACAAGACCGCCGTGAGGGCGTCTGGGAGGCTGTGTCTGACCATAGCAAACCTCATAAAGGCGGATGGGTGACTCTAGAATCCTGAGAATCTCCCTGACCCTCGAGCTCTATAGCCTGTAGTCATGGCCTCTAAATGTGAAGTGTATGAATCTGTGCCCCAGGTTAATCCAAAGTGAAGAGTAGAACTCACGGACCCATGATGGAACATATCGGCCAGTCCGTCCAAGTAGGTCAGTCAATCTTGGCAGATATGAGAGGTGAGGGCGAATCTGCTCTCCTGGTGCTGCTACAAGTGCCTTAATAGAGCAAACCCTCTTAGATCTGAAAGCCACTCCATTGTTATGATATGCATAATAGAAATCCTCCTGCAGTGGTGTGTAGAAGTGCTCTGAAGCACGCTCATCCCACCTCGGCAGAAACTAGTCCTCAAACTGCACGAACCTAAGCTGCTACACCTGCTTGGTTGTGGCTACCCTCAAGTCAAGGTGAGTCACTAGGGACAGACCCTATGGTCTAGGAGGCGGACAAGAACCCCTCCTCTATGTCTGGCCTTGGTGTCACCTGAGCACGAGTACGACCAGAGCATCGTAACTGTGGCTGAGGTGCCTGCTCTGTCTCCTCGGTCTGCTCTGCCTCCTAAGTCTGCTATGTCAGCTAGGTACTCTCTGATTGCTCTGCTGGCTGTGCCTGCTGCTCAACAGTCTCCTCCTGAGGCTGACTCTCATCTATAGTAACACGTCATCCTCCAAGCATGATAGTCCTAGCTGGACTACCATGAAGACTCTCAACCCTCTCGATGGTGGCCCTCTGTGCAGGTAAAAGCTGATCTGTAATACGAACACCACTTCGAGCTTCTCCATTCTCTACACGCTCTACGATAGCTACAACTGTTGCTGCTCTCTCAGCCTCTACATCAATGAGCTTCCGCTTCTTCGTCGTAGTCTTCTTGGCCTTGCCTTTCGCCTGAGCAGACAGGCCAGGTGGAGGCCTCAGATCCTCATCACCTAGACCACCTCCGGCATTCTTGGCACGTGCCATTGCTGGAGCTGAAAAGAACTACTGCCACAGACAAGAATCGACTACCAACTATCACTTGCGAGGCTTGGCCTCGATCCGTACTCGTGGGCTTGGCCCTGAGTTCGCTGACAACTATAAAGAGTACCACAAAAGCATCGACTCGCTGCATGATAGAATAGATTAGATATATGAATAATTACAATATACATCTAGAGATACGAAACCCTAATCAAGCATTAGATATGAAATTAGAGGCGATGGTTTGCTACCTGACGAACCGGCGAATCGACGACCAAACAGCAGGGGAACGAATCGTGGGGAACCACCAGAATCGGCAATTTCACATCTAGGGTTAGGGTTTGTGATGCGAAGTGGTGCGACGGCCAAGCAAAGTAGTGGAGAGGCGATCGTAGTCATGGCTAGGGCACATCGAGGCAATTATTGGCGCTGGATGGGATGTGGAGATGTAGGCGCTGAGGTGCAGGCGTCGTCGGTGCAGGTACGGGCACGACGACACTAGGGCACAGTAGTGTGGGAGCGGCATGGGCGCGTGGAGCAGTGGCACGAGCATGGACAGCGCGGGCACGACGGTGCAATATGGCACGCCGGTTGGCTGTGGAGGAGGTAGCGGCGGCGCGGGCAAGGTCGGCACGGCCATGGATGCATCGGCTAGGGCACGGGTGATGTCGGCGGAATCACAGGAGCACGGCGTATGGGTTATATGATGCCCCCCCCACGTGACGGATAAGGAAAGGAGAAAGAGTTCTGGATCTACACATTTTCTACTGACCGGACGCTCCGGTGGCAACGATCGGACGCTGCCACCTAGTGTCCGGTCGACTACAGAGAGGTCCAAATCCCCTCAAGTCACGACCGAACGTGTCCAGTTACCCCTGACCGGACGCAGCCAGAGTCCGGTCGATCCTGTATTCATCTTCTTCGTTTGACCGAACGGAGAGACGCTATCTGACCGGACGTAGGAAGATCACAGTTTCAGCGTCCAGTCACGTCTTTGCGCTTCTGTTCACCTCTTGTGAAATGACCGGATGCTGGAATCCAGAGTCGGGTGCAGCGTCCGGTCGCCCTTTTTCAGCAAATCTTCAATGTTCCTTCGTGCTGCCTGTTCTCTATCAAGTCCCAACTTCAATAAAACCCAAATAAACACCAATTGGGACTGATGTGAGTGACCTCTCTCAAACCCTCAATTTTTTCAAAATATTTTGCCTTAGGCTATACTTCTTTTTAAGAAAATAGGCAATAAAAGGGTAATCGAAAGAAAACGACAAAACAACACACATGCATATGCAATGCAATACTTGAAAGTAATTCTAGTTGCTTGTCAAGTTTGATCTAAGGTTAAGCTTCTTCACACGCTTTTCGGCGGTTATCTTAACCATGTTGGACAAGCCCTAAATTCATTACCAAAAATTAAACATGTTGTATATTACAATGCAATGCAAGGGACAACACAAGCCCATTTTCTAGTGAAGTTACTAAAATCAAGCACATTGAACTCATTCCTCAACCGAAAAAGTTGCCTCATCTAGCGGTTTAGTGAAGATATCCGTCAGTTGATCCTTGGTCCTTACACCTTCTAGTGATATATCATTTTTAGCAACATGATCTCTAAGAAAGTGATGGCAGATATCTATGTGCTTGGTGCGAGAGTGTTGAACCAGATTATTAGCAAGCTTTATCGCACTCTCATTATCACACAAAAGAGGTATCTTTTCCAGAACTACACTATAGTCTAGCAAAGTTTGCTTCATATAAAGTATTTGTGCACAACAAGCACCCGCGGCAATGTATTCCGCTTCGGCGGTGGACAAAGCCATACTATTTTGCTTTTTGGAGGACCAAGACACAAGTGATCTACCAAGCAAATGGCACCTTCCAAATGTGTTTTTCCTATCAACTTTGCAAACGACATAATCCGAATCGGAATAGCCAACTAATTGAAATCTAGCTCCTTTGGGATACCAAAGGCCAATGCTTTGTGTGTGCTTAAGATACCTAAGGATTCTTTTAACGGCTATCAAATGAGCTTCCTTATGATTAGCTTGAAATCTAGCACATATACACACACTAAATAAGATGTCGGGCCTAGATACGGTTAAATATAAGAAGCTACCAATCATAGAGCGATAGAGAGTTTGATCAACAGTTTTACCTCCCTCATCTAGGTCAAGATGTCCATTAGATGGTATTGGTGTCTTGATTGGCTTACATTCATCCATATTGAACCTCTTGAGAAGATCCTTGGTATATTTTTATTGAGAGATGAAAATCTCTACTCTCATTTGCTTGACTTAAAAACCAAGAAAGAATGTAAGCTCTCCAATCAATGACATCTCGAACTCCTTCGACATCAATTCACCAAACTCTTTGCAATAATCTTTATTTGATGATTCAAAGATGATATCATCAACATATACTTGATAAATGAAGATTTCTTCATCAAGCTTCTTGGTGAATAGTATGGTGTCGACCTTCCCAATGATGAAGCCCTTCTCAATAAGGAAATCCTGAAGGCGTTCATACCAAGCTCTTGGGGCTTGCTTAAGCCCATATAGTGACTTGGACAACCTATAAACATGATTAGGATATCTAGGGTCTTCAAACCTGGGAGGTTGATCAACATAGACTAGTTCATTTATGAAGCCATTTAAAAATGCACTTTTAACATCCATTTGATATAATTTCATTTCATAATGCGATGCATATGCAAGGAGGATACGAATGGCTTCAAGTCTTACAACCGGTGCAAAGGTCTCTCTAAAATCCAACCCTTCAACTTGAGAGAACCCCCTTGCAACTAGTCTTGCCTTGTTCCTCACTATAATGCCTTGATCGTCTAGCTTGTTGCGGAACACCCACTTTGTTCCAATGACTCTTGCACCTTGAGGTTGCTCTTCAAGACATCCGGCTTCTTGTAGATGTAGCATTTGTAACCAAACACCTGGAAGAATGAGACATCCAGCTTCTTCCCATTGAGCAACTCATAAGGTATCTTGCCAAGAAAATTTTGAAGGAATAGATGGTTGGTTGCATAACATGCGGTGTTGATAGCTTCCGCCCATAGAGCTTCGGGTGTGTTGTCCTCATCAAGCATTGTTCTTGCAAGTGTGATAAGTGTCCAGTTTTTTCTCTCAACTACACCATTTTGTTAAGGAGTATATGTTGTGGAGACCTCATTCTTGATCCCAACTTCATCACAATAAGCTTCAATGTTTGTGTTATCAAACTCTTTTCTATTATCATTTCTTATCTTCTTATTTTGTGCTCTGTTGACAAACTTCTTGAAACATAATGCAAATTTGGTCTTGTCATGAAGGAAGAACGCCCATGTATATCTAGAGTAGTCATCAACAATCACAAGATAATAAAGATTTCCTCCTAAACTCTTATAAGTTGTTGGTCCAAATAAGTCCATGTGAAGGAGCTCTAGCACTCTTGTTGTTGACATAAAAGCTTTTGTAGGATGAGTGTTTGCAACTTGCTTGCCTGCTTGACATGCACTACAAAGCTTGTGCTTCTCAAACTTCACATCCTTCAAACCCTCTCACCAATTCATTCTTCATAAGCTTCTTGAGTGAGCTCATCCCAACATGAGTAAGTCTTCTATGCCATAGCCACCCAAGTGATATTTTGGTGAATAGGCATGTCTTCAAGTGAGCATCTTCAGATGTGAAATCCACTAGATATAGGTTGTTGTATCTAAACCCCTTGAATATAACTGTATCATCATCTTTCTTAGATACAACCACTTTCTTCTCGGTAAACAAGCATTGAAAGCCAAGATCACACAATTGTCCAATGGATAGCAAGTTGAAGCTCAAAGAAGCAACATATAATACATTTGAGATTGAATGATCATTTGATATTGCCACTTTGCATAATCCTTTGACTTTGCCCTTCGAGTTATCACCAAATGTAATTATTTCTTGACAATCAACTTTTTCATCTAGTGAGGTGAACATACGAGGATCACCGATCATATGTTGAGTGCAACCACTATCAATTACCCAATGACTTCCACTGGTCTTGTAGTTCACCTACACACAAGAGATCAAACTTGTTTAGGGACCCAAACTTGTTGAGGGCCCTTGACTTTCTCAACAAGTGACTTTGCAACCCAAATTTTCTTAGGCCTATTCTTGTTGAGAGGTCCTAAGAACATGACTTTTATTTTACCACTAGAGTCCTTTCTAAGCATGTAATGAACATTAAAAGCAAAAGGTCTAGCATGCTTGGGCAAGGGTTATGGTGGTGGCGTTTGACACTCATGGGCAAAGTGACCTTCTTGTTCACACTCAAAATACCCCTTTGACTTTGGCTTTGACTTGTGGTGTTGTTGGTGTTCAGCTTGAGCCTTCTTCTCTTGATGTGCCAAGTATCCAATTCTACTTCTATCCATCTTTATGACGGTGTTCATGAGTAGCCCACTTTAAAGATGTTGACCTCTTGTAAACTTGCTCAAGCCGGTCTTGAGATATTCTCTTTCTAATTTGAGCTTCTTGTTCTCTTCTTTGAGCTCATTATGATTTTTTTCTTTCTTGAGTCTCTTGTTCTCTTCTTTGAGCTTCTCATTCTCAAGAATTAGATCACTATCGTAGTCAAAGTTCTCTATCACAATAGTATTGGTGGTTGATAGATTTTTAAGATCTTTCTTAAGCTTCTCATTCTCATTCTTGATCTTGACATACTTGTCATAGTTGTCGGACTCAACCAATTCCTTGCCTTTACTACTAGAACCTTGTTCAATGCTCTCAATGATCAAATCATCACATGATGTAGCTATATCAATCTTAACAACATGGTTAGTAGCATCATGTGGCTCATTGGATAATAGCTTATTAGAGACAACAAGATTATCATGATTGATCTTGAGATTTGTATATTCTTCTTTTAGCATATTGTAGCTAGTGATGAGCTCATTATGTATCCCCTCAAGTTTACCATATTTTTCTTTAAGCTCTTTCTTAGAAGATTTAAGCTCCTTGAGTTTGGATGACATAGCTTCATTTGCTTCTCTAAGCTCAATACTAGCCTTTTCCGCTATGTCACATTTAGCTAAAAGTGAGTCATTCTTAAGGTCTAGCTTTTTATTTTTAGCTCTTGTCTTTCTAATGATTTTAGTATATTGATTGAGCAACTTGGCAAGATCATCATCAGAAGGTGATTCAAATTCATCATCACTATCACTATCATCATCACTAGCATGATCATTACCACTACTCTCATCATCACTTTATACCTTTCGTTCACCCTTAGCCATAAGACATAGGTGTGTAGAGGATGGTGGTGGTGGTGTCGGTGAAGATAGTGAAGAGTCAATCCCAATAGCGGCCACCTTCTCGTTCTCACTATCATCATCGGATGAGCAACTTGATGAATCAATGTCCGTGAGCCAATCACCGACGATGTATGCCTTGCCATTTTTTTCTTCTTGTGGAAATCCTTCTTCTTGCCATCCTTCTTCTTGTATGGTTTGTTTTTCTTTTTCTCATCATCATCTTCATTACTTGAGTCATCTTTCTTACCCTTGTACTTCTTGTATTTGTATTTCTTTGGCTTGGGGCATTGATGTGCTAGATGACCAAGTTCTCCATAATTATAGCAATCCATCTCGGAGATTGGCTTCCTTCTATTGCTAGTGAAGAACTTTTTCTTCTTGCCATCAAATTTGACACTGTTCTTGTTGATCTTCTTAAGCATCTTAGCGGTTCTTCTCACCATGAGAGCAAGACTTGCATCATCAATTTCATCATAACTTGAGCTCTCATATTCAACTCTTGCTTTGCCCTTCTCTTGACTAGCCTTGAATGCTAAGCCTTTCTTCTTGGTGAAGAAAGAGCCATCTTATGGTGTGATGTGCATATACATCTCATGTGCGTTGATCTTTCCCAAGATTTGAATTGATGTAACGGTGGAAAGATCACCTTGATGAAGCACGGTCACAATATGCCCATATTTGTCAATGGGGAGGACACTCAAGATCTTTCTTACAACATCGGATGGTTACATTTGTGTGAGTCCAAGCCCTTTGACTTCCTCTACAAGAACATTTAAGTGTGAGTACATTTCATTAGCACTTTCTTTCAGAAGCATCTCAAAAGAATTAAGCTTTTTCATGACAAGATGATAGTGTTCCTCACGCTCACTCTTTATTCCCTCATAGAGCGCACAAATGTCCGACATATAGTGCATGGGCGTCCTTGTGGTTCCGCATACGGTTAAACACATCTTTGCAAAGGCCTATAAATATGATATTTCTAGCCTTAGCATTCCATTTCTTATAATTGACCTCATCACCTTGAAGGTGTGCGGGATCCTTAGGTTTTGGGAAACCTTGAGAGGGACATCTTTCTCTAGGCGGTTAAGACTAAATTCGCGAGCACGAGGCTCCAATACCAATTGAAAGGATCAAGATGCCCGAGAGGGGAGGCGAATTGGGCAAATTCTAATTTTTTTGCAATAATTAAACCCTACACTTAGCCCACTTCACCCCTTGTGCCTAGAATGTGATTCTATTAATCTACCACACAAAAGTTTAGCACCCTAAGTTTCAATCCTACTCTAACATGGCAATTCTAAGAAAGTAAAGACAAGAAATGAATTGTTTCAAATGTAAATGCTTAAAGTAAAGAGAGGAGAAGGAACGTGGTGATGTTTTGCCGAGGTATCGGAGAGTCGCCACTCCCCACTAGTCCTCGTTGGAGCACCTGCGCAAGGGTGTAGCTCCCCCTTTATCTGCGCAAGGATCAAGTGCTCTCTATGGGCTGATTCTTCGATACTCCATCGTGGTGAATCGCCCACAACCACTCACAACTTGAGTTGGGTCATCCACAAGCTCCGCCGAATGATCACCAAACTCTCGATCACCACCAAGTCGTTTGGGTGATGACGATCACCAAGAGTAACAAGCATGAACTCTCACTCGACCACAACGAGTCTAATAAGAAGGGTGGATGCACACTTGCTACTCTCCTTGCACTAATGAGGCCTTAATCTTTGATTCTCAAATCTCAATCACCTCACTAGGCTCTTGCTCTCCTAAGCACTCTAAAGGGTGTTTCTCAGCTGAAGAAATATGCAAGAGACCGCCCTTGGATGAATAGAGGAAGTATTTATACCCCCTCATTCAAAACGAACCGTTAGGAGGTTGAGTTAGCACTCTGCGGGGTGACCGGATGCTCCGGTCAATTATCCCCGCCACAGAGCCGTTAAGTTGTGACCGGACTCTGAGCTGCGTCCGGCCAGCACTGACCGGACGTGTCTGGTCACGAAAACTGCTCTCTGGAACCTTACTGATATTGACCGGACGGCGATGCCTAGAGTCCGATCACTTCGCTGCTTAGCGTCCGGTCAGTAACCGGATCCTGACCAGCGTCCGGTCAGAACTGACCGAACGCGTCCGATCAGGAAACTCCCTCTTTGGAACCTCTCTAGAGTTGATCGGACTCTGGCACCCAGCGTCCGGTCACTTTTCACTCAGCGTCCGGTCGCAACTAGACGGCTCTAGTTGATCAAATGAACTGACCAGATTCACCCTTCAGCGTCCGGTCACTACTAGACCAGCGTTCGATCAGTCATTTGACCCTCCATTCACTTCCAACCCGAAATCATATGTGAATGAAGTTTGCTGCAATTGATCTTAGGGCTACTCCTGAGCTACCTAGTGCTAGATTTGACAAGTGTGCACCACACCTAACCCACTAGACTCACCTAGGTTAAGCTACTAGTCCATACCGCCCTTAATAGTATGGCAAAGAAAAAACAAAGTCCTAAACTACTCTAAGTGTCTCTTTAACACCAAACGACACTTAGAACTAGTCCGTCCTTAACCTTGTTGTTCATCCTTTGAAAACCGAAACGATTTTCATCATAGGGGCATGACAACCATGATTGCCCAATCAATTGCCATTACCATGACCTAACTTAATTGCCTCTGCAAAACACACGTTAGTCATAGTAATCTCGTATTATCATTAATCACCAAAACCCAACAAGGGACCTAGATGTTTTCAACATGTATGCTGCTTGATGCCGTACATGCAAGCGTTCATGCATGTATGTTCATAATCTTGATTACTTTATTTAGCCTCCATGGTTGCCGTCGTTGGTGGCGTCACGCCCTGGGACATCATGCTGGATGATTTCGATCAGGAAAGCGAAGCCTTCCCTTGGCTAGATTCCAGTACGTGGCTGCAAATTTGTCGAATTCTCGTGCATGTACTATTTGGTACAGTACTGTCGCCGAGATCCAGGTGCTGGCTTCTGACCTCAGAAAGCATGACGGCACCAGGCTATGTCATGCATCGGCCAACGAACGGATTGCATCTGACATGAACTCCTACCGGTGTCGATCGTTGTGGCCGCCGCTTGACTCCTTAAATCATCGCCAGATGACCGAGTCGTCGCAGACGATGTCGATGAAGAGAATTCCCATCTGGTTCTTCGTGGGATCAGCACGCACACCCCTACCTGGCGCGCCAACTGTCGACAAAAGATGCTCGACAATCCACCGAGGGGTATCCCGCGATGGTAGATTTGTCGGTGGGGGTGCACGTAGTCAGGAACCGGATGGTGACACAATGCGCAGAGACAACGATTTAGATATGTTAGGGTCGTCTGATCGACGTAATACCCTACGTCCTATGTCTTTGTTGTAATGTATTGAATATAAGATGTATGTAGATGTCAACTAGGGGACCCCTACCTCTCCTTATATGCTCTGGAGGGGTAGGGTTATAAGGAAAGTATCATATTTGGTACTATACAATATCTTGCGGTGCACGTCGACCAGTGCCTTGCACGCCTTGATCTTGTGGGCTGGACTACCTCTGATTATACGGCCCATGTCTTATCTTATGGATACCGAGGGTCATATCCCCACAAACGTCGAACATTTGTCTTGACTGAATGAGCTGAAGTAAGATTTAGGATGGCCCAACAGTGCCACTCCTTCAGATGCCACAGTGCTGAGCCGCTTGTCTTGGTTACAATGCCAACATTTAGCTTAAATAACACAAGTGTATTAAAATATTACTATCACTATCCACAAAAAAATGCAATCCTAGGTGCATTCTAAACATGTCTAAAATTTAACCAAATATATAGGTAAAAATATCAATGTTTATGACACCAAATAAGTGTAGTAAGATAATATATCTCACGAAAAATCTAATGATACTTATTTGATAGTATAAATATTGATATTTTTTTATTTATAGTTGGTTAAACTCAAGATACCTTAACTTGTTACTATGCTACAATTACATTCTTTTTCTGGACGGAGGGATTAAAAGAATAGTGAGACGTCAATGTAAGCCAAGTGCTAGATTAGTATAGTAACTGTTTAAATCCATAAGAGGAGCTACATTTTGTTCTAATTTTTTGTAAGGAAGCATAGAGCACCTGTGCTTCTATACCCTCCGAAAGAAACTAAGCTACACATTTAGACGGTGTTTGGTTACTACTCCTAAATTTTAGTCGATGTCCCATCAGATATTTGGATACATGCATGGAGTATTAAATGTAGACTAATTATGAAACTAAATGCACAGATTGAGACTATTTTGCGAGACGAATTTTTTAAGCCTAATTAGTCCACGATTTGATAATGTGGTGCTACAGTAAACATGTATTAATGATGGAACATGTATTAATGATGAATTAATTAGGCTTAATAAATTCGTCTCGTGCTGATGGATTCTATAATTTGTTTTTTTATTAGTATCCAAACACCCCAGACAACACCCTCATGTTATACCTCCTAAACTTTCACGGATCCAGACACCCCCTTAGTACAGATGCTCAGTTCAATTAACAATGACATAAAAATGCAGCTCCTGAAAAGACACCTCATAACTTTTGGCATGGAATCTCAAACCTATGGATCTATTTGAGGTTTAGGGTTATGGAAATGGGGGGAGAATTCTAGATTAAAGACAATCTGGAAGGCACTGGTGCGCAGCAAAAAGCGTCAATGCCGGCATGAAGTGATGATAGCGCTGCGAACCAACTAATCCCTACACCCACTAAACTATGGTGGAAAATACTGTTGATTGATTTATTGTTGGAGAAAAATATTATTCGTTCGCTGAAAAAGTACATATTATGAGACAATCAAACAAGCCTAACTAGTTTGCAAATCACCAGTCACCATCAATTGATAATTGGCATGTCAGAGTTTGCTTTTCTTCAGATCATGGTAATTATGGTAAGAAAAACCAAAAGCTTACACCCAGAACGTTTATGTTTAACTCCACAAGGACATTGATTTTACATGTATTGTGCCCATGAACCATCTTCGGGCGGTTACAAACTGGCATCGCATGCATGTCATCTGTCAAGGACATGGAAATTATGCTTTGAAGCATATGATTGATTATTTATGTGGAAAGGGGTATAGTTTTTTCTTAGGCAGTTGTTGCTAGTGCAAACTTATGTCAGTGCTGATTTTATTGGGGAAATGCTAAAAAAGCACATTCCACATATATGCATAGTTGAACGTTGCAAAAGATGGAAGGAGCAAACCGGAGCTCCAGACTTGCACTCCATCCGTATTGTCCTGTTCGTTTGGACTGGTTTGGCTTATAAGCCATGGCTAAAAGTACTGGCGGCTGGTTTGATATGAGAGAAAAATATTATTCGTTGACTGATAAGTCATGACTTATAAGTTAAATACGACCCAGCGAACAGGCTGTATCTAGATGCATAGTAAAATAGACGTATGGAAAAAGTCAAAGTCAAAACGACTTGTAATTTGAAACAGAGAGACAAGGACTATTATACAGATCTGATCTGCCAAGCTGCCTTCAAATGCGCCGTAATGGGTGAAACATTCAGTTCATCATATTCATACAGCAAGCTCAAAAATCATACACCATGTTCGCTTGTTGGTTTCAGCCAGGCTTATTCAACCAGCCAACAATGTTTTATTCTCACAATAAACCAGCACCAGCCAGCCCAAACCAGCCCAGAAACTAACCAGTGAACAAGCCGATATTATTCATATAGATATCCAAAATGCAGAACTAATCCACAATGGTTTTTCCCCGGCGCAGGTAACGCAAATGGTATCAGTCACCACCAAAGACAGGGAGGGAGAGTTTTTTCGGTTCATCAGATCAGAAATCAGACAAAGCCGTACCAAAATCCTAAATCAAAGGGGGACCTTTTTTCTTCAGACAGAAAGCAGAGACTCGGGGTGCTAAGATCGATTCTTCACCTGGCATGTCCCGGGGGGGTGGGGACGAGGACGAAGCTGAGGAGGCGGACGACGGAGCCGCTGCGGAGGGCCCCGCCACTGGCGAGGGGGTCGAGGATAGGGGCAAGCCTTGCGTGGTGCGAGTGGACGCCATCGGAGAGCAGGAGGCGGTACCTCGCCGGCCGTGGCCTGACGCTGCAGCCCTTGAGCACGTTAGTCACGTCCACCACCTGTAGGCTGGCGCCGTCGGGCACGTGCGTCACGTCCGCCACCTGCAGCACGGGGCGCCACCCCGCAAGCGGCGCACTCCACAGCGCTGGCACGGCCCCCGGCGATAGGTCGGCCTTCAGCCCTCCTCCCATGTCGATGTCCCTGAGCTGGAGCGGACGACGACGACGACGCGGTCGCGGAGGGGAGACTCCGGTCTCGGGAGCCGCGGGAGGTGGCGGAGTGGAGAGGAGTGTAGAAAAGTGAATGAGAGCCAACAATGTTTTCATTGATCTCCGGTGTGTTTATATAAGTTACAACATGTGTTGCTCAATTGGCAACTGCATCTGAGTGCTAGTGTACAACGTGGGCGCGAGGGTGCGTGTTGTGCTCTCGTGGTCACTACGAACTGGCTCTGGTCAACGACGGCAGTTGGCATTCGTGGTCTTAGCGCTGTCCTTCAACACCCCCCGCAGTCTGATGGGTGATCGGCAGCACACAAAGACTGGAGCGGAAGCTTTCGATCGACGTCGTCGGCAGACCTTTCGTCATGACGTCGACAAACTATTCACCTGTTGGAACGTGGAGGACGCGCAGTTCGCCCAGTTGAACTCGTTCTCGGACAAAATGAATGTCGAGCTCAATGTGCTTGGTGCACTTGTGGTGAATAGGATTTGAGGACATGTATACCGTAGATACGTTGTCGCAGAACACAACTGTCGCCTTCTTGATTCCACAATGGAGTTCGCCGAGTAGCTGGCGTAACCAGATGCATTCCGCGGCTACGTTCGCCACCGCCCGATACTCGGCCTCTGCGCTTGATCGTGACACAGTGGGTTGCCGCTTGGATGACCAGGAGACGAGGGAGTCACCGAGATAGACGTAGAATCCCGACGTTGATCGCCGAGTGTCTGGGCAGCCCGCCTAGTTCGTGTCTGAGTACGCGGTGACACTGAGGTCGGAGGAGGCGTGAAGCTAGAGGCGGTGCGCGGGGATCATGCATGTGGAGGTAGGCTTGCTGGATGGCAAAGGCTATGTTAGGCCGCGTCATCATTAAGAACTAGAGCGCGCCCGCCAAACTGCGGTATGACATCGAGTCGTCTGTTGGTGGTCCATCAGCGGCGAGCTTGTTCTTGGTATCGATTGGTGTTGAGGCAGGTTTGCAGTTCATCATCTCGGCGCATTCGAGGATGTCTTCAGCGTACCTCTCTTGAGAAAGGTAGAACCCATCCTTGGTGCGCTTGACGTCGATCTCGAGAAAGAATCGTAGCGCCCCCATGTTCTTGACGGTGAATTCAGCACGGAGGCAGTCGATAATGTGCTGGAGGAAGGCCGAGCTGGACCCAGTGAGTACAATGTCATCGATGTAGAGTAGGAGATATGCGATGTCCATGCCACGATGAAGGACGAAAAGGGACGAGTCAGATCGGGTTGCCTTGAATTCGATCTTGGTGACATACCCGGCGAACCGAGTGAACCACGGCCATGGTGCCTGATGGAGTCCATATAAGGACTTGTCGAGCAGACAGATAGCATCAGGGCGATCAACATCGATGAAGCCCATGGGCTACTGACAGAGAACATGCTCATTGAGATGACCATGAAGGAATGCATTAGAGACATTGAGTTGCTTTGTTGGCCACTGGTTAGATGCCGTGATGGTGAGGACAGTACAAATAGTGGCTGGCTTGATGACAGGCGAGAAGGTTTCACTAAAATCAATCCCTGCTCGTTCGATGAATCCATGAACCACCCACCTCGCCTTGTAACGCTCTAGTGAGCCATCAGGATTGAGCTTATGATGGAACACCCATTTTCCACTGACAATGTTGGTACTCGGTGGACGATCAACAAGGCGCCAAGTTCTGTTGCACTAGAGCGCATCAAACTCAAGCTCCATGGCTGCCCTCTAGTTAGGATCTTTGAGAGCAGTTCGAGCTGTAGCGGGAAGTGGAGAGACCACAGGCGCAGCGGATGAGTCGGTGGCGTGTAGAGCATACCGTGGATTTGGTTTGAAGATGCCTGCCTTAGAACGAGTCTGCATTTGGTGAACGTGGGCCGACGCCGTGGGTACGGCGTCAAGAACAGGACTGTTGGACAGTGATGGAGCGGGAACTAAAGCATCGTAGGATGGTGTGGAAGGAGTGGGTGTGGGACCAGACGTAGTAGGCGATAGAGAAGCAGGAGGAGGCGGTGGTGGGTGAGGTGCGCTCTGCTGAAGAATGATAGGTTTGTTAGTTACTGTAGCTAGTCTGGCTATTGTCAGCTGACGACACTGAGATTCAGAATGAAAGGGGAACTGGGTTTCATAAAAAACAACATGCCAAGATGTGATGATGCGGCGTGTTTGCAGATCAAGACATCGGTATCCACGGTGATCAACCGGGTAACCGAGAAGAACACACGACGTGGATCGAGCGTGGAGCTTATGCGGTGCCATTGAAGCCTGATTGGGATAGCACAGGCACCCGAAAACCCTTAGATGAATGTAGGATGGTGGGGCGCCGAGGAGAAGCTAAAATGGAGTCGTCTGACCACTGGCTCGACAGGGACGATGATTCAGAAGATGGGTTGCCGTGGACAGCGCCTCCACCCAATATGCATCAGGCAAGCCAGTATGAATGAGAAGACTACGAACGTAGCCATTCAGTGTTCTAATGATGCGCTCGGCTTTGCCATTTTGAGATGAAGTATATGGACAAGATAGGCGCAAGGTGGCACCATGGTGTTCAAGATGTCGCCGAAAGGCTAAATTATCGAACTCTTTCCCATTGTCGGTTTGGAATGCAATGACAGGTAACTGAAACTGAGTATGAACATAAGCATGAAATGCAATGAGGCACTGAAAAACATCAGACTTGTTGCGTAATGGAAAAGTCCAGACATAGTGTGTAAGATCATCAATCAACACATGGTAATACTTGAAGCCAGAGAAACTAGACACTGGAGAGGTCCAAACATCAGCATCAATAATCTGAAATGGGACATAGCTAACTGAAGTAGAGTCTAAAAAAGGTAAACGCACATGCTTGCCAAGCTGACAGGCTTCACAAGTGGATGGTTTGGTGGAGATGAACTCAAGGCGAGGAAGAGTCTGTTGTAGCATGTGCCTTCCAGGGTGGCCTAAACGCTGATGCCAGAGCTTGACAGTGGGCGTGGAGGTGGCGATTAGGGCCTCCGGCATAGATGAGGCTAGAGGGTATAGCTCGCCGTCGCTATTACAACGGAGGATCACCGAACAAGTGGGAAGATCCTTGATAGAGAAACCGAAAGCGTCAAACTCCATAGAGACATTATTGTCACGAGTTAAGGAACGAACTGAAATCAGATTCTTAACAAGTGATGGAGAGACAAGAACATTAGGGAGGGAAAGTGGGGATCGAGCAATGGGGATATGTGTGGAAGCACGATGAGTCACCGACAGTGTGGCGCCGTTGCCGACGACAATAGGAGTGGAATTGTAAACTAGGGTGGAAGAGGTGAGATTACCAGCGTTGGAAGACATGTGGGAAGAAGCGCCGATGTCCATGAACCATTTGGCCGCTTGAGGAGCAGCTGCTGTGGAATTCACCGTGTTCAGTGCGGCGAGCAAGGCCTGATGGTTCCATGGATCCATGGAGGGTGGTGGCTGAGCGACGCCAGACCCAGCGAAGTAAGCCTAGTGTGGTGATGTGCTGGGGCGCGGGCCGAGCACGCCAGCTCCTAGGACACAGAATGGCATGGGCCATGCCTACACCATGCCAGTCCACGAATTGAATCCGGGCGTCCAGACCGTTAGCGGCCTTGGGGAGGAGAAACCGCCTGGAGATGAGCCGTGGCCACGACCGCGGCCACGACCACGCATGTTGTCGTAGTGGTTAGGCGCACCGTGAGCAGTAGATGGTGGCTTGGCGACGGTTGTCGGCGCGGTGGAGCCGGAGTTGCCAGCCATAGTAGAGCTTGGTCCGCCTTCGGTGGCGGTGGGTGCGGCGGGACGAGGTCCACCAGTGGCGAGCAGAGCGTGCTGTGCCACCGTCTTGGCATGCTCCTTGTCGTAGCGCTCTTCCAGAAGAAGGTATGAGCGCATCGAGAGGAAGGTGTGCGGCGGCTGCTTAGCGGTGATGGCGGGGATGGCATGGCGATACTTAGAGCTTAGGCCGCGCATCATGTTCAGGACTTGGCTCGTCTCCCGCACTGGCTGGCCGACGTCGTAGAGCGCATCCGCGAGCTGTTTGAGTCGTCCGGTGTACTGGGTGATGTCCATATCGCCCTGGACCATGTTTCGAAACTCCGTCTCTAGGTAGACAGCGCGATGGAGCTCGTTGTCGCGGAATTGATCATGGATGGCGCCCCAGGCGCGGTACGTGGTCGCCTTCGGATGGCGCACGATGTCGCGCACGTCCTTGGTGATGGAGTTGTACAGCTAACTCAAGATGCACTGATCAACCACACGCCAGTCGGCGATTGGCGGAGATGAGACATGGGAGGTGAGGCCGAACTTGCCGAGGAAGGCGTCAAAGAAGCACTGTCATTCGTCATAGTTCGGCGTGGCGAGCTTGAGAACAACGGGAATGTGAGATTTGATGTTGACGGTTTGAAGGACTACGGTGGGAGGCGTGGTGGCAGGGGGATCATCGCCGACAGAGGAGGTGAAGGAGACTTCGGAGGTGTCGCCGGAGTCGGAAGAGCCGAGACCAAAGAGGGGATTGTCGTCCATGGTTGGCATGGCGACAGCCGTGGAGAGGCAGTAGAGCGGAGGGAAGAAGACGACGATACAGCGAGGGCTCAACCCGAGCTCTCTGATACCATGTAGAAAAGTGAATGAGAGCCAACAACTCTTTCATCGATCTCTGGTGTGTTTATATAAGTTACAACATGTGTTAGGCCGCGTTTAGAAGCCAAAATTTTTTGGTTTTGGGTACTGTAGCCCGTTTGTTTGTATTTGACAATTAGTGTCTAATTATGGACTAATTAGGTTCGAAAGTTTCGTCTCGCGATTTCTCACCCAACTGTGCAATTAGTTTTTTTCGTCTACATTTAGTATTCCATACATGTGCCGCAAGATTCGATGTGACGAGTACTACACAAAAAATTTTAGAAACTAAACAGGGTCTTACTCAATTGACAACTGCATCTGAGCGCTAGTGTACATCGGGAGCACGAAGGCATGCGTCGTGCTCTCGTGGTCACCACGCACCGGCTCTTGTCAGCGACGGCAGGCTCTTGGCGTTATCCCTCAACAAGGAGGATTCGCGTGTGAGCCAAGTGTTTGTCAGGTGAGGCCTCTCTCTAGTCTTGTCTCCTCTTATGTGACAGGACAAGACGACGCGGTGTCGCGAATCCCGAGGCGGTGTGGTGCCGAGACGGTGGAGATGAGGACTGGCCAGCCGGCCAGAGAGAGCACGGTTGTCCTTGCGTTGCGTGTGATGGAAGGGGAGCTTGTTTTGACACGCGTTGACCGAAATGACCCTGCTGTGGGCAGAGCAATATCGTTGTTGCCGTCCACTCCTCGGTCCCTTCATATCTGTCGCTGGTGTTGGCGTGAGTGCGAAAGTTCAACTCAGTTTATAGAAAATATGTATAATATTTACATCTTTAAATAAATTTATTAAAAACTAGATTTAAAAATCTTTCTAATGATACTAATTATATACTATAAATATTAATATTTTTAATATATATTTAGTCGAAGTTGTTTCTCGAAAAACATAAACAACAGATATTTAAGGACAGATAGAGTAGATATGATATACTACCTCTATTTAAAATAATGCAATTGTTGTAACCGTTTTATAACTAATCTAATGATACTTATTAGTTTTCTATATAATTTTAGTTAAAATTCAAATTGTTTGACTCCGCAAAAAACGAGAATTGTATTCTTTTATGGACACATGGAGTATACTAATATATGAGAGCGATTTTTTTTGGTTTTAGACGTCTATCCTAATAAAACTTATGCTTCTTTCAGAGCGTACGGCTCGCGTCGCTCGGCGCACACACCGTTTCTGTCGTCCGATGCTCTCCGGGTTTGGGGTCTGGGGTCTGGGGTTTGGGCCATTCGATGCGCACCTACTGTCGCGGCCAGAGAAGAAGCCTGGGTTGTATCGCGACAGCGTGACACCGTGCCTTCTCTCTCCCTCTCTTTATTTCCCAACTCTGGTGGGCTTAGAAGGGGCTCGGGAGAGGTATGCCGGCCAGGCAATGGGGACGGCGGGAGGACGAGTTAAGGTTCCGGTATCGTAGGTCGGGCCAAATCGGGGCGGGAGCGCCCATGGCCATGACGACGCCAGGGAGGGGAAGAGGAGGCCACTGTGGGCGTAGATTTGATCAGTTTTACGTATCCCGTAAAGATATGAAAGATATATAACTATCAATACTTATTATATATCATAAATATTTCTTAAAATTTAGCGAACCTTAAAAATATTTTTTAGATATCATAAAGTGAGATGCACATTTATTTTAGTAAGAGATCATTGACTAAGAACCTTCCAGAGCATCCTATACTGACACCATATTATCCTTTTAACGACTGTTGTCTAACGCCATAGATTGGTTATGGTATAATGATCATCTCCACAAATGACCTTTGGAGTAAATTCAGTCTCTTCTTCTGTGCCACCATAACTAGTCTGAGCAATAGGGAATTAACTCGGGGCCTGTTCGTTTGAACTACTTTTTAGCCGAGTCAGCATATTTTAGCTTATTCTCCATCACAGATTGAACCAACCGAAACTAGCCGGCTTATATATGAGCCGAATAGGGCGTCGGTTGATGAGTGAGTGAAAGTGCGCCCAAGTAAAGAGAGATTGTAATCAAGTTGCTAATGCATTAGCTTTATTAGCTAAGCGTTGTAAATATTTTGCGGCTTGATCAGGATTCAGGACAAGTGCCTGAGTGCGCTTGGACCTTCCTTAAAACTGATTGTAATTCGCCTGTGGCTAACTAATAAAATTCTCTCCTTGCTCGAAAAAAAAAGGTCTGAGCAACAATAGATACTGCGGCAATACTTGCTTTGTCTTCCCTCGTTCTAACAAAATTTGCTGCATTGATTTTGGTTTTCTTTTTCTTTTAAAATAAAAGTGAGCTGCTCGCCATTAAATATTTCCTCCTTTCTCTTGACTTCAACGGATTATTTACATATTTATCATCGTTATGACGTGAGTGGTATAAAAAATACCATGTCAATGACAGTGTAAGATAACCTCCGTAATAATAGTAAATATACGGCATGCACAGTAAACGATACTCCGGCGGCCTTTTGATGATAAAAAGGGCCTTTTCACGCGAGCAGATCAAATAATCCTCGGGCAATCAAATGCAGCAGATTCTCCTAGTCACAGCACAGGTGATTACCATCACCAACCAGCCCGGGTGCAGTATCCTTGCTCCTACAGCGAACACCTAATTCATGAGGTTTAAAAAAATAAAGAGGGCATCTGCCTGAACGCTTCACAGGCATGCAGAAGCAAAGTAGACACCATCAAACCGTCGATTGTTGTTCTTCCCTGTGCATGTGCTGGGTCGTTGATTTTTCTTTCTAGTAGATATTTACCCTAGTTTAGCTAGGTTTTGGTTTTAGTCTGGTTTTTCTAAATTAACCGAACAAAAGGATTTTGCCTTATTTTCCTTGAAAACAAAACTTTTTCAGCAAAGCAAACAGTAATTTACCCTAGTTTAGCTAGGTTTTGGTTTTAGTCCATGTTCGCTTCTTATGAGCCGTACTCTTTCAGCGAACGAACATTGTTTTTCTCTCACAATAAATCAACGAACAATACTTTCAGTTATAGCTTTTCAGCGAAGCGAACAAGGCTTATATGGTTATGCCACGATATATCAATACAAATTCAGGTGGGAATTCTCTCCCACTGCTGTCCGTTAAAAAAATAACTGTCGATTGGACTTGGACAGAACAAATATATAAAAACATTCTTCAACATAAGATGAAAACTACTAGTCATCAGTTGCATACAAACCACAGGTTCCACAATAAGGCAGGCTTGCAAAGGACATAGGTTTTTCCAGCAACCTCCTGCATATTACTAAGTACTAACCACCTGGTCCATAGGAACCAGGCACATAGATATATAGATAGGAACTGAAAATATAACTGCACATGATAAAGTAGGACTCCAGCCTACTAAGCAAAAGCAACCGATAGAGCTACTTGGTATGAGAGGTATTTCCAGCGACCTCCTGGATGAGCCAAGGCACTGAAGTGCCTCAGACAAGGCAGTCCTTAAACCAGTGCCCAGGCTGGTTGCATTTGAAGCACAGTGGGGCTCCCCTCACTGCCGACTGATCCAAAGAGCCAAAGCCACCATTGAAATCACAACCATCGGATGAAGCTGATGGTGGAGTAGGCATCCAGTTCGACTGTGCAAAGCCTGTGGCACCCACATTGCTGGAGGCTAGCATGCTGGAGCTGTAGCTTGCTCTGTCTAGCTGGAGGTTAGCATTGCTGGAGGTTAGCATGCTCTGTCTAGCTTCCAAATTGGCAGAGCCAACGTTTGGGGTGTAGGACGAATCATCCTTCAGAACTGGGCGCGAACCATCCTTCAAAAGGTTGTTGGTCTCTTCCAGCTTCTTGACACCAATGATGGTGCATTTCACACGCTGCTCACGGTTATAGGTTTGCTCATCGATTTTCAGCTTGAATAGGTATTCACGCCAAAGGACCGCCTGCATGATTTCTGTGAATCTCAGGTCATCTTGTTCTACATTTCGTATCATGAAAAGCTCTTGCGCCGTGTGGCCAAATATTGCTTCACCAGCCTCTTGGAATGCAGTAACGTAAGTAGTACCAGTGTGATCCTTGATCTGACACGAAAGCATGTACCTGTACTCACAATTTTCAGTGCGCTGATTGCATTTATCACAATACCATGTCCCATCACCATTTCTCATCACCTTTTTGTAGCATCGCTTACCATTAAGATCCAAGGAACAACATTGCTAACCATTAAGCTCCAAGGAACAAGCTTGATAACAGAATTTATCAGCTCCCACATGTGAGAGTACAGCCCTAACAGTGATGAAGTCAGGCTTATCTGATCGCCCCAGGTTCTCATCCTTGATCTGTGCAATTGTTTTCAGCACATGATTCCCGCTCATGTTTGATATTCCCCGAGACAAAGAAATGCAAGCAGTATTCTTTCCTTCAGTTATGTACCACTGCTTCAGCCTTTCAGCCACTGGAAAATCTGGGTTTACTTTTAACTGAGTTGAGCTGATTGTGACCACAGATCTACCACTGAAATCACTAACACGTCCACCTTTGAGAGACAGTATAGGGTTTGAATCTGAATCACACAGCAACTGCAGTTGATGTCCCTCTGCATCACAGAATTTGCCCCAAAGGATTATTTCCATGCTCCGAACAGACATGTCTTTCAGTTGAAGAGTTCTTTTCTGGGCTTCTGAGCCATCCTTTCGGATTATCATAGCAGAAGGACCAACTGATGTAACAATCCCAACCAAATCCACAATAGCACCTGCCTCAATGTTCTCAATTTCGCTTATCTGCCGGAAATTATACTGCTGCCTAGGGATGTTGCTATCATCATCAATGCAGACTTCAATAGATGTTTTGAAATCCAGAGTTATTTCATACTCATGATTCAAAGAGTTGAACTTCTTCTGTGCTGGTTTCACCGACCCTTTAGATATCAGGTACACCTTATCAACCTCAATGAGGTCGAAAAACTGATCAGCCTGCGCATTGAAGCATGTTGCACGGATTTCTCCACCCTGTCCATCAAGGAGATCAAAGGAGAAGACATTTCCGGGACCTCTGGAGCTGTTGTAGTGCCTCAGATCAGTCTTTGCAGTCACCCTAGCCTTGATCTTCCATATAGTTTGGTATGGGTTCAAAGCACTAACAGGGGTAATGCCAGTATTAGCTTGAGCAGCATTGGCCAGTAAGTTGGTGACCTGCTCATTAGGTTGGTTCCTCATCTCATAGGGTTTGGGGTTTCCCATTATGTTGCACTCACTTTGCAGAACATAAAGTTTGCTAACAATAATGAACCTGAACAAAAGATAAAGGCATGGTCAACTCAACTGACAAGAGGCAAGCCACAGAAAGGTGTCCACAAACTAAAATTGAAATACGATATTTCTCTCTTTAGGAGATGCCTAGTCAGCTCTAGCAGAAATAGGTATTTCAAAGAATTGACTCAAATCATAGAACCAAATAAGTAGGGGACACAATGATTCTTGAAATATTCATGAAACAACAGTAACCCACTTCAGATCTTAAAATTCAGCATATCAGTAAATCCACATTCTATTGATGTATGGCAATTCATTAGAATTCAATAATTGTGCACAGTTTAGTAACACCCACGAGAGTCTACAAGGTTCAGACTCGTCATATCTTAAAAGAGCTACTTCTACGACTCATTTGAATGGTCACAGCAGAACATGTGACAGTTTTACTGATTTGACATGGATGCCAGAATAAGAGCTTTCCGACTTGTAACTACAAGCACAAAACTACACCACCCTTTCACTGCACTAAGGATCATCAACAGCATAGAAAGTCTATAAAGAATAAAAGAAACTTTGCCCGTTTGACAGTTTTCTTTCAATTGAAAATTGCTAATGACAAAGGGAAAAGAGTAAAGTTCATGGCCAGGCCTCAAACTTGTAGGAGCATGTCATCCCGGTCCCTGAACTCAAAAAGTGTGTCATTTCGGTCCTTATGTTTGGGTCTCATATTCATCCAAACGGGTATGGGCCCACATGTCATCTCTCTCTCATCTCTCACCTCTCTCATGGCCATGGCTAGCTCATCGCTGTGCCGCTGTCTCGTCGGCGTGCTGCTGATCGGTCCATGTGCGAGCCACCATCACAGCCACGCGCGTGCTGCTGTTGTGCGAGCTGCTGCTGTTCGGTCCGTCGCTACGTGCTGCTGTTCGGTCTCGTTGGCGTGCTGCTACGTGTTGTTTGGTCCGTCGGCGTGCTGCTACGTGTTGTCCGGTCTGTCGGCGTGCTGCTGTGCAAGCCACTGTGCTGCTGCTGGTCAGTGTGCCTACAGCCACTATCACAGCCACGCGCGCGAGCCGCCGTAGCCACACCAGCGAGCCTAACATGCTGCAGGAAATGTCGCAACCCTAACAATATGGCACGAGTCTAACATGCTGCAGGTTTTGCAGCACCGAACATCGAGCGAATCGTGCGGGAGGTAAACCAAGATTCAACCTTTCTACTAGGCACGCAGCAAGATAAAAACAAATCTGCGACTTGGACCAGGGATGAAGCTGGGAATCGAGCGCAGCGAAGGATTAATAACTAATCCTCACCTGCGGTTCTGGATGGTGCTGCAGGTGAACTCCTGGAGGTGGATAATTGAGCCCTTCTGGATGGAGCCGTCCCGGACGCGCGTGTTCTCGGCGGTGGCGAGCATGGACTGCATCGTGTAGACGCCATCGGAGAGCACCATCCGGAAGCACTCGGCGGAGGGGTTCTCGACGTTTTTTACCATCCGCACGTCCACCACCTGCAGCACCGGCTGCAGCGTCCCATTGCCGTCGCCGTGCTCGGAGACCGCCACCACCGCGCCGGGCGTCAGCCACGCCGCCATCGTGCCTGAGAGCCCTGGTGAATCGTACAGATAAGAAGCTAGCATTGGGTTTGCATAAGAGTTTCCAGGAGGGTCAATCCATCACCTGTGGCAGTCTTCATAAACCTTTGGTTTTGATGATCATTCAATGAAAGCTGCTGCATCTTGGCTTCTACTGTGCTCTGTGCTGGCATTGAACAAAAACATTCACTGAATGGCAGATTAATCACAGTAGGTTCTGCCCTTGGTGTAACTGAAGAATCCAACACTCCCTTATCAGGAGAACATGACGAGTTGCTAATAACCTGCTGAGTACATGGCACGAAGCAAGGTTCATGGATGGCAAGACCACCAGAACAGGATACACCAATATGTTGACTTGCATTGGCCTCAAAGATTGTGGGACTTCGGATTAGCATGCACTCAGCGTGCAGTATCTCAAGTTGGATAACAATAATGACCCTGAATGAAGAAACCAAGACAGAGAAGGAAAAATAGTCAGGGAACAGCCAATTATAATTGTTTAGAATTAATTCACGAAACACATCAAGCAGATTTAGTGGGATATGACATGTGAGGAGTTTGTTCATCCAGAAAAGGAAAAATATGCTTACTTCGAGTAATGAACTTAGAATTGCAGGGCATATATAAATGGAGAAAGAAATTTGAACAGGACCAGCAAGTTAGAAAAACATAATAGTTATACAGGAAGAAAGAGTGAGCCTGTTTCTGATAAACCAACTAGAGCAGTGAAACAAATAATAGAAGAACATTTGGCTTAAAGCTCAGACCTTTGCCTTTTAGTTTAGCATATGTAGCGATACAAATATGTGAACAAAAAGTTATTTTCGAACATAAGGAAAGAAAACTGACATGTCGGGAACTCCATGGAATTGTATCATCAAATAAGAAAGGAAAAATGTATGAGTGCACCCATCTGAATCAGTAATGTACAAGCATATATACACCAGATGCAAGTGGGAATGCAACATAAACAGTTGTGTCCATTTCAGCGACAAACTAAGAAACCCAGAACCACATTGAACCAAATAAAACTGATGATTTCAGTTTCACTTTTTAAAGTCTGTTGCAGTAAAAGACAAAATCCATGGTCTGACAGTATAGTCTGAAACAACACTGAGCATTGCGCCTATGGCTTGTACATTTGATGCATCTGATGCATATAGCTCTCCATTCTTTGGAGTCCAAAGGTTTTAGACTCAGTAGAACTAAAACTGAGTATATGAGATGTGACTTCGGCACTAGTACTCGGGAGGAGGAAGATATTAGTTTGGAAGGTCAAGTAGTGCCTAGGAAGGATACCTTTCGATATTTAGGATCAATGCTACAGAGAGACGGGGATATTGATGAAGATGTCAGCCATAGAATCAAAGCAGGGTGGATGAAGTGGCGTCAAGCATCTGGTGTCCTATGTGACAAAAGGGTACCACAGAAGCTAAAAGGCAAGTTTTATAGGACGGCGATTAGACCTGCTATGTTGTATGGTGCAGAATGTTGGCCTACGAAAAGACGACATGTTCAACAGATAAGTGTCGCGGAAATGCGTATGTCGCGTTGGATTTGTGGTCATACAAGAAGGGATTGAGTTCGGAACGATGATATACGTGATAGATTAGGGGTAGCACCAATTGAAGAAAAGCTTGTTCAACACCGGTTGAGATGGTTTGGACATGTCCAACGGAGACATCCAGAGGCACCGGTGCGTAGTGGAATCCTAAGCCAGGATAGTAACGTGAAGAGAGGCAGAGGAAGACCAAAGTTGACTTGGGTAGAGGCAATAAAAGGAGACTTGAAAGGATGAAATATACCCAAAGACTTAGCCTTAGATAGGAGTGCTTGGAAAACAGCTATTCACGTGCCTGAACCTTGATTGCTTCTGCTGGGTTTCAACTCTAGCCTACCCCAACTTGTTTGGGACTTAAAGGCTTTGTTGTTGTTGTTGTTGATGCATATAGCTCTCCATTGCATGTAAATTGATGTACTCGACACATGTGACGCAGAAGTCAATAAGGTTCTGATCGACTGCTAAGGTCTCACTGCAGGTGCCAAAACCAAATAATGGAGAGCACACCCGCATGCATCTGGTAACTACAAAATGCAGTCCTTGTTGGCAGTCCATGCAGTAATGTTTGTGACAAACCAACTAGAGCAGTGAAACAAATAACGGAAGAATATTTCGCTCAAAGCTGAGAGCTTTGCCCTTTATTATGTAGAATATGTGTGAACAAAAAGTTATTTTGAACTTAAGAAAATTGGTTGACAAGTTCAGAACTCCATGGAATTTGTAACTTCTGATAAGAAAGTAAAAATGGACAGACAACCCCATCTGAATCAGTAATGTACAAGCATATACTCCTATATCAAATGCAAGTGGAAATGCAACATAGGCAGTTATGGCCATTTCAGTAACAAACTAATAAGAAGCCCAAACCACGTCCGACCAAATAAACCGATGATTTTAGTTCTACTTTTCAGAGTATGGTGCAGTAACAGACTAAAAACTCTCTGTGGTTTCAGACTACAAAGAAAGGAATTACAGCATAATCTGATCAGTAAATTGATATGATATAAATACAAAACCTTATGCGCATAACCAAACCTATATAAGACTAAAAGAGCAAGGACCACAGAGGGGTCACTGGCACTTTGCCGATTCCATGCAAAGGCACATCCATAGACACAATAATAAGGAAAAAAAAGGCAATACATTTTTATGATCGATAGCTCAGCTCCTCACTGCTGGTGCCAAAACCCCCAAAACGGAGAACAGCCCCGCATGCATTCCGGTAACAAAAAAAAAACCAGCGCTTGTTGGCAAGCCATGCAGTAACGTTGGATCTGTCACTGCGCAGTCACAGAAACCCCATCGGCCACCCCTAGGGCGACGAATGAACGTAACGAAGGGTTGCTGGACGCCGTGGCAAGATTTTCAGTAGCACAAAAATAAAAAAGGCACGAAATCCTAGGCATCTCTACAGTAGTAACTTGTGACTAATGTGGATCCTGACGGACGCGCACAGCGGCGGCGCACAAGAACTGTCCAATGTGGATCCTGACGGGCGCGCTAGCCGCTAGGTTAGGGTAGCATAGAGAGGAAGGAGGGGAGCGGGATGCGATCATGCGAGACGGACCGATCCGTCACCTTTGCGTGCGGCTGAAGCCGGTTAAGTACTCGAGGACGCGGATGACGGTGCCGCGGCGGAGCGCGCCGCGGGCGACGAGGTGGTTGAGGGACGCGGCGAGCATCCCCGGATGCAGGCGCGCGCCGCCGTCGCAGAGCGCGACGCGGTACCGCCCAGCCTCCGAAGCCGGGCCGCCGCCGGCCATCTGCGGCGCGTCCGCCAGCTGCAGCACCGGGCGCAGCCCATCCTCCCGCCACATCGCCTCCAACGCCCCCGTCGACAGGGGCACCTCCATCACTTCCCCCCCTCCTCCTCCCATTGCGCAGTGGGGAACGGAGATGCAAGGAACTCGGAGGTATCTTGGTGCAGAATGCAGAGAGAGAGAGACAGGAGCTAGCCCTCGCAGTCGCGGTTGCAGCAGACTTGTAGTAATGGAGAGAAGTGTACGGTGGTCTGGTTGGGGCGGCGAAGTGGAAGGGTCTGATTGCTTGCCTTCCAAAATATGCCGCGTTATAGATTTGTCGAGCTATAATTTTAGCAAGTATTTAGTTTACTATTAAACTTGTCAAACTCTCTCGTTTGGCTTACTAAATCTATAGTAATTTTTTTTTACTTTTGACTTATCAAATCTTTTATATGACAAATTTTGGAAGTTAATCCAGCATGCCCAAAATGACGAGAATGGACAACGAGAGCTTACTGTAGGCTCCGAAGAGTTATACCAAACTTTTTATATTGAATATTGGAGGAGTTCGAGGCGTTTTGTGAATTGGGTCGCGGATGAGGAGCTACCATTTGTGACTTTTTCTCGAATGCGGGCATGTAAAATTCATAGACAGGGTTCACCTCTAAGCGTCTCGAATATTTCATACAGATAGATATAAAAATAGGTTATACAACTCATAAATAGGGATCCATCTCTAAACTATTTAATACTTTGCATGTAGCTAGGATCTACACTGGATACGCCCTTTTATTGTGTGGCTATTTGATAGAAAATGTATCAAAAATAAATAAGAGCAACATGATACCAAAGAAAGCATGTCATAGAGGAAGATCCCGAGTTGCCACTGCTTCAAGGATCATAGTAGCAAAGCTCTATTCACATTAAAAAAATAGTAGTGCACTATAATCAGACAACAATTAGTATCCTGATAGCTCGGTTCACATTCAGAAAATAGCAGTACATTTAGAAAATAGCAGCACATATAGGATAAAGTTCACATTCAGATAGGATAAAGTTCCTAGACAGTAGGATAATAGTTGCTACAACATTCATAGCTGCAAGTCCTCATAGCTCAGGGTTTTGCAATAAAGCTAACAGGATGATGATGTTCATAGCAGTTCACAGCAAGCTTAATTTCAATCTCCACGGCAGCAGTCTTCACAGCAACTTTACATTAGCTTCACACTGCACACATTCAGAAAAATCACAGTGCTCACAGGCTTGCTCTAACTAAAGATTCAGAAAACTGACTCAGAAAATTGACACTCAACTAAAGATAGGATCATTGTAGTACTATATGCAAATTTAACTATATCTAGTTTAGCATCTAGCCCTGGCGTAAGCATCACTGTAAACAAAGGGGGTGCACATCAAAGAAATCTTAAACTGATAGCATATAGCAATCGAAGCAAACGCTAGTAGGTACTACAAGTAGCAGCATGCGTCTCTATCAAAGTTGGGGAAGCCGCCTCCGCTGGATCTATCGATGGACGATGGTGCCGTGGCTCTGCTAAACATATTTGAGCTTCGATTGCACTGTCAAACAAAATAGCGCATCTCTGTCAAACAATCCTAGGGACTGGCACTGACCTGCTCAGGGCGGAGCTCACCCGCGTGGCTCCCGGTGGCCAGGGCGGAGCGGCGGAGGTCGTCTGCGCGGCTCACGGCGACCGGAGCGGAGCTCACCTGTTCATAGCCCGCGGTGCGTGGAGCTGGCCCGCGCGTCCCGCGGCGGCATGGCGGAGGTCGGCACGCGCAGCTTGCAGTGCGGCCCGCGGCGGCCACGGCGGAGGTCGCCGCGCGCAGCTCGCGGCACGGCGGAGGTTGCCGCGCGTAGTCCACGGCGTGGTGGAGCTCGACCGCGCTACTCGCAACGGCCAGGGCGCCCAACATCCCCCACGCGCGCGAATACTAGATTTAGTGTGTGCCCGCGCGGGATCCACATCATTCGGCGAGTCGAGAAGACGACTCCTACAACGTTGCTTCAGCATGCGATTCGGCCTCGGAGCACGGGCCCTCGCCGTCGCCTTGCGAGGCAACGGGGCAACCGTCTGCAAGTCGAACGAGGGTGTATTTTACAAAAACAGTAACAAAGAGACGGGGGAAGAGACGCCGTTGTACGTGCCCTTAGGCTCCTCTGAAAGAGTAGTAGAAGAGGAGCCATATCAAGTTTTTATTTATAATGAAGAAAAGGAAAAATTAAGGCCTTATTTAGTTCCTCACTCAAAAGTTTACTCTCTATCCCATCGAATATTTGACACATGCATAGAGTATTAAATATAGACTAAAAATAACTAATTGCACAGTTTACGACTAATTTATGAGATGAATCTTTTAAGCCTAATTAGTCCATGATTTGACAATGTGGTGCTACAGTAATACATGTGTTAATGACAAATTAATTAGGCTTAATAAATTTATCTCACGGATTACTGACGAATTCTGTAATTTGTTTTTTTATTAGTATCCGAACACCCCATGCACACCTTCACGTGACACCCAATGTAACACCTCAAAACTTTACACCCTAAATTTAAACAAGGCCTAAGAAGAGAATGATATGCTTGTGTACAATTTCATCTAGCCACATTCATATCTTATGCATTGTTGTTGTCGTCTTACAAAGTCATACACCATCACCCCGCTCTCCCCCGGTGGGCCAGTAGCTTAAGAGATCTATGTTACGGTTGTCTGAAATCGATATTTGTTTTAGGCGTCACTCTTCTTACATCAAAAACAGATTCGAGTCGTGCTCTCCCTACGGGCATAGAAAGATACTTGGGCTGACTGGCTGAGCTAAGAAGACTCGAGCCCCCATCGTCCATGGGCGGAGGAGGACAACAGTTGCCCAAGAAGGGGCCGGTGAGGTGAAAGAAGAATAATAAGACTTAGGG
The DNA here is from genome assembly GCF_019320115.1 of Miscanthus floridulus. Classification (NCBI taxonomy): domain Eukaryota; kingdom Viridiplantae; phylum Streptophyta; class Magnoliopsida; order Poales; family Poaceae; genus Miscanthus; species Miscanthus floridulus. Next base: position 8,361,450 of record NC_089596.1, read on the forward strand.
CTTATTTAGGCCCTAGTTTGGACACTGATGAGAAAGTTTGTGGGTACAAGCAACAATCTCAGGCGTTGGATTTGAGTTGTCTGTGGTTGGACGTTGTTGCCTGAGCCAGACAAGTTTCTTAGGGTAGCAACCAAACAGTCCCTAAGCTGTGAACGGTTGAATTAATTAAGATGCTATTCACCACCTAGGAAAAAATAAAAGAAATAGGTACTGATATAGCAATTCCCTATTTCCATTGTTGTGGGGGTCATAACCTCCAATACCCACAGGTCTACACTTGGGCTGAGCCACTAGGAGAGGCCCAACGCACAAAGCCATGTGTGGGCCGAGCTACCTAGGGAGGCCCAGCATGTGAGGCTACGTATGGGTGACGCCGGTCACAGGAGTCCAGCTCGTACGTCGTATTCTATAAGGCAACCGATCAATCTTCAGATAGCCTGCCAAATCTGCTCGGTTGCAATAGATCGTATGTAATATGTAACTTCCTATCTTGTAATCTTACCAGAAAGGAAACTACCGATCTGTAACCCTACCCCCGGCTATATAAGGTGGGTAGGGACCCCCTCATTTCAATCCAATCTCAAGCAATACAATACACAAAGACACAGGACATAGGATATTACGTCGAGCTAACGGCCTGAACCTGTCTAAATCGCTGTCTCTTGCGTTCTGTATCACCATCCAGTTTCCTCACGCGCACTCTACCGATTCATCTACTACCGTGGGCATACCCCTCGGTAGACTGTCGACTAGGTTTCGTCGACAGTGGCGTGCCAGGTAGGGAGTGTGCACGCTGATTTCATGTCAAACCAGATGGTCACTTTTCCTAGTTCCATGGCTCCACTTGAGCCAGGCCAGGTCTTTACGGTTGGATCCATCACTTAGATCATCAGCCCCGACGGCAACGGGGAGATCGTGGAGATCGCCCAAGCAGTTCCAGCGCCAATCACGCCTGCACCGATGGTGCCATCTCCCACGCTGGCGCCACGCTGCTAGGTCAGAAGACCCATCAACAACGATGATCTGATCGCATCCATTGATCGGGTCATGGATCGTCTGATGGAGTGCCAGATCCTTGTGAATTTGGTCCTGCACCAATCTAGGAGAGGAGATGGCTTCCCCACACCCTAGGACCGCCCGGTCGCCATGGTCCGGAGACCTGCTCGATCAACCCACGCGGTTCGGAGTGATTCTGACCTGATGATTACGGCAACCCAAGAAGGATGTACAGTACGCCGCCAACCACTTCCTGCTACTGGCTTGCGTCTGAGTGAGTATGAGATTCAAGCTGAAAATTCTTCAAGATCCTATCCTTTTGGGTCGGCAGGTGCCGCATCTACCTATCAAAACACCGTCCATCGTGTCTTTGTTGATAATGTTGAGCGCAACCGCGCTTCCGATCTCCCCGTGGTCGATCAGGCTGACCCCGGCCAGCCTGCTCCAGTGGTCAACATGGTGGTTGTTTGACAACTTTCGGAGGACTTAGGTCTTCCAACTGAGTCTCTTCATCATGTCTTGGACAAAAGTCCCGACGACTCTTCCAAGGGCTCCACCAGGACATCTCCAAGCTGTCCCACCTTCCCTCTGGGGTTTGGAGGCATGATCTTCCACGTTAGTCACGACAGCGTGACAAGAGAAGGAGAAACCACTGAGGAGCGCAACACGTGACTCGCGAAGAATGCCGAATGACAACTTCACTGATAATGGGGACAGGGATCCCAATCTTTCATTAGGTAGAGGTAACTATCATTGTGGCGGAGAATGATACACCGATCTGGCTTTAGGTCAAAAGATCAAACCCTATAATCTTAGCACCATAACTCCTCTGGTTATCAACCGAGACACGGATCCGGTTGACCTCGCCAAGAAGGCTAACCCCTACCTACGCAACAAAGAACACGAGCAAGAACAAGAAAGAAAACAACCAAATTGCAGATGAATGATTAATCTCATGATGTTGGGGTCTCACAAACCGATGAACGGCGAAACTATTCTTAACAGATTAATCTAAGCAAAACCAAAACCCTAACGAAAGTGATGGTGGTATAATATAGAGTCTTGGGCGTCACCCCTTAGACGCGCCCCTAATGGGCCCAAACACAATACACGGTCCAACGGACCAAATGACGGTGTCGTAGCACCCTGACAGATTCTGGACACTGACTTGTTTTGACGATTCCTGTTGATTTCGAAGGGCTTTTGATGTGAGACCACTTGTATTGGCTTCCTTATCTAATTAGCTTTCCATCCATATGTGGTTTGTTGAAAATGGAGCCTAGACGCGCCTGTGTGACCAGTTTTATGACAGACTATTCCTGGAACCCAATTTGGGCTCCAACTTTAGTGAGAAAGATGAATTGGACGCCCATGCTAGACCTCCTCCTCTCCTTGGCTTGTATGTGATGGAGTGATGTCCTCGTCATGACCCTCTCCTATGTTCCTAAGCAAGATAACATTATTAGGTAGTAGTCTATTCTCAAAAGTATGAAAAGGATCGCTTAAGAATAAGCTCACCTCTAAATTGAGTTGACACATTTGAGCTCGGGTCATTGGACCTTGCATAACGGTTGGAGGATCAGCGGATACATCCAAAGGAGTGATGTCCTCATCATCCTCCCCCTCTTGAAACTGAGTCGTCCTCGACTCAAGCTCATCTTCTTCTCCCAAATAAGGTTTCAAATCTGCAATGTTAAAGGTGGGACTAACCCCAAACTCGGGTGGCAACTCAAGTTTGTAGACATTATCATTTATTTTCTCAATTATCTTATAAGGACCAGCTGCTCTTGGCATTAATTTAGACTTACGCAGCTCAGGAAATCTATCTTTTCTCAACTGTAACCAAACCAAATCACCCAGTTCAAGTTTAATTTCTTTTCTACCTTTACTACCAGCAATTCTATACTTTTCATTCATTCTTTCAATATTTGCTTTAGTTGTTTCATGCAACTTACAAATGAAATCAGCACGCTCTCTAGCATCACTATGTGTTCTCTCAATGGTAGGTAAAGGCAAAAGATCAATAGGAGCACGGGGTTAAAACCATACACTACCTGAAAAGGACTTACCTTGGTGGTGAAATGTTCTGCCCTGTTATATGCAAACTCCACATGCGGCAAACACTCTTTCCACATCTTCAAATTATGCTTCAAAATTGCTCTCAACATGGTGGACAATGTTTGATTCACTACCTCAGTTTGCCCATCAGTTTGGGGATGATATGTTGTAGAAAACAGCAGCTTGGTTCCCAATTTATTCCACAAAGTGCGCTAAAAATGACTCAAGAATTTTACATCACGATCTGAAACAATAGTAGAAGGCATACCATGTAAGCGAACGATTTCTTGAAAGAAAAGGTTAGCAATATGAACAACATCGTCGCTCTTATGACAAGGAATAAAATGTGCCATCTTAGAAAAACGATCAACCACCACAAAAATACTATCCTTCCTCCTCTTAGTCCTTGGCAAACCCAACATAAAATCCATAGATATATCGGCCTAAGGAGTAGAAGAAACAGGAAGAGGCATATACAAACCATGTGGGTTCAACCACGACTTAGCTTTTTGACATGTGGCGCACCGAGCCACGTACCGTTCTACATCTTGCCTCATCCTTGGCCAAAAGAAATGTGTGGACAGCACCTCCTCCATCTTCTTGGCACCAAAATGTCCCATCAATCCGCCTCTATGTGCCTCCTGCAACAACAAAAGACGAACGGAGCCAACTGGAATGCATAGGCGGTTAGCTCTAAATAAAAACCCATCATTGATCATAAACTTGTTCCATGTACATCCCTCTCTACAATTCAGCAACACGTCCTTAAAATTAGGATCAAGCGCATATTGTTCTTTTATTGATTCAAGCCCAAAAATCTGATAATCAAGTTGGGACAGCAAGGTATATTATCTAGATAAAGCATCAGCAATCACATTATCCTTTCCTTTCTTGTGTTTGATAATATAAGGAAAAGATTCAATAAATTCAACTCATTTAGCATACCTATGATTTAGATTATGTTGAGAGCGAAGATACTTAAGCGATTCATGATCAGAATGAATAACTAATTCTTTAGGCCACAAATAATGACGCCACGTCTCTAAAGAACAGACAAATGCATACAATTCCTTATCATACATGGAATAATTCAGAATAGGGCCATGTAATTTTTCACTAAAGTAAGCAATGGGTTTACCATCTTGCATCAAAACACCCCAATGCCAACTCCACTAGCATTACATTCTAGTTCAAAAGTCTTACCAAAGTTTGGAAGTTGTAGCAATGGTGCATGTATGAGCTTGTCCTTCAAAGTGTCAAAGGACTCCTCATGTGCCTTTCTCTAATGAAACACCACCCCTTTCTTCATCAACTCATGCAATGAGGCAGCAATGGTGCTAAAATCTTTGACGAAGCGGCGGTAGAATCCTGTAAGACCAAGAAAACTCCTCACCTGTGTGACGGTTTGGGGAACCGACCAGCTCTTTATGGCTTCAATTTTCATCTCATCTACCTCAATTCTCTATGGAGTTACAACATAGCCAAGAAAAGAAACTCGATCCGTGCAAAAGATACACTTCTCAAGGTTGCCAAATAATCGTGCATCACGTAAAACATTAAAAACAACACGTAAGTGATCCATATGTTCAACAAAGACTTGTTGTAAATCAATATATCACCAAAGTAGACTACCACAAAATGACCAATAAAAGCTCTTAAAACCTCATTCATTAAGCGCATAAAAGTGCTAGGTGCATTTGTCAAACCAAAACGCATTACTAACCACTCATACAACCCGAATTTGGTTTTAAACGCGGTTTTCCATTCATCTCCAAGTTTCATTCTAATTTGGTGGTAGCCACTTCGCAAATCAATTTTGGTGAAAATTATAGAGCCACACAACTCATCAAGCATGTCGTCTATCCTAGAAATAGGATGACGATACCGAATAGTAATATTATTGATGGCTCTACAATCAACACACATACACCAAGTTCGATCTTTCTTAGGAACCAAAAGTATAGGAACGGCACAAGGATTAAGGCTTTCATGTACATACCCATGGTCCAAAAGGTCTTGGACTTGCCACTGAATTTCCTTAGTCTCATCGGGATTGGTTCGATAGGCAGCACGATTGGCCAAGGTTGCTACCGGAATCAAATCGATTTGATGCTCTATCCCTCTCATAGGTGGCAGCCTCGGGGCTATCTCAGCTGGAAAAATTTCCTCATACTCCTGCAAAAGGTTAGTGACAGTAGGAGGCACCGAACTAACAATATCATCAAGCAAAAATATAGCTCGTTTGCATACCAAAGTATAGCAAATATCATCATCAGAAATTTTAGCAAAGTCATATTTTGTTGCAAGCATAACACCACCCTTCAATTTAATCCCCTCGGCCTTAGAAATAGATGTAGACTTATCCTTTTTAGGTGGGAGAATAGAATTAGCAACTTGCTGATTTTTAGATTAAACATCATTCAAACTAGCAGCACGTTCTCTATCAGCTTGTACAATTTGAGCAGGGGTCAAAGGTACCAAAGTAATTTTCTTTCCTTTATGCACAAAAGTGTATTTATTACTTCTACCATGGTGTGTAGCATCATTGTCATGTTCCTAAGGATGACCCAATAAGAGTGAACAGGCTTGCATAGGTACCACATCACAATCAACAGAATCAGCATAAGAACCAATGGAAAATGAAACTCTACAAGTTTATGTTACCTTTGCTTTTCTAGAATCATTTAGCCACTAAATATGGTATGGACGTGGGTGCAGGCGTGTGGTCAAGCCAAGCTTCTTGACCAAATTAGAATTCACCAAATTATTGTAGCTACCTCCATTAATAATGATACGTGCTCGACGGTGCTGATGACGAAGAAAATATGGAACAAGTTATGACGTTGTAGCTTCTCAGGTTGCTAGTGTGCTGAGCACCCACTGTACAATGATGCTCCTATAGGCCGCCGTGTCCTCTTCACCAAGGACTTCGCCGCCTTCCTCATCTTTATCTTCATCTTCAATGTCAGAGATGCTGATGTAACCATCTTCTGTAGCAATGTATGCCCGCTGACTTGGGCAGTCCTTCTGCATATGGCCAATTCCATGGCAGCGGTGGCACTAAATGCCCAAAGTGCATCCCATCGATGCAACAGATGAGGCACTCTTGGCAGGAACCTACAAATATTTTTTACATGAATCTGAAGGTCGAGCGGGAGGTGCCTTAGGTGTAGCGGTAACTCCTAGGGCTTCTGGTCGCTTGCTCACTGGTGGAGGCACTCAAAAAGTGGTTGGCTTGGTCAGCCCCAAAGTTGGTGCCGAGCGTGGCGTGTATGTGGTGCTGACCTTGCTCTTGCTCTGCTGTTGATGCCCCTGCAATTCCTTTTCTGCAAGCATAGCGAACTGAAACAACTGGTTAACAGTGTGAAATTCTTTATAATCAACAATGTCCTAAATCTCGTGCTTCAAACCCAAATAAAAATAACAAATGGAATCTTCGTTCCCCTCCACAACACTACAACACATTAATCCCTTTTGGAGCTCACCATAGTAATCCTGTACAAATTTCTCTCCTTGTTCTAAATGCATCAATTTCTTATGCAAGTCTCTATGATAAGAAGGAGGAACAAAATGATCATGCATAGCCATCTTAAGTTCTTCCCACGTACCAGGTAAAGCATTCTGTGTAGCTAGCCCATTCCACCAAATAATGGCAAAGTCCTTAAACTCACTAGTAGCTTGTCGAACTCTATGTTGCTAAGGCACAAGGTGGGCACTAAACTTTTGTTCTACCGTCATCTCCCAATCAAGATATCCCTTAGCATCATAATGACCCGAAAAAGATGGTATTGTGAACTTAATCTTAGCATAAGGATCATCGGGCACACGATGATTATTACCTTGATGGTGGTGGACACCACCTATACCTGTCGTGTTGTGGTGAAGACATCATCGTAATCTTGCTTGTCGGAAGGCTGCTCAATCTATGTTCCCATTGGCATCATACACCATGTCTTCTGGCAAGGGACCATCGGTGTTGCTGCTGGAGACGTCGTTGTTGACCGCCACAAAGGTTTCCAACTAAGTAACCTTGTCGATTAGCGTGAAAATTCGTTTGTCCAATCTCTGCATGCTGTTGCCAATGTTGAGTTCAATGAGTACGTCAGTGATGGCCTTCCTGACAGCCTCATTCATTCTTTTTTGGGCATTCTCTATAGCAGCTTGCTATTGCTCTTGGCTGACACACTCGTTGAAATCCTTGGGATTGTTATCTCCAGTCTAATCATCTCCTACCATTGTAAACACAAAAACAGGAACAAACGGTGAAAGTTATCCCTATCAAATGACTACATGGTTGTAGTGGTGTCACTTTTCACAGCAAGTGGAAGCATCTTACCAAGCTCTTATAAAGTTCTTACCAACGCAAGCAGTGGGCGGTACAACCGACGGCTGGTTCATGATACCTGTGAGGCAGTGGCACCGAGGTTACAAGGGCCTTTTTTTGTACTGATCTGAAGAGTTTGTGGAGCTTGGAAGGCACATAAAGAATAATATATATATTTGGCACATAAGTCACTAACAGAAAGTAATGCAGAATTATAGTCCAAATTACTTGTTCTTGTTGCTGGTCTAAAATGTTCTAAGTGCCAGGTGTGTGACAAACAAGTATAGTGGATAGCAAGAGCAACATGAACAAGGCACCAGATAGCACACGCTAACACAGCTTACTTTGGCCTTCTCTATGTGCTCCTTTAGATATTGTTCCTCTTTTGCCCCTCACTTTTTTCTATTTTTTTGGGCTATCGTTGTTTTTTGGGAAACTTTGACTTTTTCTTTTAATTTTTTTGATATTTTTTTTCACTTAGGAGCACAAAAGAAGCAACCATAGAAAATATGAGCTTAAACAAGTGAAAGGCGTGGCCTATGGAAAATTCAGAAGACGTGCTCAAAATTGACAAAAAACTTATGACCACGAAAAGAGGATCTTGTGACCAGTTTTTTTTTGCCAAAATAAAAATTTTCCTAACCTGGCGAAGAGGGGGATGAACAGATACAAAATTTTTTTCTGATCGATTTTGATATATGGAACGTTGAAATCCAAGTTCGTATGCGGAAACTAGACCAGTTTTGAGAACTAACTCCGAATTAGAGGACAAAACAGGAACAATGCGCGCAAAATTGGTCACGACAACATGGATTTGATGGAAACGATGGGGAAAATACACGAACTGGACTCTAACACGACCTAACCAGCAACAAGACCTCGACCAGGGCACAAACTCAACACGACGGACTTTGAAACTAAAATATGCAAAGGCTATGGCGCGGAAGGTTCTAGGACAGGAAAAAATGAGTATGGCACTAGACTATGGGACAAATGCGAAACACTCAAAACTAGGGGATAAATGTGAACCTGACAATATACCTTAGCTCTGAATACCACTTAATGGGGACGGAGATCCTGATCTTCCATTAGGTAGAGGTAACTATCGTTGTGGCGAAGAATGACACACCGATCCGACTTTAGATCGAAAGATCGAACCCTGCAATCTTAGCACCACAACTTCTCTAGTTATCAACCAAGACATGGATCCAGTTGACCTCACCAAGAAGGCTAACCCCTGCCTGCACAACGAAGAACACAAGCAAGAACAAGAAAGAAAACAATCAAATTGCAGATGAATGATTAATCTCACGATGTTGGGGTCTCACAAATCGATGAACGACAAAACTGTTCTTGACAGATTAATCTAAGAAAAACCCAAAACCCTAATGAAAGTGATGGTGGTATAATATAGTCTTGGGCATCACCCCCTAGATGCGCCCCTAATGGGCCCAAACACGATACACAGTCCAACAGACCAAAAGACGGTGTCGCAGCACCCTGGCAGATTATGGACGCTGAATTGTTTCGACGATTCCTGTTGATTCCGAAGGGCTTTTGATGTGAGACTACTTGCATTAGCTTTCATATCTAATTAGCTTTCCATCCATATGTGGATTGTTGAAAACAAAGCCCGAACGCGCTTGTGTGACCAGTTTTGTGATAGACTGGTCCTAGAACCCGAGATGGGCTCCAACTTCAGTTGGACTGGGCCTCCACCATGAGAAAGATGAATTGGACGCCCATGCTAGATCTCCTCCTCTCCTTGGCTTGTATGTGATGGAGTGATGTCCTTGTCATGACCCTCTCCTATGTTCCTAAGCAAGATAACATCATTAGGTAGTAGTCTATTCTCAAAAGTATGAAAAGGATCGCTTAAGAACGAGCTCATCTCTAAATTGAGTTGACACATTCGAGGTCGGGTCATTGGACCTTGCATAACAGTTGGAGGACCAGCAAGTACATCTGAAGGAGTGATGTCCTCATCAGCTAATATGTTGAAGTGGCCCTAGAGGTCGAAGAAGATCATTGTGGTCCGCCCTACCATCAGCGCAACCTGGAAGAAGCTTTTGACATGGTGGGCGACTAGCCGGTCTACCAAACACCAAGCATAAATCTCACTGTTGCTTTCAACGAGCTCGACAAATTACCTCATACCCCCGAAGTCGAGAAGGTTTGCGCGCACATCATGGCCGCGCAGGTTCAAGTCAACAAGATCAGAAACGATGAACCATCATACTCCGCCACATCGGCATGTAGCCATCGCTCTCGCTGTGACAGAGGAGCTCAACATCATGGCGCCAATGCTCCCAGACCACAAGGTTGAGGTCCCTACCTCTATAGGGGGTCTTGGGGCAACTATGAAGTTAACTCGCGACACGATGGTCACCCACCATGACCCCAGGGAGGACGAGGCGGCAATCATAATCAAGAGGTCAACCAACCCGCTCCTCATGACCTCTGAGACCACCTCAACAACAGTGCTGATGTGCGCGGACGCATCGAGAATAGTAGATTTGCCCATTATGAGGCAAAGATGGACCACTGTCGGCGTTTTGATGCAGAACATGAAGGATTCGCTACTCGAAACCCCCCACTCCTCGCCGATGCATCGGGGCTTCGCCCTTTTATGGAAAGACTCCAAGCTATCCGATGGCTGGTGGGCTTCAAGGTTGTCGGAGTCAACACCTATGACGTCAAGGCCAATCCTACCCAGTGGCTCACTCTGTATGAGATTGCCATAAGGGCCGCAGGCGGAGACAAAGACGTTATGGCCAACTACCTCCCCGTCATGCTCAACCAGTCCACAAATAATTGGCTTCTCAGCCTGTAGGAGAACTCCATCCGATCCTGGGATGACCTCAAGAAGGTCTTCATTGATAACTACATGGCTACATGTGAACAACTGTTTACACCAAAATTTGGGAGAAGAGCGCGGGAACTCGCAGGCTTCCAGAATTATACCAATCAAGGAGTCGATAGAGTAAAGATTGATATCTGCTGGATCGAATGCAACACGGGATCCATTCTCTTCAAATGATATCAGTAGATAACGATAACAGGATATGATTGACGTCAAGAAGATACATATCGGACTCTACAAAAGGGGAAAGATTAGAGTCCAAGTTATCTTAAATTAGGAATATTTTCATTATACCAAAGATTGTATTGAGTCGTACTTGAGTAAGGTTCATGTTTAGACTCCAGGTATAAATACCAAACCCCGGCTATTGTAAAGACATCAATCAATCAAATACAAAGTCAATTACTTTTTTTGGCTCCGGCCACCCCTTAGGAGTAGGAGTAGAGTAGATCTCGGCGAGTTCTTCAGTAAGTATGGCTGCATCGATCTGGTCGACCTCCACTGCTTGTCTATAAGTACCGTCATGGTTTATACCTCTGTTCGTATGGCTGCATCGATCCGGTCGACCCCCACTACGACTCTGGTATAGGCTAGTTATCGATTCTTGTCTAATTCAAGTATGACTTATGTGATTCTGCCTCACACCCACTGCTTGAATTAGATCAAGGTCAAGTTATCGGCTCTACCTTAGTATGACAGTCTTTGGTAGATTCATTAAGTTACCAATATTGCTTATTGCTTTCATTGTTTATCTAATTACAGTAATATCACTCTGCCTGATTGAGATTGATCTAGATCGGCCTTATATCTTGTTTAACTCATCGTTTGCTAATCTAAAACTAATCTAATCTACATCTTAAGCGATGAGTTATATTTTTTATCGGCTGTTTTGTATCAATCTTAATTGTGCATAGTGTGCGGTTAAGGCATGTCTGATCTTGAGTAGATCTATTAGTTAATGAAAACCATTCCATGGCCCATCATCACGGCCTGTGGAATTCTTCCTCTGACCCCACTGTTGACACCGTGGAGTGGGGATAGTTAGTTAGTAGACCCGTTCCTGAGAAGGCATAACCTTAACTGTGCGCTATGCCTGAATCGGCTGTTTAGCCAATATCGAATGCTTTCATGAACAGTTCACATTACGAGATCATTGAAGTAGAGATAAATTGAAAGATGTGTTAGCCCCATGATCTTGTTATGGTATTACGGCCTGCATGATTCTGAATCATGCCCCACTGATATTAGTAATGAGTTAGGGTCATCGAGTCTATTATTGTTTCTACGGCCTGCATGATTCTGTCTCATGCCCCACTGGTTATGGTGATAGATGAGATCTAACATGTTCATTTTATTTACCTTTATTAAATGGTTAAGAGGTGTTGAGTTGTTTCTTTTAATAAAGGGAGTTCAGTTACTTGTAATCATTGGCTTAGTATAAACCAATCGTCATTGATATCTTATTGCCATTGATTAATATTTGCTTAAATAATATTTATCCTGAATGATAACTGATCCTTCTTATACAACCCTATGAGCTTTAATCGATTCATTCTTGTGAACATGCTGGGATCAGCTATTTAGTTGATTTCCTCTCATATCGACTCTCAGGGCCGCACATTCAGGACTGTCTGGCAATACCGGCATGTTCCGCCCTTAATTACTGATAAGCTTTCTCTCCTTGTCAATTGCAGGGTCAAATTAACTAGCACATCTCGGGAGGATTGTGCAGGATCGACCACCCTTGCGCTGAAGCCAGGCGGATCTGCTCAATTGAGCGGACTCTTCTGGCTTACTGCGTGTGTCCTCAGCATGAAGGCGAAAATTCTGTGTCGACATATGTTTCTAGCACACCTGGTGGGACCCCACAATCGTCATGGAGGCTCACAACAACGACAACATCCTTATGGTACACTATGAAGACCTACCAGATGAGGATAAGGATACCATTAGCAAGACTATAGAGGAATAAAAGTATTCATGATCGGCTAGGAAGAAGAGTTGTTGACCAAGACTGGGCTGATCATGAAGAAGGAAACAATCAGAGGGAACATGTTTGGTAGGAAGGCCAATGGTGCCCCAGAGGTTTAACAAGAAGCCAGAAGAGAAGAGTGCATTGCCTAAGGAATAAGGAGATGGAACAGGCGCAGCCATCCAGTAAAACTCAAGTGTGGCATACTAAGCAAATAGCTAATAAGAAGCAACCATCGGCTGATATTCAAAAGGCTTTTCTGTTGCCATCAGGATTTAGAGCTCCGGCGGATCAGGAAGTTTACTCAGACTTCGATGAATCAGAGTATGAAGAGATGGTTGCCAAGTTGACGGTTACACACCAAGCAATATTTTATAAGCTAGTCAAACATCGGCACTTGAAGGCTTTATACATGAAAGGTTTTGTTGACGGGAAGCCGATGAACAAAATGTTAGTGGACGGAGGTGCTTCTGTCAATCTTATGTCTTACACTACTTTTCGTAAGCTTGGCAAGGGACCAGGAGATTTGCTTGAGACCGACATGATGCTTAGAGACTTCGGAGGGAATACATCTAAAACTTGGGGGGCAATAAATGTCGAGTTAACAATCGAGAGTAAAACTCTGCTCACCACATTCTTTGTCATCGATGGAAAAGGCTCATACAGTTTACTCCTCGGTCATGACTGGATTCATGCAAACTGTTGCATGCCATCAACCATGCATCAATGTTTGATTCAATGGCATGGGGATGATGTCGAGGTGGTTCAAGCTGATGAGTCTGTGAGCATCGCAACAGCCGATCCAGTGTTTTGGGAATTAGGAGATTTCGAATGCCTTTCTAGCAAAACATGAGAAGGAGGCTTCATCAGGATTAACAGTGAAGGCCAACAGCCGGTTCAAGCAATCGGCTCTGAAAGTTTATTTTAATCAATAATCGTGGTGTCGCGTCGGCCATTGAGTTAAGGAAAATAAACATTGAGTATTAGAAATGGGTTTAGGCCGACGTAGGTGAATGCTGAGTTAAAGTATAAGTGTGATTCAGAGTTAATGGATTTCTTAAGAGAAGTTCTGTTTTGCTTAATAGGATGCTTGACTTGGATTGATTGATCGTTTGATCTTTGGAATGAAAAATGCATAAAGAGATGTTATTCTGACATCTGAATTTGATAGCCGATTCGTTCTCGACTTCAATAGCCGGTACTAGGAAGGTATCACCTCTAGTTCAAAAATGAAAGATCTTTGAAGATAGTAAAAGCCAATATGATATGTATCGCCTAGTCATACACAGAAGCGTTGTACTAAGATACATTCATGAATGAACAGGAGTCTTTGTTCATCAGGTTACCCTAAGTACAAACTAATCGAAAACCTTGTTCACTATATCTAGAGCGAATGTGATGTCCACTATGGCCTCCGCTGCCATGACGAACTCTTCTAGTAGGTCCTCATGTTCTTTAGGGCCGTCGCCCAATGGGAAACCAGCCTCCATGGTATGGAGTTCGTACCTAGTTTGAACTTGTGCCGCGGTCAGCGCCACCGTCGCACCATGACGAACACCATGGAGGGCGATCTCCTGAACACAGGCCGAAACGTCGTGGAGACGAGCATTGATAAGGGAGCCGTGGGCATTGATGGCATCAACAGTCGTGTTCGCTGCCAGTTGGAGAGATTCCAACTGTATTGTCAGGGCTGATGATCACAGAAAAGGAGGAAACTATCAAGATGAAGGCAGTAAGAAATCATAATGGAAACATTCCTGAAGATCATCTTACCTGTTACCACAGCATCAGACTTGACCAGCCACGCTCGAATGGCACTGGCCTCCTCCTCAGCCACATGAAGAGCGACCTGAGAAGCCCCAAGATGGATCTCGAGTTGGCCATTTTCTCGAGTCGCCTCGGAGTAGCGGTTTTAAGCCGCCCTCCACTCCTAGAGGAAACACTGAGCATCGTCGCCGTTGTACAAATCGGAGGAATCCAACGATGAGTCTGGTGTGGAGGACACGGCATCAGAAGGTTCACCAGCCCTAGGAAGAAGACGAAGCATGTCGTTCACGACAAACCTAGGAACAAGAGTTCACCCCTATGAACAGAAAGTTGCAAATCATCACCATAAGCAGAAGGCACCGATCTCACCTCATGTGTCGGAGGCGCTGGCTCACCAGCATGTTCTCCTCTAGTGTCTCCTCTGCCACGCGCTTGCCGCGATTGTCCTCACCAGCCATGAAGTTGCTTGGATCTATTGGAAAGGGAGAAAACCGCTACAGGGTTGTGAAGGTGGAGAAGTGCAAAGGAATAGGAGCAGTTGCAAGTATAGATGTGTTCGAGGCTAGAGCCCCCGGCTGGTATTTGAAGCCGTGGAGCGAAGAGATGGATGCCTCGAGGAAGTATAAAAGGCAACCGCAATTAATAGAAAGCGAAGCGTCGCCTCGCTAAATACTGAGAAAAATGCGGCGTCAAGCTACTGAAGACAGAAAGTTGAGAGGTTCTCTCAATAAAAGCCATATTTTTAGATTCAATTAAGATCAAGATCATAAATCTAGGATCGGCTATTTTCAAATTAGCTCCTCAGCCGAAGAAAGAAATACAACAAGATAGATATAGTTATCATACACAAGATATATGTGTTGACCTACGGATTACATGTTCAGAACATCCTGAATAATTTTCAGTATTGCAAGCCGGACAGCATTAGCCTCTGCGATCTTGCGCTTGCGTTCTTCAGTTGTTCTAGGGGCGTTCTCAAGGCTGCTATGGACAGTTCTACTTTCTTTCACTTTGGCCAACAGTTCCTATTTTTTCTGTTTGATGGCATCAGGTATTTGAGCCAGAGTAGACTTGCGATGATCAATGGTGGCCTTCACGTTTTCTAGCTCCCTCTCAAGCTCTGCACGTTTGGCTTCCAACTGAGACAACTCTGGATCAGTCCCGAGGGAAGAATTCTTCAGAGCATCAATCGACTATGTCAGTTCTTTAACCTCTTGACTGTTGGAATCCCTTTTGGCCAGCAAGGCTTCACGGATGGACAAGTTCCTCTAGATTGTTTTCACCTTCAAGGCCTGATCTTCAAAAATAGGCAAATATGATAGGACCTTGGAGAGAGCTAGGGATGGATCACCCTGAATAGCCAAGAAGACTCGCTGCATTGATTCAGTATCCTAGACCAAATCGACTATGTTCTTCTCAAATATAGGCAGTATATCTTTTAGCCGATTTCTGGTCTCCTCTGGCAAGGATTCAGCAGAAGAGGCGGCTGACGATCTGATTTCATCTTCATCAAAATACTCCTCAAGATTAAAAGAACAACTCTGTGCTGGAGGATCGAGTGCCTGTATATAGGGGAAATCTTGATTAAGAGGTTTGAATCAGTTTGTCACAGAAATGGATGGTGAAAAGATACAGTACCTTCTCTGTAGTAGCCTCTATCAGAAGAGGGGGAACAACTGGTAATGCACCAATAGCATCTGGTTGAATCGGCTCTAGATTCCTGGCGATTATATCTACAATGGCAAGAGGAGATTTTTATTCATGTTTATTGTAGAGGAATACACCAAGCATACGATTTCCTTACTGTCAGATGTGTGCCGAGTCGGGGAATCGACAGTATGAGTATCAACAATGGGACTGCTCCCAACGTCAACGGGATCGTTGTCAATAGGTTAACTGCCAGGCCCTTACTCTTGCACGGGTGTTTCCTTAGAAGATGTCTAGCATGACAAATGATTAAATAAAGGTTGGAAAGCTAGGCAAATCAAGAAATTAAAAGGGAAATATTACAACGAATATCAAGGATAGAACTCACATTTTCTGCCATCGTGAAAGCATCGATTGCCTCTACTGAAACCGGCTTCTCTTGAGATGAAGGTTCGGTTAGTGATGGATCAAGTGCCTGAGATAATTGTCCCATGCCCAAAGTAGACTGAGACGCGATGCTCGATAACTGTGAGGAAAAATGGGATAAAAAATTGAACGTTAGTTTGAAGAAAGTGTGAATCGTTCACCTGAGCAGCTGATGATCTTGTCCTATGGAGTCTTTTTCTAGTAGTGGCTTTCTGAGTTGCCCCTAGAACCACTTTACACTTAGGAGATGGACATGTCATGATCATGGGAGCAGCATGGGTTCTCATCAACTTCTTCAAAGAAGGTGTTGTTGATCCCATCCTTGAAACTAGGCATGACGGCTGGTAATCTATCGGATGCCCTCTCCTATCCTAACTTGGAGGATCAAATTCAATATCCTAAAAGGATCGGTTAGGACAGTTGGCAAGAAGATTCGCCAAGTAATTTCTCCGAAAAGAGAATGAAGGGATTACCTCACTATCAGAAGCAAATTCCCCATCCAGAGCTATGCACAGAGGATAGACTGGCCCACAGAAGAGATGGGAATGCCATTCTTGCCACCAGGAGTCAAAGAGATTAGAAGAAAAGCTGGCCCTGACCTAGTCGTGTAAGGAAAAAGATGGAAGGTCTAATCCCAATTGAAAGACTTTGAAAGTTTCTAGCACATCACTGATATCTTCCCTCGGCTTCAGGGTGTTCTTAAAGAACAGACAAGGGGGGAGTTGACCGAAGCCAAACTGATGGGCCACAAATGAAGGATTGTAAAACTTATAAGTTGGAGGATTGCCTAAGATGGAGGAGCCTTTAATCATTTTACCACGACCATGATGAAATTCGGCTGGAAGGACACAGGGCTTAATAAAAGAATTAAAGATTACAGCCGCTGTTTCGTCCGAATAGCCGGATTCAAATCAGAATCTGAAAGGAAAAATCAGTTCATCCTCCTCATTATAAGGTAGCCAGGTGAGGATGGCCGCATCAAACCCTTTGTAAATTTTTTTGAAGAGGTGGCCAGCATCAGAGTTGATTATTATAGACGATGCAGCCTCGCCATAGTTCGTACACCATCGAGTTCTTCCTTCTTTGCCTCTATATTCCTCACCAAAATTAGAGGAGGGAAAGCTCAAGTCTCTAAGGTCAGGCTTTACAATCTTGTGCATGTACAAGTTGAGCCACAATTGTATCAGCCACCAAGGACCACTGATAGTCTGTATCGGCTCATTCTTTAGTAATTGGGCAGCCACCTGGTACATCAGATGATAAGCAGCTCCTAGCAGATATTTTTTGAGAGGGATATTCTTGCCTAATGCTAGGTGCTCTGCCATGAGTTTGTGATTATAGGTTGGACCACAAGATGACCCGTAGAAAATGAATCTTTCCAACCACATGTTCAAAAAGACCACATATTCCCTTTCACTGACGGTTGGTCCATCTTCAATATGATTCAGAATGTAACTTGCCCATCCGTTACTGTCTACAATTTCAGCCAATCTCTTGGAACCGACACTCAAATATTCATATGGTTGTATCATCTAATAATCCTAAGGCTGGTCAGCATGTATACGTCCGCCAGAGTGATGGTCATTGGGCCATGACAAAAAATGAAAGCAGTCAGAGCATTAGACCAAAAATAAGAAGTAGAGATCAAAAGTGAATCGTTCCTCTCCATTTCAGACAACAAAAGTGTTAAGCATTGATTCAGATCATAAAGCTCCTAGTCTCCGCCTTTTTTTGTAGATACCCTACAGAACCAATCTCTCCATCCCTTATGTGCGTTAGGCCAGTTTCTGAAGGAAGTTTTGTTCCAGGAGGATGAATCCACTATAGACTGTTTAAAAGGGATTTGGTTGGTCTCTTGGTGGATAAAATTGGATGGATCAGAATCGCCCATAGGATCAAGAAAGAAAGCGTTAGGGACGGTAGCTGATGGAATCAAGATCTTGTTCCTCATTTCCTAGAAATCGGATAAAATAAATTCAAGAAGAAAGAAGATATGGGGTGGCGACTGATACTCAGAAAATGGAGACTAGGGGACATACCTTAGGGACATGGTTGATGGTCGCCATCACGGTCAAAAACTGGTTTGGATCTGGCAAAGATCGCTTGGACGGTGGCTCATTGGAACAGATGATCTGCTAGGGTTTGAGGCCTCGGCAATGATGGCATCGGCTGTTGAAGTTGTCTTAAGAGGAAGGGAGAAGGCGAACTGGCCAAGTAAGTTACAAAATATACTGTTGGGATGTTATATAGAACTCGGGCCAGGGAGTCAGGAGTCGCACATATATTTTGGATGGTGCAGTTGCAGCGTGGTAAACCAGTGATCCGGAATTTCGAGATAAAATCATTTTATCCCAAAATTGGGGGCATCAAAATTTGGGAGAAGAGCGCGGAAACTCGCATGCTTCTAGAATTATGCCAATCAAGGAGTCGATAGAGTAAAGATTGATATTTGCTGGATCGAATGCAACACTGGATCCATTCTCTTCGAATGATATCAGCAGATAACGATAACATGATATGATTGGCGCCAAGAAGATACATATCAGACTCTACAAAAGGGGAAAGATTAGAGTCCAAGTTATCTTAAATTAGGAATATTTTCATTATACCAAAGATTGTATTGAGTCATACTCGAGTAAGGTTCATGTTTAGACTCCGGGTATAAATACCAAACCCCGGCTATTGTAAAGACATCAATCAATCAAATACAAAGTCAATTACTTTTTTTGGCTTTGGTCACCCCTTAGGAGTAGGAGTAGAGTAGATCTTGGCGAGTTCTTCAATGAGTATGGCTGCATCGATCTGGTTGACCTTGACTGCTTGTCTGTAAGTACTGTCATGGTTTATGCCTCTGTTTGTATGGCTGCTTCGATCCGGTCGACCCCCACTGCGACTCTAGTATAGACTAGTTATTGATTCTTGTCTAATTCAAGTATGGCCTGTGTGATTCTGCCTCACACCCCATTGCTTGAATTAGATCAAGGTTAAGTTATAGGCTCTACCTTAGTATGGCAGTCTTTGGTAGATTCATTAAGTTACCGATATTGCTTATTGCTTTCATTGTTTATCTAATTACAGCAATATCACTCTGCCCGATTGAGATTGATCTGGATCGGCCTTGTATCTTATTTAACTCATCGTTTGCTAATCTAAAACTAATCTAATCTATATCTTAAGCGATGAGTTATGTTTTTATCGGTTGTTTTGCGTCAATCTTAATCGTGCATAGCGTGCAGTTAAGGCATGTCCAATCTTGAGTAGATCTATTAGTTAATGAAAACCGTTCCATGGGCCATCATCGTGGCCTGTGGGATTCTGCCTCTCATCCCACTGTTAACACCATGGAGTGGGGATTGTTAGTTAGTAGACCCATTCCTAAGAAAGCATGACCTTAGCTGTGCGCTATGCCTGAATCGGCTGTTTAGCCGATATCGAATGCTTTCATGAACAGTTCACATTATAAGATCATTGAAGTAGAGATAAGTTGACAGATGTGTTAGTCCCATGATCTTGTTATGGTATTATGACCTGCATAATTCTGCCTCATGCCCCACTGATATTAGTAATGAGTTAGGATCGTCGAGTCTATTATTGTTTCTATGGCCTGCATGATTCTGCCTTATGCCCCATTAGTCATGGCGATAGATGAGATCTAACATGTTGATTAGATTTACCTTTATTAAATGGTTAAGAGGTGTTGAGTTGTTTCTTTAAATAAAGGGAGTTCGGTTACTTGTAATCATTGGCTTAGTATAAACCAATCATCATTGATATCTTATTGTCATTGATTAATATTTGCTTAAATAACATTTATCTTGAATGATAACCGATCCTTCTTATACAACCCCATGAGCTTTAATCAATTCATTATTGTGAACATGTTGGGATCGGCTATTTAGTTGATTTCCTCTCACATCGGCTCTCAGAACCACACATTCGGGACTGTCTGGCAACACTGGCACGTTCCGCCCTTAATTACTGATAAGCTTTCTCTTCTTGTCAATTGCAGGGTCAAATTGACTGGCACGTCTTGGGAGGATTGCATAGGATTGACCACCCTTGTGCTGAAGCCAGGCGGATCTGCTCAATCGAGCGGACTCTTCCAGCTTGCTGCGTGTGTCCTCGGCACGGAGGTGAAAATTCTGTGTCGACAACAACCTGGCACCAAGTACAGCTTGGAAAAACTTCATCAATCTTTCGAAGAGCCCCTGCCTGACTTCATTAGGCGCTTTTCAGAAACAAGGAATTCCATCCCTGACATCACTGACACCGAGGCCATTGCAGCCTTCACCAAGGGGCTTCGGCATGAACAACTTCATGAAAAACTTTATCGCAAGAGGCCCACCACCATTGGTGAGCTAATCCAAACGGCAAATGGATATGCTGACGTCGAAGAAACTGAGCGCACCACCCGCTCTGCCCATCGCGAAGACCACCAACATGACGATCGCGACCACTGCCATGACAACCCTGACCAAGAAAGCTCAAGGGGCAGACAAAGTCACCGTCGTCGACCTGATGGCAACATCAACACCATCGACACACGTGCCAAACACACATATGACGCTGATTTCGGCAAGTTACTTGATGGCATATGCCCCATCCATAAGGAGGCTAAGCACACCATGCACGAGTGTAGGGGCTTGAAGTCAGCGTTGAGAGGCGAACCATCGAAGAAGCAATGGCGTAACGATGATGAGACCGGGGATGGTTAGGAAGAAGAGCAGAACAAGAATAAGGGTCCTACATACCAGGACCCCACCAAGACTATCGCCACCATCTTCGGTGGCCGAGCTATTTCTAAGGACAAGCGAGAGTAGAAACTTGTAGCCCAACGCGTCATGTCGGTCACCTCCTACGACGGTCCCATCTTCGACCCAAAATACCTCAACTGGTCGAAACACCTGATTATGTTCTCTCAAGTAGATTAGTGGTTGGACATCCCATACCTAGGGCGCTTCCCACTTGTTCTGGACCCCATAATCAAAGGCGTCCATTTTTAGAAGGTCCTCATTAATGGAGGCAGCGCCCTCAACATCCTCTTCGCTGGTTCCACGAAGGAGTTAGGCCTAAAAAAGGCAGACCTCTCCCCCATTGACTCTCCCTTCTGGGGAATCATCCCCAGAAAGGCCTCCCTCCCTCTGGGACAGATTTCACTACCGGTCTAGTTCGGCACCGTGAAACATTTCTGGGTCGACTATGTCAACTTCCTTGTTCCTAATTTCAACACGGGATACCACGCCATCCTTGGTCGACCAGCTCTGGCCAAGTTCATGGCTATGCCGCACTATACATACCTAGTGCTCAAGATGCCAATAGAGCAGGGAGTCCTCTCCCTACGCACCACCTCGACGTCGCCTACAACTGCGAGAAGGAGAGCTTCGCGCTCACCGAAGCAACTGACATATCCATTCGTATGCAGGACTACATCATGACATCGTAGATGATCTCTCTAGAGGATCATGAGATCCCAACTCTGCAGTCCCCTCGAAGCTCCGTCTAGTCCAAGGAGTTCAAGGAGGTGGTCCTTGTCCCCGGCGACCAATTCAAGACTACTCGGATCGGGGCCGACCTCGATCCCAAATAGGAAGACACGCTCGTTAGCTTCTTATGGGAGCACGTCGGCATATTCGCATGGAAATCTACAGACATGCCCAGCGTACCTAGGGAGTTGATCGAGCACTCCTTGAAAGTCTCGATGACTACCAAGCCCGTCAAACAAAAGCTTCGAAGATTCACGCTGGACAAAAAGGAGGCTATTAGGGTGAAAATAACTCAACTCTTAGCCATCGATTTCATAAAAGTGGTGTACCATCTGAACTGGCTTGCCAACTCGGTTCTTGTAAGAAAGAAGAATAAAGAATAGAGAATGTGCGTTGATTACACCGATCTCAACAAACACTGCCCTCAAGACCCCTTTGGCCTGCCTCACATCGACGAGGTGGTCGACTCCATAGCCGGTTGTGAACTTCTATGCTTCCTTGATTGTTACTCTGGTTACCACCAGATAGCATTAAAGGAAGAAGACAAGATAAAGACATCATTCATTACGCCCTTCGGTGCCTTCTGCTACATGACTATGTCCTTCGGACTCCAAAACGCAGGGGCAACTTATCAAAGAGCCCTCTAGCACTGCCTTAAGGACCAGATAGGCAAAAATGTCAAGGCATATGTCGACGACGTGGTCATCAAGTCCAGGACGGCCGATACCCTCATCATCGACCTCATCAAGGTCTTCAAAGCATTAAACATGTACCAGTGGAAGCTAAATCCCACCAAGTGCATCTTCGGTGTTCCTTCCAGCATCCTGCTCGGCAACATCATCAGCTATCATGGCATCTAGGCAAACCCGGAGAAGGTAACAATGGTCACTAACATGAAACCTCCTACTTGCGTCAAAGACGTCCAAAAACTAACATGATGCATGGCGGCTTTAAGCCGTTTCATATCCCACTTGGGCGAAAAAGGACTTCCCTTCTTCAAACTCTTAAAGGCACAAGAAAATGTCATCTGGTCAGAGGACATAGACAAGGCATTCATCGAGCTTAAGCGTTTCCTCACTACACCTCCGATCATGACCGCTCCTCAAAAAGATGAAACCCTATTAATTTATATAGCAGCAACTAACCAGGTTGTCAGCACTGCTATCGTCGTCGAGCGGGAAGAGGCTGGCCATGCCTACAAAATTTAGCACCCGGTCTACTTCATCAATGAAGTATTAAATGATTCTAAGATTTGCTACCCGTAAGCTCAAAAGTTGTTGTACGCTATTCTCATCACATCTCAGAAGCTTCGCCATTACTTTGAGACCTACCACATAGCAGTGGTCAATAAATACCCTCTAGGCGATATTCTAAGCAACAAGGAGGCCAGCGGCCGCATCATCAAATAGGCGGTCAAGCTTGGCACTTACACTATTGAATTCCGGCCGCGCAACACGATCAAATCTCAGGCTCTCGCTGATTTCATCGCCGAATGGACTGATATGCAGAAGCCTGTCTCGGTCGAGCACCCGAAGCATTAGACCATGTACTTTGATGGATCCCTTAACCTTGATGATGCTAGAGCAGGCATCTATTTCATTTCATGGTCAGGAGACAAACTATGCTATGTCCTCCGATTACACTTCCCGGCATCAAATAACACAGCCGAATACTAGGCCGCACTTCACAGTCTCTATATAGCTGTCAAGCTCGGCGTCAAATGCCTCTAGGTATATGGAGACTCCATGCTCGTAATCAACCAGCTCAACAAAGATTGGAACTACACCAATGAAAAGATGGATGCCTACTGCATCACAGTAAGGAAGATGGAAGATAAATTCTATGGAATTGAATACCATCACGTTGTCCGGGCCAATAACCAAGCAGCCGATGAGCTATTAAAGATAGGATCAACCCGGGCCGATGTACCAGCCAGAGTGTTCATTCAAGACCTAGTGACTCCTCTGTTAAATAGGAGCAAGAGGTCATTAAAGATAAACCACTTGCCGCGCAGGTCATCGCAGCAGTCTCTAAGACCAGCGATGATTAGAGGCAACCATTTATTAGGTACTTCACTTCGGCTAACGTACCGTCCAACAACACAGAGAGAGAATGACTCACCCGTCGCAGCAAACACTATGTTGTGGCAGAATCATCCGAAATAACACACTTACAAAGGCGCTTGTCTTCCACTAGACACTAAGCACTCCGAAAGTGAGCTACATCAGGCAGTTCTGTTAAGCACACTCCATGGGAGAACCCAAAAATCCACATGTTTCAACAGGATCATAAATAAGAGAATAAAGCTTACAATATTTTTAGTCATTTCTTACATCACTTTTCATACAACATCAGAGTATAATAGCTATTGTTTATAACAGCGGAATATAAACATGTTATTAGAGTTTCAGCAAAAATAAGAATGTGTTTAATATCAAGTTAAACATTTACATGATGGACATTTACATGTACGAAATAAAACACAATATAAGTCTTTTCCTGGCAAAACATTTTTGGGTGAAAGTTTCAAATAAACTCTATATCCGTAACGTAAAGGAAATCCTCGCTTAGCCCACCAAGAGGTTTCCGCACATAGGTGTCAGCTCCATATGTTCCTATCACCCGCAATAGGGTGAAACAAACCCTGAGTACACAATTCTACTCCACAAGACTTACCTGTTAGGAGGAAAGAAAAGACTCAAGGATATGCAAGGCTATCTAGCTTGTGGGTTTATTGCACCTACAGAAGCATTACTAAACGTGCATCCTTATATTCAGTTTTATTAACAGTCATCATTAGTTCATTAACTAACCATTCTATGTAAGCACCTATGCTACTTTTAAGCATGTGGTAAGCAATCAGAGCCATTTTATCCTTTCCACATTCTAGTTCTTACTACGGTGCTAGACCATAGCCAAGTCGTACCGTCTCTAAGAAACGGTGATTCACAAATCAATGTATCCTAGTTGGGTACCCTGAAACACACGCCTCGCTTGTACCCCAAACACAAGCAAGACCAACTCACCACTCTTCTATCATGGGGTCCAGGTCCCCGTCCAAACTTGAACTCCAAGCCCCCGTACCTGAGTCCTGGACTTAGTGCGGTGCTTGGACCTCCACCCAAAAACCACCCTAAAAGTTGGTCTGAAAAGAGCTAGAACCCATGACAAGAGAGTAACAAGTCTTTACGCTCCCATAAGCAAGTATATGCTAAGGATAATAAGTCTGTGACCTGACTACCATCCATAGCAACGGACGGTCCTCAATCGACACAGGCAGGACAATTGCAACCGTAGCCTCGCTCGTTTGCCTAACCAAGCCCAATCCAAATCCAAAAATATAGTCCCACCCGGTCTCCATTTATTATCAATGCATAAATTCCAGGTGATAGTAATATGATAATAATCATAATTGTAATATCATTCCTATCTCTCGTGAGTTACAGGTAATCACTCGACTTCTACCGGAGTCCTATAGCATAGCAATCTACATGACCCTATTATACTAGTAAGACTCATAGGATAAGAATAAATATATGCAAGTGGGTTCTATTCAAATCCTCAAAACTTAATGCACAACCATGAATTAAAGTACAGAATAATAGGGGTTATGCACCGGGGCTTGCCTGGGTAAAATATAACCAAGTTAGCTTTTCATCGTAGTAGCATGACCACCAAGTCACCACCTGCTTCCATCACTCTAGACGACTTCGTGATCGATCATCATTCCTATCATATTGTACGTGGATACAACAGAGAAGTGTAAATAATCGCGGCGGTTGCAATGCTTAAAATACGATCATGCCTCTCATGCTAATGAGCGAACTCTTAACCGCTAATGCGCCACTATGTAACTATGTCGTAAAGTGAGGCTTTGCTTCTGGAAAAACGCTTGAGCTCTATAATCCCAATTAATCGGACATTTGATTGATGAAATATATTTTCGTACTAAGGCTCCTTTAGTTACCTTAACAAATTATTTCCTATGGAACTACAAAATTCATAGTGAGCACATAATAATGCTAGGGACCTACCATAAAAATTTCGGAGCCAATGCTATAACCATTTTACCACAATAATTCCGACAAGTTGATGTCTTGCAATATTAATTACTTCAACTTAATTGGGTTACTCTTGAAAGGATTATGAAACTAGGGGAACAATATAGACTAACAAATAGATCATGATTTTAGGAACTCAGTAAAATTGGTTTCACAATTTTTGGTTCACTATACGAATTTCTCTTGAATTTACAAATTTGGTTTTTGATCTAAATCAAAAAATGCCTAGAAAAGAAAAAGAGGCCGACAACAACCATATCGGCCCCCGTGGCCCACGCGGACGTGACGCATGCGGCAGCTGGCCCAATAATGGCCCAAGGCGGGGGAGCCCATGCTCGCACCCTGCTTTTTGCAAAATAGCCCCTAGCCTACCTAAATATTATGCGGCGCCTTCGAGTACTATTGCACCAGAGAAACCCTTTGCAGAGAGCACCCCCAACAAACCTATCTTCGCAACAAGCCAGTCCTTGACACCCCCTCGCACAGCGGCATGGCTCTAGCCGTCGTAGCGCACCCTCACTAGCCATCAGAGCGAAGCACCTGCCCTATGAGCAAGCCTACGAGCACCGCAGGGCTAAGACGAAACCTAGAGCAGTGATTTGAAGCTAAACGATGACCCTAGCATGCTGCCCACACAAGCAGCCAAACCTCTATGGTGGCACGCCTTCTCTGATGAACTTGGGCTATGCGAGTATAACGGATCAGGTGAGAGCAATAGGAGCTTACCCCAAGGCTAGCTATGGTGATGGATAAGGCAGGGAAGCGGTGAGGTGACCGGGCCATGTGCGCCCGCACCGCCCAGTGGTGCTCTGGGCATGACATCAACGTGTTAGCCCATCACTAGTGAAGGTTCTGGCCAAGCCGAGGTGAGCACCAGATAGATGGGTCAATGGTGAGTTTGTACGGCCATCAATTGAACTACAGCGGTGACAAGAGACTCACCGTAAACTAAACCAAGACATGACGGTGAAACGGACTGGCGGCGAGCAAAACTCAAAATTGGCCGGCAATAAACCTTGGCTGTGCCCTGGTGTGGGACAAGATGTTAGCTAGCTTCCACACCTAGCTACTAGGGCATTGAATCAAGGTGCAGTATCCCGTTTAGCACGAATTTAACTCACGGAGCGGTGCGGTTCCGTCGGCGGCGATGGCAGGCGGGCAACAGCTCCACGACAAAGGCAGCAACACAATAGGACTGCAAAGGCATGCAATGACTTGGCAGTTAGTGGATCGAGTGGTCGAGATGGGCGCCACGTCGGCTAAAGCTTTGGCTCTTGGCTTGTAGTGGCCATCGGCCTCGCGCGCGGCAACGCACGTGCAGCGGCACTGCAGCGCAGCAGCATGACCCGACGCGCATGGCTTAGGGATGGATACGGCACAGCACCGAGAGTGGTAGCAACAGTGATAGCCCGCGACGTGGTGTGTAGCTAAAGCCAGCGAGAGAGGCCAGTGGAGCTGTGGCCACAGCCAAGAGCGGCCAGCCCGTGATGGCGTGCTCACGTGGTGACCGGGGTGCTCTGGCTGAGAGCCTAGAATGACACCTTGCAAGCTTCTTAAAGCAACCCAAAGTTCACTTACTAGCTCGACAAAAACTCCACCAAGTCCACGAACCACAAATTGGCACTATCGACTTGCTAACGAAGCAATTGTCATCGCCATTGGATGCCCCAAGAGGAAGTTACAGAGGCGCCAAGGTAGGTTTGTCACATCAAACGACAGTTCACGAATAGAGTGGCAATGACATAGCTACAACACGTTTTGACATAGTTCAGACACTTCTTGTGTGAACATCGCAACTCAAACGCAACCACAACCTTCACCATGCTCAAGTTCACACCTCGATGCACCTGTCGACACAAAATTTTCATCTCTGTGCCGAGGTCACACATAGCAAGCCGGAAGGGTCCGCTCGATGGAGCAAATCCGCCTAGCTTTAGCGCAAGGGTGGTCGATCCTACGTAATCCTCCCAAGATGTGCCAGTCAATTTGATCCTGCAATTGATAAGGAGAGAAAGCTCATCAGTAATTAAGGGCGGAACGTGCCGGTTTTGCTAGACAGTCCCGAATGTGTGGCTCTGAGAGCCGATATGAGAGGAGATCGACTAAATAGTCGATCCCAGCATGTTCGCAAGAATGAATCAGTTAAAGCTCATGGGGTTGTATAAGAAGAATCGGTTGTCATTTAGGATAAATGTTACTTAAGCAAATATTAATCAATAGCAATAAGATATCAACAGTGATCGATTTGTACTGAGCCAACGATTATTAGTAACCAAACTTCTCTTTATATAAAGAAACAATCCAACATCACTTAACCATTTAATAAAGATAAATCTAATGAACATGTTAGATCTCATCTATCACCATGACCAGTGGGGCATGAGGCAAAATCATGTAGGCTGTAGAAACAACAATAGACTCGATGACCCTAACTCATTACTAATATCAGTGGGGCATGAGGCAGAATCATGCAGGCCATAATACAATAACAAGATCATGGGGCTAACATATCTTTCAACTTATCTCTACTTCGATGATCTCGTAATGTGAACAGTTCATGAAAGCATTCGATATCGGCTAAATAGCTGATTTAGGCATAGCGCACAGTTAAGGTCATGCCTCCTCAGGAACGGGTCTACCAACCAATGATCCCCACTCAATGGTGCAACAGTGGGGTGAGAGGCAGAATCCCACAGGCCATGATGACGGGCCATGGAATGTTTTCATTAACTAATAGATCTACTCAAGATCAAACATGCCTTAACCGCATGCTATGCACGATTAAGATTGATGCAAAACAGCCGATAAAAACATAACTCATCGTTTAAGATGTAGATTAGATCAGTTTTAGATTAGCAAACGATGAGTTAAACAAGATATAAGGCCGATCCAGATCAATCTCAATTGGGCAGAGTGATATTGCTGTAATTAGATAAACAATGAAAACAATAAGCAATATCGGTAACTTAATGAATCTACCAAAGACTGCCATACTAAGCTAGAGCCGATAACTTAACCTTGATCTAATTCAAGCAGTGGGGTGTGAGGCAGAATCACACAGGCCATACTTGAATTAGACAAGAGTCGATAACTAGCCTATACCAGAGTCGCAGTGGGGGTCGACCAGATCGATGTAGCCATACGAACAGAGGTATAAACCATGATGGTACTTACAGACAAGTAGTGGAGGTCAACCGGATCAATGCAGCCATACTTGCTGAAGAACTCACCGAGATCTACTCTACTCCTACTCCTAAGGGGTGGCCGGAGTCGAAAAAATGAATTGACTTGTATTTGATTGGTTGATGTCTCTCACAATAGCCGGGGTTTGATATTTATACCCGGAGTCTAGACATGAATCCTACTCGAGCACAATTTGTTACAATCCTTGGCATAAAACGAAAACATTCCTAATTTAAGATAACTTGGACTCTAATCTTTCCCTTTTTTGTAGAGTCCAACATGTCTTGTCCCAGCGCCGATCATAGCCTCTACCGTTATCTACTGGCGCTATCCGAAGAAAACCAATTCTAGTGCTGCATCCGAACCAGCTGGTTTCGATCTACACGCAATGGATCCCTTGCTGACATGATTTTGGGAGCTCTTGAGCCTCTGAAATCCTTCTTCTAAATTCTGGTGTAAACATATGCCCCCCAATTTTGGGATAAAAGTAATTTTATTCCAAAATTATCATGTCTGCATCCTTGATTGGTCCACAGTCATGGGTAGAGAACCTCGATCTAGGGTCCACTATTTGTCGCCGCTTGCGTCCATTCATGAGCCTATTCCTCAAAACTTTTTACAAGAGCATCACTATTTTACGGGCGTTTGGATTCATCTTCTCGGGCCAGCTATAAAACGCTTATCCAACCCTGGTGAGAGCAACTCAGCACTTCAGCCATGTTTTCCTTCCATCTGTCTTTTTGAGTGCTCATGACTCCGCTAGACCTTCCGTGGTCTATCCTTTTGTTATGATAATCTCGAGTGGTTAGAAGAATTCTTGTGCATGGGGTGATTGTGTCACTTATTCTAGCGCTTCGTTGAGCAAGAAGACCAGCCAACGCGGTTAGAAGAATTCTTGTGATATCACCTAAGTCTTCTCTCCATGCTCACAAAGCTGTTTTAGTGTTTTGTGAAGGCTAGAATATGTGGACACCTTCCCCTTGTTTGTTCCATCAAATGCCTATCGGGAAAGCCACAAGCTTCTTTCCAGCGGTCTCCCAATCACTGAGGAATTAGCTGGGTATCTATTAGGTAGGTGGCTCTTCCCTTTCTCTTGCACAATCTTATCAATGGGTCAATGTGACTTGGTTCACGATTACCCTTGGCCTTATGGGGATCCAGACTCCCTTCAATCCAAAGAAGCCTTGGTGGGTAGATCTCTAGTTAATGTAGATTCTTTGTATCCGTCTCATGATGCTTCGTAATTTGGGGAAACGATAAGTTCGAATTTGTTACCCTTCCATTATCCATCCCCTGAATTCCTAGAGTGCTGATTCGTTCCTGTTTCTGATTTCAATTTCATATCTCCGGTGAAACTGATTTTGCCTTTCCAGGCTATATATGGGCCAAGGCTGTGGACCGAAGAACAACTCGCTTCGTCTCAAACCTTCTGCGTCCTTAGTATAGCCCCTGCCTTTTTCATAGATCTAATACTATGGAGAATAGCAAGAGGTCCGCTGAGGATGTCTTCACCAGATCTGCATCATCGTGCCAGCGTCTTCACCATCAAGAAGGTACAACCTAGGATGCTCCTACCACTCTAGAGCAGAGGGCCAACCCTGTTCAGCCTTTGGGGTTCCCTACCGCACCAACTCGTCACCCGCTCCCCTGCTATCAGAGGAGGTGGATCAACAATGACGACCTTCTTGCCACCATAGACCGTCATGGGCAGGGTCTTGCCGAATGTCTCTCTCTTGTGGAATCGTCCCTAGCCATGGCTCAATACCGATCGCCTCCTGTGGCTGATTCTGTGGGGGATAAATTGGCTAAAGCTGAGGCTAGAATCGCAGGTGAGACATCATAACCTTTGCTTCTTCTTTATTTCATCTTTAGGACTCTGATCATTTCCTTTTTGAACCATTTTAGATCTGTCTGCTCAACTAGAGAGCCTCCGATCAGCTGTAGACCACGCAGCGAGATTCGTCAAATGCTAGGGGCGCCATTCTAGTGGTTTGTTTGCATGACATCCCGACCCGTGTCAAGGAGGTTGCTCTTCCTGGCGTTCGCCATGGTGCCACCATGGTGTTGGCTGTTGCACAAGCCCATTCTGGCTACAATCTTCAGCTTCTTCCTCATGGTTTTCCAAACATGGTGCACCCTGAGGATCATGAGCGCTTGGTTGAGGATTTTCTTAGCGCCTCCAATTCCGTGGCCTTCAACACCCTGGCCGATGACATAGTAGGCAAAGTGTTTTCCAGCCCATGACTTGTAATAGGCGACATTTAGTAAAAAAATTCTTCATCTTGAGCGATTTCCCTTTTGTTTTTGTGCTTCATACCATACATATCACTCTGTCTGTATAATCGATATGCATTGTACCGGCTTTCACCCCTTTGGGTCTACTTGTGCGCTAGTGATGATACCCTTTCGGTATTAGCCATTAGAGCTGATGACTGAGCAAATCTATTGTTAAGTATCAATCCAAATGCTAGGGTAATACTCTTGCAAATATTCCTCGTTTGACTGCTTTGTTGAATTCTCCTTCTCTTCTTAGTACATCCAAAATACAAGTATTGCCAAGCGCATATTTGATCCGATAAGGTCTTTCCTAGTTGGGTGACCTTTCGCCGAACCTGCTGTTCCCTAACTCAATTGGCGATTTTACTTTCCAGACTAAGTCTCCTTTAGAAAATTGCTTAACCCTGACCTCTTAATCGTAATATCTCACAATCCTCAGTTTATTAGCTTCAATATTTTTCAAGAGCATGCAGTCGAAGGCAACCCAAGTCTTTAAAGTCATCCATCACAAAATTCTAGTAGCTTTGGCTTGATAAATCCTTTTGCGACGTGACACGCCTTGATCCAGTTTGAACTTCCCAAAGAAAGATTGCGCTGTGTCCATGCACAAGTTCATAAGGCGATCACATTAGCTCCTTCACTCTTGGTCACCAAGGGCAACCTATTCTAAGCCCTCCTTAGAGTCTCATCTCCCTTTTTGGCCAAGGGGCACTTGAATAGGCAAGAGGTTTAAAGAACCACTATAGTCCACTAAGCACATCCGCTTCGGCTAAACAGTTGATCCTTTCAGAATAGCCGATTCCAGACTTCTGATCTTAATCCCACTCAAGTCTAAAAACATGGCCTTCATTAAGGGAGCCCCTTGATCTTCTATCCTCAGTCATCTGGTGCCGTATTTTCTTCGACACTGGTGAAGCGGTGCTTCGCCTCCTATTAATTGTAGTTGCCTTTTGCGTGTCTCGAGGCATCTGTCCCTTCGCTTTATGTCTTCAAATACCAGCCGATGTCTTTCACCTCGAACACATCTCCATCCGCAACTGTTCCTTTGCTCTTCTTCGCCTGCCAAAACCCTATAGCGGTTAGATCCAATCATTCTTCATGGCCAGCCAAGATAACCGAGGCAAGCGCACGGCGGAGGAAATCCCATAAGAGAATATGCCGATGAATCAGCGCCTCCGGCGTATGAGGTGAGATTGACATTTCTTGTTTATGATGATGAACAGTTCTGATCCGCCTACATGTTTGTTGTGAATTACAGTCTCCGTCCTCTTCCTAGGGCCGGCGGGCCCTCTGACGCCGCATCTTCTGTGCCGGCCTAGTCGTCGGATTCTTCTTATTCCTACAACGGCGACGACGCCCGGCACTATCTTCATGAGTGGAGGATGGCTCAAAACCGTTACTCTGAGGCGACTTGGGAGAATGGCCAATGGGAGATTCACCTCGGGGTTTCCTAGGCCGCCCTTCACGCAACTGAGGAGGAGGCCAGGGCCGTCCGAGCGTGGCTGGCTGAATCCGACGCCATGGTGGCGGGTAAGATGAATCCCATGAAGGCTTTTTACTCTGACTTCCATTATCTTCATCTTGACCGTCTTCTTGTTCTTATGATTGTCAGCCCTGATAGCACAGTTGGAATCTCTCCAATTGGCGGCGAACGCGGCCATAGATGCTGTCAATGCCCGGGGTTCCTCCATCGACGCTCGTCTCCAAGACGTCCCGGTCCGTGTTCGGGAGATCACCCTCCATGGCGTTCATCATGGTGCGGTGGTGGCACTGACCACGGCTAAAGTCCAAACTGGGTACGAGCTTCACGCCATGGAAATAGGTTTCCCAATGGACGATGGCCCTGAGGAGCATGAGGACCTTCTTGAAGAATTCACCGTGGTAGCGGAGGCCATAGTAGACATCACATCCGCTCAGGATGTGGTGAACAAGGTCTTCGATTAGTTTGTATTTAGGATAAATCAATGAATGAAGACTCCTGTTCTTTTATTATTGTGTTTCAATGCAATGCCTTCATGTACGACTATGAACGTTTCTTGCTCTTTTTGTTTTTTGCTCTATAGGCGATACATATCGTATCGGCTATTACTGTCTTTGAAGATGTTTACTTTTTTGAACTAGAGGCGATACCCTCCTGGTATCGGCTATTAGAGCCGAGAATGAATCGGCTACCAAGTGTTGATTAGATGCTAGGATAACACCTCATAGAACTTTTAATATAAAAGGTCAGACGAGTAATCATCCTAGGTCAAGCGTCATATTAAGCGAAATAGAACTTCTCTTAAAAAATCTATTAACTCTGAATCGCACTCACACTTTAACTCAGCCTTCACATACGTCGGCCTAAACCCATCTCCAAGACTTAATACTCATCTTTCCTTTGATCCAATGACCGACACAACGCCACGATTATTGATCAAAACAAACTCTCAGAGCCAATTGCTTGAACCGGCTGTTGGCCTTCATTATTAATCCTGATGAAGCCTCCTTCCCATGTTTTGCCAGAAAGGCATTCGAAGTCTCCTAGCTCCTAGAATACTAGATCGGCTATCGCAATACTCATAGACTCATCAGCACGAACCACCTCGACATCATCTCCATGCCATTGAATCAAACACTGATGCATGGTTGATGGCACACAACAGTTTGCGTGAATCTAGTCATGATCGAGGAGTAAACTGTATGATCCTTTTCCATCGATGATAAAGAATGTGGTGAGCAGAGTTTTACTCCCGATTGTCAGTTCGACGTTCATTGCCCCCCGGGTCTTAGATGTATTACCTCCGAAGCCTCTAAGCATCATGTCGGTTTCAAGCAAATCTCCTAGTCCCTTGCCAAGCTTATGGAAAATGATGTAAGGCATAAGATTGATAGAAGCACCTCCGTCCACTAACATTTTGTTCATCGGCTTCCCATCAACAAAACCTTTCATATATAAAGCCTTCAAGTGCCGATGCTTGACTGGCTTATCCAATATCGCTTGCAGCACAACCGTTAACTTGGCAACCATCTCTTCATACTCCGATTCATCAAAGTTCGAGTAAACTTCCTGATCTGCCGGAGCTCTGAATTCCGATGGCAATAGAAAAGCCATTTGGATATTAGTCGATGGTTGTTTTCTATCGACTGTTTGTTTAGCATGCTATACTGGAGTTTTACCGGATGCCTGAGCCTATTCCAACTCCTTATTCCTTAGGCATTGCACCCTTCTCTTCTGGCTCCTTGTTAGTCCTTCGGGCACCATTGGCCTTCCTGCCAAATGTATTCTTTCTTGTTGCTTCCTTCTTCATGATCAACCTAGTCTTGGTCAATAACTCTTTTTCCTAGCCGATCATTAATACTTTTATTTTTTGAGCACCGATCTATGTTATTATAATGATATGCATCCTGGGCATGGATAGACTGGTGGTTGATTTGAGATTGCCTAAACTCTCAATATTGATTGCTGCATTCTGGACAATCATATCTGGTAGGCAATTTCAAACCTTCGTTCCAGCAATATCTGAAGAAAGGACAATTCTAGTGTGATTCAGCTTGCTTCCTTTCATACCCTTCTTCTTCCATTTGATGCTGGTATTCTTGATCCTCTAGCCATCGCTGATAATCCTTTTCCTTCTGTCGCTGCCACTTATTCAATAGGATCCGAGATGTAACTCATGGCTTCATCGCTCCACTCTTCGATGTTTCCCCTTGCTCATATCGGCTCTTCTGCTGATCACGACGTCGTCTAATTTCTCTACATTCATCAGCCGATATTTATATCTTGGGATCAACTGTTCTAGCTTCTCTTGATTTAGCCGATGTTAGAACCTTAGTTTTTCCTTTGAATATCCCAACATCAACCATATTTTGATCTCCTAGGAAAGGATTATCATCAACTTTCATCTTCTGAGGCGTATCGAACTTGTGCCTCCCTTGCTGAATAGCTCTCTGTATGTGCTGCCGAAAAATTCTACATTCATTGGTGGAATGAGAAGTAGCATTATGAAACTTGCAGAACTTCTTATTCTTCAATTGTTCAGGGGGCAACATAACATGATTATCCAGCAATTTGATCTGGCCCTTCTCAAGTAAGAAGTCAAAAAGCTTGTCCGATTTCGTGACATCAAAGTCATAGCTCTCCTTAACTCCTCCTCCCCAAGGATTTAGTACCATTACTATCTTCTTGCCCCAATTCCATTCAGCTGCAGCAACCTCCTCTTCTTCATCTTTATAGCCGTCTTCAATTGAGTATGGATCATAAGCTTTGGCTACTGTGGTGCTCTTCTAGAATCGGGTATCTCTGCGCACACTCTGGAATTGGCTATTGAGCGCTACTACCTATTGAGCCAGTTGTCCCAAGTTGTCAAACTCTTGTCCTAGCAGCTTTTCTTTCCACATTGGCAGCATTCCTTGGATGGCTAAAGTAGCTAGCTGATCATCGGCCAAGCTCAATGAGAAACATAGATTCTTAGTCTCTCAGAATCTCTAAAGAAACTCAGTGCCCGATTCATTAGTCCTCTGTCTCATGGTTGTCAAATTGGTTATTTTCTTCTCTCCAGTCCCAGTGTAAAAATATGTATGAAACTTCTTCTCCAGGTCGGCCTAATTGGCAATGGAATTGACTGGTAATAACGAGAACCAAGTGAAGGCCGGCCCTGACAGGGACAAGGAGAAGAAATAAACTCGATGGGCATCCTCAACTGATGCTTCGCCCAATTGTGTAAGATACCGACTGACATGTTCTATTGTGCTTGTACCGTCTTGACTAGTGAACTTGGCAAACTCTGGGAGCCTGTAATTTGTAGGAAGAGCAACCAAATCATACCATTCTGGATATGGGCGTTTGTACGAAAAAGTCATTCCTTTTGGCTTTAGACCAAACTGATTCTTCATCACCTCGGTCACCTTGAGCAGCAACTCGTCAGCCTACAGATTTGGATTTCTCGGTACTTGCTGACCCATCTGTGGATTGAAATCCTGCGTGCCTTGATATCCTGGATTTGGTATCATGTGAAGGGTGTTATAATCTGTGCCATAGTGATAGCCTTATGGAATCTCAATCTATTGGGTCCTTTGCTGGCTTGCTGCTTGA
Source organism: Miscanthus floridulus (assembly GCF_019320115.1). Lineage (NCBI taxonomy): Eukaryota > Viridiplantae > Streptophyta > Magnoliopsida > Poales > Poaceae > Miscanthus > Miscanthus floridulus. Next base: position 8,397,581 of record NC_089596.1, read on the forward strand.
AGTCTCTGGTTATAGACATAAGGATCTATATCTCTATGGATCCTTTGAATTGATGGTGCTATCTTCTGAGCTGACGACGGTATGTGGCCTGATGTGCCAAAATTGATCATCTAGTTTTGACTTTGCCCCGCCGGCTGCTGCACATGTTGTACTGACGGTCCATGATTGTACTATATCTGATTTGTAGCCATACCCAGAGTTTGTTTAGATGAACCTTGAAGTGTTTGGACGTCACCATTACTAGCTGGTGCTGCTTCTTGATAGCTGGTACCAACTTGATTAGTCCCTTTAGTCAATAGATCTGGAATATTATAACAAGTCGATCCAACCTGACCAACTGGAAATCCATGAATCGCCTCTTTCATTGCGTTGTGAAATGCGTCAATGAAAGCTTCATTGCGACTTGATATGGCATCACGAACAGACTTGTCTATGGCTTCCATAAAGAAATGCTTGTCTTCAGCTTCGACCGTATCTGTCTGCCCATGTAGTACAACTCTTGGTAGTGAAAATTTCTGAATAATTGTGCTGTCACGTGTTTTGGTGTAGGACAACAAAGACTTCTTCTAAAATTCTTCCGTAGCTTTGTTGATGGTATCCTTATCTTCATCAGGTAGGTCTTCATAATCTACCATAAGGATGCTGTCGTTGTTGTGAATCGCCATGATGATTGTGGTGTCCCACCGGGCGTGCTAGAAATGTGTGTCGACACAAAATTTTCGTCTCTGTGCCGAGGTCACACGCAGCAAGCCAGAAGGGTCTGCTCGATGGAGCAGATCCGCCTAGCTTCAGCGTAAGGGTGGTCGATCCTGTGCAATCCTCCTGAGACGTGCCAGTTAATTTGACCCTGCAATTGACAAGGAGAGAAAGCCCATCAGTAATTAAGGGCGGAACGTGCCGGTTTTGCCAGACGGTCCCGAATGTGTGGCTCTGAGAGCCGATATGAGAGGAGATCGACTAAATAGTCGATTCCAGCATATTCGCAAGAATGAATCGGTTAAAGCTCATGGGGTTGTATAAGAAGAATCGATTGTCATTCAAGATAAATGTTACTTAAGCAAATATTAATCAATAGCAATAAGATATCAACAGTGATCAGTTTGTACTGAGCCAATGATTATTAGTAACCGAACTCCTCTTTATATAAAGAAACAATTCAACATCACTTAACCATTTAATAAAGATAAATCTAATGAACATGTTAGATCTCATCTATCGCCATGACCAATGGGGCATGAGGCAGAATCATACAGGCCGTAGAAACAACAATAGACTCGATGACCCTAACTCATTACTAATATCAGTGGGGCATGAGGTAGAATCTTGTAGGCTGTAATACAATAACAAGATCATGGGGCTAACATATCTTTCAACTTATCTCTACTTCGATGATCTCGTAATATGAATAGTTCATGAAAGCATTTGATATTGGCTAAGCAGCCGATTCAGGCATAGCGCATAGTTAAGGTCATGCCTCCTCAAGAACGGGTCTACCAACCAATGATCCCCACTCTATGGTGCCAACAGTGGGGTGAGAGGCAGAATCCCATAGGCTGTGATGACGGGCCATGGAATGGTTTTTATTAACTAATAGATCTACTCAAGATCGAACATGCCTTAACGGCATGCTATGCACGATTAAGATTGACGCAAAACAGCCGATAAAAACATAACTCATCGTTTAAGATGTAGATTAGATCAGTTTTAGATTAGCAAATGATGAGTTAAATAAGATATAAGGCCGATCTAGATCAATCTCAATCGGGCAGAGTGATATTGCTGTAATTAGATAAACAATGAAAGCAATAAGCAATATCGGTAACTTAATGAATCTACTAAAGACTGCCATGCTAAGGTAGAGCCGATAACTTGACCTTGATCTAATTCAAGCAGTGGGGTGTGAGGCAGAATCACACAGGCCATACTTGAATTAGACAAGAGTCGATAACTAGCCTATAACAGAGTCGCAGTGGGGGTCGACTAGATCGATGTAGCCATACGAATAGAGGTATAAACCATGACGGTACTTACAGACAAGCAGTGGAGGTCGACCGGATCGATGCAGCCATACTTGTTGAAGAACTCGCCGAGATCTACTCTACTCCTACTCCTAAGGGGTGGCCGGAGCCGAAAAAAGTAATAGACTTGTATTTGATTGGTTGATGTCTCTCACAATAGCCGGGGTTTGATATTTATACCCGGAGTCTAGACATGAATCCTACTCGAGCACGATTTGTTACAATCCTTGGCATAAAACAAAAATATTCCTAATTTAAAATAATTTGGACTCTAATCTTTTCCTTTTTGTACAGTCCAACATATCTCATCCTAGCACCGATCATAGCCTCTACCGTTATCTGTTGGCGTTATCCGAAGAAAACCGATTCTAGTGCTGCATTCGAACCAGCTGGTTTCGATCTAAACGCAATGGATCCCTTGCTAACATGATTCTGGGAGCTCTCGAGCCTCTGAAATCCTTCTTCCAGGTTCTGGTGTAAACAACACCCAATCGTGCAAAAACATAGGTGTGTCGCTTAACCAATTTTGTTGGAATTGAAATGCCAAAAACGACATTATCTATCATTTTTTATTTAGAAAAATTAAGGGTTAAGTTTGATCTACAGCTTTTAACACTTTAGCCATAATTTTCAAAGGGTCTAAACCTTGTTAATTTCAACTAACATACCATGATCTAGTCCATATTTCATACTAACTCATAGGAACAAAATATTAAAGCGCTATTTAAGTATGTTCCACAATATAATTCACCAAAGATAGCACTTTAAACATAATCATTTGTTTGCCAACTTAACCGTGAAGAGTGGATTTAATTTCAATTTGATTTCCAAGCTTCCCAAAAATACTAGCTGACATTATTATTCTTCAAGATTTAAAATTGCATGTCCATCTACATAACTTGCTCTCAAATCTTTATTTCCACACTATACTCCAGTTATATTTGGTCGTCGTTTATAGAAATTGTTTTCATGCCAACAATTAACACAACTCATTCTATTTGTTATGCTAGGATTTTTTTATTACCACCTCTTTACGCTAAGTAAACAAACTCACTATATTATTAGATATTCTCTTAGGCCTTAATCTTGGTGCTAAGCGAGCTCGTAATGCCAGAGGTGTTACATACATCCTCGTTGATGGGAAATTATTCCAAAAAAACACCAAAGGTGAGCTCCTTCATAAATGTGTATCCACAGAAGAAGGCGAGCGAATACTTAAAGAAATTCATGTAGGCACATGTGGCAACCATGCAACCTCTAGAACGCTAGTCAAAAAAGCTTTCTGAGCTGGTTTCTATTGGCCATCTGCTGTAGCCGACGCCAAAGCCCTGGTTCGCCGATTCGAGAACTACCAGTTCTTCGCCAAACAAACCCACATCCCAACGCAAGTTTTGCAAACAATACCTGCCTCATGGCCTTTTGCATGCTGGGGACTGGACATGATCGGACCATTTAGGCCTACGCTATGAGGTTTTTACTGGGTCTACGTCTGCATTAACAATTCTCCAAATGGACCGAGTACAAACCTCTAGTCCAAGCCACAACCAAGAAAGCCGCCGAATTGCTTGATGATGTCATCCATCGTTTCGGCCTACCCAACAACATCATCACCGACTTGGGTTCTACTTTCATCGGCAGCGACTTCTAGGGTTTCTGCCACGAAAGGTGCATTATAGTTAAGTATTTCTCCGTCGCCCACCCAAGGGCGAATAGACAGGTCGAGCGCGCCAATGGCATGATCTTAGTGCGCCAATGACTTTTCTGCGCAGATCAAAAGCGGCGATCGCATCGGCTGCTCGATGGCCTGCCACCGAACCCGCTTGGGGTCTCCTCCATGGTCGTCGAAGTCGGCCACGTAGCCTTCGGGGCCACTAGTATCCCCCCTCCGGCCGCTACATGGGGGTACACTAGCAGCCTCGGGGACTTCGATGACCAGTCGAGCTGCCCTACCTAGAGTCACGCCTGTTGATGCCCCCTATTGGGCCTAAGCCTCCATAGGCTGTGCCTCTATAACCTGTCCTCCTCGCTGCACCCCACAAGCCTCTGCCCTAGTGGGCATAGAGGCCGGTGGCATCGTTCCTCTCGGAGATGGCGGTGCTCCTAGCCCATCATCGTCCGATGAGCTAGAGACCACCATTTGGCGTCTCCGTGGTTGTGCCGGAGCATCGATGCTCACCGGCCGCTCCTCCCGGTGGAATAAGCTCGTCATTCTTCTTCTCTTTGGGGTTAGCTCCTCGTCTATGGGCTACTTCCCTAAAACCTTCTCATGAGTAGGAGACATTTCCTCATCCCCACCATCACTATTGTCGCTCGAGCTCTCCCCAGCAGCTTCTGAGCTGGCTCAAAGCTAGGGACTGCTCGGACATGTGTCGACGCCTCTCGGCCAATCTGCCATTGGCATAGTAGAAAAGTATGCTGCTCGGTCCTAGAAAAGGATGTTCAAAAGCATAAATAAGTACAACACAAATGGAAATAACCTAAGCTACCAAATGGTTACTTACTCATGGTGGGAGATGCTCGACGCTAAAGGCCCTCTGCTACCTATCCAACCCCCACCGCCTGGTCACATGGAATAGTGTGACAATTCACTCTTTGACCTCCTCATGGTCAATGTGCTTGGGCACCTCTCAGGTCCCATCGGTTTCGCCCCAAAACTCGTATGCAGGATGTGCCCTCTCCTTGCTGGGCTGGCAACACCAAAAAATAAAATTCGTGGCAACCATGATCCCGTCAAGTCTCCTCCAATCAATTGGCACCAGAAGCTCCCTCACCTGCTCCATCCCACTGGCGTTGGGTCTCTCTAACCACCTAACACTACTAATCGGGATCCTATCAATGTCACAGGCAACCGAGTGCTCCTCCTACGGCATACAGAACCACCGCTATGCCTAGTACTTCATATTCATGATCAACAGGGTCGTAATGTATTGCCCAACCATCCCATCCTGCAGTTGCAAGTAAACACTACCCATGACTCTAGATCTAGCCCCCCGCGAGACTTCAGACAGAAGAAATAGCGGAACAGATCAAAGTGGGGATAAATGCCAAGATAGGCTTCACAAAAGTGGATGAAGATCGCAACATGGAGGATGGAGTTCGGATCGAGGTTGCAAAGACTAATGGCATAATATTCAATCAATCTCTAGAGGAACGGATGGATCAGCAGACCAAACCCGCGATAAAAATAATCCTCGAAAACAATAGTTCATCACCGCGGGGAGTAGGAAAGCTCTCACCGTGGGAAGGACACCACCCTGTCGTGACCCGATCCAGCAGCACCCCATCAATCACCAGCTGGTTGATGGCCACCTAATTGCAAACGGAGGTCGCCCACTCATCCGCGCGATTGGGCTCGCGCGACACCCTGCTCAAAGCGCTGTGGCTCCTCTTGGGAGCCATCCCTTGGATCTAGAAGCTAGCGCGAAAGTGGTGGCGGATGATGGCTACAGTGGTGGCGCACCCCTAGGGTGCTTTGACACAAGCGTAGCAAGGAAGACGAAGCAGCGGAAATGGGGTGAGGAGCGCCCCGCTCCCGCGGCAATTTATAAGCCCACACCCCCGCCCCTTCGGCTTCTAGGGATTTTGGGAAGTTGCACCGGCGCACCGCAAACTGCTCCGAAACAGCCGCGCGATGATGGGCCGCCAAATCCGTGATATGGGCCATAGTGGAAGATCACGATGGCACGATACGACGGAACCCCCCGGCTCCGTGCCGTTTTAGCGGGATTCGTTACCTATTGGCTACAAGATATGCTTCCTGTGACCCTACTACAAGATCACTTCAGCATCTTCCAGCAGGCTCGGGGACTAAGTGTGTACACTTCACCTCACGATGAAGGCAAGGGTTTTTCGACATAACCAATTTGCCTCCGGGCAAAGGGATGGCTTAGTTTTTCTATCTTGACCCTCCTACAAGATCACTTTGTCATCTTTCAGTAGGCCCAAGGACTACATTGTGTACAATGCACCTCGCGGTGCATGCATTTTTCTTGTGGCCTTGGAGAAATCGCTAAATGCTCGACACTATAGTTGTTAGCATAAACCATCGCAACTGGCGTATATGTGTGTGCACTTCACTGATTAAGATTTCAAAACTTTTTTGGGGCTCCCAACATCCTTACGGCAGACCACGAGCTCAGGAATACTTCCTGGCCAGCAGAGCTCAGAGCTGCCCTGTAGTAGCTCGGAAGCACACTGCAACAGCTCGGAGGCACATCGCAACGGCTCGGAGTCAGGCTGCAATGGCTCGGAGGCACGCCGTGGTAGCTCGGATGCTCCTGTAACAGCTCGGACGCGCGTCTCTGCGGTACAGGTGACACTCCAATTGCTCAGAGATTCATTTCGTTGGACTATTGCAGGATATCCGGTTCAAAAAGCTTCAAGGTGGCGCCGCTCGACAGATGTAAGGAGCTCGGGGACTAGCTGTGGGGGTCATAACCTCTAGTACCCACAGGTCTACACTTAGGCTGAGCCGCCAGGAGAGGCCCAGCGCACAAAGCCACACGTGGGCCGAGCTGCCTAGGGAGGCCCAGCATGTGAGGCTAAGTATGGGTGACATTGGTTGCTGGAGTCCTGCTCGTACGCCGCATTCTACAAGGCAACCGATCGATCTTCAGATAGCCTGCCAAATCTGCTCGGTTGCAACAGACCGCAAGTAATCTGTAACTTTCTATCTTGTAATCTTACCAGAAAGGAACTACCGATCTGTAACCCTACCCCCAGCTATATAAGGCGGGTAGGGACCCCCTCGTTTCAATCCAATCTCAAGCAATACAATACACAAAGACATAGGACGTAGGGTATTACGTCGAGTTGACGGCCGGAACCTGTCTAAATCACTGTCTCTTGCGTTCTGTGTCACCATCCAGTTTCCTCATGCGCCCTCTACCGATTCATATACTGCCGTGGGCATACCTCTCGATAGACTGCCGACTGGCTTTCATCGACAATTATAGATATGGGTCTGCTTGGTGGTACATTTTAGCCAAAAAAAAGTAGTTACAGTGCTAATTGAGAAAAAAATACAGTTTCTGGCACTGCAAATAAGCTAAAGTTCTTGAAGTGGAACAAGTCCATACAATTAATGTTGGATTGTTTGGAAACATTTTTTTCCCATCAAATCAAACTAGGTGCCAATGTGCCATGCTCCAAAGTGAATCCCTACAAAAAAAAAGTTACCATGGCCTTGTTTAGATTGCAAGTTTTTTCACCCTCTCTCCATCACATTAAATCTTTGGACACATGCATGGAGTATTAAATATAGATAAAAAAAATAACTAATTATACAGTTTGATTGTAAATTACGAGACGAATCTTTTGAGTCTAGTTAGACCATGATTGGACAATAATTGTCAAATACAAACGAAAGTGCTACAGTGCCAAATACTGATTCCTAACCTCAATCTAAACAAGGTCCATGCTGCAAAGACCACGCGGCGCGAGCGCACAGGAGCAGCACTAGCCATGCCTGGGCGGCTCTGACTTTGCCCATGTTTAGTTCCAACCCAAAATCCTAAAAAGTGCTACAGTGGCCATCACATCGAATGTTTGCGGCCCGTGCATGGAGCATTAAATGTAGACGAAAAAAACTAATTGCACAGTTTGGTGGAAAATTGCGAGACGAACGTTTTGAGCCTAATTAGTCCATGTTTGAACACTAATTGTCAAATAAAAACGAAAGTGCTACAATAGCCCAAAATTCCAACTTCCTGAAACTAAACACGGCGGTTACGATACCTGAGACACTGGGCAAGAAAAAGCTAACTTCTGCGATTGCTTATTGCAGAAAAAATCAAAATACTACCTTCGTCCGTAAAAAAATGTAATTATGTAACTTAACTTTTTTATAACAAATATTATTAGTATTTATGTCTCTAAATAAATTTATTATAAAAATATATTCTATAACTAATCTAATGATACTTACTTTATATTATAAATGTTTGTATTTTTTTATATAAATTTAGTCAAAGTTTAAACTGTTTGATTTATCGAAAAACGAGAATTATATTATTTCATGGACGGAGAGAGTAGACTTTAGATTTTTTTTTCTAAACTCATAGAGTTGGCTCTATGCATCCTTGGGCTCCGTGGGCTAACAGATGATGATCGCTTGCAGAACCTGAACCTGGCACTGCTGCTATGAAACATCAGAAACTTCATGCATAATAGAGTGTCAATGTCGAGATGAAATCGTTGCCTCCCAGATTAAGGGGTGTTTGGTTCCAACTTCTAAACTTTTGTCGTCGTCCCATTAGATGTTGGACACATGCATTGAGTATTAAATATAGACTAATTACGAAACTTAATGCACAGATTGAAACTATTTTGCGAGATGAAAATTTTAAGCCTAATTAGACCATGATTTGACAATTTGGTGCTACAGTAACATGTGCTAATGACAGATTAATTAGGCTTAATAAATTTATTTCGTGGATTACTCATGGATTCTATAATTTATTTTTTTATTAGTATCCGAACATCCCATGCGACAACCCTATATAACACCTCCTAAACTTTAGTCACCGGATCTAAACAACCCTAACATGGAGCGGCTGGGCATTCCAGCAAGATAACAAGCAATTTAATGTTAAGATTCATTCCAGCAGATTAGGGCCTGTTTGGAACGCAGGAATCGAAAACACGGGAATAGGAAAAAACATAGGAATGGAGTAAGTGTGTAGTAGTAAAACAGAGGAAAGGAAAAACGCGGGAAATAACTAGAGGGGTGTTTGGAACGCAGGAATCCATAACACAGGAAAAACGTAGGAATCTATAACACAGCGTGAGTGCAAGCACCGTAGGAAATTTTCCCTTGAGTTCGACTGGATGTTTTTTTCCCTGCGTTTTATACAGCATAGGAATCCTTTCCTTTGGAAATGGATGTATCTTTCCTTCAATCCAAACAGCAATCTTCAAAACATTTTCACAGGAATGCATTCCTTTAATAGGAATCCTTTCCTTTGGAAATGGATGTATCTTTCCTTCAATCCAAACAGCAATCTTCAAAACATTTTCACAGGAATGCATTCCTTTAAAATTCCTGTAGACCCCTTAGCATGCACCGACCGAACACGTACTAACACAAGGCCCTTGCAAGATAATAATAAACATACACCGATTCATGACATGCCGAAGCCATACGAACATAATACTGACTGGAGTAGTAAAACATTTTGTCGTCAGACTCCAAGCCATACACACCTGAACCTTATTTAGTTTCTCCTCAAAACTTTACGCTCTATCCCATCAAATATTTAGAGATATATATAAAATATTAAATATTAAAAAATAATTACTATATAACACCTGACGTGACCTAAAACTTTACCTACAACATCTCGATGTAACACCCGATGTGACATCTAAAACTTTACATCCGAATATCTCGTACAACATCCCCATGTAACACACACCTAAAGCTGAGTACTACAACAGTCCCGGCATTGCTAACGCACCATCCTGATACAACCAACCACCATGCACCCAACAGCAGCTTCACCTACGAATCGCCTAGCGGCTCCTGCACGATCACGGCTCGTCTGCTGAAACAGCACATCCGCAGAGTTGCTGCTCTGAAACAGCACATCCGCGGAGTCGCTGCTGAATCATAAGGGCCCTCAGCTGTGGTGAATCTGCGCAGTCACTGCTTATGGAGTTGGAGGATCGCCGCACGCTTGAACAGACCCGTGACCGTGAATCCAGCGAACCAGTGTAGGTGGGCATGGTGGGGCTGTGATTGTGAAGCTCCAAACCTGAACCTGAACCCTCCTGCAGAAGCGTGTCGATCTGCCCCAGGAGGCGGTGGCACTCAGCTGATGGATTCACCTTCTCTGCCTTGAGAACAATGCACTCCACTATGCCCACTTTAGGGCGCGTTTAGGTAGTAAATTTTTTTTTGGTTTTAACTACTGTAGCACTTTCGTTTGTATTTAGCAATTAGTGTCTAATTATGGACTAATTAGGTTCGAAAGTTTTGTTTCGCGATTTCTCACTTAACTGTGTAATTAGTTTTATTTTTCGTCTATATTTAATACTCCATGCATATACCGCAAGATTATATGACACTTTGGGGACAGAACGCCGTCTGGGGCGACCGTCCTTCGACCTTCAGCTGGAACACATGCTGCTTACACACGGCGCCCAGCAAGATATCGTGCAGCTGTGCAAAACCTTGCTCATTGTACTTCAGCGACTTGAGGTCCCTTCCCCTGCAGCTAAATATCTCCTCCGCAGCCTCTTCACACATCATGCCCGTGTAATCCTGGATCTGAATGCGAACCGACCGCCCGTACTCAGAGGGCTGGAGAAAGCTGTACTCGCAACTCTTACAGCGCCACATCCCGTCAGCTCTAGTTGCCTTAGCATTGCATCGCTTACCATTGACCACTAGCGGGCAGGCAACATAGTATAAGAGCACGGGATTTACAGATGAGAGAGTAGCCTTGACAGTGATGAGGTCTGGCTTATTTGAGTACCCTAAGTTTTCTATCCTTTATCTGTCCAACCAGTTTCCAGACAGGTGGTTTTTCCGATAGAGCAACAGAAGATAGCCTGTCAAAGTTCATATTGTTAGATTGATCTCTCAACCAATAAGCCTAACGGTCTATTGGGCCTTGGTCACGCGTCCTGATCGGGGGCGCCCAACCCTACATGGTTGGTGGGCCCCTGTCGCACTGCGCTATATAATGAGGTGGGGGCCGGCGGCTCAAAGCACGAGGTTCGCCGTGAGCCGCAAACCCCATCGACAAACCCTAGACCGATCTAAGAGGGCGCGCAGCCAGTGACGAGAAGCGCCGCCACGCTACACCGACGACCGCTACACCGACGTCTTCCCCAACCATCGCTGCCCGTGAGCAGACTTCACCGACGAAGCTGATAGAGGCCTCTGGATCCACTCCCTCTGGGATCTCAGGTTCGACACCTTCTCCTTCCTCTAGATAACATTCTAGGTCTACATCGTTATCGTTGTCTACTGCTCTTGATATCTACCCTCTAGACCGACTGCTAGATGATTCTAGAAAGATAACAATGGTACCGGAGCCTACTAGCACGTAGATCTAGATAGGGGTAGAGAAAGAATGAGATCACGATCTCGGATCGGATCTGAAAAAACCCTAACCCTAGATCGGGTTTTGGGGAAAGAAAAGGATGAAGAGGATCACGATCTCGGATCGGATCTGAAAGAACCCTAACCCTGGAAAATGAAACCCTAACCCTAGATCGGGTTTTGGGGAAGGAAAAGGATGAAGAGGGGAACCTACCCGGTCCTCCCGACACCGCCGTCGCGCGGAAAGCTACCACCGTGCGGGTGGTGATCACCGCCGCCATGGTTGGCGCGCGGACAGAGGCCCGGCTCGGCCGTGGCTCAGGGTAGCGGTCCAAAGCCGCTCGACGGCGGCGCGCTCAGCTATGGGCGAGCGCGCGCACCAGCGAGGGGCTTGGCACCGGTGTCGTCCTCTCTTCTTCTCCGGTGACGAGGTGGCCGCGCGCTCCCTTCGTCTTCACTAGCGTCGCCGTGGGAGAGGAGAGGAGAAAGAGGAAATGCAGCTAGGGTTCAGGGAAAAGAACGGCCGGCCGGGGGCTCAGCTCGCCAAGATCTGGCCAACAGGGCATCGTCGAAAGGCTACTCGACGGCGGCATGCTCAGCCATGGGCGAGCACGCGCGCCGACGAGGAACTTCACGGCGGCGCCATCTCCATCTTCTTCACTGCTGCTCGTTCTTGGGTGGTGCAGGCACAAGAAGAAGGGGGAGAAGGGAGAAAGAGAAAGAGGGGCCGGGGGGAGCAACCGTGGAACAGCTACGGCGGCCGGCGTCCTCCGCGGTCGCCACCGCCGCTGCCGTTCTCGGCACTGAGAGAGAAAGCAAGCAGAGAAATGGTCTAGGGTTTCGGGGGGGCGTGGCCGGCCGGGGTTTTGATGCCCCGAGCTGTGCGCTCCACCGCTCGATCTGGATCAACGGCCAGGAGCGCTTGGGCCAAAATTGGCCCAGGCGGGATAGGGCGCGAGGCCGAATTCCCGGCCCAGGCCCAGGTTGCGGCCTGGGCGCGGGGGAGCACTGGCGCGCGCGGCTGGGCCGCGGGTAGCTGGGCCGGTCGTGCTGCTATGGGCCGAAATTGCCGAACAGTGAAATTGAATTCTTTTTTTTTATTTTCCAGAAACTGTTCATTCATATTTGATGAATTCGAACTGAATTATGATGTTGAAATCTATACAATTTTGATCTAACGTCAATTTTGTTCAGAGAATAGTAAAGTGCAGTAACAGTTTCTGGAAAATAAAATTAAAAGATTTATTAAAGTTTCCGCTGCGTACTTAAAAATTGTTGCTTTCATTATTAAATTCGAACCAACAGGAGAATTTAATTTTGAAACATAGATAATTTTTACAGTTATTATAATGTTGTTATTATTCTGACCAACGTTGATTAATAGCAATATTATAATATTGATGTTATTATGGTTTTTTTATTATGCATTATTTCTATTTCTGCCCAACGGTGATATAGATTTAATGTATAAAATAATTGTATGTTTTAATTTTGACCAACGTTAAACTAAGGCATGCAATTATTGTTGTTATTATTTGTGTTCTCACACTATTTGAATTGTGTTTTTAGGAGGATACAACTTGATGAGTTGTATCAAAGAGATCCCCACTCTAAAAGGTGATAACTATATTGAGTGGAAGAAAAAGATAGACCTGGCTTTCATCCTCGCTGAGGTGGACTGGGTTGTCACCACACCGTGCCCCAGAGAACCTGTGGCACCGGTGAGGGAGACAGATGAGACTGATGCTGCATGGCAGAACAGAGAGCGGGATTTTGCTCCCGTAAAGATGTCCTATGACCTTGAGCATAGGAAATGGGTCACTGCCAACAAGAAGTGTTTGGCAGTGATAAAGAACACTATTGAGCCTGCTATTGTGGGCTCAATTCCAGACTGTGACACGATCACAGAGTACCTAGATAGAATAAAGAGTCAGTTCACTGGCTCTTCAAAGACATATGCAACCCAGCTGATCAAGCAGCTGGTTACAGAAAGGTACTCTGGTGGCGGCAGTGGCATTAGAGAGCACATACTGAGAATGAGCAATCTGGCATCTAAGCTCAAACCAATGGATTTGGCACTCAAGGATGAGTTTCTTATTCATTTGATTTTTGCTTCTTTGCCCAAAGAATTTGACACATTTGTTGTTAATTACAACATATAGCCTGAAAAATGGGATTTAGAGAAGCTCATAGCCATGTGTGTGCAAGAGGAGGAAAGGATAAAAGTTTCACAGGGTGGTACTGTCAACTACCTAAAAGATAAGAAAAAAAACTATAATAACAGCTCTTCCTCCAAGTCATCTGGAAAGGGTCCCATGCAACAGTCTCAGAACAAGCAGTTCCCAGTGGAAAAAGACCAGTGTCTCCATTGTAGAAAGACGGGACATTATAAGAAGAATTGTCCTAATTTCCTAAAGATGATAATGAAGAATAAAGGTGAGAACATTATTACGTTCGTAAATGAATCCTTGTATGTAAAGTTTTCAAAATCTACTTGGTGGATTGATTTAGGTGCAACTATTCATGTTGCTAATTCATTACAGGGATTCCGTTCGATGAGAACTTT